>NC_143265.1:58720000-59345000 GCF_984573655.1 Nuphar pumila
CGAACAGGTCAATGAATTGATTTCCGCCAATCTCAGTAAGGGGCCAAGATCTGCTCCCTGTTGCTCTGGCTAAGGCTTCTCGAACATCTACCCCTTTGATGTTGATCAAAAACTACTGCTCGACAGGATCATCTGGCTAGCCAGCTGGTTCGAGCAATCCCATAATATCATTGAACTCATCCATCAGTAGAGTCATCTCTCCCCAAGGAAACCAGAATGTGCAGGTACGTGGATTCCACCGTTCTGCCATAGCCTGAATCAGAGCTTCGTTGATGGTTCGCTTGCCTACCGCTGATGCCATCTCCAACCCACAGTCATCCAAGTGATCTGGGAACATACGCGAGAAGGTGGCGAACCAAGAATAATACCACCGGGGGAAGAAAGGACGAGACTGGATGACCCGTTGATCTGAGGATCCATCCTGAATCTGATAGAAGACATGATCTCGGGGAAAGACAACATTGATGGAATCAGACGCCATTGGAATGATACTGGGGCAAAGAAGAAATGAGGAGAATCAAATAGAATGCAGGACTTACGGATAGACTCTTTGAAGAATAAAACCTGGAAATTGTGAAAAGGTTGAGAAAAATTTTAAAGGAATTTTCCAGGGTTTTGAAGAAAATTTGATCTAAAAGGAGAAAAGAAATGTAAGTAGAGGAAAAATGTATACCTGGGGGTTTTGAAAGTAAGGATAAGTTTTGAATAATACACCCAGGGTTTTGAAAAGGGTTTGATACATATATATGAAAGAATAAGAGAATTATCATACAACTAAAGCTGCACAAACAAGGATGCGCACACAGCACTCCCTAAAGGTTGACTCTAAATGCAATATTTGAAATGGCTCGTAGGACCTTAATCCTAACTCTAAGGTTCAGATTATCTGATTCCAATCAAGATACGCCGATATACCCAAGCCAAAGCTCGAAGTACGTGGCATAGAAATATTCCTCCGGTTCTAAGGTAAGGGTTTCCCAACATCCTTGAGCACCTACCGATATACCTCGGACTATGGCCCTTAGGTATGTGGTAGGGGGGCGCGAACCCAAATAAGTGGTCCAGTTGTGAGGCTCTCTCCCGAACTATGGTTCAGTGAGACAGCCGAGCAACGTGAAGACCGAGACAATATAGGTAAGGAGGTTTTCAAAATATGCTCAACATGCAAGAAATCAGATGGCTCTAATGCAAGTCCTAAAGAGATAGATTAAAATAAAGAGAAGCATACACTTGCATACATTGTTTTGCATTCAATCCTTAGAATTGAGGAGAGTTGTATTTTAGATCTAAGTCTAATGTGAGCATGAAATAATCTCCTCAATATGGTCCTACCAAACCATACTTAAATCCTATATGCAATGATGTCAGCTTAGGACAGAGTCTAGGCTCCTAAGGTTGGCAAGAAAATGAAGCTGACATTTATAGAATAAAGACTTAGATAATATCAAAGCAAAAGAAAAGACATTAAATTCGACCGGACGAAGATGGGTCCCATCACGATCGCCAAAACTGTGATCATCGCAAAAAATTTCCTCTCGTGTATCTTTTTCTCTCTTCCTTCTCTTTTCCTTTCCAACCTTTATTTCCTCCTTTTTGAAGGGAGAAAATAAAAAGGGCAGAAAGAAAGAGAGAAAAAGAAGAAAAAAAAAGAAAAGGAGAGAAGAGGAATTCTTTTGCGGGGTCTCACTTGACCTTAATTTTGAAAATATTTAGAAAATAACTCGCCTCCATTTTTGAAATATTTGCGAGAAAACTGGGAGACGGGATCCGCTCGTCGGTACGAGGTTCGACCGTTTTTGATGCCTTTACCAGGGGTAACCGAACCAAGGGTCAAATTCATGCCTTTTTCTTTGCTAAGAAATTATCTAAGATTTTATCCTAAGTCTAAATGCACAAAGAATCATGCTTGTGCAATGCAAGAATGTATGCTCTTTTTTTTAAAATGTTTTTAAAATATTCCAAGTGTTTCTGAGAAGAATCTGATGATAGAGTGAAGAAAGGGTTTCTAACTTAGAACTTAAGATTTTAAAATCCTAAGTTTTTGGAATAATTAGAGTTTGAGAATAAATCTTTGATTTTGAAAGGAATGATTCTGAAGTTGAGATAAAAGGAGAAGAAAGGAAATTCCAAAGTCATAAATGGACTTTGAATCAGAATAGAGATGAAAATGGAGTGAAATTCTAACTTTGAAGTTTGAAATTAGAAGAAAATGTGGGAAATCTAAATGGAATTGAGAAATAGAATTGATTTGAAAGTTGGAATTTCAAGATGGAATCGGAATCCAAAGTTGGGTTCTGAATAGAGTTCAAAATTGAATTTTGGGTTTAGAATCCGGAAAATAAGAATTGGTTTTGGAATATTGAGAATGGAAGTTGATTTGAAATCTGGAATTCAGAATGGAATTTGAATTCAAAAAGTATGGATAATAAATTAGAGTTGAAATTCAAGATGAACTGAATTCTGTATTTGGGATCCTAAGGAAAATTTGGATCTGAAATATGAGATCTAGGATGGAATTGGATCCGAAGGAATGGAATTCGGATCTGAAATCTGAGATCCGAAATGAGAATGAATTCTGGATCCTAAATAAAACTTGGATCTGAAGTCTGAGACCCAAAGTGAAATTAGGTTCTAGATCCTAGAATGGATTTGGATCTGAAATTTTGAATGAAATTGGATCCAAGATTTGGAATCCAAAATAGAATTTGGATCTGAAGTCTGAGATCCAAGATAGATTTAGACTTTGGACCCTAAGATGGATTTTGGATCTGAAGTCTGAGATCCAAAGTAGAATTAGGTTCTGGATCCTAGAATGGATTTGGATCTGAAGTCTGAGATCCAAAAAAACTAGAGATTTATAAATGGAAAATCCGGATCCAAGTTGAGATTAGGATCTAACTTTGGATTTTTGGAATTTCAAAATTGATTTTGAGAAATGATTTTCAAAGGCAAATTGGACTTTGAACTTGAATTTTGAATTTATAAAGTGAATCAAGTTGAATTTTAAACTTTGAATTTGATTTCAAAGTCTTGGAAATGAGATAGAATTGAAATAAGAATTTGAAGAAGAGATATCCATAATCACTTGGATTTTAAAAGGAATTTTTGAAAATATGATGCAATTCTATCCTAAATGATGAAATGATTTTAAAGAATTTGAATTTGGATTTAAAAATCACATTTCATTCCTCAAATAAATTTAAATAAGATTAATGATATAATACGTTCCTGACTATGGTCATTGAATGTATTATATAATAATCATATCTAAATTCAAATGAAGAATAAAATACCCTTTTGGTGCTTTTATAGAATTTAAAATGAAATTAATTCTCAATATACCCTGACTATGGCCATTGGTATATATATTGACTTAATTTTAGATTAAATTCTCATAAAAGAGGAAAATATTTAAAGAAAATATGATAATTTTGAAAAAGGATCTAGTGTGGATCCAATGTTATTTCATAAAAGATAAAAATACTAAGTCTTGTTTACATCCCGACTATGGTCGTTGATGTAAATCATCAACTTAGGATTAATTTACCTCTTATGAAATGGTGCACGTGCCATTCGTGTTTCACCATTGTGAGAATTTGAGAAATAAAAAGCCAAAAATGCATGAAAACAAGCAATTCATGATATTTACAATGCTCATTCATTCTATCTAAAACAGGAAATGAAAATTCTCATTAAAATCTAAATTATTACATTCTTTAAAATTGACAAAATCTTGATCTAAGAAGGGATTTGATATCTTTCCTGCAAAATAGAGTTAACTTAGAGCAAAATTGCAAAATATGGAGGATCAAGCAAAATCTAGATGTTATACTTGGGTTAAAAAAAAAGAAAGAGCACATACGAATACCTTGATCTAGATGGATATGGGAATGTATCATCTAATTGTCCATGGAAATGCAATGGAGATGTACAAGGCTATACTTGTGTTTGAAAGAGTACACATGCCTGCGCCGGGTCCTAATTGGAGATGGATACTAATGAATGTGCCTATACCTGGCTGGGCTGGACGTTCATGTTGATGCCTAACTGGAATGGAAGTTTATGGATGATGCAGCAGAGTGCACTGGGATAAAGGTGATGGAATAGCTGTATATGGGAGGCAGTAGGTGTTAGGGAAAAATACTGATTGTGGGTGTGAAGAATTAGTGCACAGGTGATGCTTCAAACAAGGCTTATGATAGGATATCTAATATGTTTATAATCAGAACTCAAAAGAGGTTACAGTAGTGCCACTGTGGATGCAAAGAGACCATAATAGTTCCTGGAACCTTTATGGATGCTAGGTCGTCGCCCAGAAGCGACGCGTCACACCGGCGCCCGGGTGTGGTGTCAAATAGGCAAGGGTTCCCTCACTTTGTTGGACGGGTGGGGGTAAAGAAGTTAGTCCAAGACCATAAAATTAGGTTAGCCACTTGGAACATAGGGTCTTTAACTGGTAAGTTGGTAGAGTTAGTAGATGTTATGTGTAGGAGAAAGATTGATATTTTATGTCTTCAAGAGACCAAATGGGTAGGTGAGAAAGCTAAAGTGATAGAACCTTGGGGATATAAGATTTGGTATACAGGAATAAATAGGAATAGGAATGGAGTAGGGATTGTTATGAGTCGTCAGTTTATAGATAATGTAGTTGAGGTCCGTAGGAAGGGTGATAGAATTTTACTTATTAAATTAGTATTAGGTACGGATATTATTAATATTATTAGTGTTTATGCACCTCAAGTAGGTTTAGATGATTCCATTAAGCATCAATTTTGGGAAGATTTAGATGGAGTAGTACAAGAGACATCTTATGGAGAAAAGCTTTTCATCGGCGGTGACCTTAATGGACATGTAGGCATTAGTAGGGAGGGATTTGAGAATATCCATGGAGGATATGGTATAGGAGAAAGAAATGAAAGTGGAGAAAGGATTTTAGATTTTTGTTTGTCCTATGATATGATCTTAGCAAACACTTGGTTTAGGAAGAGGGAGTCTCACCTAGTAACATTTAAAAGTGGGGTTAATACGAGTCAGATAGATTTTTTCCTACTTAGAAAGAGAGATAGGGGTTGTTGCATCGATTGTAAGGTTATACCAGGAGAAAGTGTAGCTACACAACATAGAGTCTTAATTTTAGATCTTAGAATTAGACAATGCCGCAAAAGGGATAGACATAGGATAGATCCTAGAATTAAGTGGTGGGCACTGAAAGGAGCTAAACAAGGAATGTTTGTAGAGCAGGTAGTTAAGGAAGTTGATTGGTGTCTCGAGGAGGATTCAGAATCAATGTGGAATAAGATAGCGGGTGGTATGAGAAAAGTAGCTAAGGAGGTATTGGGTGAGTCTAAAGGCGGTGCACCACTAGGTAAGGATACATCATGGTGGAACGAGGATGTCAAATTAGCTATTAAGGTTAAAAGAGAGTGTTATAGAAATCTAAGTAAGAGTCGTGATAATGAGAATTTGGAGAAGTATATGATAGCAAAGAAGGAAGCTAAAAAAGTTGTTCGAAACGCGAGGGCTAAGGTATATAAGGAGGTTTATGACAAGTTGGATACCAAAGAAGGCGAGAAGGATATTTATAGGCTTGCAAAGATGAGAGATAGGAAATCGAAGGATTTGGGTATGGTTAGATGTATCAAAGATGAAACGCAAAGGGTTTTAGTCAAAGATGAGGAGATTAAGGAGAGATGGAAAGATTATTTTGATAAGCTATTTAATGATAGTCATGCTCAAGATCTTGGAGACTTCTCCATTCCTTTTCATGAGATAAATCGTGACTTCATGCGCAAGATTCAAAAGAAAGAAATTGCAGAGGCTTTGAAGAAAATGAAATCAAGAAGGGCAGTTGGCCCAGATGGTATACCTATCGAGGCTTGGAAATGCTTGGGAGAGAAAGGTTTAGAATGGTTGACAAATCTTTTTAACTTGATTTGGCGAACAAATAAGATGCCTAATGAGTGGAGGAAGAGTACTTTGGTGCCTTTATATAAGAATAAGGGTGATATACAAGATTGCACAAACTATCGTGGTATAAAACTCATGAGTCATACTATGAAACTTTGGGAGAGGGTGATTGAGTCTAGGTTGAGGAAGGTTGTCATGATATCGGAGAATCAATTTGGTTTTATGCCTGGAAGATCAACTATGGAAGCTATACATCTTCTTAGACAACTTATTGAAAGATATAGAGAGAGGAACAAAGATTTGCATATGGTTTTTATTGATTTAGAGAAGGCATACGATAGAGTACCTAGGGACGTTCTCTGGTGGACAATGATGAAGAAAGGTGTTTCTCTCAAGTACATTAGTATAATTAAAGATATGTATGAAGGAGTAGTAACCAATGTCCGCACTTGTGGAGGGGTGACAACCAATTTTCCGATAACGGTTGGGTTACATCAAGGATCTGCTTTAAGCCCTTTCCTATTTGCGATAGTGATGGATGAGCTTACGAGATCAATTCAAGAAAATGTACCGTGGTGTATGTTGTTTGCTGATGATATTGTTTTGATTGATGAGTCTAGAGCTGGGGTTAATGCTAAGTTAGAATTATGGAGACAGACATTGGAAGCTAGAGGTTTTAAGTTGAGTAAGAGTAAGACTGAATATATGGAATGTCGGTTTAGTAAGCAACAAAGTAGGGATGGGAGTGTAGTGAAGCTTGGTGAGCAAGATATACCGGTGAATGATTATTTCAAATATTTGGGATCCATCATTCAAAAGTATGGAGAAATTGATGGAGATGTAAATCATAGGATAAAGGTTGGGTGGATGAAATGGAAAAGTGCTACTGGAGTGCTGTGCGATCGTAGAATGCCATTGCGGTTGAAGGGAAAGTTTTATAGGACGACTATTAGACCCGCTTTACTATATGGTACGGAATGTTGGGCTGCCAAGAGACATCATATTCAAAAAATGAGTGTAGCTGAGATGCGGATGCTTAGATGGATGTGTGGAAATACAATAAAAGATAAGATTCGGAACGAAGAGATACGTAAGAAGGTAGGTGTTGCACCCATTGAAAATAAGATGCGAGAGAATCGTTTACGGTGGTTTGGACATATTCGGCGAAGGCCTAATGATGCTCCAGTTAGAAGGTTGGAGAAATGGGAAAATATATTAGTTAAAAGAGGTCGGGGTAGGCCTAGGAAGACTTGGATGGAGATGATAGGAAAGGATATGAATGCTTTGAACCTCACCGAGGACATGGCGTTGGATAGAAATGATTGGAGGAAAATGATTCATGTGGAAGACCCAAAATGAATTTCTTTTTTGGTTCATATCGCTGACCCCAATTGTTTTGGGATGAAGGCGTAGTTGTTGTTGTTGTTGTTGTTGTAGAAGCCACAGTAATTCAATAGAACTACTGTGGATGTACATGCAAGATGATATGTATTACAGATGAAAGTTAAGGGGCAACCAATAACTGAAAGTCAGCAATGATATCAACTGCAGGGAATATAGAACCTCACGAGCATACCTGATATGGAACGCAAAATAAAAAAAAAAAGTTGACACTGATAACAGATCCTTTCCAGCGTCATGATTATTGGAAATTACTTGTTTGAAGTACATCAGCTAAAGGCCCAGGAATCATACTGAACCTTAAGTTGTTTCTAGGATGATCATCAATGTAAGTTGCAGATAAAAATATTGTCTTCCAATGGCTGAGGACCCATATCAGATTATGAATTGCATCTACAAAGAATAGTCATATTCCAGCAAGTTGATCCCATCTTTTTAACTGCAAGATGCTGAGAGAAAGATAATTGACCGACTTCCATTTGATGTTACTGTAGACAAAGCATTTTGTCCTGGGAAGGAGAAAATTTTAGAAGTAGGGGCTCATAAGAGTTAGCCCCACAGCCCTTGAAGATGTTTAGTAGAGACTTTTACTGCCATTCGACACTTAGTGAGCATGTCCACAGGAGACGCATAATGAGATGAGCTCAGCAGGTGTGCTGAGAGCAAGGTGTCAAAACATGCCTTAAGCTAATGTTATTGATGGGTTTTTACCAATGTATAGTACATAATCACCCCCCCCTTTTTTTTAGTCTGGTAGATTAATTCACTGGCATATAACAGACATAATATTGCTACTTGAGCAAAGATAGAGAGCACCCTGTGAATGCATCCTTTAAAACAACACTATAGACTTTGGGTAGCACTGATGTCATCGAATGAAACTCCATCTGGTTTGCAGTTCGAATTTACAACTTGACTCATCCCTGCCCAATGGCCTGATGAGACATTTTCAGCAATAACTGATTGCTTTTGCAGCAGTAACAGAGTGATGAATCACTTCTGATGAAAACAAATCGATAAAGGGATCACTATCCTGGCCGATTCCAAGGCTATCTATGCTGATTTGAAAGCATGTTTAATAGCTTACCAACGTAAGAGTACAGAGCATGACACTGAAATATTAAAGTGAATGGGCATAGGACAGAGGCTATGAACGAGACATCGTGATTGGGAAGAAATGACACAAAATGTGAAGTGAACTAAAAAACAAAAATATTCTCCATATAAATTATTAATGAATATGACACCATGAAGAGAGGATATCTAAATGGAAGTGATACTGCAGATACAATGCTACTGTGTATAAAATGGAATGAGTATGAAATGACAAAATAGATATATAAAAAAAAAAAACTTCAGCAGATGGACATACAAAGAGGTAAGATCAGTCAGCTAAGGTTAATACAAAAGAAATCATATGACTTGGTTCTGAGATATTTCCAACATTTGGTAGCCTAATTACCACAGCAGCCAAGCCATTGAATCCTTTCAAGCAGATAAAAAAAAAATCAATGCCATTTTCATAATGGCTTGTTGAAGAACATGAGGATATTGATCATGCAAACTGTAAACAGACATAACTCGAATGATGATTATATAAACCACCCCATGGAAAGCATGATAAAGCTAAAAGGGGAATTGTAATGAAACGAACAGACCTAGAATGAAAGGAAAACACAATATCTTGTGATGATGATGTAGCGGATTGCCCAGCAAATCCAGATTAACTGCTGGACTTTACAATGGGTTAATTCTGCCTTTAAAATGTTCTTTACAAATCTCATGCTGATGATATGAGATATCGTTACTTGAATCACAATCAGATTAAGAATTGCAGATGTGTGAGGAAAACAGTTGAAAACCAAATGAATATTGAACAGCACATGGTAGACTAATGAAAATATATAAGTTATCAAAAATATATATAAAAAAAATGTGAATGTAACCCAAGAGAGGGTCGAACTTCTATTGCAGAAATGCAAATCGGTCCTGCTAGATGTAGACCGATGTTGCATATGCTGCGTTAAGTGGGAAAAAGAAAGAAAAGAAAAGAAAATCGAATGAAAGAAAGAGGAAAATGTGAATCAGAATACAGGGAACGATCCTTACCTTGATTTTGCAAACGTTCTTAAAATGGGAAAAATGATATTTCTCTGGTAGGATCAGAGAAGGGGCTTTCTGCTTGCAGGGATTTCCGAATTCAGGCGAGAAAATGGAGGAAAGAGATGAAGGTGGGATGCTCGATATCCAATCCTGGATCAATGGTGGCTGAGGTGACCGATCCTTCAGAAGTCCAGTCTGATTGTAGGAATCGGTGGATGCTTGGTTTTGCAGGAAGCCTCTGACGGAGGAAATCAGCCTGGTCCTTTACAGTCGATCAGAAGAGGAAAGGTGATTGAGTCCTCTGCTACAAGGTCTTCTGGCTATGTTGGAATCAATGGTCGATAATGGATGATGGGTCAGCCGAGACTTCCTTGATCAAGTGAGGGATGGACATCGGCAATGGATCCTTCAGCAAAGCCAAAGATGGATGATCGACGCCAGAGGAGAAAAAGTAGATCCCCCTCCCAGAGGATCGATGTCTCTTCTTAAAGAGATCACCGAAGCTTCGGGAGAGGAAATCGTTGGAGATTAAGGGTGAAGAGAAGAAAGGTTTGTTCAGGATTAACGATGGAGAGAGGAGAAGAGGGAGGCGCGGGAGGAGTTCGTTGGGGCTTTTCCGTATTTCAAAAGGTGGTTCCCTTTTAGGAAAATTTTTGAAAAATGGTTTAAATGTGAGGTTTTCAGAAAATTATCTTAAAAGGTTTCAAAAGTTCGAAAATCATTCGTTTTTCTTGTAGCTTTTCTCAATTTTTTTTGGTTTTTTATGTTATTTTTAAAAAAAAAATTGTATTTTTAGAATAAAATCCTAAAGTTTTACGAGAAATCAAAGGTTAAAACTAATTTTTTTGGTGTTTTTGTAAAAATATTTACAAAAGGGAGTTTTTCTGAGAATTAAAAGCTATTTTTGGGGAAATATCTTCAGAAAAATGCGTTTGGATCCGAATTTTGGAGAAATGTGGTTTTAAAGCACTGGATTCGGATCCGGAATTGATTTTGAATATATCAATGTGAAATTTAATCCAGAAAATTTGAAGAATAATTGAAATTTAGCTTCAGTTTTCTCAAAAAATGGGACCGTAGGCAAAAGGGTCATTTTCACAAAACTTTGAAAAATTTGGGGTGTTCACACTCCCTTATTGCATTATTGTTTCAACATCACCTGCATCATCAATCTCTCTCCTCACCTTTTTGCTTTCTCTGGTTTGCTTTTGGTTTTCTTGTTTTGGCCCCATTAACGCACCATTGGTGATGTTGAGTTGACTATGGCAACCTCAACACATCTCTGTGCAACAACAACGGGATGGTCTTATTCCAACATTACCTTAGATCTCTATGTTTTTCCCATTTTATTCTGATTATATGTTTTGCACTTGTTTTCTTGTTTTGATAATGTTCGATTGTGTCCTGTTTTCTTTCATTCATGATGTCTCGTTCAATTGCAATGAAATGTATCATATGTTACACTTTTGTTTCTCCATTTTTCTCTGCATTGATTTGTTAGTTGTATTTTGTCATCATAAGTCCAATCCATAACTTGTTCTATTATTGATTTTCTCTTTTTATTACAATTTCCTATTTACATTGTGATCACTGTTCTTGACGTTTGATTTTTTGCTTTTATCAGCCACTGCATTTTGATTTTCATTGGCATTGTGATTTCTGACATTTAATTGTCTGCTTCATATCAGTTATTGCATCATATATACTTAATCAGCATCTGCATTCACTACTATCATTTGATTAAACAGCAGATATGCAAGCTTTCTAGCTTCAGATCTACGTTAAAATCACATTCCATGTCATTCACGTTCCATTTTCTGTGTAATATAGGTTCTTGTTCATCACAGTAAAATTTGCATCCCATATTCAGCATAGCATAGCATCGCATACCTATGACTGATCTTTTCTTCCTAGATTTGATCTTTCTCTTTCCTGTATATTTTCTTTTGATTATTTAGATGGCCTGTTACATCTCGGTTTCTGGTTCACATGGGATTCTCTATTTTGGATTACATTTTACTTATCTTTTGATTATGTTTTTTTTTTCTTCTTTTGATCACTGTACTGTGTTCATCCTTTTTATTATTTTTGATTGTTCATCACACTTGAGGCTCTTCCAATCTGATTTCATGTTTCCATCTATTCATTTTATTTGCTATGTCTCTCTCCTTTATCATATTGCTATGTTCATGTAATTATCGTTTCCTGTTCCATTTTCTCTCTTGTTGATTTCAAGGTATGATTGTTTGATTTAGAGTCGCCATGATTGTCACTCTGTGCGTGTGATCCCATTCCTATTTCATTATGTCATGTATATAACTATAGCACCCGTCCATTTCACCAAGCCTGGAGAATTGATAAATTGAATGGATATGATGATACAGATCATACTGGAAACTGAAGTCCCATGTAGGTTGGTTTGGCTAACTTAGAGCTAAAAAAAAAAAGGTCCATTCATGCGCTTGATGCATGTGGACCGGGACCCTTTTCTTGATGAAATTTGCTTTGCTGATTCAGATCTATCAGTGTCTTTGTTAAATCTGATTGTTTCAAATCTAAATATGGGCAAAGAGATCTGGGTCCAGTAAAGCTCAATTGGTATACAGACTTCTAGAGATTGGTTGAAGTTTGGGTATGATAGTATGTTTGTGGAGGATGGGGTAGTTTAGTTGAATGCTAGTTAAGTGGGTATAGGTTATGCAAAGAGGGATTCAGATGAGGTATATTTATAATAGGGAATGAATGGTGACATCCTTTTCTATAAACAACAATCAATCTCTTCTTGAAAATGAGGAATTAATATGGGTTCATAATATTGTTTCATGTTGAAAATGATGGAAAGAGAATTCTTCCTGTATTATTGATAAATTTACAGGTAATTCCTGTTACGTAGCAAGCCCCTGACTTAAATACCAATATAGGTTAGAACCTCTGGTAAGGGAATTATGCCAACTTTTCTTATGGCTATTGCTTGAGGATTTTGCAGGTGGTACCATTGTTTAACTTCGCTTTAAGTAGTATTGCATTTAGTGTGCATGAGAAGCCCCACACTCTAAACTCATCCGCGAGTTTCTCATCAATTGTGAAATTATTTAATGACAAATATGACTATTGGGACCCCTTTGTTGAGCCAATGGATGGTTTCATAAGGTCTTATTGGTACAGAGGAACTGGCTGAAAGGTTTAACTAGGAGCTTGCTGATGGGTGGAATCCTGTCTCAGCTACTGTGGAAGCATATGTTGCCAATGGTAATTGATTATAAAGGCATTCTGGCAGCTACTCAATACCTTTGGCATTCCTTCGGATGCTGGTAAAAGTAAATTCAACAAGCTTGTACTTACAGTCCTTGCATTCCAGCTCATTCATACCCTTACTTCTTCACAGTAGTTCACTAGGAACTACTGTGATTTCAGGTTTTTCACAGCAACTCATTGGAGTTGCTGTGAAATGCCTCCCATCACCTTTGCACAATAGTTCCCTTTGAACTACTGTGATCATGGGTCATTCACAGCAACTCATGAGAATTGTTGTGGCATTCATTCCCCCATTTCAGTATATCTCTCCACCTATTGTAACCTCTTCACCAACACTCCAACAACTCCCATGTATAACATCTCCACTCATATTCACTCATTTTTGCATCACAAACTCCTCTGCATCTATATCATTCACGCTACCATCACATCCCCTGCAGTATTATCACCTTCACCACATCACAACCCTACCTCTTCCTTCCCAGTAGTGATTATCCTGTTGTCATCATTACATTAACACCCACACATACTCACCTACTGGAATCACAGCTGCCCACTTGTTCACTCACAAACACAACATCTCACAACATCGTGTTGTTCACTATTCACAACTACACTTTGCACAACAATCCAGTCACTCCCATCCAACCTTGATGCTACCACATGGCAGCAATACTCTACAACCCACTTACCTACTGTAATTACAGCAACATTCACACTGCATCTACTGTCACCATCTACCCACCATCACATAGCAGCTACTTGTTGTGTGACCACATCCTCCCCTATCACCTGTCACCACCACGTTCACACCTTCTGTAATTATAGCAACATTTCACACACACCTACACTAGCACCACTTCATTCACATCCATACACAGCACTACATATGGTCTCTTCCACTCACATCCACCAGCCATTTTCCACCGTGCTGCAATTCCACCACATCGTTGTAGCCTCTAGCTCCACTTCCTACTATTTTTGTAACTACCTACATATTGTAATATCGGTGGCATTCATTTTCTTATATTTCACTGCCTAACACCATCTGCACTTTCACTCACCTGTAGCCACACTTGTTGCAACATATCATCTCCATTTTCAGTCCCTACCTCACAAATAGCATACAACCCTCGGCCTTACCATATGCATTCATTTTTGCTTTTTGTAGCATCTTCATTAATCCCTGCATAGCATATAGCAGTTAGTATGCATATCATAGTCTTGATATATTGTTCGATATGTGAATGCAAGCATCAGCCACCATCTTCACAACCCTACAGTGCTTCACAACATTATTCAGCACCATCTTCACATCCGTCCTATGCCTATGTCTGCTGCAAAAATACAGTCTCCTCATGCATCCCCCCTAGGCAAGCATATATATATATATATATATATATATATATATATATATATATATATATATATATATATATATATATATATATATATATATATATATATATATATATATGTGTGTGTGTTTTCCTACCAACTTATGCATAGTATATAGGTATCATGTGTGCATTTTCTCATTGATTTGTGTATGACATATAGGTGTCATACTTGCATTTTCCTATCAATTCATGTATGGTGCTTAAGTATCACATGTGCATTTTCCTAATTAGTTCATGCATGGCAATCAAATATTACATATACATTTTCTATTTAGAGTAGGCATGATTATGTGCATTTCAGTGTTAATTCCTCCTTTATGTGTTGTATTTTTGTACTAACTCAGTCTTGCAGGGAAAGTGTGAAAGACTCAGATTTCATTTCTTAGATCAAGGATTTTAATTTTAATTTTAAAGATTGTAATAAGTTAGATATTAATGAAAATTCTTTACTTTTCATCTTAGAATAGAATGTATGAGTATGTAAATATCATGAATTACTTGTTTTATATCATTTTGCTTTTATTTTAAAAATTCACAATGGTGAAACACGAATGACACGTGCACCATTCTAATAAAAGGTAATTAATCTTAAGTAAATGATTTGAAATTCCCTTCTGATTTCAAATTTCAAGTTTGAATTCAAGTTTTATTTTCCATTTCCATTTCAAACTTCAAAACCTCCAAGTTCTATATCTAAATTCTGAGTTTGATTCTCAAATTCAATTCACTTTGAAATTCAAAATCAAGTTTTGAAATTTTGATTTTCTCTAATTCAGTCCTAATTTCAAAACTTATTTCAAAATCACTTGGAAAAATCCCAAAATTTCTGAAGAACTTTCTCAAAAAGCATACATCTTTGCATTTTCATTACACAAGCATGATTCAATATGCATTTAGGATTTTAGAATAATTACTTAGAAAAATTTAGGAAAAAAAAAGGCTTTAATTTGATCCTTGGTTCAATTACCCTTGGTAAAGGCGCCAAGAACGGTTGAACCTCGTACCGACGAGTGAATCCCATCTCTCTATTTTTTCTGCAAATTTTTAAAAATGGAGGCGAGTAAATTTTCAAAATCATTTTCAAATAAAGGTCAAATGAGACCTTGGAAAAGAGTTTTTTTTTTCTTTCTTTTCTCTCTTCTTTTCTATTTTTTCTTTTTCCCCTTCAAAAAGGGCAGAAAGGAAAAAGGAAAGAGAGAAAAAGGAAAAGAAATTTTTTTGCAATGATTACAGTTTTGGCGACCGTGATGGGACTCGTCTTCGTCCGGTCGAATTTGTGCCTTTGCTTTGCTTAAAATTGTCTAAGTCTTTATTCTACAAATGTCAGCTTCATTTTCTTGCAAACCTTAGGAGCCTAGACTCTGTCCCAACTGACATAATGCATATAGGATTTAAGTGTGGTTTGGTAGGACCATATTGAGGAGATTATTGCATGCTCACTTAGATTTAGGTCTGAAATACAACTCTCCTCAATTTTAGGGATTGAATGCGAACAATGTAAGCAAGTCTGTGCTTCTTTATGATTTTCAAAATCTATTTCTTTAGGACTTTGCATTAGAAACATCTGATCTATTGCATGTTGAGCATGTTTTCAAAAACATCCCTATCTATATTGTCCCGGTCTTCACGTTGCTGGGTTGTCTCACTGAACCATAGTTCGAGAGAGAGCCTCATAACTGGACCACTTATTTGGGTTAACACCCTCCTACCATGTACTAAAGGCCATAGTCCGAAATATATCAGTAGGCGCTCAAGGATGTTGGGAAGCCATTACCTTAGAACCGAAGAAAATTTTGTATGCCACGTACTTCGAGCTTTGGCTTGAGTATATCGGCGTATCTTGATCGAAATTAGATGATCTAAACCCTAGAGTTAGGATTAAGATCCTACAAGCCTTTTCAAACATTGCATTTAGAGTCAACTTTTAGGGAGTGTTGTTCTGTGCATCATTGCTTGTATAGTTTTGCTTCTTTTGTGGATATTATCTTATAAATCCTTATTCAAAACCCTAGATATTTATTTTAAAATTTCCTCTATTTCTCAATATCCAGGTTGTATATTCCTCTTTCTTTATTTCTTCATAATTTTCTTAAAACCCTGGACATTTTTTAAGATTTCCCTATATGTCTCAAAATCTAGGTATATATTTCCTTTTCTTTATTCTTTCAGAATAATTTTTAAACCCTAGATATTCTTTTTAAGATTGTCCTGTATTTCTCAAAATCTAGGTATATATTTCTCCTTCCATATTTCTTCATAATTATTTTCTAAAAACCTAGATATTTGTTTTGAAGTCTTCTTCTATTTTTCAAAAGTCCAAGTGTATTTTTCTTTTCTTCTTTTGATTCCTTCAATTTCTCTGATCCTGCCTGCAATTTTTCAAATTTTAAATCATGCCATCTATTTTCAAACTTTTTTCTTCCTATCTTTCAGTATATCTTATGATTCTATTCTTTGCCTTTTCCCAGTAAAATCTCTTTTGTCAAGAGATGTTCTTTTCAAAATGGCATTTGTTCATATTCTAATTGTTTATTCCTTCTCACGGACAAACAATGAAAATGTCACAAATTTTGTGATGACCCAATCCCTGGTAATGGGATATCATTTTCTAACTGTCAACATGATTCCTTCTTTTGTCAAAATTTCTTCCATTTTTTTTTCTAAATATCCCATTTTCAAGTTTTGTTTTTTTCAAATAGCCCTTTTCAAATATTATTCTTCCTTTCCCGTTATACTGAGGCATTTATTTTTATTATTTTATGAAAATTCATTTTTCAAAAACCCTGTATGAAGGGAGGAACAAACAAAATTTTTTTCATGTATCTTTATTTCCCTTTCAGGTTAAGGGATAAACCTGAACCATGTCCCTCGAGGTATTCCCTTTTAGGTTAAGGGATAAACCTGAACCTCTTTCTAACGAGGACTTTATTCTTTCCCATTCAGGATAAGGGATAATCCAGAAATCTTTCATCATCTTTTAAGCGTCAGCAATTTTCCATCAATTTTACCAAGTTTTACCAGACTTTCGTTAATCTTTATCATTTTTTATTCTTCATCAATTTTTATTGATTTTTTATCATTTTTTATCAATTTTTTTCTTCTTCATCAAATTTTTATCATTTTTTATTCTTTATCAATTTTTATCAATTTTTATTGATTCTTCATCAACTTTTTATCAATTTTATTAATTTTTATTCATTCTCTATTCAGGTTAAGAGATAAACCTGAGCTTCCATTTCAGGTTAAGGGATAAACTTGAAACATTTTCCATGATTTCCTCAATTCTCATCAAATTTTATTCAATTCCTATTCAAAATAAGGGATAATCCTGAAACCATCATAAAACAATTCAAATCTTAGACCATCTTGGGTCAAGAATTTTGAAAAAATCTCTCATCATCAAAAAATTCACGATCGTCAGAGTCAATTCGTAACTTTTGTCGATCCCTCTCAAATCTGACTTCCACGGTGGAATTATTTTTCCTTTCAAAAATTTGAGTTCCAACTCAGGTTTTCCTTCAATTTATTTTCTTTTAAAGATCCGGGTTTCGACTTGGGTCTTTCTTCAATTTAATTTTTTCTTTAAAGATCTGAGTTTCGACTCGAGTTTCCCTTTTATCTTTTTATTTTTGAAGTTCTGAGTTCCGACTCAAACTTCCTTTTGGATCCAATGCTCGAGTTGGACCAATCATTACTTTGAAAATTTTAGTTCTAAACTCGGGTCTTCCTTTTATCTTTTTCTTTTGAAGTTCTGAATTCTGACTCAGACTTCCTTTTGGATCAAATACTCGTGTTGGACCAATTTTTTTCTTTGAAAATTTGAGTTCTAAACCCAGATTTTCCTTATTATCTTTTCTTTTGAAGTTTCGAGTTCCGACTAGGACTTCCTTTTGGATCCAATGCTCGAGTTAGACCAATTGTTTCGTTGAAAATTCAAGTTCTAAACTCGGGTTTTCCTTTTATATTTTCTTTTGAAGTTCTGAGTTCTAACTCAGACTTCTTTTTGGATCCAATGCTCGTGTTGGACCAAATTTTTCCTTTGAAAATTCGAGTTCCAAACTCGGGTTTTCCTTATTATCTTTTCTTTTGAAGTTTCGAGTTCCGACTCGGACTTCCTTTTGGATCCAATGCTCGTGTTGGACCAAACTTTTCCTTTGAAAATTTGAGTCTCAAACTCGGGTTTTCCTTATTATCTTTTCTTTTGAAGTTCCAAGTTCTAACTCGGACTTCCTTTTGGATCCAATGCTCGAGTTGGACCAATCGTTTCATTGAAAATTCGAGTTCTAAACTCGGGTTTTACTTTCATCGTTTTCTTTTGAAGTTCCTAGTTCCGACTCGAACTTCCTTTTGGATCCAATGCTCGTGTTGGACCAGTTTTTTTTTCTTTGAAAATTCGAGTTCCAAGCTCGGGTTTTCCTTATTATCTTTTCTTTTGAAGCTCCGAGTTCCGACTCCGACTTTCTTTTGGATTCAATGCTCGAGTTGGACCAATCATTTCATTGAAAATTTGAGTTTTAAACTCAGGTTTTCCTTTTGTCTTTTTCTTTTAATGTTCCGAGTTTCGACTCAGACTTCTTTTTGGATCCAATGCTCGTGTTAGACCAAATTTTTCCTTTGACAATTCGAGTCCCAAACTCGGGTTTTTCTTATTATCTTTTCTTTTGAAGTTTCCAGTTCTGACTCAGACTTCCTTTTGGATCCAATGCTCTAGTTGGACCAATCGATTCGTTGAAAATTTAAGTTCTAAACTCAGGTTTTCTTTTCATCTTTTTCTTTTGAAGTTTTGAGTTCTGACTCGAACTTCCTTTTGGATCCAATGCTCGTGTTAGACCAAATTTTTCCTTTGAAAATTCGAGTCCCAAACTCGGGTTTTCTTTATTATCTTTTCTTTTGAAGCTCCAAGTTCCGGCTCGGACTTCCTTTTGGATCTAATGCTCGAGTTGGACCAATCATTTCGCTGAAAATTCGAGTTCTAAACTCGGGTTTTCCTTTCATCTTTTTCTTTTGAAGTTCCAAATTCTGATTTGAACTTTTTTTTGGATCTAATGCTCGTGTTGGATCAATTTTTTCCTTTAAAAATTCGAGTCCCAAACTCGGGTTTTTCTTATTATCTTTTCTTTTAAAGTTCTGAGTTTCGACTCAGACTTTCTTTTGGATCCAATGCTCGAGTTGGACCAATCGCCCCTTTGAAAATTTGAGTTCTAGTCTCGGGTTTTCCTTTTATCTTTTTCTTTTGAAGTTCTGAGTTTCGACTCGGACTTCTTTTTGAATTCAATGCTCGTGTTAGACCAAATTTTTCCTTTGAAAATTCGAGTCCCAAACTCGGGTTTTCCTTATTATCTTTTCTTTTGAAGTTTTGAGTTCCGAATAGGACTTTCTTTTGAATCCAATGCTCGATTTGGACCAATTGTTTCATTGAAAATTCGAGTTCTAAACTTGGGTTTTCCTTTTATCTTTTTCTTTTGAAGTTTTGAGTTCCGACTCGGACTTTTTTTTTTGGATCCAATGCTCGTGTTGGACGAAATTTTTCCTTTGAAAAATTGAGTCTCAAACTCGGGTTTTCCTTATTATCTTTTCTTTTGAAGTTTCAAGTTTCGACTCAGTCCTCTTTTTGGATCCAATGCTCGAGTTGGACCAATCGCTTCGTTGAAAATTCGAGTTCTAAACTCGGGTTTTCCTTTCATTTTTTTCTTTTGAAGTTTCGAGTTCCGACTGAGACTTCCTTTTGGATCCAATGCTCGTGTTGGACCAATTTTTTCTTTGAAAAATTTGAGTTCTATAAACACCCCAAATTTTCACTCTCATCCAATGCTTACATTTCATATGTCACTGCATATCATTGCATGCATTAGACATATCATTTCATTGCATTGCATAGCATTGCATATCATTTTATCTCATTATCGAGATCCAAAACTCCTGTTTTCAAAATATTTGATCCAAATTTGAATTTTGAAAACTTTTCTTTCAAAATCAATTTCAAAACCTGGGTTTTAAATCGACATTTTCGCCATTTGCCAACCCTCCCAGGATCTCATATTTTGAAATGTTTTTCTCAGAAAACAATCTGAATTCGTTTGAAACTCGATTTCAATTCTCAGATGAGACCCATTTAGGTGGTGTCGCTTCTGGATTCCTTTATTTATCAAAAATCTCAAAAATTATAGAGTTCTAGTTGGATCAAGACTCTATATTTTCTTCTTTTTGAATCTTTTCAAAACTCTATTCTGATTTTAAACCAGATGTAGTCATATCTATTTTCCATTCTCGTCATTTTTTGCCAAAATTTTAGACTTCCAGTCCAATCAGAACTCTTTTTCCAGAATCCTAGTTGGATCAGGACTCTTTTTCCAGAGTCCTAGTCGGATCAGAACTCTATCTTTTACTACCTCTTTTACCTGTTTTTGAGAAAACTTATCAAAATCTTTTGTTTTTTGTTGAATTAGGACTCTATTCTGATTTCGTTTGTTACTCATGTTCTTCACTTATTTTCAAAACCTTCTCATTTGACTTTTAAAATTTTCCATTTTAGCCAAAATTCTAGAGTTCTAGTTCGATTAGGACTCTTTCTCAAAGTCCTAATCGAATCAGGACTCTATCTTTTGTTGGTATTCTACCTGTTTTTAATCAAATTTGTTTTTAAAATCTTTAAAAATGAGCCAAAAACCCAGAGTTTTAGTTGAACCAGGACTCTATTCAAAGAGTCCTAGTTGGATCAGGACTCTGACCCTGATTTCAATTTTGAGAGAATATTTCAAAAATCCTTCTATTTATCTCTTCAGGAATCAAAATTACTTACCTTTATCATGGAATTTCAAAATTTTGGGATTTTATAGTAGAGTCCTGATCGAATCAGGACTCTATCCAAAGTTTTTTTTCTCACTTCATTTTCACTAGTTTTTAAAAGCTTTGTTTAAATCTCATCATTTGCTTCTCAGAAAACCAAAAAATTTTAGAGTTCTAGTCGAATTAGAACTCTTCTTCAGAGTCCTAGTCAGATCAGGACTCTGAACCAGACTTCAATTTTATCTTATTTTCAACTATTTTTCAAAAACCTTTCATTTGTTTTCTCAGAAAATCCAAAATTCTGAGAGTCCTAGTCCAATTAGGACTCTGTCCCCAGAGTCCCATTGTTGGGCGAAATCCCTGTGAAAACAAATAGACAGGGAGCGTACCTGGATTCGCCATTGTCAGTGTAGGCAGTTCGGCGTTCTCCTCAACCGGTCGACGCCCACAATGAGCCCAGGCCTAATGTCGACGGTGAGCAGGACCCGTTCCACTGAGCCTGAATGCAGAACTATATTTTGGTATGGAAAAGTTATGAAATCTCATCATTTTCGTAACCCCAAAATCACTTTATATAATGGAGAATTGGGAAGTTACGTGAATGTGGTCTCTCCACATTCACGTAACTCCCACCCACTACCTCCATCATCCAGTCACTTACGTGACCCACTAACATGGTGTCAAACCGGGTCAGACTGCGGGTTGGACCCGTAACCCATAATGTCCAACATTCTCCCACTTGACCCATTGACACCAAAAGTGTACTAAATCAAGGTGTATACCGTTATCTCGATTTAATTCTTCATGTGGGTTCACATGCCACTCTTTATCACAAGGATGAATAGTATGAGTCAAGGATATGAACACCCCTTTATGAAATGTCATATTTTCTTGTACTACACTACAATTCACCTTCAGTGCTTAGACATGTAAAGAAATTACCTTTATGAATAGGTTGGTCTCTCACCTATTCTATTGGTCCTTTAATATTGTTATTCTGCTATTCTCTCTAACCCATATGAGAGATTCTTTATGCAGAATCAACAATAACACAAAACTTTAGAGAATCAAAACATAAACACAAATGTGATTACATAATGTATTGTCATACATCAAAAGGAATAAAAAAGACCCATCCCCTTTACATGTTGGGAATATAATCCCGGTGCTAGCCCTTTAGTAAGGGGATCTGCTGTCATTTCCTTCATCCCAATAGTATCAATACATACCAGATGATTCTCAGTCCTTTCCTTAACAACAAAATATTTTAACTCCATGTGTCGACACGATGTTGAGCTCTTGTTGTTATTTGAAAAGGACACGGCTGCTTCATTATCACAAAAGATCTTTAGTGGTCTCTCAATAGAGTCCACTATACCAAGACCCATAATGAAGTTCCTTATCCAAATGGCCTGTGACGAAGTCTCGTATAGAGCAATAAATTCCGCCTCCATGGTATGAGCAGCAGTGGTAGACTGCTTTCCGCTTCTCCATGAGACAGCACCACCCGCTAGAAGGAAAATGTATCCAGTAGTGGATTTTCTACTGTCAATACACCCTCCTAAGTCCGCATCAGAGTATCCAACGACCTCTAGGTGGTCAGCTTTTCTGTAGATCAACATATAGTCTTTCGTTCCTTGTAAATAGCGCATGACCTTCTTCGCTGCCTTCCAGTGCGCAATGCCTGGATTTGACTGATATCTACCAAGCATTCCTACAACAAATGCTATATCAGGTCGAGTGCAGGTCTGCGCATACTGTAAACTCCCAACTGCTGAAGCATATGGGACAACATCCATCTGAGCCTTCGCAATATCATTCTGAGGACAGTCCTTCAAGCTCAACTTATCCCCTTTCACTATAGGTGCCGAACTAGGAGAACAATTCTCCATCCCATATCTTTTAAGAACCTTAAGGATATAGGATTTCTGAGATAGGCCAAGGACACCTTTAGTTCTGTTACGACGGATCTCAATTCCAAGGACATAAGTGGCCTCACCCATGTCTTTCATATCGAAATGAGAGGAAAGAAAATCTTTTGTTTCATGTAAAAGACTCAAATCATCAGTTGCAAGAAGAATATCGTCAACATATAAAACCAAAATTATGAACTTACTCCCACTAGTCTTAATGTAAATACACTGATCAACAATGTTTTCAGTGAATCCAAAGTTCATAATTACCTGATTGAACTTCTTATACCACTGGCGGGAGGCCTGTTTAAGTCCATAAATTGACTTATTCAATTTGCAAACTAAGTTATTTGAGTCATCTATACTGAAACCAGGAGGTTGTTGCATGTATACCTCCTCATCCAGATCCCCATTCAGGAAGGCGGTTTTCACATCCATCTGATGCAGCTCTAAATCAAAATGAGCTACGAGGGCCATGATTATTCTTAATGAATCTTTAGTTGAGACAGGAGAAAAAGTCTCATTATAATCAATGCCCTCTATCTGTGTGAAACCTTTTGCAACAAGCCTAGCCTTGTACCTCTCCACATGACCTTTAGAGTCTGTTTTGGTTTTGTAAACCCATTTACAACCAATAGGTCTAACTCCATCAGGTCGAGGTACAAGATCCCACACTTGGTTCTTTGCCATAGAGTCAAGCTCTTCTTTCATGGCATTAATCCAATGTGTTGATCTTTCACTTTCAATGGCTTCTGCAAATGTGAAGGGATCTTCATCAATGTCTATGAAATCATTTGACTCTTGTAAATACACCAAATAGTCCGGATGGATAGCAGATTTCCTAATTCTGGTGGACCTCCATACAGGTGCTACAGGTGGGTCAAAATGAACCTCTGTATCCTGTTGTTGTTGTATATCCTCATCAACAACCGGATCTAGTTGGGATTGATGTTCATTGACTGGACTTTCTCTTACATTACTCGAAGGAACAATGATAAAGAAAGTTGGGTCATTATCCTTAGCATGTGAGAAACCTGAATCCTGCATTTCCTCAAAATCAATATTTTGAGATGCATCTATCCCAACAGAACCATTTTCAAGAAATCTTGCTTTATCTGTTTCCACTATCTGTGGTGTATGAGATGGACAATAAAACCTAAAGCCTTTCAATCTTTCTGGATAACCAATGAAGAAACCACTAGTTGTCCTAGGATCAAAAGCTTTTATATGTGGGTTATACAATTTAGCTTCTGCTGGACATCCCCATATGTGCATATATGACAAAGAAGGTTTTCTACCTATCCATAACTCGTAAGGAGTCTTTTGAACAACCTTCGTAGGAACCTTATTCAAAATATGCAATGCAGTCCTAAGAGCTTCACCCCACAAGGTCAAAGGAAGATTTGAGTGATTCAACATCGCTCGAACCATTTCTTTAAGCGCACGGTTTCTCCTTTCAGCTACACCATTCTAGTAAGCACTACCAGGCATGGTATACTGAGGTACAATGTCTTCCTCTTTTATAAACCGCGCTAATGGACCTTCCTTTTGTCCCATCTCAGTGAAACGACCATAATATTCGCCACCTCTATCTGACCTGACAACCTTAATAACTTCACCGGTTTGTTTCTCTACTTCTTTCTTGAAGTCCTTAAAAACCTGAAAGACTTCAGATTTTTCAGATAATAAGTAGAGATACATATACTATGAGTAATCGTCTATAAAGGTGACAAAATACTTTTCACCCGTATAACACGGTGAAAAAGGGCCGCAGACATCCGTATGCACTATTTCTAACTTTCCATTGCTGCGTTTGGCATCTTTCTTGTATGTGTTAGACTGCTTAGCCTTTATGCAGTCAATACATGGCTCTATATTCGTAAAATCAAGGGATCCAAGGATTCCCTCTTTCACGAGTCTTTGGACTCTCTCTTTCGAGATATGTCCTAACCTCCGATGCCAAAGCAAATAGGATTGATTATCCTTTAGACCACGTTTATTGCCAATCATTGTGTTCTCAATGGAGTGAGATTCCTGAATTTGGAGTTTGGTTCTTAATCGATACAAACCATCACACATATATCCAGAACCTATATTCATTGAATTTTTCATAATAATAAGTTCAGATTTTTCAAATTTAAACACAAAATCAAACTTATCAAGTTTTTAAATTGAAATTAGGCTCCGACTATAAGATAGAACATAAAATGTATCGACCAAATTCAACATGAATCCCGACTCCAACATAATTCTGCAGGTCCCAACGCTCTTGACATGCGAACGCATCTTATTTCCTGAGAAGATGCTTCTTTCATGCTCCGTTGGTTCCCTTTTGTTCAGAAATGCCTGCAAAGAGTTAGCAATGTGCACCGTGGCACCAGAATCAATCCACCAACTATGCAATGGAACATGAATTAAACTGCACTCATGAGAAACGAATGACTTATTACCTTTATTTTCGAGCCACTTCTTGAACTTCAAACAGTCCACCTTCTTATGCCATTTCTTTTTGCAAAAGAAACACTTTATAGAAGGGCCACCAAACTGGGATTTGGCTTTCGCCTGAGAGTTTGAGCTCTCCCCAGTGGCTCTCTTCTGATTCTTCCTTTTGAAGGAGCTTTTTTTTGGCCTCGACCTATGTTTATCCTTATGAGACGCCATATGTGCACTTGACACCCTCTCACCCTTCAACCTCTCCTCTTCCTCAACACACTTACTCAAGAGGTCATTAAAAGACCACTCATCATTATGTGTGTTGTAGGAGATTTTAAAGGGTCCATACTCAGTAGGTAACGAGGTTAAGATCAGATGGACTAAAAACGAGTCAGAGATGGCGAATTTCATGTCATTCAGTTGAGTTGCAATATTCCTCATTTCCAAAATGTGCTGTCAGATGTGACTGTCACCAGCATATTTCATAGACACTAATTTGGACATGAGGGTACTGGCCCTTGCCTTATTAGAAGTGACGAACTGAGCCTCAATGGCTCCCAGAAATTCCTTCACAGTCCTACAGTGAGGAATTGCGCCTCAAATGTTCTTAGCCACCCGAGATTGCAAAAGCAACAGGCTAAGTCTATTCAAGCGCTCCCACTTCTCAGAGGCAGCCTTCTGATCAGCTGTGCTCTGCTCATTAAGAGCGGGAGGTTCGTCAATTCTAAGGGCCAGATCTAAATCCATATAGCCCAAAGTGAATAACACAATTTCTTTCCAATCAGAAAAATTCGATCCGTCTAAGATAGGGATACTACTAGAACCGTCGATATGGAAGGAACCTGATACATCAAAGGAACGAAAAATGGAAAGTGTTACTATTATTGCTCAAACGAGACTCGTGTTGAAAAGGTAAAAGTGAGACCCTTTATTTTCACCTTTTCTGAGACAAGCATAGTTGAGCCATTATCGTTTCACTTTGGTGAAAACGATAATACTCATAATTGCTTCGTCTCTTCAATTCCCAAGGAATTGACTTCAGTTGGTGAAACTAGTAGATCATGAATCCAGAGGCAATTTAGCACTGTACCTTTGGGTACGAACATGCTTCATGGGCTGGAATGCATATCTACTATCACACCCTGTGTAAATTTGGAACACAACAACCTACCTTTGGGTAGAATCGATGTTTCATAAATTCACACACAATCATAATTACGAATCTTAATACGGTTCAAAGAATCCTCAATTAACACGACTCAGATCACTTTGGTGATTGATAAATCGGTTAATCAAAATCTTTTACCGAAAAAATTTATTCGTATTATGGAGCACACCCATGCACACATTTTAATGCATGTATATTCATGACTTAATATCAGTTTATACTACAACAAAAATGCATAAACTAATTGTCATAAATTTAGTCATAATTCATGCTTAAAATCATCATGCATAACTTAACCAACGCTAAATACATGAATTAACATGCATAAGTCATGCATTATTCAAAATAAATACTTTATAAAGCATGAAAAATAACAAAAGCATGCTCATATGGGTAAAACCCATGGTCCTCATGTAGGAACCGGTCTTAAAACACTCTGAACCGGTCTGAAACTGCCCCGAACCGGTCATCTAAAAGTCCGAACCGGTTTTGAACCTTATAAACCGATACATAATATGAACAAAAGTTCATAAAACCCTATAACCGTATGCCAAAATCCCTGTATTTCTTTATATTTATGAAAACAGGGTCTCAGCATCCCGGAACCGGTGAAAAACTGGAAAGAACCGGTCAAAAATGGCTCTGAACCGGTTCCGGAAGGGGTCAGATCAGGTTCCTGATCCGATTCAGTCTCAATAGTGTTTGGATCCTGTTTTTATGCATCCAACCCAGTTTCAAATGGGATCCGGGTCTGACCCGACCCATACTTAATACGGGTCGGACCCGGCCCAAACCAAAACCCGGGTTAGACCCGGTCCGAAACAGGCCCGGGTCGGACCCGGTCCAAAACAGATACCGGGTTCGACCCGGTCCAAAATGGATATCGGGTTCGACCCGGTCCATCATGGACCCGGGTACGACCCGGTTCAGACCGGATACTGGGTTCGACCCGGTCCAACATGGACCCGGGTATGACCCGGTCCTGGACCCGGGTATGACCCGGTCCTCCATGGACCCAGGTGTGACCCGGTCCAAACCGGATACCGGGTTCGACCCGGTCCGAAAAGGACCCCGGGTACGACCCGGATAAAACCGGATCCGGGTCCGACCCGGTCCTTAATGGTCCCGGATCGGACCCGATCCAAAATGGGTCCGGATCGGACCCGATCCTTTCTGGGTCAGACCCAGACCCGATATCTTTATGGGTCCGGGTCAGATCCAAAAGGTAATGGAGCAGACCCGATCCACTCAAAAGGGTTTGGATCGGGTCTGTCCACGGGTCGCGTCGCCGGACCCGATCCGGTCCGATTTTAAAACTTAAACAGAAACCCGATGGTTTCTGTTTCAGTTTTAAGAAAACAAAAAAGGGGTTTTTCGGTTTCCCCCTTTTTCCGGTTCCACGGCGACCCACGTCGCCGTCATGGCGACCGACGCAAATGCCGGCGACCTGCGTCACCCCACGGTGACGCCGGTCCGGCGTCATCCTCCCCGACAGAAGACGTCGCTCCACGGCGACAATGGTGGCTGCCATCCGATGGCTGAAGAGCACGGCAGCGCTTGCCAGTCCGGCGGCAGCCCCGGCGACATCAGCAAGGATGCCGCCGGCCAGTGGCTGCCCCTCCACGGCGAAAACCCACGGCGACAACCCACCCCCTTCCCGGCGACAGGTAAGGGTTTTAAATTTTTTTTTTATTGTCACCGGTTTCGCAGGTAACTCCGGCGATGAGGTGGGGTATCCAGGGCGCCGGCAAGACCGCCGATGACAGCTCTGCTGTTTTCCGGCAAAAGCCTCTCGCCCGATGACGAAAAAGGAAAACAGAGAAAAAAGTGGGTTTTTAAACCCTTTTTCTACATTTGCCGGTTACAGAATCAGGCGACGGCTCCGGCGATATTCCCGGCGACGGCAAAACCGACCACAGGTATAAAAACGTACATTTTTTTTTATGAGTTTTGCCTGAAACCATGAAACCGGGAATGTAATGTCGCCCTTTTCGGTGACATTTTCCGGTGAAGACAGACTGTCGCCCCACGGCGACAGTCTACAGCAAATCGGTGGTTGTCGCCCCACGACGACTCTACCGACGCCAAATCGCCCTACACGGCCACGCGCAGCGGAAATGCGTGGTGGGCCCATAACCCATTGTTAGGCGAAATCCCTGTGAAAACAAATAGACAAGGAGCGTACTTGGATTCGCCATTGTCAGTGTAGGCAGTTCGGCGTTCTCCTCAGCCGGTCGACGCCCACAATGAGCCCAGGCCTAATGTCGACGGTGAGCAGGACCCGTTCCACTGAGCCTGAATGCAGAACTATATTTTGGTATGGAAAAGTTACGAAATCTCATCATTTTCGTAACCCCAAAATCACTTTATATAATGGAGAATTGGGCAGTTACGTGAATGTGGTCTCTCCACATTCACGTAACTCCCACCCACTACCTCCATCATCCAGTCACTTACGTGACCCACTAACATGGTGTCAAACCGGGTCAGACTGCGGGTTGGACCCGTAACCCATAATGTCCAACATTTGTTTGATTTCATTACTTGCCGTTATTTTCACTGTTTTTCAGAAAATACCGAAACATATCTAGAGTTTCAGTCTGATCAGGACTCTGTCCTAAAGTCCTAATCCAGTTAAAAGTCTATTCTGGAGTTTGTTTTTACTTCTATTTTTACCTTTTCCACTTTTTTTTTCAAAATTATTCCATTTTGTAGAGTCCTAGTTGATTCAAAACTCTATTTTAGAGTTTCGATTGAGTTAGGACTCTAACCCTGACTACATTTTTCAACTTGTTTTTACCAGTTCTGATAATTTTTTTCAAAAACTCCTTTATTTGGCTTTTAAAATCTAAAATCTCAGAGTCCTAATTGGTTTAGGACTCTGGTCCAGAATTTTAGTTCGTTTAGAACTCTGTTTTCAAAGCCTTTGGATTTCACCTGTTGATTTTAACCCCTTTTCAAAGTCATTTTCAGTCTTTATTTCAAGACTTTCAAAACCCTGATGTGGGGCCCACTCAATTGGCTCCATATCCAGAGAAGTTTTGACCCAATAAGGACTCTGTACCATTTTAAAACTTTCAATCTCAAAATCTACTTTTAAATATCTTTTGAAAAACCTCTCATTTTCAAGTTTTAAAATCATTTTTGAAAGTTCAAGTGGGGCCCACTCGGGGTGGTGCCACATTTGATAAAGTCAGGGTTAGAACAGAGTTAGTCAGTGTCCTAGTTAGGTTAAAGGTTTAGAAGAGTCCAAAGTGATTTAAAAAAAATCCATTTTTATTTTAGGTTTTAACTAGTGATTTTCAAAGTTTTAAAATCAGAATTTTAAAATCCAATGTGGACCCACTCTAGGTGGCGCCCTATTTGAGAGAGTTTAGGGTTAGTTAATGCCCTACTTAGATTAGAGATCTAGGTGAGTCAAAAGTTATTTTTAAAATATCCAATTGAGGCCCTGTTATCATCGCAAAATTTTACTTTTGCAAGTCAAACTAACCTTTGAAAAAGTTTTTGAAAATAACTCGCCTCCTTTTTAAAATGCGGGATAATTCCGAAGAATGGGACTCACCTGTCGGTATGAGGTTCAATCGTTCCTGGCGCCTTTACTATGGGTAATTGAACCAAGGATCAAGAGTGTGCTTAGCTTTGCTCAACTTGTCTAGATCATGTTCTATTTCCTAAATGCACAAAGAATCAAGCATGTGCTATGAATTTTCTGAAAAATGCAGATTTGAAAACATGATGTTTGCTTCAAAGATTGAAATATTTGGACAATTCTTGGAAAATATGTCACTTGGAAAATCGTGAATCATGGTGAAAGAATATTTCTGAGGAAAATGAAAATCGATTTTTGAAGAATCCAAGTGTTTTGTGAAAATGGATTTCTAAGGAATTTCAAATAACTGTGGAAAACCTTGATTTTTATGAATTTAAACTTTTAAAATTAATATATACCTTAGAAAATCATTATTTTTGAACTTTGAAAAAATCTTGAAATACCATTTGAAAGCTCAAAAATTTGAGAAAATCAATTTCTGAGTAAGACTTGGAAAATTTTGAGAAAATCGATTTCTTTGAGCTGAAATTGGAATTTGCAAATGAAAGAAATGAATGAATATGGATTTGAAAGACTTGATTTTGAGGAATTGAGAAAATTCTTTTGTATTTTTGAGAAATGCACTGCATTTTGAAGTTAGCCTAAGAGTGTAGGCTGAATGTGGCTAATACGAAGATCACAAATCTGGGTCTCATCCGTATTCTGACTATGGCCATAAATACGAATTCCACCGAGTTTGTCAACTCCCTAAGAGCTTGTGCACGTGCCATTCGTGTAGACCATGATGAATTTGTAAAAAAATATGCATAAATGATGAATTCATCAGGTATTAAAATTTGCAGAATTAAACTATATGCAATGCAAATCCTAATCTAAGCAGAAATTGAAATTCTTAATCCAAAGTTTACATTTAATTTACATCACTAATTGAATTTAAATACAAAAAAATAAAGTCTTCAATATCTCTGCAAAACTAAAAAAACTTGTTAGTGAAGATATGTTGGCTTTTCTAGATTTATCTAGTAATATCTAGAAATTACTGGATTTTGATAGATATAAGTCTTTTTCCCTGATTCCCTAAGATAAACAAGATGAAATATGAAATAAAATAGAAGAAATATGAAAAGTACATTTGAAAATTCGAAATGGAGGTCAAAATGACCAAAATACCCTTGATAGCAAGACTATGACCTTGAAACCAGAGTTTTCAGAAAGATATTTTGTAAAATATAACTTTTGAAATTCAAATGAGGATAAATTGAACCAAAGATGATATGATATAATTAAAAATGAGAAAACCAAAGTTTGGAATTTTGAAATTGAGGTCAAATGACCAAAATGCCCTTGATAGCAAGACTATGGCCTTGAAATCAGGGTTTTTTAGAAAATATTTTGATAAAAACTTTGGGTTTAGGACTTAAATGAAATCAAATGACAACCAAATTGACCATGAATTGTCCTAATATGATCTTAAACATGAACAAAACTCTAAAAACATGAACTTATACATGAAAATCAAGAAATATCATGAAAATCATGATTTTGGCAGTGTTCTGGGATCCTGCCGGTACCCTGTTTCACAATTTGATTGATTCAAGTACTAAACGATATCCAAAATTCATAAAAATCGGTATTTGTAATCCTTGTAACCCTAGAATTGAATTGGAAACATAAAAATTTAATTTTGACAAAAATTTTAATTCATAATTTGCATAAAATCATAAAATTTGACATTTTTGCCTATGGATATGTACCTCTTTCAGTGTTAGACTCGAATCAGAGGTCAAAATACCATAAAAATTCCTGAAATTTTATAAAGATAAAATAGACAGAAAAATAAAGAATCTCCTTTTTACATATTGGAAAAATCATCTTCGATGAGGGAGATATTCTTCCGACAATCTGGACTTAAATATAACGAATATAAAATTGATTAAAATAGGTACTTCTAGTTGAAAATATAAAAATAAATAACATACTTAATAAAAAAATTCTAAAATTTAAGCATTAAATAGTAGACAGAAAAATAATGAATCTTCCTTTTTACAGATTATGAATCAGATCTACGGTTGAAGATCTATGATCAGTATAAATCGGATTAGGATTTTGATAAATCATAACGAGCTTTAAAATATGGATCCGACTTTATAACAAAGGAAAAATACCAAACAAAAGCAAAAAATTATGAAATTTTTACAGTAAATAGCCTACAACAATATGAAGCCACTGCACTTTACGGATATTGAATCAGATATCAGGTGAAAGAAATAACGCAACTGCAAGTTACCTATGAATTTCAATAATAATTGAAAATCACAGTTCAATCTTTTATTTTTCTAACAAAGTTCCCAAATTCCAAAATGTCTGATTCTTTTACAGAACTTCAATGACATGTCTGTGTATCATATATAAAAAACTCAATAATTTCTAAAGAGTATTTCAATATGAACTAACATACTTTCTACTGATCTAAGATTAAAATATACAGAAATCTAAGAAACCTTAATAAAACATGATTTAATCAATGAAAACAATAAAAAAACACTTTAATAGTAAAATAAAATCTATTTTGATGTTGTAGTACATAAAATAAACATTAATATGATGATAAAAAATAAAAAGTACAGGGAATCCACGATTAGAATTGATTTTTCCTTTGAAAGTGCAGATTTAACCCATTTAACGGGTAAATCACGTATCTCATTGGCTAAGAATACGAAAAACATGTTTCTAAATGATCATAATGGATTAGAATCCCTGGAAAAATAATAAAACAAGGTTAGATCATCTTCTTGGACCATTCTTGAGGTTCTTGATGGTGATTCCATGGTTTAATCCATGAAAGGGAAGGCGCCAATGGTGGAATTCATGTTAAAACATGGAAAATATTAAATAAAATAAAAAAATATTATGAAAATCTTACCTTGAGGTTGCAGCTGCAATGGAGGAAGGAGGAAGGGCTGGAGAGGAGAGAGAAGCTCCAAGAAATCAAAAGGAGAGAGATAGGGAGGTCGACCCCCCTATGGTGCCTATTTATAAAAAAAAAATAGGTTTTTTAATTTAAGAGTTTTAAAAGAAATGTACTCTAAAGAGGAGGGGGGGGGGGGGCGATTTTCTTGGAAGATTACCTATTTACCCCTAGACTAATTAACCCTAATTAACATCTAATTAAACTCCTAATTGTCCTAGAAAACCTCCAAATATGGCGCCACCTAGTGTGGGTCCACATTTGGGTTTTTAAAGCTTTAATTAAAACTTTTTAAAAACTAATAGTTAAAAATCAAAGTTAAAAATGGATTTTCAAAATGGATTTTTGATTCTCCTAAACCTCTAAGCTAACTAGGACACTGACTAAACCTAGTCTAACCCTGACTTCCTCAAATGTGGTGTCACCCCGAGTGGGCCCCACTTGAATTTTCAAAAATGATTTTAAAACTTGAAAATGAGAGGTTTTTCAAAGGAGATTCAAAAGCAGACTTTGAGATTGAAAGATTTGAAAGAAAACAGAGTCCTGACTGAGTCAGAATTCCTCTGGATATGGCACCAACTAAGTGGGCCCCATATCGGGTTTTAAAAATTTGAAATAAAGATTGAAAATAGCTTTGAAAAGGGGTTAAAATCAATAATTGAAATTCAGAGGTTTGAAAATAGAGTTCTAATCGAACTGGAACTCTGTGCTAGAGTCATGAATTTTTAGGACTCTGAGGTTTTATAATTTTAAAAGCCAAATAAAGAAGTTTTTGAAAGATTTTATCAGAAATGGTAAAATAAGTTCGAAAACGCAGTCAGGGTTAGAATCCTAACTCAACCGAAACTCTGAAATAGAGTCCTGAATTAACTGGACTCTGCAAGATGACCTAATTTTTGAAAAGCAAATGAAAAATAAAATGGAAGTAAAGACAAACTTTAGAACAAATTCCTTTCAAGATTAGGACTCTGGGACAGAGTCCTGATGAGACTAAAACTCTAGATTTTTTTGGTATTTTTTGAAAAACAAATGAAAGAACTTGTGAAAATAGTGAAAACAATAACGAATATTGAAATCAAAACAGAGTCCTGATCCAACTGGGACTCTGGGAACAGAGTTCTGATTGGACTAAGACTCTCAGAATTTTGGATTTTCTGAGAAAACAAATAAGAGAATTTTGAAAAACAAGTGAAAACAACATAGAATTGAAGTTTGGTTTAGAGTCGTGATCTGATTAGGACTCTAAGGAGGAGTCCTACTTCGACTAGGACTCTGAAAATTTTTGGTTTTCTGATAAACAAATGATGATATTTAAACAAAGCTTTTAAAAACCAGTGAAAATGAAGTGAGAAAACAAACTTTGGATAGAGACCTGATTCGATCAGGAATCTGGGATAGAGTCCTGATTCGATCAGGACTCTGGGATAAAACCTCAGAATTTTGAAATTTAATGATAAAGGTATAACAATTTTGATTTTTGAAAGGATAAATAAAAGGATTTTTGAAAGGTTCTCTCAAAATTGAAATCAGGGTCAGAGTCCTGATCCAACTAGGACTCTTCAAACAGAGTTCTGGTTCAACCAAAACTTTGAGTTTTTTACTTCTCTTTGAAAGATTTTGAAAAGATTTGGTTAAAATAGGTAAGAATAACGATGAAAGATAGAGTCCTCATTCGATTAGGACTCTGAGAAAGAGTCCTAATTCAATTGGGACTCTAGAATTTTGGCAAAAAACAAAGGATTTTGATAGGTTTTCTAAAAAACAGGTAAAAGGGTAGTAAAAAATAGAGTTGTGATCTGACTAGGACTCTAGAAAAAAAGTCTTGATCCAACTAGGATTCTAGAAAAAGAGTCTTGATTGGACTAGGATTCTAAAATTTTTGTCAAAAATGACGAGAATGAGCAAGGATATGACAACAACTGGTTTAAAATCAGAATAGAGTTTTAAAAAGATTCAAAAAGATGAAAATACAGAGTCCTGATCCAACTAGGACACTGAAAATTTTAAGATTTTTGATAAATAACGGGATCCAAAAGTGACACCACCTAAATGGGTCTCATCTAAGAATTGAAATCAATTGAAATTGAGTTTAAAATGAATCTAGATTGTTTTCTGAGGAAAACATTTCAAAATATTGGATCCATGGGGGTTGACAAATGGTAGAATGTCGATTCAAACCCCAGGTTTTGAAATTGACTTTGAAAGAAAAATTTTAAAAGCTCGAATCTGGATTTAATATTTTGAAAACAAGAGTTCTGGATCTCGATAATGAGATGCAATGACATGCAATGCTATGCAATACAATGAAATGACATGTCAAATGCATGCAATGATATGCAGTGACATATGAAATGTAAGCACTAGATGAGGGTGAAAATTTGGGATGTTTACAGATGCCCCTCTTTGCTACTAAGCCGATATAGGGCCGAGCTTAGTGGCAAAGAAAAACACACCAAATTGGGATTATATATAAAAAAATGTCTCAGTTTGGAGAATCTGACCGGGTATGAAGGAATAGGCTCAGATGATGGAAAATGGTAGATATGGAATGGAGAATAAAGAAGAAGATTCACCTCACCGAAATGAGGCTCAGGCTTGGCCCTTAACTTGGATAGGACGATACCTCGTGGAAAAATGAGGCTCATGCTTAATTCTTAACCTGAAAGGGGACGATACCTCATAGAAAATGAGGTTCAGGCTTAACCCTGAACCTGAAAGGGAATGATACCTCATGGAAAAACGAGGCTCAGGCTTAACCCTTAACCTGAAACGGGACGATACCTCATGGGAAAATGAGGTTCAGGCTTAATCCTTAACCTGAAAGGGGATGATACCTCATGGAAAAACGAGGCTCAGGCTTAACCATTAACCTTTAAGGGGACGATAAACGAGATCCTCAAATGAAGAAACCATGATGGGACCTTCGAATTTTGCACAATAAATTTGAGAGAGGTTTACAAAAGAAAGGGGGTTCCCTAAAGCTTGAAAAGGGATTGATCTTGAACATCTCATTGCTGAGACTGAAAATGGCTTTTAAGATAGATGACCTTTTGCAGAAAAATCAAGTTTAACCCTTAACCTGAACGGGAACTGTCTATGGTGGGACAATGGGGAGCACAGGGAAGTGTGTGAATCTGAGAGCCCAGATCCTCAGATCAAAACAAGAAGGGAAGGATCTTGGACAACTCCCGTCATCCGATCCTAAAAGGGATAACAACAACGCCTGGACACATCAAAATAGACATCAAACTCTCACTTCATGTCAGGATAACTTGAAAAGATTGCCAATAAGATAAAAAGTGTAGTTGATTGAAAAATGATTGAAATGTAAGTATATTTATATGAAAAATATTCCCTCTTTTCTACCTGAAGTATTACCTCCAACTGGACTTAACTTCGTAGAATCAAGATTCAAATTCAAATTGCTTGCAATTGACTTTCTTTCATGGAGGCTATCAATTTCCTTGATATGAACAGAAAAGAGAGTATTCTTGATATTGTGAAAGCAATTGGTGAAAGGATATTGATAGAAGAATTTCATAAAATTTAAAGAAGATTCTTGTCAGATTCAACAGTTTGATATCCTGGGATTCTTTTCTCAGAATGGTATTTCTGCCGGTACTCTTTTTTTTTACAGAATTAAAGCTCTTGAGGTTTCTGGGGAATTTACTACATTATCCTTCATTTTGGAGATGTCCTGACTTTTTCTCTCTTTTTAGAAGGGTACGTCAGAAACTCCTTCATCTTGGAGATGTTTAGATCCTCATTTGCCTCAGGGATTATATTGACGATATTGGCTCATTGGCTGGTGGTCTCTTGATGATAGCTGAAATTAAATATCTTTTAGGGTTTGTCGGGAGGCTCATCACAGTCGCCTTCATCTTGACGATGTTCTGAACTTTTCCTAGAAGGATCTGTCACAAACTTCTTTATCTCGAAGATGATCCAAATCTTCTTTGGCCCCGAGGGTCTAACTCGCATAATTTGTCTTTATCTTGACGACAATTGAGAGATCCCTTTTGCAGATATTTAATTGCAACTTGGGTGATTGAGAAGATATGGAAATTGAATGGATTTTTCTGTATCACCCAGAATATTTCGACTGCCTTGTCTTTATAAGAATGATCTTTAAAAATGTGCCATAACTTTGATCAATATCAATCACTTATGACTTTGCGACAACGTTGAATTTTCTTTGCTGGCCATATCGAGGATTTATTCTCCATCCCTTTGGTTGGTCAATAGAAAGAATTTGGATTTTGAATCCTTCTTAGCGAAAGCTTCACTCTTTTTGGAAGTAATACTGAAGGTAATCTGAGGTAATTCTTTTTGTGCAATAAAAATTTTTTGAGATCAACAACTATTTTTCATGGCAAACTAGCAAAATATTCTTGGAATCCTTGGTGAAATAAATCACTTGAGGTCTAAATGACACATCCGTGGCTAGATTCTCCTCTCCTTTTCCCAAAGGAGAGATTCAGGCTTAACCCTTACCTGAACGGGTAACAAAAAGATACTCCTCTCTCCCCTAAAGAGGAGGTGTTTGCAAAATGAACTTTCGAAGAAAAATAAAGTTTTCGTCAAAACTCCTTATTTCTAGGCTTCTCTTATGGAAAGAGGGTCGTTAGAAAAGGTTGGAAGGATATCATAGAGGAGTGAGTTCATTACACTCTCCCTGGAAAAAGGGTCCTCGATGACGAGGGTGGCCTAACAAAAGACATTTTAGGATTACAAGGAGAACGAGCTTCCATCAAAACTCTCTCTGGAAAAAGGGTTTCTTGTATGACAATAAAGATTGTTTTGCAAACTGTTCATAAAGCACGAGTCCCTTCAAACTCTCCCTAGAAAAAGGGGTTCAACGAACGAACAATAAAGATATGCGAAAAGAACAAGCTCCCTCGAACTCTTCCTGAAAAAAGGGTTTTTCGCAAGAGAAAATGAATGATAATTGATTTTGAGCCAGTTGGTGGATGAATTCGACACAAAGGTCGAATCTTGAAAGACTATGATTGCAGAATATGACTCGAAGGTCAGACAAATATGATCGACATTGATAGAATTTGATAACCCAAAGGTTTGCTTGGTAAAACGGGTGACCAGAGGTCTGATAAAATTGGTGACCCGAAGGTCAGATTAACAGAATGGAGTGACCCAAAGGTCTGATAAAGATTGTTTGGTTCGCAGATCTGAAGATTAACATTGAGTCTGAACCTTAATGTGAGATTTATCTTGAGACCAGTATGAAGACTGAATTTTAACAAAGTACCAGTACGAGCACTGGATTTTTAAAAAAAATTGCCAGTACGAGCACTGGATTTTAAAAGATTACCAGTACGAGCACTGGATTTTGAAAGATTGTCTGTACGAGCACTGGATTTTTAAAAGATTGCTAGTATGAGCATTGGATTTTAAAAGATTACCAGTACAAGCACTGGATTTTGAAAAGGTACCAGTACGAACACCGAATTTTAAAGGATTACTAGTACGAACATTGGATTTTAAAAAGACTATTAGTACGAGCACTGGATTTTGAAAGATCGCCGGTACGAGCACTGGGTTTTAAAAGAACACCAATACGAGCACCGAATTTTAAAAGGGTACCAATACGAACACTGGATTTTTAAAAAAAATTGCCAGTACAAGCACTGGATTTTAAAAGATTACCAGTACGAGCACTGGATTTTGAAAGATTTCCAGTACAAGCACTGGATTTTGAAAGATTGCCAGTACGAGCACTGAATTTTTTAAAGATTGCCAGTACGAGCATTGGATTTTAAAAGATTACTAGTACGAGCACTGGATTTTGAAAGGGTATCAGTACGAACACCGGATTTTAAACGATTACCAGTACGGGCACTGGATTTTTAAAAGACTACCAGTACGAGCACTGGATTTTAAAAAGACTACCAGTACGATCACTGGATTTTGAAAGATCGCCAGTACGAGCACTGGATTTTTCTGAGATTATCAGTACGAACACTGAATTTTAAAAGACTACCGATACGAGCACTGGATTTTAAAAGATTACCAGTACGAGCACTGAACTTTAAAAGATTACTAGTACGAACACTGGATTTTGAAAGGTTGCCAATTGATTGTTATGGGGGATTTTCAATTTTGACCCTTACGATGACTTGGATGATTGTCGGGGTCTTAGGATTCATCTCTTATCCTGAATGAGAACTTGATGCAGATGCAAAATGGGCGCAAGCGAATACAAACAAATGTAAATGGATGTAAATATTATGCGAGTAAATGTGAATGAATGCGAATAGGCAAATGACGAAAGATTTTATTTGATCATGCCTGTACACAGGGTGTTTTGAATAAAAGACAAATTTATAACAAAAATGCCTCAGTGTATGCTGGAGAGAAAAGGAGTATTCTGATAAAAGAATAATTGATCATTTATTGGAGAAAAATTATTGAGGAATACAGAGGATAGAATAGAAGTTTTCTAAGTGTAGAATTTCTTCAAATGTCGGCATTGATAGGATCGGGTAATTCTGCCCCGTCTGCATTAATCAGACAATATGAATTATGTGGTAATGCTTCTTTCACCACGTAGGGTCCTTTCCAGTTTGGTGACCATTTGCCACGTGGACGATGCTTGAGATGAGCCATTGATCTAAGGACCAGGTCATTAACTTGGAATCTTCTTTCGATGACTGACTTGGCATATTGCCTTGCTATCCTCTGATGATAAGATTGGGCATGTTCTGCTACTTTGAGTCTTTTCTCGTCGAGTAGATCTAGTTGTACCAATCTTTGTTGTTGATACTGGTCAAGTGGTAGCTCTAGAAGAGATGCAAATTTAAGAGCGGGTTTTTGAAAATGAAGAGATAACACCACCTCAGTCCCATAAACAAGCTCTGAAGGAGTTGCATTGGTCGGGGTTCGAATGGTGGTTCAATATGCCCAAAGTGCATCATGGATTTTCTCGTGCCAATCACGACCCGTCTCAATGGTTCTTTCCAAGATGCGGATCAAACTTTTATTTGTAGCTTTTGCCTAACCATTCCCTTAGGGATAATAAGGAGCCAAAAAATGATGATGAATTCTGAATTTCGAACAAAAGATCTTCATTCTCTCATTCTTGAAATGAGTACCGTTATCTGAAATGATGTCATGTGGTATACCAAAACTACAAAGAATATTCTTATGAATGAACGAGACCACATGTCGACCTTCCACTGTACGCAAAATGACGGCTTCAACCCACTTGGTGAAATATTCTATTACGGCAAGGAAATATTTATGACCATTGGAAGCGGAAGGAGTGATGGGTCCTACGACATCGAAGGCCTACATAGACAATGGCCATGGAGACACGACTGATTGCAAGTACGTAACTAGCGCATGAATGGAAGGTGCGTGCACCTGACACTGAATGCACTTCTTTACAAAGCGATAGCAATCTCGCTGCATGGTTTTCCAATAATATCTTGCTCGAATGATCTGCTTTAACAATGGTTTGGTAGCCAACATGACCACCGCAAATGCCTTCATGTGCTTCTCACACGACTTCTTTGGCTTCTTCTTTATCTAAGCACCTGGAATACTCAGAACTGAACCCACAACGATAAAGAACATTGACATCAATAAAATAACGGGCAGACATATGCTGAATCAGTTTTTGCTCCTTCTTTAATAATTCTGGTGGAAGCTCACTAGTTTCAATAAAGTTTTTATTATCTTGGTACCAAGGCTTTTTCTTCTGTTCCGCCTGGTTAACTTGCATTATTGGAATAAAGGCAGGTTGGTCAAGTCTGCCAATTTTAAAAGAATGACATAATTCTCCGCTTCTGAAAGACATAATGGAGCCTAGGCTGGCCAACCGTCAGCTATTTGATTAAACTCTCTTTTGATATGAAAAAACTGAAATTCATCAAAATTGTTGATGAGGGCTAGAACGATCTTTTGATAAGGAAGCAACTTTTGGTTTTTTACCTGCCATTCAGCTTTGACTTGGCTGACGACGAGCAATGAATCACCGAAAGCGTATACTCTCTTAACATTGAAGTCTTGCAGAATTCTCATACCTTGTATTAAAGCTTCATATTCAGCCATATTATCAATGCACTGAAAATCAAGTTTCAGAGAGAAATGAATCATCTCTTTTTCTTGTGTGATCAACAAGATTCCAATTCCTATGTCGGCCATGTTCTTGGAACCATCGAAAAATAGATTCCAAACTAGAGACTGTTGAATATTATGGATGCGTTCATCAGAGAAATCATCCTCTATTTTTACATCTTCTGTTAAAAGAAAATCAGCTAACTGGTCGGCGATAGCCTGACCTTTAATTGACTACTGAGAAACGTATTTAAAGTCATACTGCATCAAAAGGACTTGCCACTTGGCAATCCGTTCACTGAGAAATGGTTGTTCGAGAATGTACTTGAGAGAATTTAGCTTTGAGAGAATTTTGACTTCTGATGCTAACAAGTAATGTCTCAACTTCTGACACATCCAAACCAGTGCTAGACATGTCTTCTCTATCTGAGAGTACTTCTTCTCGTAGTCAATAAAAGCCTTGCTTACATAGTAGATGACATGCTCAATCAGACTGCCTTCATCGTATTGTGCTAAGAATACGCCGCAAGCGACTTGGTTAACTGAAACATACAACAAAAGAGGCTTTCCTAATTCTGGTGGCTTCAGAACGGGTGAGTTAAGAAGACACTTCTTGATACGATCAAACGATTGCTGACACTCTGGTCCCTACTCAAACTTCACTCCTTTTCTGAGTAAATGATTGAAAGGCTCACATCTTATGGCGAGATTGGATATGAATCTCCGAATTGATTGCATACATCCCTGAAGACTACGTAATTCTTTGAGAGTAGTTGGAGGTGACATATCAATGATGGCCTTTGCTTTGGCGAGATCCACTTCTATCCTCTTTTTGCTGACCAAAAAGCCTAATAACTTACCTGATTCAACTCCGAAGACACACTTCTGAGGGTTGAGTCTTAGCTTGTAAAGAATGAGTCGCTTGAAGACCTGACTTAAAGCATCGATATGGTTTTCTTTTTCCTTGGATTTGACTAGGATATCATCAATGTATGCATCCATGGTCTTGTGCATCTGATCATGGAATATGGCGGCCATTGCACGTTGATAGGTTGCCCCGACATTCTTGAGCCCAAATGGCATGATTGTATAACAGAAAGTACCCCATGGCATGGTGAAGGATGTCTTGGATTGGTCACGAGTGACCAATTTGATTTGATTATATCTGGAGTATCCATCCATAAAGGAGAACATGGCATGCCTTGCCGTATTGTCGATCAGAAGATCAATATTAAGAAGTGGATAATCATCCTTTGGGGTAGCTTTATTGAGATCACGGAAGTCGATACAGATTCAAACTTTTTCATTCTTCTTGGGAACTGCTACAATAATTGCCAACCAAGCCGGATAATCTATTGCTCGAATGAATCCAGCTTTGAGTAAGTCCTCAAGTCCTTCTTTGACCTGCTGCTCGATTCGAGGATCCATTTTCCTCAACTTCTGCTTAACTGGTTTTGCATCAGGCTTTAAAACGAGGCGATGTTCCACCAATTTAGGATCTAACCTTGGCATATCTTCATAAGTCCATGCGAACACTTCTTGGTACTGCTTGAGAAAATTGATGAGCCTTCCCTTCTCATCTGTGCTTAGAGTGGTACTGTAACGCCCCAAATATTTAACTTAAAAATTGTGGAATAAATTTTTTTTTCTAAACAACAGCGGAAAAGCTTTATTAAATCCTTCGTCAAAATATTTGGGCGGGTTACAAGTAATAGCACAGACTCAAGGCATTTAAGTAAAATAAATTCTTGCATTGAAATACTACAAGTTATCATTTACAACTTAATGATTTATTATAAGTCATATTCCCCAAGACATCCGAAGAAGATATGGTCACATGACATTGTCGTAGCGACGACCGCAATTACTCGTCATTCAGTTTCCTGAAAAACATTAATTCAAAAAGGGTAAGACTACCACGTTTGAGTAAGAAGCATAATATCCATATGAATGTGCACATGAGTGTCACGTGTACAAGTATATGTGCAACATGTTTAGATAGAACTAATAACCATTTAACAAGTGATAAATGTACAGGTCACTAAAGTCAAGTATTTCATGATATATTCCATCAGTGTCAAAGCACGATATATCATATGCATGAACCATATTTATATAAGAAATAACAACTTTAGAACTAATGAGGATGTACACCTGACTTAACTAAAGCAATTCATGTAAAGTGTATATAAAGCACAACCATCAACGTTCATCACATCATTCATAAGTTATCCCAATTTCCATGTAACAGAAAACTAATTTGAATCATGCACTACAGGAGTCATAGCTTACTCCAACAGTTTCAACATCAATCAGTATGCAATTACTTCAAGATTTTCCTTAATGCACTGACTTTATGTTTCATCTTGTTAATTACCTTGTGGATACGCACAGACATTCGACATCGTAGCGGACCGAGACCACACGGGGGTTTATTATTTTATAACCCGTATGACTAGCCATACGGATATCCAAAGGGGACGGTTCAAGACCGAGAGAGTACTCCCCAATGGCTGGAACTAGAATTAGGATGCACCCTGTACTTCTGCAAAAGACTTGGATCTACCACCTAGGACGCATTGGTAGTCCTGACCCCCTAACTCCGTGGACTGGGGACCGGGTGAGACGCCTAGCTCTCACGAAAACAAGAATGTCCACGAAGCTTGTACCACCTACCCTTTTCAAGGTAGACCATGGGTCCAGTAACATACACCGTCTTTTAAGTGTACCCAGAGCCCTGGGAGACCAGTAACATATACCGTTGTCAGGTATACCCAGTATTCCGGAAAACCAGTAACATATAGCGTCTTTCAGGTATACCCAGAATCCTTTAATTTTTATATGTGCATAATTTTCATTCTTGTTTTGTTTGGATCCGGTAACATACATCGTCTTTTAGATGTACCCAGAACCCTGGGAAACCAGTAACATATATCATCTTTCAAGTATACCCAGAATCCAAATAGAAACTGGTAACATATATCGTCTTTCAGGTATACCCAAACATCTAGAATTTTCATTTATGTCATCATGCATTCATTTAGCTTTTGTTTTGGTACTAGGCTATACATATCGTACCCCGCTGGTTATGCCACAACATGGCATATCCCAACCTTAACAATTTATAAGTGCACATATGGCACTATTAGCTTTCTGCGAAGCTGTAAGCTCGATTTTAAGCTTTCACATGATCATGGTATGAAAATGTCTTTTATCATGCAAACTTTTGCATAACACACATAGATTACTACCACGTAAACATGTCATAACATGAAATCATGATTCAATACATAGCATCATAGGTGCCCATATGGCATCACAAGAATTCGACATGCTCAGTTTCAATTTGTACTATCGTACTCTTCGCAGTATTTCTTATTTGTGCAACAAAAATTATGTCATGGATATTTCATTCATTCGCTACATTCATCGACACATAACTTTCTTTTCATAAGTATATGATAAATCATCATGCTATTTAAACATGGGCACGAAAGTGAGCTTTTTGCCGCTACCAATGTAGGTGTGCATCAGTGTGTTTCAGACCTACTCTGAATACGTGCATAATGGTGAAATTCAAATGTAACACACATTTTATTGTAGGGAAAATAACGATTACACTTGGCATTGCATGACTCGAGAATGAAATAAACATTTATTTCAGGAACAAACAATACAAAAATGCAATTTTTGCAAAAGCGTGTCTGCATACACCAGGCTGGCCAACCAATCAAATTTCTATACCTCTTTAAGAGTGACAAATAGACAAGAATATGTATAGAATTGAGGTTTTCTCACCTTCAAGCTTTTATCATTCATAAGGCCGTAATGAACCTTTTTGTGTTCTCATATATGTATATCTTTATGTATGTATATACTCTTTTTAGATTATATTTGGGCTGCCCTGAGTCATAGACAGGCCGATAATCCATGGCACCATCATGCTCAATACAGCTCATATATGTTTTCGTGTGACTCGACTGGTACAGTATTATGCTTGAATAGGCTAAAAATTTTTTTTGCACACATGGTAGCATGATTGTCAATCACAGATTCATACTCCTAGCCACTTGGTATACGCTGACGGGTGAGGGTCACAAACTCGATGACATTTGGAACATTTCAGTAAATACGCATTTGAACATCAGAAGTTATGGCACTTAGTATGCACTGAGTCATTAATTTACTATGCCGCTAAATAAACATTTGAGCAACGTCTTAACATGTAGCTAACTGTACATTGGAACACCAGAAATTTCTTAACAGTTTAATATACACATGAATATGCAGCTTAACAGGCACAAAGCATTATTAATTTCAAGGCATATTGGTCATTGAATATTTTAGAAAAATATTCTTTTAAAGTCACTGGTGTGTGAGTTCCACTACTTGAGGATTCCACTCAAAACCTTCAAGTACTCATCATGGTCTTAAAAACCCCTCATTTGACGCATTGACCTCCTATGTCGGTTCTTAATTCTGTTTTCTTTTATGCCGGCCTTGGTAAAAGATATAAATTGTTTCAGGTATAATATTCATGTATAAACTATAATGTTAGGTATCATATTCATGTATACACTATAAGTAGCACATTCATTTACATAGTTTTTTTTTTATCTAGTGTTTGTTTTATGTTTTCCTTACAAATTATATTTCCAAAAAATAGCTAATGTGAGCTAAGTACACAATGATTAAGCAGCACCTTCTGCGCCAAACTATATGGACCAAGATAAGATATTACTAATCTTATTGGAAAACAATACACATCATGATACAACCTTAGAAGGGCAAAAAAAAGAAAGTCTTAGATTCCCAATCCGCATGGAAAAAGTAACTTTCATTGTTGTGTGAGATAGCTTCATTTTCAATACAAATGTACATTCGTGCAATTATATTTCAGTTGTTGATTGGCTGGAATATGGAACAAATTCTTGTGTGAGAATGTAGGACAATCTCATGGGCTATGGCAGCTACAAAACGGGTTGTACAAGTAGCAAGAATGCGATTTTATGTGGACCGCTTTCAGCGAACATCAAATATGCTAGAAATTCCAATTTGCCAACAAGTGCAAACACCAAAATTCAAGATTTCTACTATCACCAAGACAACAAAAAAAAGGTTTAACAAGAGATGAACACGGGCAACCCAGAAAACAAATAATAATAATAATAATAATCATAACACAACAACAATAAAGAGGAGTACGAAGATTTTTATTGTTTAGTGCAATAGAAAATAAACTAAAAGTATTTATTGTAAGGCAGCGTGAACATAAGGGAGATGCCAGCGAGTTGATCATATCTAAAGATGCAAATAAGAGGTGGCAAGGTGTTTCCTGAAAGCCAAGACACTTGGACGTTAGGGAACCAATTAGCATAGCTAAAAAAAATCGCACATACTCAGGTTATTCCCAAAACATTTTACGTATTTCATTGGTTATCAATACCGAACTCCTTTAATCAACCCCACAGTACTCCAAAAACAGTAAAACCTCCATCGACCCTAGCTTAGAATGTTGGTACACACCGACAGCTAGTTCAACACATATATGTGCTTCATAACAAAATACACAAACACACGAAGATTATGCCCTTACCTTGTGAGAGCGTGAACCCGACGACAATAGCCTACTTTCTCTGGTGGACGTCCGTTCTTTTTGCACTAAATTCTCACCAAAAGCAATGGTGGAAGGGATACAAAAAAGAGAGTCACACGGCTGGTAGAGAGGGGAGGTGAGAGAGAGAAAAAGAGGGTTTGAGAGGGGGGAAAAGAGGTGAAAGTTATACAGAAATTTCGGTGGGAGAAGAAGAAAGACTTTTCCCTTCTCCACCCATTTTTTTTTTTGTAAAGCCTTCATCAAAACGGCTTTTGTTTTTTTACGTTAAGCCTAATTTATTATGGTAGGTATGACTCTTCTTTTCTTTCCAAAGAAAAGAACGTCCAAGCTTTCCACCTACGTTATCTTGAACCCCTCCCTTCCCAATTTAAAAAACGTGGAAAGGTGGGAAGGGAGCCTTTCTAAAAATATCTATTGTTTTCCCCAAATTTGGCTGACCGTTCAGCCCCCCTTTTTCTTTTTTTGAGCAAACTCTCCTCCCCATTTAAAGTCCTCTTCATTGAGGGGTTATGAAAACTTTTTTTTTTTGAATTCCAAAAAGTTTTAGAAATTTCTTTAATAAAATTTTAAACTCGGCACCTAGGGGATTTAAATCGGGTTCTTCTCCCTAAGAGACAACCACCCTGACCACTGTACCACGGCCTATTTCGTTGCATAACCTTGAAACGCTATTTTATTTATCTCCTTCCAACGTTATTCCAAAATCATTAAAAAGAATGCTTTCACACGTCTTTTTCCTTAGTCCAAGGTTTTGAACTTAGGACGTCCCCTCTTCTGGTAGTACGCCCCACCACGTTGATACTCCGTCACTTGTTGCTCTTTGTTCGCCGTCCATTTTATTTAAGCGTATATGGCATCTTTAATAATTTATTTATATATGAAAAGGGTTTCCGACGAATCTCAAATACGAGTTGTCTCAAAGATATATTTTAGATCTGTTGCACTTTCTAACTAGATATTTAGATCTTGATCGAGATTCAACCATATTTGGATCCATTAAGATCCAATTGGATTCTAATTGGGTTTCAAATCCATTCAGGATCTGAATCCGTTCATCATACCCGAATTCAGATACTGGATCCAGTTGATCCAGTTTGGATTTCAAGATCCATTTGGATCGACTCTATATCATTTTATCGTATCCCTTTCTAAAAATTATAACATTTATTTATTCTGATAATTATTGAAATTTTACGAGTTTTACAGGTACCGATCTTGAGAATTTTAGGACTATCCTTTGAACCAATATTGATGTCTTCAGTTGGATCTTGAACTAGGGTTGATGGCTCATCTTGTTTCTGAATTGCTGCAAATTCTAGCAACTCTGGAAGTGATGAGTCAAATTCTGCCACTTCTTCTGGCTGTTTTGCAACCTTATTGTTCTCTGCTTTTGCCTTGACCCGATAAATCTTTGCAGGTTTCGATGTGATTGAAGAATTGATGACTAATCTCTTTATTGATTGGGAAGACATTCTGAAATTTTAAAAAGGAATAGCTTTTTAGAAAAAGTTTATTCATTATGGCATAAATTGCATGAAATGAAAAAGGATAAAAACAACGAATTTTGAAGACAAATTATAGAGGAGTAAGAGAAAGATGACATCCAGATAGACAAGAAAATTGATAGCTTTATTTAAGACTTAAAATGAAACGATGACATTTAAAATGAACTGAAATGGGACATGGTCCCTACAAACTGCAGAAATCAAATGAATGAAAAGGAGAAAGACAGATGGTAGAAGCTTTTAATGAATCCCCTTGATGAAGACAGTATTTTTGTGAGATCTTTTGCTCATGAATCCCAATCTTGCTCTGTGCGGATGATGGTTAGGGATCACTGGCTCTAGCTGGCCATCTTCGTTCTTGCCCAAGCCTTTGAAAGGTTGATAACCATGCTTTAGTAACAGATCAAACCCTTTCTTGGTTCTTACAAACTGTGGGAAAAGAGGATGGTCCTTGAAAGTGTTGTAATCGAGACGACCCCCAATCTTAAAGAAATATGGCCCTTGCCATCGGACCGTCGTCGTAGTATACTTCACCTCTGACACTGCCTCTAGTTTTAACATTTCCAGACTTTTGCTAAGAACAACTTCTTCGCTCTCTCTGATGCTAGGAATATCAACAGTATAGGTCGGTCGAGGAATCATAGGTTGAGGCAGCCTCTCTTCTGGATCTTCCCCCAGGACAGTAGTTATCATGTCGCCTTTAAACCACTTAATACACTGGTGTTGGGTAGATGGCACTGCATTGGCATTGTGAATCAATGTTCGCCTCAGTAGAAGATTATACGTTGGCGGCACATTGACGACGTGGAAAAGCACTGTGTGAACAGAGTAGTTGATAAATATTTTTAAGAAGATCTTGCCCTTTGCTATCTGTCCGTGATTATCAAATCCATAAATGGTGATCGGATCCGACGTGTATTCTTCTTCTTTTATACCCAGAGCCTTGGCAGTCATTTCAGGATAAATGTTGAGGCTACTGCCTCTATCTACAAGCACGTGGGGTACAGTCATTCCCCGGGTTCGCACCATAATATATAGAGCATTATTATGAAATACGTGAGGCTTGGGCAGATCCTCATCTGAGAAAGTTATGGGAGCATTGGTCATGGCCTGATTAATGATCTGGGCCATGTCTTTGGGAGTGATGCTTGGCTTAACCTTCATTTTTCACAGTAAGTCATTCAGGACTTGCTGATGCTTGGGAGAGACGCATGCCAACTCAAGAATTGGGATATTGGAGAGGGCAGCGATCGGTCTTTGCACTGTATCCATCTTCTCTTCTGATGTTTTTTTTATTTTCCGGCACGGGTTTGATAAAGTTCTTGGGAAACCATGACATTCTTTTGGCTACCTCTGGAGATACCCCAGCAGACTCTTTTGAGACTTTCAGCTTACTGAGAGTTGAAACGAGGTCCATCTTCTGAGAATTGGACTGGGCCGTATGTAACACTAAAACCCGATGTTGAATGTCGATATCACTGCTAGGACATGGTTGGATATGATCTTGAGGCTGGAACGGATGGTCAGATATCATTGCAGTTGAATGCTGAAAGAAAGGCTGATTCAGTATTCCCATTTTTTTTATCTTTGGCACCTTCCACCAACAGGTTTTTGTCAATATAATCCTGAATAATATTCTTTAGAACGAAGTAGTTCTCGGTATCGTGTCCCACTGTTCGGTGGAACTTACAGAATCTCTCTTTCATTTTCCCCATGACCACTGGCTGATCGGCTACCTTTGGAAGCTTAATCATGTCATTTTCAATCATATATTCTAGCACTGTTTTGAGGGACTGATCCAGGGGAGTAAATTTGCGATTATAACTCCACCCTTCACGTTTTGGCTTTTCTTGAGGTCTCGACCCTTGATCAAGAGTCTGTTGTGGTTGTCTGTCATACTGATGGATCAATTTGCCTTTTTGATCAGTTTTGTTGGGATTTGACCCTCCTGAACCATAACTATGATCTTTCATATTTCCTTTATTCTGTTTTTTGTTGTTATTGGCAGAGTAGGTAAAATGGGTTTTCTTCTTTGATTCCTGCTGACTGTTGCTTTTGGTGAACATGAAGCCTTCATAAGATCCATTTTCCATACTTAACTCAAGTCATTCGGCTCGTTCTGTCAGTTTTATGAAGGTCTTTGATGGAGAGGTGGAAATTAGTCCCCTTAGGGATTGCGGGAAGTTGCTCAAGATCAAAGATAGTGCATGTCCCTCTGATATCAGATCACACATCTTGTTACAAGCGGATCTTCACCTATGAATAAAATCCCTGGCTTTCTCATTTTCTTTTTGCTTCAGACTACAGAGGTGGCTGAGAGTTGGGAGGGCCTCATCATTGAATAAAAAGCGCTCAATAAACAAATTGACCACTTTGTCAAACTCTTTCAGCTCTATAGGGTTAATATGTTTTGAATACCATTTTGCTGTAATACCCTCTAAACTGCGAGGGAAACAAAGAAATAAGGCTCGATTATTCCTCCTGAACCTGGAACATTCTGCAAAGAATAGGGCGAGGTGTGCCTTTGGGTCACCCGAACCATCAAACTTGATAAATTTCTTGGGAAGATTGTCGAGATCATCATCCCCATCCAGTCCATCATAGAAATCTTCACTTGTAAAGACCCTTTTGCCCTTGCCACGGGCCTGCAGATCCTTGACCATCTTCATCACGTCTCGGAGTTGTGATTTAGTAGGGTCATTAACAGACTGATTTCTAGATTTATAAGCCAACCCCTGCCTTTGAGTTTACCTTCTAAATGCCTGCTGAGTTTTATATTCCTCATCAGTATCTCCCGCTGATTCTGCCTCATCAGAGGTTTCTTCATGATGACTTTGCTTTTTGGTGATCTTCACACTCTTTTTCACTGCTCGGCCTTTGACCTTTTTTTTATTGTGAGCCTTTCCTGAGCTGACCCCTGTTTCCTCAGTCAATAACTTACTCAACATTCTCTGAAACAACGAATACATCTGTGGGTTGATGTCATCATTAGCTTGCTAACTTCCGTTTCCAGCGGATTGTGAAGATGTCATTTCTTGTACTGAAGCTGATGGGGAACTGATAAGCTGGACCGACACGGTTTTCTTTCCGGACCTCGTTTAAACCATGTAAGGATGCAAATGCTATCTGCAAAGCAAAACTGAGGGTTAGCTGCTGAAAATGATTTTTGAATAGGAAACATTTGCTGGATATTTGGTAGACAATCTGAAGGATGTCCCATTACTAGAAACTGAGTCACCGACGCAGTCACAACAATTGCGTTGCTATTCTTTGCAAAATAAATAACTGAAAATATGCCTTGTTACCTAGGCGAGGTCGTCAAACCAAGATGAAAATTAAAGGAATTGTATTGAAGGAAAAACATGATTTTATTAATAATAAACTTGACAAAGGGGAGGGGGGCAGACAATTTTCCACCACTCCTGATAATCAGAGGATACTCGAGGACCAGGAAAAATAGTAAGATTGACAAAAGAATCTCAGTCATGCCTGGCAGAATGGTATGCTCCGAACCACTAATTTAGTGTGAGATCGAAGTCTAGCAAGATCCCTAATAGTAGACGAATTTCTATGTGCTTCTGTCTCTGAGAGAACTACCTGACACAACGCTATGGATGATAGTATGCGCAGAAGAAGGGGCCAAGTAGCTTGAACTACTTGTCGTATGCATAAGTATATCTGAGAGGTGATTCCTGATGATCAAAATAGTCCCATACAACTTCTTCCTCTTGAAGGTTGTCGATCAAGAACCGATATCGTGCGACTGGAGGAAGCTTTTCACCATTATATCTGAATGAACTGGCTCGGGCTGGCACATGCCGGAGGAACCAAGATTGCAATGCATAGGTGCACCCTTTGACTAGAATTGATTCTTCGAGTGCAAAATGGGTCAACCCTCGGTACAAAAAAGTGAGTGCGGCCATGGCCATAGAGAGGCGGCTGGTCTGACGACTTTCCCACCTTCGCAGAAGTTGAACTATCCTGATATCCATGTAATTTCATCCATTTGGGAGAAGAGCCAATCCTACAGTACATAGGACCATCGCATGTTGGATTCTCTCTCGAGCTATTCAAGATAAAGAGCTGACTTCGACAAATGTCTCGTACTGTTTATAGATTTCGAGCAGGTTCATGTATTCATTTCCATTCTCCTCCACCAATGACCAAGACTTGCGTCATGTCATGCGGGCTAAAGTGTCTCGGAGATCCAGACCCTTGACATTGATCAAAAATTATTTCTCCAATGGATCTTTAGGCTGACCAGCTGGCTCAGGCAATCTCATAATCTCTAAGAATTCGTCCATCAACAAAGTCATTTCCCCCCATGGGAACTAGAAGGCACTAGTACTTGGGTTCCACCGCTCTGCCAGTGCGTGGATCAAATTGCCATTGACTATTTATTTTCCCACTGCAGATGCTAGTGCCAATCCACAATCGCTCAAATGGTCCAGAAACATACGAGAAAAGTTCTTGAGCCATGAATAATACCACCGGGGAATAAAGGATCTGGTGCTGAGAGTTTGATATTCTGGAAGACCTTATCGCACCTCGTAGGAGATGTGACCCTCAGGAAAGACCGAATCAAGTTGACCGGATGCCATTAGACTTTAAAAACATGAAAAATTGAAATAAGACTTGGGAAAAAAGAATGCAGGCAGGATAAAAATGAAGCAGAAAATTCGAGATCCAGAAGGAAGGAAGGATGGAAAATCACCTGGAGTTTTGAGGAAAACAAAGGAGAATTTGAAAAAATCATCCAGGATTTGAATAAAACAGGAATTTTAGACAGTATATGAAAACAAATGGAAAAATTGGGGATTTTTAAAAATCGTCTAGTATTTTAGAAAACTTGTGAAAAATATAATAAAAGAAACTAGCATTCAATCACATCCTGTACAAACAAGTATGCATATACAATATTCTCTAAAAGTTGACTCTAGATGCACAAGTTTTGAAATAGCTTTATGACCTTAATCCTAACTCTAAGGTTCAGATCATCTGTGTCCAATCATGCTATGCCTATATACTTGAGCCAAGGCTCGATGTACGTGGCATAAAATCATTTTCTCCGGTTCTAGGTTCAAGTTTTTCAATATCCTTGAGCGCCTGCCGATATATGTTAGACTATGACTCTTGGTACGTGGCAGGGGGCGTTAGCCCAAATAAGTGGCCCAGTTGTGAAGCTTTATCCCGAACTATGGTTCTAGAAGAAAGCCCAGCAACGTAAAGACCGGGTAAAGATAGGTGGGGTGGTTTTTGAAAACATGATCACATGCAAGCAAACAGATGGCTCTAAGTCCTAAAGAGATAGAATTTTGAAATATTTGAAGAAGCAAGCATTGTTTTCATACAATTCCTAGATTGATGAGTGTTGTATTAGACCTAGGTCTATGTGAGCATGAAAATTTCCTCCTCAATATGGTCCTACCAAACTACGCCTAGTCTACATACAATCCATGTCAGCTGGGTTCAAGTCTAGGCTCCTAGGTTCACATGATATCATGAAATAAAAGTTGACATTCCATGGAACACGATTTTGACAATTTAAACTAAGTTAGGCACACAATTGATCAGGCGAAGACAGGTCCCATCTCGGTCGCCAAACCTGTTATCATCGCAAAATTTTATTTTTGCAAGTCAAACTGATTGAAAAAGTTTTTGAAAATAACTCACCTCCATTTTAAAATGCAGGATAATTTCAAAGAATGGAACTCGCCTGTCGGTACGAGGTTCAACCGTTCCTGGTGCCTTTACCAAAGGTAATTGAATCAAGGATCAAGAGTGTGCTTAGCTTTGCTCAACTTGTCTAGATCGTGTACTATTTCCTAAATGCACAAAGAATCAGGCATGTGCTGTGAATTTTCTGAAAAATGCAGATTTGAAAACATGATGTTTGCCTCAGAGATTGAAATATTTGGACAATTCTTGGAAAATATGTCACTTGGAAAATCGTGAATTATGGTGAAAGAATATTTCTGAGAAAAATGAAAATCGATTTTTGAAGAATCCAAGTATTTTGTGAAAATGAATTTCTAAGGAATTTCAAATAACTGTGAAAAAACTTGATTTTTCTGAATTTAAACTTTGAAATTGAATATATAACTTGAAAAATCATGATTTTTGAACTTTGAAAAATACTTGAAATACCATTTGAGAGCTCAAAATTTTGATAAAATCAATTTCTGAGTAAGACTTGGAAAATTTTGAGAAAATCGATTTCTCTGGGCTGAAATTGGAATTTGTAAATGAATGAAATGAATGAATATGGATTTGAAAGACTTGATTTTGAGAAATTGAGAAAATCCTTTTGTATTTTTGAGAAATGCAGTGCATTTTGAAGTTAGCCTAAGAGTGTAGGCTGAATGTGGCTAATACGAAGATCACAAATCTGGGTCTTATTCGTATTCTGACTATGGACATAAATACGAATTTCACTGAGTTTGTCAACTCCCTAAGAGCTTGTGCACGTGCCATTCGTGTAGACCATGGTGAATTTGTAAAAAAATATGCATGAATGATGCATTCATCAGGTATTAAAATTTGTAGAATTAAACTATATGCAATGCAAATCCTAATCTAAGCATAAATTGAAATTCTTATTCCAAAGTTTATATTTAATTTACATCACTAATTGAATTTAAATACAGAAAAATAAAGTCTTCAATATCCCTACAAAACTAGAAAAACTTGTTAGTGAAGATATGTTGGCTTTTCTAAATTTATCTAGTAATATCTAAAAATCACTGGATTTTGCTAGATATAAGTCTTTTCCCCTAATTCCTTGAGATAAACATGATAAAATATGAAATAAAATAGAAGAAATATGAAAAGGATATTTGAAAAATCGAAATTAAGGTCAAAATGACCAAAATACCCCTGATAGCAAGACTATGGCCTTGAAACCAGAGTTTTCAGAAAGATATTTTGTAAAATACAACTTTTGAAATTCAAATAAGAATAAATTGAACCAAAGATGATATGATATGATTAAAAATGAAAAAAACAAAGTTTAGAATTTCGAAATTGAGGTCAAATGACCAAAATGCCCCTGATAGCAAGACTATGCCCTTGAAATTAGTGTTTTTTAGATAATATTTTGATAAAAACTTTGGGTTTAGGACTTAAATGAAATCAAATGACAGCCAAATTGACCATGAAGTGTCCTAATATGATCTTAAACATGAACAAAGTCTAAAAACATGAACTTATACATGAAAATCAAGAAATATCATGATTGATTGTGGAAGTGTTTCGAGATTGTGGAAGTGTTTCAAGATCCTCCGGGTACCCTGTTTTGCAATTTGATTGATTCAAGCACCAAACGATATCCAAAATTCATAAAAATTGACATGTGTAATCCTTGTAACTCTAGAATTGAATTGAAAACAGAAAATTTTAATTTTGACAAAAAATTTAATTAATAATTTGCATAAAATCATAAAATTTGCCATTTTTGCCTATGGATCTGTACCTGTTTCAGTGTTAGACCCGAATTAGAGATCAAAACACCATGAAAATTCCTAAAATTTTACAGAGATAAAGTAGAAAAAAACATAGAATCTCCTTTTTATAGATTGGAAAAATCATCTCCGATGAGGGCGATATCTTTCCGGCAATCTGGACTTAAATATAATGAATATAAAATTGATTAAAACAGATACTTCCGGTTTAAAATATAAAAATAAATAGCAGACTTAATCAATTTTTTTTGAAATTTCAGCAATAAATAGTAGACAGAAAATAATAAACTTTCCTTTTTACAGATCATAAATCTGATCTACGGTTGAAGATCTATAATCAGTATAAGTCGGATTAGAGTTTTGATAAATCATAACGAGTTTTAAAATATAGATCCGATTTTCTAATAGAGGAAAAATACCAAACAGAGGCAAAAAGTTATGAAAATTTTATAGTAAATAGCCTACATCAATACGAAGCTACTGCTTTTTACGGATCTTGAATCAAATATTGGGTAAAATAAATAATGTAACTGCAAGTTACCTATGAATTTTAATAACGATTTTAACGATTGAAAGTTATGGTTCAATCTTTTATTTTTCTGACAGGGTTCCCGAATTCCAAAACGTCTGATTTTTTACAGATCCTCAATGACATGTCCGTGTATCACATATAAAAAAATTAGTAATTTCTAATGAGTATTTCAATATGAACTAACATACTTTCTATTGATCTAAGATTAAAATATATAGAAATCTAAGAAACCCTAATAAAACATGATTTAATCAATGAAAACAATAAAAAAAACACTTGAATATATGATGATAGAAAATAAAAAGTACAGGGAATCCACGGTTAGAATTGATTTTGCCTTTGAAAGTGTGGATTTAACCCATTTAACGGGTAAATCGCGTATCTCATTGGCTAAGAATACGAAAAACATGTTTCTAAATGATCATAATGGATTAGAATCCCTGGAAAAATAATAAAACAAGGTTAGATCATCTTCTTGGACCATTCTTGAGGTTCTTGATGGTGATTCCATGGTTTAATCCATGAAAGGGAAGGCGCCAATGGTGGAATTCATGTTAAAACATGGAAAATATTAAATAAAATAAAAAAATATTATGAAAATCTTACCTTGAGGTTGCAGCTGCAATGGAGGAAGGAGGAAGGGCTGGAGAGGAGAGAGAAGCTCCAAGAAATCAAAAGGAGAGAGATAGGGAGGTCGACCCCCCTATGGTGCCTATTTATAAAAAAAAAAATAGGTTTTTTAATTTAAGAGTTTTAAAAGAAATGTACTCTAAGGGGGGGGGCAATTTTCCTGGAGGATTGCCTATTTACCCCTAGCCTAATTAACCCTAATTAACATCAAATTAAACTCCTAATTGTCCTAGAAAACCTCCAAATGCGGTGCCACCTAGTGTGGGCCCACATTTGGGTTTTTAAAGCTTTAATTAAAACTTTTTAAAAACTAATAGTTAAAAATCAAAGTTAAAAATGGATTTTTGATTCTCTTAAACCTCTAAGCTAACTAGGACACTGACTAACACTAGTCTAACCCTGACTTCCTCAAATGTGGCACCACCCCGAGTGAGCCCCACTTGAATTTTCAAAAACAATTTTAAAACTTAAAAATGAGAGGTTTTTCAAAAGTAGACTTTGAGATTGAAAGATTTGAAAAAACACAGAGTCCTGACTGGGTCAGAATTCCTCTGTATATGGCACCAACTAAGTGGGCCCCATATCGGGTTTTGAAAATTTGAAATAAAGATTGAAAATAGCTTTGAAAAGGGGTTAAAATCAATAATTGAAATTCAGAGGTTTGAAAATAGAGTTCTAATCGAATTGGAACTCCGGGCTAGAGTCCTAAAATTTTAGGACTCTGAGGTTTTATAATTTTAAAATCCAAATAAAGAAGTTTTTGAAATATTTTATCAGAAATGGAAAAATAAGTCAGAAAACGCAGTGAGGGTTAGAATCCTAACTCAACCAAAACTCTGAAATAAAGTCCTGAATTAACTGGACTCTGCAAGATGACCTAATTTTTGAAAAGCAAATGAAAAAGAATGAAAATAGAAGTAAAGACAAACTTTATAACAGACTCCTGACATGATTAGGACTCTGGGACAGAGTCCTGATCAGACTAAAACTCTAGATTTTTTTGGTATTTTCTGAAAAACAAATGAAAGAACTTATGAAAAAAGTGAAAACAATAACGAATATTGAAATCAAAACAGAGTCCTGATCCAACTGGGACTCTGGAAACAGAGTCCTGATTGAACTAGGACTCTCAGAATTTTGGATTATCTGATAAAACAAATGAGAGAATTTTGAAAAACAAGTGAAAACAACATAGAATTGAAGTTTGGTTTAGAGTCCTGATCTGATTAGGACTCTAAGAAGGAGTCCTACTTCGACTAGGACTCTGAATTTTTTTTGTTTTATGAGAAACAAATGATGATATTTAAACAAAGCTTTTGAAAACCAGTGAAAATAAAGTGAGAAAACAAACTTTGGATAGAGTCCTGATTTGATCAGGACTCTGGGATAGAGTTCTGATTTGATAAGGACTCTCGGATAAAACCTCAGAATTTTGAAATTCCATGATAAAGGTATAACAATTTTGATTCCTGAAAGGATAAATAAAAGGATTTTTGAAAGATTCTCTCAAAATTGAAATCAGGGTCAGAGTCCTGATCCAACTAAAACTCTTCAAATAGAGTTCTGGTTCAACCAAAACTCTGAGTTTTTTACTTCTCTTTGAAAGATTTTGAAAAGATTTGGTTAAAAACATGTAAGAATAACGATGAAAGATAGTCTTGATTCGATTAGGACTCTGAGAAAGAGTCCTAATTCAACTGGGACTCTAGAATTTTGTTCAAAAACAAAGGATTTTGATAGGTTTTCTCAAAAACTGGTAAAAGGGTAGTAAAAAATAGAATTCTAATCTGACTAGGACTCTGGAAAAAGAGTCATGATTCAACTAGGATTCTGGAAAAAGAGTCCTAATTGGACTAGGATTCTAAATTTTTTGCCAAAAATGGCAAGAATGAGCAAGGATATGACCACGACTAGTTTAAAATCAGAATAGAGTTTTAAAAAGATTCAAAAAGATGAAAATAGAGAGTCATGATCCAACTAGGACTCTGAATTTTTGATAAATAAAGGGATCCAGAAGTGACACCACCTAAATGGGTCTCATCTGAGAATTAAAATCAATTGAAATTGAGTTTAAAATGAATCCAGATTGTTTTCTGAGGAAAACATTTCAAAATTTAGGATCCATGGGGTTTGACAAATGGTAGAATGTCGATTCAAACCCCAGGTTTTGAAATTGACTTTGAAAGAAAAGTTTTAAAAGCTCGAATCTGGATTTAATATTTTGAAAACAAGAGTTCTGGATCTCGATAATGAGATGCAATGACATGCAATGTTATGCTATACAATGAAATGACATGCCAAATGCATGCAATGATATGCAGTGACATATGAAATGTAAGCACTGGATGAGAGTGAAAATTTGGGGTGTTTACATGCCCACACTATGTGGCGCCACATTAGGGTTATTTTAGGGCTTTGATTAGGGCTTAGATAGGTGAGTAGTTAGGTTAAATTCCTTTAAAAAAATCGTCCCTCACTAATGATTTTAGATAGGTTTCATAAAGGGCAAATTTGAAATTATAGAAAATCTTAATTAAACCTAATTTTTTTGCCTATTTAAAGAGGCTAGAGGGGAGGTCAACCCCTAAGGCTTTCTCAACAGTTTCTTGGACCCTCTCTCTCCTCTCAGCTGCTTCCTCTATTGCTGCAACATCCAAGGTAAAATTCCTTCATGATTTTTTATATTTTTTATTGCTTTTTTGGTGTTTTTCAATGGATTTCACCATTGGCGCCCCCTCTTTCAAGGTTTTAACCATGGATTCTCATCCAAGAACCCCAAGGTCGACCCAAGAAGATGATCTATCCTTATTTGGTACTATTTTTTGAGATTCTAATATGTTAGAATCATTTACCTTGTTGTTTTCATGTTCTTAACTGACAAAATATGAGATTTACCCGTTAAATGGGTTAAATCCATGATTTCAAAGGTAAAATTAATTTCATCCATGGATTCCCTGTTTTCTTTTTATTTTTTAGCATATTAATTTTTATTACATATATTTCAGCATTAAAATAAATTCTGTTTTTCTGTTTAGGTGTTTTTCATTGTTAAATCATGTTTTTAGGGCTTTCTTAGATTTTTCGTGTGTTTGGATTTTAGATCTGTAGAAATCATGTTGTTTCCTGTTTAAATATTTGTTAAATTTTTTTGATTTTTTTATATGTGATCCGAGTCTCTATAAAAAAATTAGAAGCTTTGGGATTCGGGAACCCTGTTAGAAAAATACAAAGTCAAATCGAGATTTTTGTTGATTAAAATCGTTATTCAAATTCAAGTATAACTTGTAGATGTGATATTTCTTTCATCCAATGTCCGATTAGAGATCCGTAAATTGCAGTGGCTTTGTGTTAATTTTGGTTATTTACTGTAAAATTTTTATAACTTTTTGTCATTGTTTGATATTTTTCCTCTATCAGAGAATCAGATCAACTTTTTAAAACTCATTATGATTTGTTAAAACTCTAATTCAACTTGTGTAGATCATAGATCATTAACCGTAGATCTAATCAATGATCTGTAAAAAGGGAAGTTCACTATTTATATGTATGTTATTCACTGTTGAAATCTCAGAAATTTTTGATGTATTTTTTTATATTTTTTTCTGTATTTCCAACCAGAAGTGCCTGCTTTGATCAATTTCCTATTCGTTATATTCAAGTACAAATTGCCGGAACGATATCTCGCTCACAGGCGATGATTTTTTCATTCTATAAAAGGGAGATTTTGTCTTTATGTCTATTATGGCTTTGTAAAATTTTATGAATTTTCATGGTGGATTGAACTCTGACTCGGGTTTGACACTGAAACTGGTACGTGCTCGCGGGTAAAAATAGCCTATTTGAAAGTTTTTTTTTAATTTTTGAATTGGAATAATGTCAAAAATATCTTTTTATGATTCCAATCTAATTTTAGGGTTATAAGAAGTTCATATGTCATTTTTTATAAATTTTGGATCTCATTTGATGCTTGGATGAGTTAAATTGCAAAACAGAGTACCCGTAGGATCCCAAAACACAGCCAAAAATCATGATTTTCATGATATTTCTAATTTTTGGGTATAAGTTCATGTTTTTAGGGTTTTTTCATGTTTATAATCATGCTAGGACACCTCATGTTCAATTTAGTTGCTATTTGATCTTATTTAAACCCTAAATCCCAAGTTTTACCAAAATATTTTCTGAAAACCCTGATTTTAAGGCCATAGTCTTGCTATCAGAGGTAAATTGGTCATTTGACATCAATTTCAAAATCCCTAACTTTGATTTTCTTGTTTTGAATCATATCATATCATTTTATGTTTGATTTGTTCTCATTTGAATTTCAAATTTTATATTTTACAAAATATCTTTCTGAAAACCTTGATTTCAAGGCCATAGTCTTGCTATCAGGGACATTTTAGTCATTTTGACCCCATTTCAAATTTTCAAAGTTTATTTTTATATTTCCAATTCAATTTCATCATTTATGTTTATATCAAGGAAGTATGAACTGGGTTTACATTTGGATGACATCCGATAATTTCCAATATTTTCGGATAAATCTAGATAAACCTACATTTTTGTGCTAACATGTTTTCTACTTTTGCAAGATTATTCAAGTAGAAGACTTAGTTATTTTAGTTTCTTTTCTTTATTCAAATCAATGTAAATATCAAATGTAATATTTGGAAAGATTTACATTTTCTGCTTAAAATAGGATGCATTGTATATAGTTTAATTCTGCAAATTTCAATATCTGATGAATGTATAATTCATGAATATTCTTTATAAATCCACCATGGTCTACACGTGAAAGTGCTATGAGATCAAGGCAACGAGCACTAGATGGGGGGGGTGAATAATGCTTTTAAATAGCATCTTCAAAATTTTGACGAATTTTACTTTGGAAAATTCGCAAAGCAATCACACAAAGAACACAAGAATTTATCTTGGTTCGGTCTTCCAGATCTACATCCAGTCCCCAAGCAAAACTCGCTTGAGATTTCCACTGTCAACCTTCTATAAACATAATAATATACAGACCAAATCCGATCTCACTTTCAATAACAATCCTACTGAAAGCAAACAACTCCTTTAAACCAAGGAATTCTTTCCTTTTACAGAAAAAAGAAATAATCAACTTACAATCAACCTACGAGTCTTTCTTATGAATGCAAATGAAATGCAATTGGATTTTGAGGTTGTTGAAATACTCAACTCACGAATTCACTGTCTCTCAAAAGAATTTGAGTGAAAAAATTCAGTGACAATATCAAGTGAGTGAGAAAATGAATATGAGTGAAAAGCAAAGAATAATTCAATGTAATTCAATTGGATTTGATATCATTCGATGTTTTTGAGTGTAGAATGCACTCATATTTATAGTTGAAAGATTTTATACGTTGAGGGTATAAAAGGGTGTCAAAACAGTCTATTTTGAACGATCAAAATGTTTGAAAAAATGAAGACACACCTTTTAAAAGTTACAAAAAATGGCAAAATTAGTCGACTGGAACAGTAGTTAGTCGACTGAAATCAAATATTAGCAGACTGACAGTTATCGTCGGTCGACTAATGTGTTTATCATAGTTGTTTGAAAATCTGAAGTTTTGAAACTTAGTTGACTAAAGAAAAAGTTAGTTGATTGATAATATCATCAGTAGAATGAAAAATCTTTCAGTCGACTGCTGCTAAATTTTCTGAAAAACACATGTTCTGTCTGGTCGACTGATAAAATCGTTAGTCAACTGCTGCTAAAGTTTCCAGAAAACAAACATTTTGTCCGGTCGTCTGATAAAACCTTTAGTCAACTAATTCAGAAATTTGACAGTTTTGCTTTAGAAAATTGGCGCGAAAGAGTTGGTTGACTGGTGAGTCTATTGGTCGACTAATAAACATGAAAAATTAAGTAAAGAGTTTTCTAAAATGATTTTCATGAAGGGTTCTTTTAGAAAAGTTTTTCTAAAGACTTTTTAGGTGAAATGTATTCAAAATATGCACTCTAAGTAAGGCTCTTACAAGAATCTAAGACATTTAATAGATTCTACATTTGCACAATAGTCTTCATAGATTCTTCAATTCTTGTCATCTTTCTTCATTGCCTTAGCTGAAATGCACTTGATTCACTTGTTCTGCATCAAAACCTTGTACTTGAAGTATCGTGTACGACTTCATTGTCGTAACAATCTCCCCTTTTTTTATGATGACAAACTAGTCAAAGATGGAGCATTTAGATGCATAGGTGGAGATTTTACTGCCCCTATCAATATGTTGCAAAACATAAGAAAGTTAGCACAATCAAAGCACATATATCACATATTGATTGTTTTGCATTTCCATCATTACTTCATGCATTTCTAAAACTTTTTCATGAAGGCAATTTTCAATGCTTTCACATGATGCAATTTCCATGTTTGTTTTTTTCTCATGCAAATTCCATGTGTCTTTTTCTCATGCAATTTACATGTGTCTTTTTCTCCCGCAATTTCCATCTGTGTCTTTTTCTCCCCCTTTGTCATAATTAAAAAGAGTAAGTGCAGACATAGCATAAGCAAAATGCAAATTCAAGTTCAAAATATTACAACCCAAAAAGTATCAAAGTTCAATAATGACAGTAAACAAAGTTCAAGAGAAGTGTTGCTTGATCATCTCCTTGAGTTCAGCAATATCCTTATGAATTGACGAAAGTTGTAGAGTCACATCTTCACGAAAAGTGTGTTGATATAGCTTCAAAGCTTCAATTTGTTGCAAAATTTCATCATTGTCTTGACTAGTAGAGACTTTCTTTCATTTTGCTTGAGATGAGGGTGTCACAGGAGATGGTGATGGTTCAGAGGGTTCAGTTTAATCAAAATTTAAAGGAGGTAGATATTTGATTTCCATTCGTTTAAAAATAGTTTGATCAAAGAACTCCTTTTGTTCAATATATTTTTCATTGGTTAGGGGTACTTTGAAATATCTGAAAATACGGGTAAGAAGACATCCACACGGAAGAAAGGGTTTTTGTTTCCACAAAGTAGTAAAATACACGTTAGCCCAATTTACATAAATATTTTCAAATAAGACGTAAAGAGCCGTAGAGAGATCTGTGGAATAGTAATCAAAAGATCCAGTTGTAGGTAGAACATTGTGGGCAAGAATTCATCCAGCAATGTGAGCACGAGTTTGAAGATTGGTATTCTTGAAAGAAGGACAATGAGGTGCACCGCGAAGAAGAATTTGTTCAAAAATTCTTTCATCATTAAGTTCAATAGTATTGAAAAGAGTTTCTGGAGGTAGAATATCTAGGATTTGTCTAAGAAGTTTAGAATCAAACTCAATTTCAACATCGCGAACAAGAGAGAAAATAAATCCAGTTTCATGATCAATTTATAAATTAGTGTAAAACAAATGGATCAGTAAAGGATAATGAAGAGGGTTTGCACCGGCGTCAAAAAGGTGTGAAATGCCTATGAATAATTCTCTGATTTTGTAGCGAGAAAATAGGTGAAGCAGAACATTTTGGCCTGGTAAAATAGAAAGTGCAGAAATCAATTCAAAAGTATCATATAAAAGAGGATTTCTGAGTAGTCTAAGAGAAAATCCATGACGTGCTTGTGGTGTAGATGAAGGGGAACCTTGTGCGGAGGCTGTTTTTTGACGAGGCATGGTTTATTGAGAGCAAAACAGATTCATCTGTCAAAGAGAATCATTGTCGCAGAGAGTGATTGATCAGCTAGGTCTTTGAGAGGAACGGGTCGAGACGCTGTTGATGTCAGCTTTCCAATGACGTCCGGTGGGAGGAAAAAGTTGTCTGGCATCGTAGAGCATAGACAATGCTGCAGAATCACTTTTGTCGCGGCAAGAAGGTTTCGGCAAGAGATTAAAATCTCTTAGGATTTGTGGAGGACGGTAGCTATCCGTCGAAGAAAAACTAGAGAAGCCTTCGTGCGATGCGGACGATGCTCCGTTGATACGCTGGAGAGGATATGATGGACAATAGACCTTCACCAATCATGATCTTTGTTAGTGGCCAAATTAATCGGCGGGAGCAGTCCACCAAAAAGGGATGTCGAGTTTCCACGGATTTTAGGCAAGAGGGAAGAAGCGATAAAGGGTTCGGCGAACAGGAAATGACACGGTGGATGATGGCAGGTGAGAAGATGTTGTTGCAAGCGTCACAAGCGTCGTCTTCTGTCACGACAAGAGGATTCCGGCGAGGAGGAGTTCGTCCGACACTCCTAGTTTTTTTGGAAGAGAGAGAGAAGAGAAAGAGGGTTTTGTTTATGAAAAGGGAAAAACACACAGGCGTAAAAACGAAACGGTGCAAAAAAAAATGAAGGGGTAACGGGTCCCTTAAAAAAAACTTAAAAAAACAAGGGCGTAAAAACGATTGCCCCTTTTAAAAAAAATCCAAGGGGTATCGGGTCCCTTAAGTTAAAATTAAAAAAAAAACATCAGTCGACTAGAATTTTATCGGTCGACTAAAAATGTGCGATTTTGAGATTTAAAATTTTTTTTAAAACAAATTTAAAAATCTAAAAATGAGCAAATGCCTAGTTCTCTCCTAATTTTCATAAAATCCTCATTTTTAAGTGGTTTAGTGAAGATATTGGCATGTTGTTCATTAGTGGGTATAAAATTTAACAAAATATCTCCTTTTAACATATGATCTCGTAAGAAATGATGTTTAACTTCAATATGCTTAGTTCTTGAGTGCGGAACAGAATTTTTCGAAAGATTTATAGCACTAGTGTTATCACAATAAATAGTTATTGTGGAGTAATTCAAACCAAAATCTTTTAAGGTTTGTTTCATCCATAGTACTTGTGAACACGCTAAACTAGCCGCTATATATTCCGCTTCAGTTGTTGAGAGTGACACTAAATTTTGCTTTTTACTAAACCAAGAGACTAAGGAATGTCCTAAAAAATGACAAGTTTCGCTAGTACTCTTGCGATCAGATTTGCTTCTTGCAAAATCTGCATCACTATATGAAACTAAATCGAAAGAAGATGATTTTGGGTAAAACAAACCAAAATCTGAAGTATCTTTCAAGTATCAAAGAATTTGTTTTACTGCAGTTAAATGAGATTCCTTCGGATTAGCTTGAAATCTAGCACACATACAAACACTAAACATTATATCAGGTCGACTAGCAGTTAAGTATAATAGAGATCCGATCATACCTCTATAGAGCTTAGTATCTACATTTTTACCATTTTCATTTTTGTCAAGAGAAGTAGTTGTGCTCATAGGATTTCTTCTTGATTTTGATGAGTCCATCTCAAATCTCTTAAAAAGTTCTTTTGTATACTTAGCCTGGTTGATGAAGATTCCTTCTTCAGTTTGTTTTATTTGAAGTCCAAGGAAGTAGTTCAATTCGCCCATCAAGCTCATTTCAAACTCTTCCTGCATAGCTTTAGCAAATTCTTTACAAAGAGAATCATTAGTAGAACCAAATATTATATCATCAACATAAATTTGTACAATAAGAATATCTGAATTAAGATTTTTAATAAATAAAGTGGAGTCTACCCGACCAATGGAAAAAACAGATTATTCTAGAAAATTTTGTAGTCTTTCATACCACGCTCTTGGTGCTTGTTTGAGTCCGTACAAAGCTCTTTTTAATTTGTAGACTTTTTCTAGATATTTCTCATTTTCAAAGCCTGGAAGTTGCTCTACATAAACTTCTTCATTGATGTGTCCATTTAATAATGCACTCTTAACATCAATTTGATATAACTTAAAATTCATGTAACTAGCAAAAGAAAGCATCATTCAAATTGACTTCAATCAAGCCACTGTGTGATCATCGTAAAATATTTCTTCTTGTATTCCTTCTTTTTTTTCTCTTTTCCTTTCTAACCTAAATTTTCCTTTTTTGAAGTGAAAATAAAAGACAGAAAAGAAGAGAGAAGAGAAAAGGAAGAAGAGAAAGGAACTCTTTTGCGAAGGTCTCACTTGACCTTAATTTCGAAAATATTTAAAAAAAATTACTCGCCTCCGTTTTGAAATATTTGCAAGAAAAATGGAGAGACGGGATTCGCTTGTCGGTACGAGATTCGACCGTTCCTGGTGCCTTTAGCAGGGGTAATCAAACCAAGGATCGAAATTATGCCTTTTGCTTTGCTAAAATATTATCTAAGATTTTATTCTAAGTCTAAAGTGCACAAAGAATCATGCTTGTGCAATGCAGATGTAGAGATGTATACTTTTTTAGAAGAATAATTTTAGAACTTTTGGGATTTATCCAAGTGATTTTGAAATTATGAAGAAGTGAATTTTGAAGATTGACTTGGAAAATTTAGATTTTGAATCTAACTGAAGATTTGAAATAGATCTTAAAGAAGAGACTTTGAGTTTTGAAATAATTAAAGATTGAGATAGATCTTGAATTGAAGAATGAAGAATGAAAAAAGAAGCAAGAAAGGAGAATTGGAATTGAGATAGAAATTTTGAACTAAAAAATGAATTTTAAAGTCGAAAATGGACTTTGAATTTGAGGTTGAATCTAGAATTCGAAATTGAGATGAAATTTTGAAATGGGGTTGAATTCTGGATTTAAAGTCTGAAATTAGAATGTGATCTTGGATCTAGGTAGAATTTAGAAAATTTGGAATTGAAATTAGAAACCTAGATTAAATTTGAAAATAGAATTGGATTGAAGAAATCCAAATGGAATTCAAAATAGAATCAGATTTTAGAAACCCAGATGAAATTTAAAATGGAATTGGATTTGAGAAATCCTAAATCGATTTGGAAAGGAGGATAGAGAATGAAACTTGATTTTAAAATTGAAAATTTTGAAATCAGGTGATGAATCCGGGAATTCCAAAGTTGAATTGAACTTTGAAATTTTGATCTAAAATGTTAAATTGAATTTGAAATTGAATCCTGAATTTGGAATTTCAAAGTTGAATTGAACTTTGAAATTTGATTTGAGTTGGGAATTTGAATTTTGAATATAAAAAATGAATTTGAAATTTCAAAGTCAAATTGGACTTTGAAATTGAAGTTTTAATTTTTGAAATAAGATAGAATTTGAGAATAGAAAAATGAATTTGAATCTCTAGATAAGAATTGAAGATTGATTTAAGAAATGAAGAAGATATTTTGAGAATTATCTCAAAATCACTTGGATTTTGAAATAATATAAAATAATTTGAAAATATGATGTAATTCTATCATAAATGATGAAATGAATTAAAGGATTTAAAAATTAGATATTGAGAAGCATATTTTATTCATTAGGAGAATTAAAATAAGATTGAAGATATAATACATCTCTGACTATGGTCATAAAATGTATTATAAGATAATCTATATTTAAATTCAAATGAAGAATAAAACACATTTTGGTGTCTTTCTTAGAGTTTGAAATGAAATTAAATTCCAATATATCCTTACTATAGCCATTAAAATTTCAAGTAAAACTCTAATAAAGGAGGAAAAATTCAGAAAATATGATGATTTTGAAAAGAGATCCAGTGTGGATCCAATGTTATTCCATAAAAGATGAAAATCATAAGTTTTGTTCATACCTTGACTATGGCCATTGATGCAAATCATCAACTTAGGGTTTAATCACCTCTTATTAGAATGGTGCACGTGCCATTCGTGTTCTCATTCGTGAATTTTTGAAATAAAAGAGAGAAAATGATATGAAGCAAGCAATTTCTAAAATATATACCTGCTCATGCATTCTAATCTAGTGCAGGAAGTGTAAAATTCTCATTATTCTATCATTGTAATCTAGCTATTACAAATTGAAATGTAAATTACAACTTCGAAACTAAGGAAGGAAATAATATTTTTCCATACATTCTCTGCAAAGAAATGGGTTAGCATAAGGTAAAAAAATGCAAAATACAAAGAGAAAGCGAAAATATCACGTTTAGATTAAAAAGCTTATGATTAAGCCTAAACCTAAAAAAAAAAAATTACATGCAGATACAATGCCTAAGCTAAAAATGCATGCCGTGAAGATGTTGCACAGAATATACAAAAGAGTGGGGTGCCATGATGTCATGTAATATGATGCAATGCCATAGATGAATTACAAAACAAGAGGGGTAAGTCTTTACTGCTTGTAAGTATGGGAAATGGGAAAGGGTGATGGCCGTGGTGTATTAACATACAAAGCATGAAAATGTTATGCTAACAGAAGAAGGCAAAGTGGATAAAATGCCCTATGGCAGATACACTAAGATGAAATGATGGGCACGTAGTGGGTAATATAAATAAGCAATAGGTGCTCAAATATATATGACAGTGGGTTAATGGGGAAGTGGGTGCGAGCTGTAGAGAAATGCAAATACTAAATTCACTGTGTGTCTTATACAGGTTCTAAGTGACATTTCATTGGTTATTCAGTGTTGTAGTTATGTATATAAAAAAAACAAAAAAAAAAATCACACAAAAATGTAGTTAACTAACATGTGTGATACGATTGATGCATGCAAATGAGCATATGTAATGTAGCTAACATAGGGAATTGGATCTACTGTAACAGGTGCTGGGAGGCTACGGGTAAATGTGGATGAGTGTGAGGGTTTCATGTATATATAACAAGGATATACGGTTGGAGAAGATGAAGTGTTGTACACAGGGTATGTTCAAGTGTTGCTGCGGAAGTCGCAGCAGGTGGTGTGCTTGTGATAAGTGGTGCAAGTGTACAACATTGAGGTGAGGAAGGTGGGTAACATGATGGAGATGTGTATTAATGAACAAAAATGCAACAAAGGGTGGCCTTGTTGCAATGAGTTGTATTGTTGTAGGTAGATACAGAGTGGAATGTAGGGTGCAAGTAATTAGCATAATGGGGTGAATGGTGCAGTTAACAGATGGGTGTTAATAGGAGGATGATAGTGAAGGTTGGTGATGGTGAATGTGTAAGTGATTGTAAGTGTTGATGTGTAGTGTAGGTGGGGATAATACATATGAGGTGGTTAGTAGAAAATGATAAATTACAAGGTAACGGATATTACAGGAAATGTATGTGAAGCAGGGTGGGTAGTATCATAGACATACAAATATTCTGTGCTTGGGTGATAAATTAATCAAGGACCTAATATAGTTAACTTTGAACAGGATAATCGAGAATCAAATTGCAACCATCATGACTGATACTCGTACCTTTCTTGAAAATGGAAGTAGTCTGGAAAACCCAGATCTTGGCTACTCTAAATCTACCTGCAAGAGTTTGCTAACATGTTATTCAATCCGAATTTCAATATTCTCTGATGTTGTTATTTAAACTTCTTGGTCCCTCATCTCCTGATAATCTCACCACAACTTTAGGAGCCAAAATCTAAGGAAACTGGAGAGTTCTGAAGAACATAATAGATTACAACATCCCATTGGGTTGTTGTATTATAAACACTTGGGGTGTTGCTAAAGAGCACAGGTGCTGGAATTGTTGTTGGGTATGCCACTGCCTCTGGCACTATTGTGATTGTCCCTGCTATTGCTATGAATAAGAGCTCATCGCACCTTGTTGCGAAGAATCTAATTGCTTTGCTTTGCAATGGATCTAGATTAGATCCAGTCTGTAGCACACTCCTCAAGCTTTGTTAAGAAGCTGGGACTCCCATATGCTGTAAGAGGCAGGATTCTATGCTGCATGACTGCCACAATACTGGATCGCATTTACTGAGTTCTGCAGATTCACTGACTGCATTTGGTTGGGATGACTCTCATGCTGCTATGTTTGAGAAGGGCATCTTATATGCATAGTTCACCACATGGATATGCTATAATATTTCACCACATGATCTGAGATTTCTTGAAGATTTTAAAGAGGATGTACAGGGGCTATACAAAATTATTAAGATGTAAAATGCAGAGATACAAGTATACAGATGCGACTGGACCACAAATGTATGAATGCAAAATACAAGGGATGTCATGGGTAGGCAAGTAAGTGACCAATCTAGATTTATGTGGGTGTTTGCATGCAGTGAATGGGCTTCAATATGATGACAGGTACTGTGGTGGGATGTAAGAATGAAAGTAATATCTATCATTACAGCATACCCCTTTGAAATTGCAATGAAGTAAAACCCCTCACGTCTGATTGATTTTGATTCAGGGTAAGCTATGGATGGAGAGGGGAGTTCATCAAAAGGATTAGATACAGACTGGCAATGTGACTTAAAACAAAAGGCATCTGATGGACCAGCATTATACATAATGACACGATCCAGCATGAAGTGCCCGGGCGAAGCACACATTCTGCTGAGCCTCTAATCCCTATATTTCATTAAAACCAGAGGAAATTTTTGCTAAATGACCCAATAACCAGATGCACTAAGGGCTTGATCCCACAAAACCGATTCATATAAAAGAACCTTACGATGAGTCAGTCATATGGCGAGCCTTGTTATATGATTGAAATCAGCAAATCGATTATACATGGTGAACACCCTTCATGAATCGGATGAAGCAGGGGATGACATTAATGCTAAGGAGTAAAACAGAGATGACCCAACTGCTAATCTATGGGGAAGGTAAATCGTGGAATTTAAAATAGATCAATGAAAATAATCGCCTAATTGGATTTAAATTACTTTTGACAATGGAGACGCAATAACGAATGATAAGCAAACCAAGACAACAATGAATATAGCTAATATCTTATTGTAGCATGCAAAAAATCAAGATGGAGGAAATCAAAGATATGAACAAAAGCAGAAGATCAAAGGATAATGAGGACAAGAAGACGAGATACCAACGAAAATGACAAGCAGTAAAAAAAAGAAGAAGATTAAAATAGAAAGTGAGCCATACGAATGCAGAAAAAGGAATTATAAACTAGGTAAAGCGTACATAAATATCAAGGAATTCAGAGACGAACTAAGAAGAAGAAAGAAGGAGAAAAAAATTTGTTGGAATGATTCATTCCATTTGATATCGCACGCCTAGGTCGATGCTGCAATTGTGCAGCCCGATCTTCTAGATTGTGCTTCGAGGTATTTTGATAAGGAACAAAGTAAAGAAGACAAAACAAAGAAGAGTCATGGTTAAAGAATTTTCAGAAAAAGGGTACAGGGGGAAAGTGAATGGCTACTTACCGTGGCTCTGTAGAGATTCTGAAAGAGGGAGGAGTTCAGTTGCAGAATTCCTTTCAGAACTAGTGGAGAAGAACAGGGATGCTGGGGCAAAGAGGCGATGCAGTTGAGGCACAGAGGTGCTGTGAAACAGTTTAGCTGAAACGAAATGGATTTCCGCTGATTAGTTTCTTTGTTGTTTTCTGTAGGGCGATTCTGGAGTTTTCGATGAAAATAAAGGAAAAAGAAGAGGGAAAAAAGGGGATCGAGAGGAAGAAGAAGGTTATTATACGCAATGGAGGGGTGAAGAGACGATGTCGATGGCTTCCCCGGCGTGCCCCTTTTAAAAAGGAACTTGCAGTAAATTAAAGCTTTTATTTTGGGAAAATCACTGGTATCTTTTAGGTTTATGAAGAGGTTGGCTAAGGGGTGTATGGCATCTTAGTTTTAGATAGTTAATTATTTATTACTTTTTAACAGAAAATAGGAGAGAGAGAGAGAGAGAGTGTAGGCATCCTAGTTTTAGGTAACAAATTATTTTATTTTATTATACCTTTTTATATGAAGATAGGAGACAGAGAGCATGTAACCCTCGGTGTTTTTGGGAAAAAATACAAATGTTTCGACAAATTTCATAATTACATACCAAAAAAATGGCATGAGAGTCATTTAAAAAAAGATCATAAAGATATAAAAAATTTGGCATCGAATATCCCTGCTTCTACTTTTATAATGAAAAGCAAATAGTAGTTATCGGAGTTAATGCATGTATACAATGGGCCATAGAGAGTGTTAGCATGTCATTAGTGGATTACTAATATAAAAATTTGTAGTTAGTATTGAGGCCCAGAAAAAGAAACCAAAAATCATTACAATTGAAAGTGTGTAGAAAAAGCCCCCATCACGATATATGCGCTGAGATTTTTTTTTTTGTATAATCTAAGGAGAAAAAAAACCCATCACCGACTGCACATTGGTTGAGCCTCTCTGGCTTGTAGAACCCTTGATGTCCCCCTTCTCACCGGAGAGTACGCCCAGCTTCAACCTTGCGGCAAGGGATTCAACCTGTGGGCTTCGAACTTGTGACGTCTGGTCAATTTGGTGATATTCAGAGGTCGCTCCTACCAGATGAGGTGTTGAGAATGTATTGACGAGTGAATGAGTGTTAGAAACAATCCTTATCCAGCCGCTGGATATGATAAGGATGTGATAACCGTCTCATACAATTTCCATCAAATGTGATAGATATCAAACATGTGAATAAGATATCCAAACACTTTTTTCTCCTCCCGGTCTCTGCTCTTTCTTTCAACGAGTAAGAATATTTGCGCATTCAAGAAATATTGCTTTCTTTTCTCTTTGGTTTTCTTTCTTAGTTTTTTTCTTATACGAAACAATGCAATCTTATTACCCATCTTGATAAAAATGGCAATGCCCTTCACATTACAACTTAATATTCTTGCTGCCAGTTTAAGTTGGCAGCGAAGATGAAGCATAAGGCGAATGTAAGCATTTTTTATCACAGTTACAAATGGAAGATGAAAGATAGTTTGTCGATTGCATTTGTAAAAGTGGTAAGGTGACATTATGGTTTTGATAAGTGAGATGGTTTTAATGGAAACAAATATCAATGCGGACACTCCGATTACATATTCTTTTCTAATAAAGGGCTTTTCATTGAGCTTTCAAGGTTTACAATGATTATTTTCATCAGAAAATCCCAGTTATTTATGGAACTAGATGACCCAAAATATATCCATGAAACTATTGATAGACTTTTGATGCCATGTGTTAGAGATTGATACATTACTAACCAGAGATATCAATCTCACTACATTGTGCTTCAAGCTTTCACTCTTTCTTTCACCTTCACACGCAGCCCTTCCTTCATAGTCAGAATCACTGATGGCTTAGGAGAAACAGGGTGACTTTTTATAACCTCAATCTCAAAATTCAAGAGAATCTCAGCCGCTGCAAGTTTCATTTGGGTAAGGGCTGTGTCTTTTCCTATGCATGTCCTAGGCCCCCCATTAAAAGCTGGGAACCTGAATCTAGTGATTTCATTTCTCAGCTTTCCTTGATCACCTATCCACCTTTCCGGCTTGAATTCCATGAAATCCTTTCCCCATACCCATTCCATCCTCCCTACTGAATAGATAACTTAAAGTATAATCATTCCTGGCTTTACTACTGTACCATCTGGAAGCACATCTTCTTTTATGACCCCCTTGTGATTAATAGGAACAGAGGGATACAGTCTCAGGCATTCACATAGAGCTGCATGAAGGTAAACCATCTTGCGTAAATCATCTGACTCGAAGTAATCTGGCTTATTTTCATTGTAAATCTCCCGCAATTCCTCCAAGATTTTGCTCTCCACACCTGGGTTTTTTGAAAGAAGCCAGAAGAACCAACTTAAAGCACTTCCAGAGGTGTCCCTACCTGCAGCTAAAAAATTTAAGGTGGAGTCCCTCAAGAACACTTCATCATCCGGGAACTGTGACATGTAGTTCGACAGCAGGTCGCCGCCGATCGCTTCTCCGCGTTCTCTGATCCCCTTCTTGCATTGCAGCTGTTGAGCTACAAACGCATTGAGCACCATAAGCGCGTCACCGAACCTCTTCTCCATGCCCACGTTGAGCCGGCGAGCCGAACGCCACAACCAAGCCGGCAGAATGTGCCGGTACAGGATAACTTCGGTAGTGACATCGATGGCATCGGCGAGGGGTACCTTTGGAAAGCCATCAGAGAGACAGCTAAGGTTTCTACCGAAGACAACCATGCATGATACATCAAATGTGAACCTCAGGAGTACGTCCTGTAAATCAAAAACCGAACCAGATTGACTCAGTCTTTTGAGCATGGGGATGAGCCTAGTTTGGACCATGTCTTTGGAGGTCTTGGCTGTAAACTTTCTGAAGAGTTTGGAGTGGAAGAGAGTGCTTGCAGTCCTCCTCTGCTTCTTCCATGACTCGCCGTCGGCGACGATGATGCCGTCGCCGAGATATTCAGAGTAGATGTCACAGTAGTCATCTCCTTTGGGGAAGTTTGAGAAGTTTGTTTTGGCTATGTACTCTATGTTTTGGGGGTCACATGTGAGCACCATCTTAGTGGGATTGAAAATAGAGCAAGGGAGGACTAGGGTGCCTCCTGACTTCCTTAGAACATCAGTTCCAAAATCAAAGAGCTCATTGACGTTGGAGAGTATGGAGGGAATGGGCCCAACCAGAGGCCAACTTCTAAGTGGCTTGTTTATCTGGGAAAGGTAGGCATAAAACAGATAAGCCAGTGCAAGTGACACATATGTTTCAGGCCAAGCGGCATAATTGGTAATGATACCAAGAAGCCATGACCGTGTTGACCACCACTCCATCTAACCTGATTTTTGATAGAGGTGACTCACTTTCGTATCTTGGGGATAGGGGAGAGTTTGAACATGAATATATAGGAGAAAAATGTGAGGCCACAACCGTTTAACATGAATAGTATCATCTTATTACACCAACCGTAAAAAAGAAATGAGACCGAACCATTAGTATGTGAAAAACCATTGACAGTAATCCGGAGAGAGAGAGAGAGAGCGCTTTAATTACTTGAAATTAACACATGGGAAGCGTACAAATAATCAATCACACCAAAATAGAAAGTAGCTTATGAACGGAATGGTGAGGAGGAAGACGCGGATGGGGAAGCAGACCGTCGAGAGCTGGTAATAGCAACCGTCTGCCAGCAAGAGATCAGCGCGCTGGATATGCTGCTAAGGATGGAAATGGTAATTACTTCTAACCTAGTGAGCAGCGCCTTGGTCAGGAAGACATTGGGGATGGAGTTTATCCGACGCACAAAAAATTCTGGGGTATCTGCGTAAGAAACTCTCGCGGCATTAACCTGATTTTCCTTAGGAAGTTTGCGAGCTTACTTGGTTACTGTAATACCTGCAAATTTTTTTGTATTATTAAATAATTAAAAGAGAATTTTATGTTTAAATTTGGATAGAATTAAAATTTAATTTAAGTGTCAATTTAAATTTGAATCTCACGTTAATTTGAATTGTATGTGAATTTCAATTTGGAATTGAATTTAAATTTATATTTAATTAAATATTAATTTACATTTAGAACTTAATTTAATTAAATATAGTTTGAGATATGAAATTTAAATGTGAATTTGATTTAAAAGTTAATTTGGATTTAGATTGGATGTGGATTTACTTAAATAAATTTGGATCTAAATTTGATTTGGATTCACTATAGAAATCAATTAGAATTTAATTAGAAAATCTAACTACAATGAAATTGGGAATTTTAATTAAGCAAGTAGGATCCCAAAAGCAGGATGCCCTCTATGTGAGCTCATCCTACTTGGCAAAATATTTTCTACTTCTCTATTTCCTAATTCCTTAAAAACCTCTATTTTGAATTAAAATAAAAAGACCATGATAGTTTTTTAATTTAAGACATAGGCTAAGTAGCGAATGGAATTGAAAACACATTAGGGAGTTGTTTTGAATTAAGTAAATGAGATTCTAAGGGTGGAATGCCCCTCCCCTTGTGGTCCCCTCTTACTTGGCCAAGATTTTTACTTTGATTAAAAGTCAAAAAAATATCTAGTAAGTTTCTTAAATTCAAAACAAGGCTATGGGCTTAGATATTTCAAAAGTTTCTTAAAAAGTTCAATAAGCCAATTTAGCCTAGGATTTAGGGAATTAGAGAATAGGAAAGGTATGAGACTTACCTATTGGGATTGAAATATCTTAAGCCTCTATAAAAGAGGATCCCTTCATACATCCCCAAGTTCTCCTATTGATTCTCTCTTTTTCCTCTTTCTTCTCTCTCTTCTCTATCCATTTCTTCTTTTTCCTCCCTCACATTTTGAGGGGTGACTTCATTGAAAAAGATTGGTGGTATTGTACATTCATGGAGGTGCAGCTTGAGGAGAGATCTGAACCATTGAAGATAAAGGATTCATAGACCTTACAATTTTGAGGTGGGGGCATACTGACGGTGTGTGTGTGCATAGTGCCAATGTGCATATGCATGTTGTGAAAGATCCATATATGCATATTGATATACATATATTAGTCATGTACACTATATAAGACTAATATGACATCGATTATAATGGATCAAAGCTCTAAATGATTTTTGGTGAAAATCAGTTTTTTGGATAAATGAAAGTTTTTTTTAAAACAATTTTGATGGTGTGGATTCATATTATTGCATGATCTATATGTAATATATTGAATCCATGTTAAATCTAATATTCAAATTCACATGAATGTGTAAATATGGATTAATATCAAAAGCCTATATATGAAAATTGTTTTTTGGGTACTTGGATGTCATTTTGAGAAAAATCAGTTTATGATAATTTGAAAATATGGTTTAGCATGATTTTTATGTATAAACAACATGTACGAATCTATATTCATGTTGTAACTATTATTATATGTATGAACAACATGTACATATTTGGATTTATGTTTTGACTGTATATATTAGGATGTGTACGACATGTTTATATTGAATCAAAATCACGAAATGCATATTTAGGTTGTTCGCTTTATAAAAAATCTGTATTTAATTATGTATTTGTTAAAAATATATTTTGTCTTGTGATTTCTATTCTGACCAATTTGAAAGATGTTCATAGTTCTTTAAAATGGTAAATTCAAAATTTCTTAAATTTTAGAGGGATATTGCAGTCATGTAGAAAAAAAAATTGGATTCATTTGAGGTTCGGATTGGGAGATACGACCTTTGTAAGTTAGAAAAGAATTTTTGCCTTCACAAAAATTTTATAATGGCTGCATGTTTTTGTTGATTTTATTTCTTTCAATTTATTTTATGTTCATATCCAATATTTGTATCATAATTAGCTTATATATTTAAGAAGACACAATAAAAATTTTATGCATGGATTCATTATGGTTTGTGAATTAAAAATCACAAAATTTTGTTCCAAAACCCTAAAATTTTTGGTACATAGTTTGTTTAAGAACAAAAAGAGGTTGTAGTGAGTGAATTTTAATTCTTAGCTGGAATGCAGTTTAGACCTGTTTTTTTTTAATATTGTATCAGATATACCCATCCAACTACAATAAAATTTATAAAATTTATTTCATTATGTAAATTTGTTGGTTGATGGTTCTTCAGTAAAGCCAAACCAAACATATTTATTTTGTGAACAAAAAACCAATTTTAGTAAACGATTTATTTCTCCCTGATCTGGAATAATATTAGAATAAGGTTTTTTGCTGCAAATACCAAACACATCTTTGCATATATTTTAAAAATTTTATATTTTATTTTATTATATTATAATCATGGTAGAATTTACACTGACTCATAATTTTTGTTCATGCAGTTCTGAATTGGAACTATTGTTTGCATTTACGTCATGATTCAAAAAATGGACCAGTTGGACATGTATGGGTCCGAGAGCTAGGCCAGATGAACATACACCATATTAGAGTATAGTGTGTGGGCCCAGTTAGACTATAGGGATTGTACTTTGACTCAGGATCATGTATTGATTCTTACACTGAAATTTATATTGCAATAATATGATTTGCATGCATGTGATGTGCATATGCTAAGATGTTATGTATGTTATGCCTATGATGATATACAATATGTTGTTATGCACATGAGATTAACACGTTGACAAAATTGTTAAGCATGGTTTGATCATTATATTTCTATCATAATGCAACATGTTATTGCATATATTGATTTGCATGCACATTAGGTGACTTATGTATTGATGTCATGTTTGATTTATTGCATGCTTAAGAGATTATTATTTTGGCTTATTTGAATAATAGAATGCATATGTATTTCATAAATGGGAACCAGGCAAGAACTGAGTCAATTGTTTATTGAGGCCTAATTGATCTTATGCATGTTTGAGCCCAAAATGGTGGCTATATATATGCCCAAATTAGAGGCTATTGACCCCGTGAATGGTTAATTTTGTTAAGGCATGAATGACAAAAGAATTAATTAAGATTAATATAAAATACAAATTAATTTTTTGAGGCTTACAAGGAGAAGGTAAGCGGTTCTCTAGGCTCTATGAGTTTTGTTTATAGCACATAAAGTTGTTTTTCTACAACCACAGAGAGAGGGGACTAGACTACCACTGCAACCACGAGGTGGTATGTATGAACTTCAGCAGAAGAGAAATCTGATATATAACGTTAGAGGGTTAAGTCTCTCTCTCAACATTAGATCACCCTATTGTTCAAGTTCAGGCTTAATAAGTCACAAATTGTCTGAAAATACACCCTAGGTCGTTGCCTTTAATCTGGTTTGTCTGTGTTCGTACCCATAGAAGTTTGTGATATTGAAACAATTATGAGTTGTATATGTAATTAAAACATTGCATGCATAATTTAAGTAAGAGAAGATGTTAATAAAGATAATAAGTTACCCATGCATGCAGGGGTGGTTCAGTTACTTTGGTAAGATCATGCATTGTTTAACTGCTCATGCATAAAGGTGATATAGGCCATGTGTTCTTTAAATTGTTGGATGCTTAGTTGTTTTTCAGTTATATGTGTTAGTTCGGATATATAGCATGGATATATTCTTGTTTTGAATTATTGTTACGTGATTTTAAATTATTATATTTGTTCCCTGAAATGTAGCATGACATTATATAGAATTGTATTGCATGTGTTTTGAAAGATGTATGTTTATGCATACTCGATACTGTCAACGCATGCATTGTTAGTGTGTTTCTACGCAGGCTTGATGAGTCTGACCCCTTTAATTTTAATATTTTTAGGTGATAAGGCTTGACTATGTCATTTGGTTGACTAGACGCTGGTTGGACACCATCATGATAACTTTATTTAATTCAATGTGAATAAACGGTGATTTTTAAATTTATGAAATTTACTAGAATTGATGGTGTTTGGTATTGTAACTGTAGCATTCCTGATTTCTCGTTTCCATGATTTAAAAAAATAACTCTAAAAATTGAGTTTATAAATTGAGTGTATTATAGTTACAAAGGTCTCTAATTTCACACGAGGGCGGGGGGAGGGGGCGGCCTTTTCTGCTAGATTATTTTCAGTGAACTTTCAGACATGCTAAGGGATTGTCTGATGTATGGTTCCCTCAATTACGGGGACATTGAATATGTTCTAAGAGTCCTTAAATGAGCTCTTTTGGTTTCCCATAACATGGTTGCAAGTCTTTTCTCTCATTTCTTCTCTCTATCCAGTTCAGTGGAGTGCAAGATAAGGTCACCTACAAGACAATCTCAATGGTAGGATGTCAAGTCCATATGCTTTAAAAGGTTAGAAAAGGCTTTTGCTAAGCACGTTGAACAGAGGCAAGGGAGGGAGATTGGGTCTGCAATAGGTGTCTCTTCTTCAATTTAAGGAGGAAGGCTTGCAATCGTTGTGGGTAGTCATCCATCTTCAGCAACCCAAATTTTGTCATTTGCAGACCAAGGACACTTAGAACCTCTGAGTCCACCATGAGAGATTTTGCGGTGATTCGCTCGCACCACCCCAAATCACTTAGGAAGAGGTTTAAGAACTCTCTAGTTGTTGATAACAATGGAGGGTTTATGATTTTCTCTATTTTGATCCCCTTAATGGATCACAACAACAAGGTATCACAAGCTTGCGATTGTAGCAATGAAGGATGTCAGACTCTAGCCTTCGAATCAACGGGAGGTCGTATCAATGCCGATAAGGGACACCAGTGCATATTAGGGAAGGCCAAGAGCCTGCTCGATGTTACCTACTAGAAATGCAGCTCTCAAGAGTCGTCTGAGACTTGCTAAAAAAGCATATTCCAATGAAGGTGGCCCCACAAAGACAAGGATTATGAAGCACATACATTGCCCCATGCAACTTGTAGAGGAAATGATTGCTCAAAAAATGGAAAGTTGTTATTGGCCCATCATGGAGGTGGATGTTTCCCCATCCTAGTATGGGGGCAATATTCCTCAATTAGGTCCTCTGGACTGTTACTTGGCAAGTTCCCCAACTCCTATCTTTAGTTGTGATCCCCCTCTAACAACGACAAGGCTGGGGACTTTCATAGTTTTTTCTAGAAGGCAGTGGGAGATCTTTTTTGTTATGACCCCTCCCATTTTGGGTACATGGATCAGATCTAGATCTGCTCTCCAGTTTCTCATCAACATCTGTTATGGGTCACTGGAGGATAACGTGTTTGAGGTTGTATCTATTGTCATTTCCTCCATGGATGCTTGATCCGATGTTGATGATGTCCTACCTATAGGACCATGGTTGATCCCTATTGTGAATGAAGGCTCTACTGCCCATGAGCCCACCCCTATCTCTTTCATGTGGATTAATCTGGGCCTCAACACTCCCACCCAGTCATTGCCTCTATCGGCTCCTCCTCAATTTACAGAGGTGTCTATACCAACCTCCAGTGTTCTTATGCCTTCTGAAGTAGAATCAGCCACTGGTGTCACCTTATTGGGTGAGGCCCGTGAATGTGTGATGTAGGCTATGTCAAACAGAGCACTACATATTGAGAAAGGGCAGCTATAGTCTCAACGCTGAGTTGGTGGATGGCCAGCGAGAAGCAAAATAGGGCCTCGATGATGGTGGGTATGTGGAACGTTCGGGCATAGGTGTCCCTCGACAAGAAGATATTCTTTTCAAACTATATTAGGTAGAACCGCTTCAACATCTTTTGCATATCTGAAACCAAGTTGGAGTTGGTCAACCAAGCTTTCATTATTAGACTGTGATGAGGATCAAATTTTGTTTACCTGCCTTCTTGGGGTCGGTCGGGGCATGTTGGTGCTATGGAAGGAAAGCATTATTAAGGCCGATGTTCGGATAGGATGGTTCACCATCACTTTGAGTTTTTTGGGAATGTTGGTTCCCAACCCATTTTTGCTGACCTTTGTTTATGGGCCAGTCATGAGCGAGCTGAAGATTGATTTTTGAAATGAGCTTAATCAACTGGGTGTCTTAGCAATCTGCCTTGATGTATAGGGGGAGATTTCAATGCATTGTTGAATTTGAAAGATGTGAATAACATCTCTCCCGTTAATAAGGGAATGCACAAATTTACAACACTTGTGAAAAAATAGAGCCTAACTATAATCCCCACTGGTGGTGTCAAATTTACTTAGTCTAATAAATGTAACCCCTTGTGTTTGCAAAAATTGGATTGTTTTTCCTCTCTACTTTCATTAATGAGCAACATGACACTTACACCACTATGGACCCTTGCACCATATCTAATCACGCAATGATAACTCTTCATTGGGAAAAAGGTTGGCCAACTCGCACCAACCATTTCAAGTTTGAATTTTGGTGGTTGAGGGAGAATGATTTTGGGGACTTGCTTACGAGTTGCTGGGTTGGTGAGGTTTATAAGGCAAGTGGGCAACATCGTGAATTGCAAGGAAATTTGATCTTGTTCATAGGAAGATTATCCAATGGTCCAAGGAGCAAGGGAAGGTTGCCTTCGCTTCCATTTCTGAATGGAAGGACTAGTTGGGTTGCAAGATGATTTGATGGGGGAATCCCTATAGACTTTGCATCAACAACGTATGGGTGGGCAACAACAATTTTTTGACAGAATCAAGGAATGATGGTTGAGAGAGGAAATCTGTTAGAAACAGAGGAGTTGTGTGCAATGGCAACAACACGGTGATGCTAACACCAGCTACTTCCACACATTTCCTTCAGCATGGCATTGTAAAAATCATATCTTGTCAATCAAAATTAACGACGTGTGGGTGGAAAGCGACACATTGCTCCAAGAGGTAGCTTCATATTTAAAAATTTTGTTTTCTATCTGCAATGTAGTCTTTTTTTACATGGCAAACTTGCAACTTCCCTCCCTCTTATTCTTGGATGCTTTGGCCTTGGAAAGACTGATCACCAAGGATGAGATCAAGAGTGTGGTTTGGGAACTTCCTTCCAACAAAGTCCCCAGTTTGGACAGCTTCCCCATAGAATTTTTTTTCACTATTTGGGAAGCTTGCGAGGGAGATTTCTATCAATTGTTGCTTGAATTCTACGAGAATGTAAGGCTATCTAGAGAGTTTTGTAGATCAATATTGATGCTAATTTCAAAAGAAGGTGGAGCGGAGGAAATTGGTCATTTTATACCCATCACCTTGCTAGGTTGTGTGTATAAGGTCATCACCAAGGCCTTAGCCGAGTGCCTAAAAGGGATGTTGCACAAGATAGTCTCTCTGGCACAATCTGCATTCATCTCGAGAAGACATATTCATGAATGTGCTTTGTTGGCATATTAAACTCTTCATTATATATACATGTCTAAAAAGAGGTCATCTATGCTTAAAGTAGACTTGTATAAAGCATTTGATTTAGTTAATTGGGAATACCTATTTGGGTGTTTAACAAAGATGTGATTCAGACAAAGATGGATTTCTTATATTCGGTGCCTCATATAGGTGCCTCATATACTATTTTTCCATGACGATTTAGGTTAATGGTAAAAGATGAGATTTCTTCAACTCTCAGTGCAACCTTATGCAATAAAACTTGTTATAGACTCTTTTCTGCTCTAGGTCAAACACAGAGGATCTTCCCTAGTTAACATCCAATCCAGAGGAGCCACCCAACCCCAGGATCCATTCCAAGAAAACCCGCCCAACTTGGAGTCCTCCCCAGGCTAAGACTTTGGTGGGACACCCCCCCTAGAATCTCATCTAGGGTGAGACTATGCTTGTAGATTTACTCTTTTGTCCCTCTTGTAGTCTATAAATAGAGGTGCCTTAACTATGCATTTTTTCAATAAAGTTTATTCAGAGATTTCTTTAAGCTTCGTTCTTAGTTATTGTTATTGTTCTATGAGAGAACATACTTCTCCCTTGCCTTTCTTCTATACCCATCATCGACCTAGAAGAAGAAACACCTTTTCTTCCTCCCTTGTCATTGACCCCCATCTACCTCACGCTTTATGGTGTAGCCGACCAGGATAGATGTCTCTCTCTCCCTTTCAATGATGCATGCCCCACCCTTTTCTTTATCTATTTGTGTTTAAGATGCGCCATCTTGTTTTCTTCTCGAGGCGCTTTTATAAAATATGTTTCTCCCTAAAACTAGGTTCTAACAATGGTATCAAAGAATCACTTTTAAGAAACAGTGTTGTCCAACCATGGTTATGGCATGCATTGATCGCAATTTCAACATATATGTTACCCATCTCCTTGCTAGGTTGTGGCATGCATCGATCACAATCTCAACATATAAGTTACAGATCTTTAATATGCTAAGAAGGGCCGAAAGAGGCTCATAAGGATGTTAAACATATTATTTGGGGGACAAGCAGCCTTGAAATGCCCCACACCTTGCTTCTTGGAAGATCATGGCCAAATTGTTGGTACATGGTGGTTTAGGGTTGAAGGACCTCGCTAATTTGAATATAGCCTTCCACTTAAAATAACTATGGCTATTTTTCGAAGAGGATAAGGACCGGGTCAAAGTCATGAGGAAAAAGTAGTGTTTGGAAGATTGGCCATGGATGTGGACTGTCAATTCTAAGTGAAGGACGGGGTCGAGCATTTGGAAGACATGGTGCAAATGAGTGGAGTTGATTGCTGATGGTTCTATGATCAAGGTCAGCAATGGAGCTGGGACAAGATGAAGTCAAGTGTTTGGGCTTTAGATGGACGTCCATGTAGAGATGTTGGTCCCTGCTACGGTTGAGAGTTGTATGGCTGGAACAAAACAATAATATCTTTATAGGGACAACTAATATCCTCAGAAACTGCATCGGACATCATTGCCCTGCTCAAGGAGCGGCTTAGGCTTAGATGGAGACCGATCAATTGGATTTATTCATACTCCGGCAATAGGTATAGAACTAAATCTAGTCATTAGCAAACTTTTTCCTGAATGTCATATGCTTTCTTGTATTCTATGTACATGGGCTATGGGTGAGCGCTCCTCACTCGGTCTCTTTTACCGACTGAATGAATATATAACCTTTAAAAAAAATGTACACCAAAATAAATAATCCATTCCTGCCCATGTAGGCGAGGGAGGATCAAGTGCAATGTGACGATATAGTTTAAATATGATGTTGCACCCGAAGCAAGTTATATGTTCCCCCCCCCCCAGAACAGGCAGGTGCGTGTTCTCGAGTCTGAATGAGTGCCACGTATGTAAGCATGTGGGGCTCGTTTCCCCGTGTGTGTCTACATCACTTAGCATCAAAGTCTGGTGCATTTACAAAGACTAAAGTATCCTTTCTCGCCATTAGCACCATGAAACAACGTTTTGAGTAATGTACCAAAATCTCCTCCAACCAGAAAATGGAGGATAACCTTTTGTATTCGCCCTAAGCTACACCTCTGCTTGAAAAGTCTCAACCTCAAAATATGTCACCCTCTCTATTCTGAATCACCCTTACACCTCCAGAGGATCACCCTTTGCGTCGTCTGCTGCTGTGGGAGCATCCTTTACCGTCGTCTGTTGTCGGACCACCTTTTACTGTCGTTTCCTGCCGGACCACCTTTTATCGTCGTCTGTTGTCGGACCACACTTTGTCGTGCAGCTGAGGATCTATCATATATTAAATCAACAAGAGTAGATTTAAAAGTTTACTCTGCAGCTGGTAGCACCATGTTCTTCTGCAGAAGTTCTAACAACAACTCTGTATCAGGAGTCAGATCCCACATATCCTTTGCAAGCACACAAGCTTATTCGTAATGGCAGCCCATTGCACCATTCAAATTGATACAGTTTCTCAGATGTTTGTTATGTTCAATATTGTTTCAATTGGTGGTTGTACATACTCATCGAAGAAAAAATAATTGAAGATCTTTACAAAGAATGGGTTGACTCTGCCAAAGGAAAGGTGATTCAGTTATTTGTAATGATCTTCAAGTTATTATTTACCATGCTAATAAAAGAAACAATTTATAGTATTAGCATGTTTTGACGCGATTCATACGACAAATATTGTAGCCGGTTTAATAAAAATTACAATGATTCATATTTCAAATAATGTGCAGCCGGTTTAATAAAAATCGCTAAATAAGCAACAATTTAAACACACACATTGATGTACATATCGCATAATATACTACAAATCGATACGACAACTCAGCATAATTGCTTATTCATATTAGAAATCGATACAATAAACGTAAGTACTGTTATGCCTCACAAACCCTGGACAACAGCAATCGTGGTAACTTCATAAATCATAAATACAAATCGTGAAGCCTGATCCATCAGATATTGAATGACACATATTTTGGTAACAAATCCAAATCCACATGATTTATGATTTATGAGTTACGATTTATATGTTTAAAGCAGCAACGATTTATATATTTAATGCAATAGTGATTTATGATATATAAAGTTACCAAGATTTGTACTCAAGTTTGCAAAATCGTACAACGAGGTTTACTGTTGAAGCCCAAACATTACAACAATATGTACTTATGAAGGGTGTTATTTATACATCGATTTGTAAGTTTGAAGCAACAAATTGTACGTTTAAATTAGAAACAATTTATACGTTTGATGCAATGACAATTTATAATTGTTGATGATAGTGATTCACGTGACATCTATTTAATTACAGGTACGACGCTTTAAAGCGATTTCTATAGAAATCGCTAAAGGAGCAACGATTTGAACAAGCAAATGGCCACCTCATGTCCCTACAATTGTTATTCCTCATGCACAGGTTTCAATTACATACTACAATTATCTAACCCTAAACCCTAAACCATAAACCCTAAACCCTAAACCCTAACTTTAACCCTAAACCCTAAACACTAACCCTAAACCATAACCCCTAAACATGAAACCCTAAACCCTAAACCCTAAACCCTAAACCCTAAACCCTAACCCTAACCCTAAACCCTAAACCCTAACCCTAAACACTAAACCTTAAACACTAACCCTAAACCATAACCCCTAAACCTGAAACCCTGAACCCTAAACCCTAAACCCTAAACCCTTTTCCCGAAACCCTAAACCCTTTACCCTAAACCCTAAATCATAAACCCTAAACCTTAAATCATAAACCCTAAAGCCTAAACCCTGACCCTAAACCCAAACCCCTAAACCATAAACCATAAACCCTAAACACTAACCCTAAACCATAACCCCTAAACCTGAAACCCTAAACCCTAAATCATAAACCCTAAACCTTAAATCATAAACCTTAAACCCTAAACCATAACCCTAAACCATAACCCCTAAACCCTGACCCTAAACCCTGAACCTTGAACCCTAAACCCTAAACCCCAAATCCTAAACCCTAAACCCTTAATATCTTACTAAACCCTAATGCTAAACCCTTAACCTTAAACCCTAAACCCTAAAACCTAGACCATAACTCCGAACCCCAAAACCCTAAACCCTAAATCCTAAACCCTAAACAACGTGTCGATTTGTTCTTTAATAAGTCTAAACATTATGTCAATTTATTTAAAGCTATTTCCTTTCTGCCTTTTATGAATCAATCATTAGGTAAATTGTGATACGACATATCGTTCACGTAGAAAATGCTCGTAAAAGCAAATCGCGATAGGATATCATTCACATAGACAAAGCTGGTAAACAAAAATTGCTATAGGACAAATCATTAACAATTTAGGTCCGTTGCTGTACAGATCTTGATAGAACACTTTTTCTATAAAACAATGATAACGATTTACAACATTAACTTAATGTCTGTTGTTGTACAGATCGTGATAGAACACTTCTTCTATATAACAGTTATAACGATTTACAACTTCTTAATAGTTATTAAGTTATAAATCAATTTTTACTTTACTAAGTCTAAACGTCGTATCGATTTGTGTACATGTGTGTAAAACCTTATTCTATGTTAAACCCTAATATAGATCTGTGTAAAACCCTATTCTATGTAAAACCCTACCTGACCCTACCTGACCCATTGTCCATGTCTAAAACCTAATTTATTTAACATCTCTTCCTCTTTTCTACGACAGTGCAACTTATTCTTCTTTTTTCTCCTCTGCCTTCTTCTTCTTCTCCCTTGTATTTTTCTTTCTTCTTTGTTCTTCTGTGTTCCTTCTACTTGTGCATGATAGATGGGTTTTGATGCTGATAACGTTATTGTTTCACGCCGTGAGGAAAGATCTGTAATCTTCGATGATGATTATGGTTATTATCTTCTGTGTATACATTGATATATTCATGACACATACGACTATGGCGTATTTGTCATGAAGTATATTGAAGCTTACACAGAATATAACGACCATAATCATCTTCAATCATTGCCGCCATACCGAAGCAAGCACAAGTATTATGCATGATAGACAGGGGGTGATGTTGATGTTCATCTATTTGATCTATTGCTACTGTTGAACCCTCTATTGTTCGCAAATCGTAATTCGTAGTTGGAAAAATATTTGCCTACCTTCAATATACTTTATGACAAATATGCACATAGAATCGGTTCCTTCAAGGGGACAGTGCCTGAGCTGATGTTTGTGAAGCATAATCTCAAGAGTGCGCTCATTTTCTGCTGCAAAGTAATTCTATGTGCCGATCACATATATATTTCTCTAGAGCTCTTGCTAGCTGAAATATGAACTCTGTGCCAGGAGTGATAACATTGGAGAATCTCTAAAAACAAAGAATGTGCAACACTCTGAAAGCAAAGAATGTTTAGCTGAGGATATTTGCATGAGAAGCAAAGAATGTGCAACACTCATATATTTTGTAAATGAATGTGGTTGTAATGTATCATTGAAGTTAACTCGATTTATAGTTTACTAAGCCTAAACATCATGTTGATTTGTTTATTGTATTTTTCTTTTCGCCTTTTATGAATCAGTCATTGTATAAATCGCAGTAGGACATGTTCACTTATACAAAGCTCATAAAATTAATTCACGAAAGGACAATCGGTATCAAGCAAATCGCAGTAGGATATTCAATGTATAAATCCCAATAGACAAAACATAATATATTAATCATCGATATGGCAATTCAGCATAATATTGATTTCTAACGTGATTCTGTATATCGATTTAAGATATTGTTTTGATTATTAATATCGATTTAAGATATTGTTTTGATTCTAAATATCAATTTTTAAGATATCAATACGAATTTTCAAATCGATTTATGCTATTGTTCTGAATCTTAATATTGATTTCTATGCTGGTTTTTAATAAGGATTTAAATATTGTTTTATTCTTAATATTGATTTAAGATACTGTTTGATTATAAATATCGATTGTTAAGATATCAATAGGAATTTGCATATCGATTAAGATGTTGTTTTGATTCTTAATATCGATTTAAGATATTGTTCTGATTCTAAATATCGATTTGAAAGATACCAACACGAATTTCCAAATCGATTTAAGATATTGTTCTGAATCTTAATATCAATTTCTATGCTGATTCTTAATATCAATTTAAGATATTGTTTTGATTCCTAATATCGTTTTAAGACAATTTTTTTATTCTAAATATTGATTTTTAAGATATCAATAGGAATTTCCATATTGATTTAAGATGTTGTTTTGATTCTTAATATCAATTTAGGATATTGACTTGATTCTAAATATCGATTTCTATCCTGATTCTGTATATCGATTTATAAGCTATCAACAGTAATTTCCATATCGATTTGTATGATATTTGATAATTCGATTGCGTTATACTATGACAATATTTTTGCAACAAAGGCAGATCTTTGTGGTCGACAACGACATCATTTTAAAATCTTTTATTATAATATTTGAACCATCAAAAATGTGAACTGACAAAAAATCTTTGGCGGGTCCCATAAGCATTAAACTCCTCGGCTATAAAAAGGAGTTCTTTGCAATATTTCTTCCTCAACGTTCCATAAAAATTCTAACGCTTCATTTTCTTTCACTGGAGCACCCTTTGCCAACTCAGTAAGTTTTTGTGTTGTGCAGGTTTCCAATGGCTTACATTCCTAAGAGAAGAAACACTTTATTGTCAGCGGAGAAAACTTTTGACGTAATCGTTCAAGAGTATGCTTTGTATGAGCAAGTAGAAGCATACTATAGAATAATGAAGATTGAGAATGATAAAAAAATGGAGCAATTTTTGGCAAAGTATAGATCAGAGTCTAATCCATCAGATATTGAAGATGATAATCCAATGATGAAAAAGAAGAAGAAGGATGACGAAGACAAGCAAAATGAAAGGAAGGAAGGAGGATAATGAAAAAAAAACAAAGGAAACCAAGGCAAAGGAAGGATGAGGTGGAGGATAGGGGAAAGCAAAGGAATAATAAAGAGAAGGAGGAAGAAAAGTGAAGGCAAAAGGAAGAGGAGGAGGAGAGAGAGAAGCAAAGAAAGGATAAGAAGGAAGAGAAGCGAAGGCAAAAGAAGGAGGAGGAGGAAAAAAGGGAAAAACAAAGGAATAATAAGAAGGAAGAGAAGAGAAGGCAATTGAAGAAGGAGGAGGAAGAGAAGCAAAGATAGTTGAAAAAGGAGGAGGAGAAAGAGAAGCAAAGATAATTAAAGAAGAAGGAAGAGAAAAGGCAAAGGAAGAAGATTCAGGATGAGGAAGAAAAGGAAAGGCAAATGAAGGAGAAGGAGGACGAGGAAGAGAAGAAAAGACAAAGGAAGGAGAAGGCTGATGAGAAAGAGAAGAAAAGGCAAAGAAAGGAGGATGAGGAAGAGATGGAAAGGCAAAGGAAGGAGAAGGAGGACGAGGAAGAAAAGGAAAGAGAAAGGAAGAAGTAGGACGAGGAAGAGAAGAAAAAAGAAAGGAAGAAGTAGGAGGAAGAGAAGGAAAGGGAAAGAAAAAAGCAGACGATGGACGGAAGGAAGGAAGAAGTACAAAAGCAGAGAAAGGGAGGGGATGAAGAGGAGAAAAGTGTGACCAAGGTACGTTAATCGCTAATGTATGTCATGATGCACTGTTGTAGGTATTATTATGTATAATGATTACTATGAATAGTGATTACTATATATAGTGATTACTATATACAACGATTATGACGTATAACAATTTCTCTTTAAAGCGACTACTGCGATAGCGATTAATGTGATAGCGATTACTCTGTATAGATATTACTGCGATAGTGATTACTATGTATAGCAATTAATGTGATAACGATTACTTTGTATAGCGATTACTCTGTATAACAATTACTAGGTATAGCGATTAACTCTGATTTGATATTTTGTGTTACAAGCAGGTTAGAAGAGAAGCAGCGCAGTAGGTGAAAAGCTGAAAGGGTGGTGTATAAGGCCTGTAGTTCTGTCGTGGTTCAGAAAGTTGAGTGAATATCAGAAGGATCAATTATGAAAGATGCACTTCGACAGCCTTCTGGACCAACATTATTTTGAAAATTGCTGGAACACCATGACCCACCCGGTCAATAAGTGGAGCCATAAGACGAACATGTTCCAGTTTGGGGGTTTTGAGATGACCATGACCCTAGAAGATATGGCACAGATTACGGGTCTTAAGTGCCATGACAGTGCAGTCCTAACACAGGATTCAAGCTATGACCCAAAGGATAATTGCACGACCCTTATAGGAATGACATGAATGTATTTCTGGTGGAGGCAATTCCTCTTCGATGAAAGTTCATTTTTTTCGTAATAAATGAAAAGGTCGGTCCGCTGCATGTGCATATGAGGCAGCTGATCAAGAGTTGCGCATATTCCTTCTTTATTTTTTTGGACTTATTTTATTTTCTGATTGTTCTAGATCGAGAATAAGTTACTTGTGACTGTAGTTTCTGGAAGACTTAGATGAAGTCGACAACTAGGCATTGGGTGTTACTATGCTTGCACACTTATACAGTCAACTTTACCGTGCGAGTAGGGGTACGAAAACCGTCAGGGGGGTTTGGCCATTTGTTCAGGTATTTGTTTATTACATATTTAGTGCTTATGGACTAAGCTTGTTGAAGGTTGTAGTCTTACTAATATATTGTTTTTGTAGGGCTCGACTTGGGAGCATATTGTTGTCTTGCATCCTCAATGTGGCTCTGTGGTTTGTGGTTTTCCCATGATCGGTGTGTGGGCTTCAATAAATGTCAAGTGCGAAAATGCTCAATTCATTTTAGATGAGCTACAATTAAATGAGGTAAATGGTTTAAAATCATTATAATGTTTAGCATTCTTAAGTAATCATCAATTTATGATTTTGCCTTCCTTAGTACAAATCGTTATCTCCTATGCATCTAACTTTCATTACCGTAAATCGTTATATGGTCTAGCATTCTTAAGTAATCACCGCTTTAGGATTTTGTCTTCCTTATTAAAAATCATCATCTCATTTGCATAACTTTCATTAGCATAAATCATTGTAATGTTTAGCATTCTTTAGTAATCGTCGTTTTAGGATTTTGTCTTTCTTAGTACAAATCATCATCGCCTTTGCATCTAATTTTCATTAACGTAAATCGTTGTAATGTTTAGCATTCTCAAGTAATCATCGCACTCAGCATTTTGTTTTCCTTAGTACAAATCGTTATCGCATTTGCATCTAACTTTTATTACAGTAAATTATTGTAATGTTTAGCATCCTCAAGTAATCATCGCATTCGACATTTCATTTTCCTTAGTACAAATCGTTATCGCATTTGCATCTAACTTTTATTACCGTAAATCATTGTAATGTTTAGCATTCTTAACTAATAATCACATTCAACATTTTGTCTTCTTTAGTACAAATCACTATCGTATTTAGCATTTTGCATAAATAATTATGTCTATATCTAAACCATAATCTTGATTGTACTGGTTATGTGGAGACCTTATGGGGATGGGGAGGACGAGGACGATGAGGTTGTTGTCGAGGCTGCGAGACTGTCTGTATGCGATATTTGGGTCTTTAGCAAATGTGAAGCCGAGATGCAGCATGGTAGTCGAGTACTCCTACAAGCTGGCTTGGGACAATCGATACCAAAATTGCCTCTGGCATTGAAAATGAAGATGAATAGTGGTGGGGCCATAAATGTGAATTGGTTCGAACTCTTCAAGGAATAATTAGATAACCAGAACAAAGGAGGTGTTCGTGCCATACCATATGATTATAAAGAATGACAGTATGACCCCAGCTATTTCAAAAAATATTGGCAACCCATGCATGGAAATCGACAAATTGAGGAGAAGCAACCTGAAAGTGAGGTCACTCTTGTCCCCAAGCATGTCGTCCTCCAGCATAGACGTAACGTCCATTGTGTCCATTTGGCAGATACTACATTTTCATTTATTGCAGTACACGATAAGGAGCAAACACAACTCCCAAAGGAGAAGGTATCGTCCGACCAAAGGTTTGCGATACTAGAGAGTGAGAATAAGGAGTTATAGAAGGACGTGCAAAATTTGAGTAAACAAATTGGGTCGTTGGTTGAGTTGATTACCAATGGGTTATATAAGATCAAGGGAACAAAGAGGCCACCAAACAAAGAGACTCTACCAAGTGCAAGCAAGAGACAAGTTATAGGTCTATCTGACTCGTCAAGCGCAAGTGAATAAACATATGTGATTTGTGTATCCCGATAATTCTATGTTGTGATTATGACATTCTTTGCTGTAATTATATAATTCTTTCCTTAATAAGTGTAACACAGAAGTGCCACTAACTCTTTCATGATTTGTACTTACGTATCGTGATTACTAGCTTCGGGTTTATTATGTATCACGATTTCTGTGATAGCGATTACTCTGTATAACGATTAATATGTATAGTGTTTAGAAAGTTACAACGATTTGTACTTACATGTGCTAAATCGTATAGCGATTATTAGCTTAAAGTTTATTACTTTTAGTATTTCTTGTGATAGCGATTACTTACTATGTCGATTACTCAGTATAGCGATTATGAAGATACCATTATTTGTACTTACGTTTGCTAAATCGTATAGCGATTACTAGTTTAGGGTTTATTATTTATATCGTTTCGTGTGATAGCGATTACTTAGTTTGGTGATTAATAGGTATAGCGATTATGCAGTTACCATGATTTGTACTTTCTGTGATAGCAATTATAACGATTACTAGTTTTGAGTTTATTATGTATAGTGATTACTAGTTTTGAGTTACAAGAAACATCGCATAACATTAGTATAGGGTTTAGGATCTGACACACTACTGATATTATGCTACGTGTCATTCATTTACACATACTAACATGGTGTCGATGATACTAGCAAATGAAACGATAGCTTTTAATTAATGTTGAATGTAATTTATTTATTTGTTAATAAACTTTCATTAGGTAATTTTTGAAAATTGGCAGGTTGTAAAACGACGTGACAATAAATGAATGAATCGTCATGTTTCGCAAGGCACACAAGACGTTTTCTTTAATAGCATGGAACATGCGATGTTTCATTTAAAGAAGAAAAGGAGCCTTTCCTATAACCTGCTTCATGAGCAACGAATAAAAAAAATGACGTTTCCTCTAACCTCCTAAGCGCAAGCTGTATCGATGTCGAAAAAGAATGCTACGATTCAGTCGAACATTTGCAAAAAAGGATGCCTTCGATTTCTATAACCAGTTTCAACCTTTTTACGTCGTTTACTGAATATAATGCTACAATTATTTTACTGAATATTCAGCTAATTTCAATGCAGTATCTACAAAACAAGGTGCCAGAAAACTCAACAAAGTGTTCGAAGAGAACATCGACTGGATGCGAGATGAATTTGTAGAAGGACACACTATCAGTAATTTTGTATGTATAAAACCACTCTCAGTTATACATTTACGTATGCCATGGGTATGTATATTAACAAATGCACATTTGTTCTAAATAGACTATACACGATTTCGTCATGTATATTCAAAGCAAGGGAATAACCATGTCGGTTTGCATCGTCACCCCTTATTTTATAGTATGTCGGTTATCTGATATGTTTATTTTATTATTTTATTTACTAATATACCTTCATGTTTTAAACTTACTATTATTATTATTATGTTTAATAGAGTATTATCCGCCGAATGCCATACGCGACTGGATTTCTAGACGGAATAAAATACTGGGTTGACGATGACCAAATGGCAGACTTTTTTTGAAGTGAAAAGGTTTGTGACCATATCGATCTGTAATATGTAAAATCTATTTAAGATCCTGTTTTGATTCTTAATATCGATTTTAAGCTATCAATAGGAATTTGCATATCGATTTAAGATATTGTTTTGATTCTTAATATCGATTTCTATGTTGATTCTAAATATCAATTTTTAAGGCATTGTTTAGATTCTTAATATTGATTTCTATGCTAATTCTTAATATCGATTTAGGATATTGTTTTTATTCTCAATATTGATTTAAGATATTGCTCTGAATCTTAATATTGATTTATATGCTAATTCTTAATATCGATTTAAGATATTGTTTTGATTCTTAATATTGATTTATCTGTTGATTCTTAATATCTATTTTTAAGCTATCAATAGGAATTTCCATAGCGATTTAAGATGTTGTTTTGATTCAATGTTGATTCATAATATCGATTTAAGATATTGGTTTGATTCTTAATATTGATTTATGTGTTGATTCTTAACATCGATTTTTATGGTATTAGTACGCATTTTCATATCTATTTTTTAAGATATTTTATAATCGATTTGCAGATATTGATTTATGCATTGTGGCAATCGGAAAAGAATTGGGTCTTATACGTGTTGGATGTACGAAAACAAAAATTATGGCTATACAACTACTTGGACTATGACATTGGTGTAGACCGTGACATTGTGCATTTGGTAAGTTTCTATCTTTAAGATTACCGTATCTTGTACCATGGATCAGAATTTACTTGCTTTTGCATAAACCACAAGTTGAATTTTTCAAAGACATGTTGGGTGTCGACATTGGCCCGTGGAGGCTTCACGTCGCAGAGGATGCTCCTTTATAAAATAATGACGTCGATTGTGGCATTTTTGTAATGAAGTTATTGAAGCAATATATTATAGACGAGCACCAAAATTCACCGTTGTATGTTGTACACTTAAACATTATTTATTAACCTATATTATTGATTACTACATTTTTATATTGTTCTCATTTCTATTTTTTTTTCAGGATGATATACCTGGATTCCGCAAAGAACTATGCGAGAAATTGAAGGATTTTCTAGTTGAGGATGATACAAAAACCCAGATTGCAAGTTACCTAGAAAGCTACGAAGGACGTGATGCCCCCAGAAGTAAGAGGAAGTCATTTTAAATGTCTACTTGTTCTCAAGGATAATGTGAAGATGGTTACGTTCTACTGCTGAGAGAGAGAGAGCAATTTTTGGTTCAACTTTTAATTTCCAAAATTTTTGTGTACAGACATTTGTAACGAATTTTGTAACATTGTATACAAAATTCACATTGATCCACAAACCAAAATCATGAACCTGTCACACGTGTGTTGAACACTCAAATCGCCACCTCAAGCACCCAAATCGCAATCATTTAAGATATTATAATGATTTTTGTGAGATATTGTACAAATTATTAATATCGATTTGTAATATATTATGTTGAATTGCCGTATATAGATTTATAAGATATTATGTGTTTTCTAATGTCGATTTGTGAGATATTATGTGGTTGTTAATATGGATTTGTAATATATTATGCTCAATTGTTGTATATCGATGTGTAAGATATTATGTATTTTCTAATATTGATTTTTATGATATTTGTAGTATGATTTCTATTGTAGAATTACAAAGAATTATAACATTACAACACAGAATTATCGTTTAGCATTTTGTAGCGTGAAAATGCCACTGATTTACTTTTACGGGTTGTGTTCCTATCGCGATTTACATAATGATTGATAAAAGTCAAATGATTTGCACAAACATTGACCGTGCAATTTTACCGTGATTTGTACTCAAGTAATCATCGCGATTTACACAATGACGTATGAAGGCTACGTGCTCGCTTTTAAATTGAACAAAGCCTGTCATGAAACAGAGCAATATCAGACACTACATTAAGTTCAACAAGAAATGCTAACATGCTCCCAAAATTGTTACATACCAAAAGACTTGTCATACTCATGCAATCATTCCACTCAAACAGGTCGGGTGGATTGCAGGTTACAGCATTGTAATGCACGTCTATATGGTATTGTTGCATGTTGGAAATTACACAAGTTAGATATTGATAGGTTGCATGTAATACAATTTACATGGAAAACAATATATTGTATTACATACCTGTTCATGCGAAGGGCTTGGTTGCTTAGGGGATGGTTTTTTCTTAAACATTTTCTTGCCAACCAATTCCAGTGCACCCTTTGCCCTTCGACGACTGCGATCAGAGGCAGGTTTCCTTTTGATACCCTTCGCTAGGTGAATATTCTCATCATAATCTACAATGTTTACTCCTGACTTGTCGAAAATGATGTTAACGCTTCAGCCCAACTTCTCATAAGGGTCAGGGGAAGCATGATTTTCACCTACGTTGTTCGATCCCGTTTTCTTAGATTGGTCTTCACGAGCTATAATGGACTCATGGTAAATTAACTGCACTTTTTCAAGTAATTCCCTTGACACATTTCTCATACATACATAGGCTTCTTCGCTTTTCGATGCCAAATCTGCAACATGCATAAGTGACCTACATAGTTTTGGTAACAGGAAGCTATCTGACACTTCTCATCAACACTAAATGGACTGACATTATTTGTCTCTAGCAGTTCAATCTTTGCTTATCTTGTCCATCTTCGTATTATATATGACTCAGGTATTTCGTGTATTTTCTCTTGATTAAGTGCCTTTAATGCATGACAGCATAAAATACCCTTGAATTCAAACATTTGCACGTACATTCAATTGTTTTGTTGTCAACATTGTATGTAACATGTGCTTCTTGCCTTTTTGGATACTCTTCGCTATCCCATACAACACGGTATTTGTGCACATTCTCATATTGCACATGTCCTTCTATACTGCAATTCATGACCTGTATAACTTCCTTCTTAGTTCATTCAAATGCAGTTAGTGTATACAGATCTGTATGTCGCATCAATATTTTCATTTCCAAAGTTACAGGGCGAGTGTTGAAGCATTTCACATCTTGTTTAAGCTCATTCTGTCTAAGATTGTCTACAAATAATTCATATTGTTTCATGAAACGAAACATTGTTAAATATGAATACAATGTTTTTTTCAGTGTGGCATGCATAGATTCAGCTCTTTGTGTGCTTATCATACCTGCACAAAAGTATTGTCTTTCATATGCCAATGCCCACTTCTCTTTGTCTGCATATAAATGTTGTAACCACACACAGTCTTCAAGGTCGTACATTTGAATCATTTTCTCTCAATCAGACATAAATGTGACATCGTCTATGCTATCAAGTACACATTGTCTAAACTTTTTATCAAACCATGTCTTCTGATTAAAAACGTGTCCTATGTTCTTTGCTGCATTTTGAAAGATATGCCACAAACATAGGCGATGATGTGCATATGGCCATACATGAGACACTGCAGCTGCAATTGCATGATCACCATCTGAAAGTATAGCTCCATGGTGCTTCCCATTCATTGCCTATGTAAATACTCTGAACAACCACTCAAAGTTTTTCTTGGTCTGGTCATACAAAAAAGTGCCACCTAATATGCAATCCCGTGAGTGATGGTTTACTCCGACAAACTGCACAAATGCCCATTGTTTCGTATTAATCTTCATAGTCGTATAAAAAATAAGCACATCATTGAAGCATTCATAATCCATTGTTGACTTTGAATCTACCCAAAACATATTCACAGCATACCCATATTTATCTAGTTGCATTGCACTAAAGAAACCAGGGTCAATGTTTGATTTTTTCTGTAGGTAATCAACCAAAGAACATATTCCTCCATTCTTCATGTTTTCTGACCTCTTTCTTTTCAAGTGGTTTCCTAGATCCATAGGTGTGAATGGTACATTCTCGCGACCACCATCTACGTGCACGCAGAAATTATATATCTTTCTTGGTGCAGTGTCAACGGTATCAGCTATTTCAGTAATTGCAGCATGCGCTGCAGTTACTTTACGATGTGACCTTAACATAGGAGTCATAAATGAAGCAGCTAATTCATGGTTATGATCATTGATTAAAGTACGAACTACATATTTCTCATTCGGAAGTCTTCTTAACACCATTCTCGTTGGACAGCCGCATCTTGAATCTGGCTTGCTCCTTGTTGGATTTCCACTTGACTTCTTCCAACCATGCTTTGAACAAATATATGCCTTTCTCACCACGACACTTTGTGCATTTTTTGCCCAAGAATACCTTCTAATACTGAAGCCAATTTTTAAGGCATAACCATTATAAAATTTGTATGCAACTTCCTCATTATTAAACCGCATTCCCTCTACGAGAACAGAGTCAAGTGTACTATCATGTAGACTTGAGGTGCCTGCACCTTTGTCAAGTGCACTGTCATGATCGTCCACCTCATTATCGAATTGCAATTCGTCTGCTGGAATATTCAAGTCAAGATTGAATCCAATGCTTGCACCCTTCTTATCATGTGCATCATTAGTGCACATATTCAATTCTTCAGGTGCATCGATAGTACGAATGTTCGTTGCTCCATGACTTCCCAATGATTGAGATACATCATCTTCACTGCAACTAGTTGATATGCTCAACACTGTCATGTGCAAAATATCAATTTGCATTAGCTAGCACATATGTTTACTACGATTTATTCAAGATGCATATAACAATGGCTACCGATTAGTTAAGCATAATAGCTTACAAATCGATATTAACAAACAACATCATATCTAACAAATCGATACTCGAAAATACATAATATCTTACAAATTGATATACGACAATTCAGCATAATATATTACAAATCGATAGTAACAAAAAAACAATATCTCACAAATCGACTATAGAAAACACATAATATCTTACAAATCGATATACGACAATTCAACATAATATATTACAATCGCTATTAACAAACAAAATAATATCTCATAAATCGACAATAAAAAATACATAATATCTTACAAATCGATATATGGTAATTCGACATAATATATATAAATCGATATTAACAAACAAAATAATATCTCACAAATCGACAATAGAAAATACATAATATCTTACAAATCGATAAACGGCAATTTAATATAATATATTATAAATCGATATCAACAAACAAAATAATATTTCACAAATCGACACTAGAAAACACATAATAGCTTATAAATCGATATACGACAATTCAGCATAATATTATAAATCGATATCAACAAACAAAATAATATTTCACAAATCGACACTAGAAAACACATAATATCTTATAAATTGATATACGAGAATTCAACATAATATTACAAATCGATATCAACAAACAAAATAATATTTTACAAATCAACACTAAAAAACACATAATATCTTACAAATCGATATACGACAATTCAGCATAATATATTACAAACAAAACAATATCTCACAAATCGATATACATGTTACTACAATCGCAATTTGTGTTACATTGCATATACTGAGTGAATGGACGATATCGGATGGGGTAAAGGCCCTTGCTCGCATTTGTAACCAAACATTCTTGTCAACAGGTCCCAACGTCTTACAAATGTCTTCAAGTTTCTAACCGTTGAAACGATAAAATTTACCTGGAATAACAAAATGCCTTAATGACACTCACGACGATATATGTTCTTTAACAATAGCATGATGACATGGAAAGATACTCACGACGCTTTAATGACACTTGTTGGAATGTTTGTGCTTCATTGCTTTTTTCCATACTGCCTAACGAAAATGAAGAAGAAGGGAAGACTATAAAAAAAGATGGTCGACAAATTTTCCTTGATGCTCATTAATGATCGAACTAGTTGTTCGATTTATAGTTATCTCCATGAGGTAGGAACGAATTAAGAAAAGTTTTTTATCTAACAAATGTCTTTCTTTGCTTCTCTCTCTCTTTCTCCTCCTCCGCCTTTTTCTTTTGTTTTTGTTTTTAGCTTGTGCTACAGTAAAGGCGAAACGTGTAAATGTATATGCGTTGAGCGGGAGGACATTTCGGTTCAGTGCATTTTCATCTCACGAGATAACATTTTTGTTAAAAACATATCTACCTTTTTTATATGTTATTTTATTATAAAATCATCCTGAACAACATTGGTATAGAATTATTACGGGTCCCAAGATATTCCTTGGGAAACAGGCGAGCCAATTTGTGTTTCGAGGAGAACGCACACCACCCTCTTATTAACAGAATGCTATGCAAAGGTCATCAAGTTGGCTAAGAACGAAGGCATATGAAGAGGGAGGATAAAAATGCAACGTTATTATAGCATACTTCTAATTGTAATGCTGCACCTGATCACCCTCCAGCTTGGGGATATGTGCTGTCAGCTGTAAGGTCTGACAGAAGCAGATGAAGGCAGCACACCAAAAGAGTGTGCAATCACATTACACCTCGAATATGAATCTGGTCATGTCATCAATGTTAATCGGTTGAATGCCCAAGGGAGGAAATGACCCTTCTTAAATTCACTGTACTTAAGCATATGAATGCCAGCCATGTGATCCGTATCAATTAGTTGAATAATGAAGTGGACGCTGTTAACGAGAATTCTCTTCTTAAATTGACGATAGTTAGGCACATGAATGTAGTCACGTGATCCATATCAATTGGATGAGTGAAGGGATCACCCAAGAGTGGAGATTTCTTAAATTCATGATCCTCCAGCTTCGAAGGCATAGTCGTTGATTTTTTGCTATTTTTTTTAGAATCTCATGATTTTATCGTGAAACTTTTAAAAACTGATAAAATCCTTAAAATGCATGATATTTTCAAAGTATCACCTATTTTGAAAATTCCATGTTCCTATTGCATTATTAACATGATTTTATATGTTGTACAAATTTTTATGTTTGTAATGTTTTCTTAGTTTTTTTTTATATATATTTTCTTGTTTATTTTTAAAATTTTAAAATACTGATATTTTCATAAATTTTATAAATTTAAATATACACCTGATTTGCTTAAAATATACGTGAAAATTAGAGATGACAGAAATATAGTGGAATCTACATTTAGGTTCTTTCAATATTGGTCACCATACCACTGTTACTGACACTTCTTTAATTAACAATTATAAAGATCAAGTTGGCAGCACGGTGAAATTTACTTTTAGGTTCTGTGTTATAGACAGAATATTTTTATATGTGTATGAAAGGATTAAGTCCCACAACAACCCGTAGCAGTTAATTAATAAGTTGGTCATTTCAGTTTCTTAACAAAATTTAAAAATAGCAGGGTAGCTCTTTATAATAATTGTCACTATCAAAACCCACATGATCTCGGCTTGTGGACAGAGATGTCTCTCCTTACCCCTATAGTTCGAGTCCTTGTATGGGCAAACCTCTTTCTGGCACTTGTGGAGTTTTACATCACCAAGATAAGGACCATAGATGCCTAGGCTAAGACCAATGCAATCTGATCTTCAATTCTACGTAACAAACAAAAACATAAACTGGAAATGATGTAGATGGTACTCATTTTTGGCACCATTCTTTGTTTTGGCCTAGACTAGAGAAATATGTCAATTATGGCCAATTCACTACCCAAAATATGCCACACATGACCACTTGATTTTTTTTTTGACAATTTTATCCTTTTGTCGCCTAACGAATTAGATGCCTTGGTCATGTAATTGTTACCTGAAAAAATCAGGTGCCATGTGAGTTGTCACCTAGAAAAATCAGGCGTCATGTAAGTTGGCACCTGAAAAATCAGAAGCCTAAATTTGTAGGCGACAAAGGGCAAAGTGTCAAGTAAACAGTGAATTGGCCATGTTCGTCATATTTTCTAAATTGTGGTTAGCAATGGTATTTCCAATAAAAACGAGAGCCATCTACATCATTGTCCGAAAAATAAAATAAATAATTGTCACTATCAAACCCCACATAATTATGCACCAACGAAAGTTTAGGTTGAGTTTTTTCCCTATGCTTTACTGACACATAGCGTGCGCCAGTGTATAACTTTTATTGGCAAAATTTCTGCACCAGTAATAACTCTTTACCGGCACATATTCTGCTCAGAGATGAGTTTCTCTAGCGCAAATTATATGTCAATGAAGGTGTACTTTGAGTTTTTTCCTATACTGACACATAGAATGTGCGAGTGAATACTTTTGTTGGCGAAAATTCTGTGCCAATAATAATCCTAGCTACATACTCGTCTGAATCGAGATATGCGACAGTCCAAGACAACTTGTCCTGGACAAAGAATTGCATCCCTTCGGGTAACTCTTGTGCTCCCCACAACTTGGGAAGCGTAGCATCCTAATTTGTCAAGACAACATTGTCCCGAGTTTTGATTCCACTGTGGGGCCCATGCAGAAAGGAATGCAACAATCCCAGCATTCTTTTATGTCGCGAAGCAGGTTATATGTCCCCCCCCCCCGAACAGGGCAGTTAGCTACATCTCATGATCGGGGGTCCCAAAGAGCACCACGTATGTAAGCATGTGCGTCTCGTATCCCCATGTTTGTCAGTATTAATTAGCGTTGGAGTTTGATGCGATTGCAAAGACTTAAGTACCCTCTCCTCCATTGGTGCAAAAAAAAATGACGGTTCTTGAAAAGGAGTGGTTGTAAAGACTTAACTGCCCCGAAGATGATTATTTAAGACCCAGTCTCTGCACTGCAGGATTATCCGAGAAAGAAATCTCCCCTGGAGGAGGCCATGAACATCAACCCTCTAACTCTCTCTCTCTCCTTTCTATTTCTGCTTCTGTGCACATCCATTAGAAGATCATACATTGCTCCATCAAGCACCGACTGACCTGCACATTGACTGTTGTGGAGCCTGATTCAAAGTTTTTACCCTTACAGGAGGAGGGTTTGGGGGCTCATCCCAGCGTGGGTAGCATCATTCAACTCTCACTCTCTCTCTCTCTCTCACTTCTATTTCTGCTTCTGTGCACATCCATTAGAAGATCATACATTGCTCCATCAAGCACCGACTAACCTGCACATTTACTGTTGTGGAGCCTGATTCAGAGTTTTTACCCTTACAGGAGGAGGGTCTGGGGGCTCCTCTCAGCGTGGGTAGCATCATTCAACTTGAAGAGTTGTGGAGTCTGATTTAGAGTTTTTACCCTTACAGAAAGGGGGGTCTGAGAGCTTCTCCCAGTGTGGGTAGCATCATTCAACTTGAAGAGTTATGGAGTCTGATTCAAAGCTTTTACCCTTACAGAAGGGGGGTCTGAGGGCTCCTCCCAGCGTGTTCATGGCCTTTTGCCCTTACAGGAGCGGGGTCCGGGGGCTCATCAACCCTCTCTCGCTCTCTCTCCCTTCTATTTCTGCTTCTGTGCACATCCATCAGAAGATCCTACATTGCTCCATCAAGCACCGACTGACCTGCACATTGACTGTTGTGGGTCCTTACTGATGAGCTGCCTCTAAATTTATTCGACTCTGGGTCCTTACTGCACTTGAAGTTGAGTCGTTGTATTTTTTGTTATTCGGTGGGTGGTGAGGCCCTCCTCTACTCTCTCAAGACTCTTAGCTTGGGCAATCTTTCTTTTGATGATTGTGGTTGTAATGTATCGTTGAAGTTAAAATGGGGAATGAAATGACAATAGAAATCGCTGAAAATTTACAGAAATAAACTAGACTCAATAACGAATACACCACTTTTTACGGATTTGGAATATGACCTCTGGTTAGGGAGATATGGCCCTGACAAGTTGGTCCTAATTCGGGTAGTGATTTACAGCAATTTGCTTACTGAATAACACTACAAATCGCTATAGCGATTTGCGGAAGACACTACAAATCGCTATAGCGATTTGCGAAAGAATTTACAGAGCCGGTACTAAGATCTCATGTTCGGGGGTTTCAAACCGTGCCACGTATAAGATGCAGACTGACATGTATCCCCATGTGAGTCGCCATCATATTGCATCGTAATTTGGTGCCGCAGCAAAGACTTAAGTAACCTTTACCGCCATTCGCTTCCTCTTCCTCGGACGGACATAAATGCCCTCCTTCTAGAAAACTGAATCGTCGGTTCGTGAAAATGACAAAACTGCCCTCCATCGATATCGCGGGAAAACGTTTCGCAGGTGGTTGTAATGTATCGTTGAAGTTAAAATGGGGAATGAAATGACAATAGAAATCGCTGAAAATTTACAGAAATAAATGCCCTCCTTCTAGAAAACTGAATCGTCGCTTCCTCTTCTTCGGACGGACATAAATGCCCTCCTTCTAGAAAACTGAATCGTCGGTTCATGAAAATGACAAAACTGCCCTCCGTCGATATCACGGGAAAACGTTCCGCAGGTGGTTGTAATGTATCGTTGAAGTTAAAATGGGGAATGAAATGACAATAGAAATCGCTGAAAATTTACAGAAATAAATGCCCTCCTTCTAGAAAACTGAATCGTCGGTTCCTCTTTCTCGGACGGACATAAATGCCCTTCTTCTAGAAAACTGAATCGTCGGTTCGTGAAAATGACAAAACTGCCCTCCATCGATATCACGGGAAAACGTTTCGCAGGTGATTGTAATGTATCGTTGAAGTTAAAATGCGGAATGAAATGACAATAGAAATCACTGAAAATTTACAGAAATAAATGCCCTCCTTCTAGAAAACTGAATCGTCGGTTCCTCTTCCTCGGACGGACATAAATGCCCTCCTTCTAGAAAACTGAATCGTCGGTTCGTGAAAATGACAAAACTGCCCTCCATCGATATCGCAGGAAAACGTTCCGCAGAGTTTGCGTATGTAGCAAGCGTTATGTTGTATGATACAAATAGTTCAAAAAAATCCTTTCTCGCTCTAAGCACTCTACCGAAGATTCTTTGCTTTCATCTCGAGTTGCCGGAGCATCCTTTCCTTTTTACCAGAGCATCTGTTTCCGTCTTACGCGAAGTCGCAGCATCGTTTCCACCTTCTGTTGCGTATTAGTTGTTATTGTTGCTTACTCTACAGCTAGAATATCCAAATTCCCATCGTTTCGGTGAGTTTCGTGTAAGTTTTCTTTCTTCAATCTGAAGATTGGTTCTTATACAAGGATTTGTATTATGAACCCAAATATTCCAACGATTTCTAATGATGATGATCGTGTATTGTGTTGTGCTTGTGCAGGTTAGCAATGTCTGCGCCTCATCAGATTAGAGATACCCCATCGTTCTATGGGTTGTCTATTAGAGAAGTGATCCGTCAGTCCCATCTATCTAAAGTTTTTGAAAGATACCAAAATATACTTAAGATTGATAACGATGATGACAGGGAAAAAGCTTTGGAATCGTATTTTGCGGAGGATTATCCATCAGATATCGAGGCTGTGGACCAAAGGAAGAACTCTGAAGAACGAAAGATGCAGAACAAGGATGACGAAGAGAAGGCAAAGGCCAGAAATATTGATGAGAATATAAATAGAAGGCGGAGGATTAACGCACAGCAGATGGAAAAGAGGAAGAAGAAGGCGGAGGAGTGGGAAAGGGATGTTAGCAATATGATGGCGGAGGCTCATTGGAGAAACTTGGAGAGTAGAGCAATGTGACACAAGGCAAGGCTACTGAAGGAGGCAAAGGAGAGGCGAAGGCAAATGAATAAGGAGGAGGAAGAGAAGGAACATAATATTCCTCAGTTTGAGGAAGAAAAGAAAAGGCGAAGGAGGGAGTTGGAGTTCGAGGAAGCTAAGGAAATGCAAAGGCAGCAGAAGGAGAATGAGGAAAAGAAGGAAAGGCAACGGAAGGAGAAGGAGGAGGAGGTAGAGAAGGAAAGAGAAGGGAAGAAGCAGGAGGAAGAATTGCAGGAAAGAAGAAAACAACAACTGCAAGAGAAAGAAAGGCGGCGGAAGGAGAAGGAGGAAGAAAAGGAAAGGGAAAGGAAGAAGCAGGTAGAAGAACTGCGGCAAAGAAGGAAACAAGAAATCGAAGAGAAAGAAAGGCGACTGAAGGAGAAGGAGGAGAAAGAAAAGGAAAGGGAAAGGAAGAAGCAGGAGGAAGAGGCAAAAAGGGAGAGACAAAGGAAGCAGAAGGAGGAGGAGATAAAGGAGAGAGAAAGAAAGGAGAAGGAGGAGGATGCGAAAAAGGAGAGAGAAAGGATGCAGGAGGAGAAAAGGGAGCGAGAAAGGAAGGAGAAGGAGGAGAAGAAAAGGCAGAGAGAAAGGAAGCAGAAGGAGGAGGAGGAGAAAAGGGAGAGAGAAAGGAAGGAGAAGGAGGAGGAGAAAAGGCAGAGAGAAAGGAAGCAGAAGGAGGAGGAGGAGAAAAGGGAGAGAGAAAGGAAGGAGAAGGAGGAGGAGAAAAGGCAGAGAGAAAGGAAGCAGAAGGAGGAGGAGGAAAAAAGAGAGAGAGAAAGGAAGGAGAAGGAGGAGGAGGAGAAAAGGGAGAGAGAAAGGAAGGAGAAGGAGGAGGAGGAGAAAAGGGAGAGAGAAAGGAAGGAGAAGGAGGAGAAAATGTAGAGAGAAAGGAAGCAGAAGGAGGAGGAGGAGAAAAGAGAGAGAGAAAGGAAGGAGAAGGAGGAGGAGGAGAAAAGGGAGAGAGAAAGGAAGGAGAAGGAGGAGGAGAAACGCGAGAGAAAAAGGAATCAGAAGGAGCAGGCGGAAAAGGAGAGAGAAAGGAAGCAGAAGGAGGAGGAGGAGAATAGGCACAGAGAAAGGAAGCAGAAGGAGGATGAGAAAAGGAAGGCGAGAGAAAGGAAGGCGACGGTGGAGCCGGTAGAGATGGAGATTGAAAGGCAGTTCGAGGCAGTGGACCCACCAGAAAGTCCCAGGTTGGAGCGAGAACAGTAGAAAATAGCGACCAAGGTAAATATATCCGTCCTGTCTACGAAGATTTAATAATATGTTTAGCGATTTTGGTATAGCGATTATTGTGTTAGGTATTGATATTTATAGCGATTACTGCGATAGTATGTCTGCAACCGATATTATTTATAGCGGTTAGTAGAATAGTATTTATAAGTACAAATGGAAGTAATTTATAATTTGTAGGAATAATATGTTATTTTGTGTTACAGGGAGGTCACAGGAGAAGTAGAGCACCAGGTGAAAAGCTCGGAGGTCGCTGTCAATGGCCTGTAGTTCTGTCTTGGTATGGTCAACTGAGTGCATATCAGAAGGACCGACTACGAAATATGCACTTCGGTGGCCTTTTGGACCAGCAATATTTTGAAACTTGCTGGAATACCATGACTCACCTGGTAAATAAGTGGAATGATAAGACTAACACATTCCAGTTTGATTCTTTTGAGATCAACATGACTCTAGAAGATATGGCGAGGATCACTGGCCTTAAGTGCGATGGCAGTGTTGTCCTATTACGGCATTCAAACTATAACGCAAGGGAAAACTGCACTGCCCTTCTAGGAATGTCGATGGACGAATGGAGTCAATGTATTTCTGGTGGAAGCAATTCCACATTAATGAAGGTCTCAGTTTTTCGTAATAAATGGGAAGGCCACTCCGCTACTTGTGCATCTGAAACAGCTGACCAAGAGTTGCGCGGCTTTCTTCTATATTTTTTTGCTCTTACATTATTTTCCGATTGTTCTGGTTCGAGAATAAGTTCCATGTGGCTGCAGTACCTGGAAGACTTAGACGAAGTCGACAACTATGCCTGGGGTGCCGCTATGCTCGCACACCTGTACAGTCAACTCCACCGTGCGAGTAATGGTACGAAAACAGTTGGCGGATTTTGGCCATTTGTTCAGGTATTTGTTGATTACATACTTAGTATTTGTAGACAAATCTCATTGCAGTCTGTGGCGTTGCTAATAATATTTTTTTTGTTAGGCCTGGGCGTTGGAACATATTATCCCATTGCGTCCACGGTGTGGCCCTCCGATTTGTGGTTTTCCAAAGATCGGTCGCTGGGCCAGAATAAACGTCGCAGTTTATAATGCTAAGTCAATTTTAGATGGGCTGCAATTAAACAAGGTAAACGTTCTAAAATTGTTTACAATCGCGTCAGCATTTACCATTGAGTATTATAAGTCGTAATGTTCAGCATTCTTAAGTATATATCACTGCAGGATTGTCTTCCGTAGTGCATATCGTTGTTGCCATATCATGCGTAAATAAATTTTAATATATTTGTTATTCGTTATTAAAAAGAATTACCAATGTACAGGTTTTGTGGAGACCTTATGGAGATGGGAGCGATGATGAAGACGTTGTTGTGGAGGCTGCCAGATTGTCTGACCGCGATTTGTGGCTATTCTGCAATTTTGAAGCCGAGTTGCAGCAAGGTAGTCGAGTTCTCCTACAATCTGGCTTGGGGCAGTCTATCCCAAATAAGCCTTTGTTGGTGAGAAGGAAGATGAATATTGGTTGGGGCAGGCACGTGAATTGGAGCGATCGCTACAGGGACGAATTATTAAATTGGAACTCAGGTGGTTCCCCTGCCATACCGTATGATCATGAAGGACGACAATTTGATCCCTTCTATTTCGAAAGCTATTGGGAACCAATGCGGCAAAATCGGAAGATTGAGAAAATTGTCAACCCATGCCTCCCAACTGTCCCTTCTCATGTTGTAGCCCAGCCTCTACAACCAAAACGTCGTCTCGCTCTGGTTAATACGACTAGTCCATCAGTAACAAATCACGAGGAAGACCGAACACTTGCTCCAAAAGAGAAGACTGTCTCTGCCGCAAGGTTCGAACTTATTGAGAGGGAGAATAAGAAATTAAGGACAGAAGTAAGCACTATGGGGACCCAATTGAATGCAGTGGTGGACATGATGACCAGTCTTCTTAGGCAAGGTTTCGCAACAAGGAGGCCACCCAGGATAGACAGTCCACCAATAAAAAGTGAGAGACAAGTCTATGAAATTTCATCAGATTCGTCCAGTGACTCGGAATAAATCCTAGATTTTCATTTTTATCACGCTATACATTTGTTGTAATTGTATAATGAGTTGCGGTAACGTGAAATTCTTTTACTGTTTAATTCTTTATTATTACATCTTTTCGACTTTGGGTCTCGGTAATAAATAAACTTTAAACGAAAATAGATGTTTCTTCAGAAGACCTGGCATTGCCTAACCTCTTTGGCATCGCTAAGATATAGCATTTCTGTTTAGCAATCGCTGTATTTGTCTTCGCCTCGAAAGAATAGCGCACAAAGTATTGGCGATCTAAGCCATGAACAATAATTTAACGATTTCTGACGGCACAAAGGTTTGTATCCATATACGATAATCGTGAAAAGGTATTTGTGTTAAATAATCAATAGATAAGGAAAGGATTTGTTGCCATCGTTGGATACTTCGTGCTTTGAGTCGGAGAGCGATCTGTGGCATCGCAGCATAGTGATTTGTGGGTATTGTTTGAATGTCAAATCACACGTGGAAAACGTATTTTTGAATATTTAAAACTTAATGAGCGGCATGGAAAGACGTATTTTTGAATACTTCGAACGCAAGCATTTAATTTGGCGGCGGTTATAAAAAAAAAGCTGGCATGCGAAAAGCCGTATTTATATTTTTTTTAAACGCAATCAATTAATTAGCTTCGTGCTTTGATTCAGAGAGCGATCTGTGGCATCGCAGCATAGTGATTTGTGGGTATTGTTCGAATGTCTAATCACACGTGAAAAACGTATTTTTGAATATTTAAAACTTAATGAGCGGCATGGAAAGACGTATTTTTGAATACTTCGAACGCAAGCATTTAATTTGGCGGCGGTTATAAAAAAAAGGCGGCATGCGAAAAGTCGTATTTATATTTTTTTTAAACGCAATCAATTAATTAGCGGGCTGTTTTAAAAAAATGGTTGCACGTTAAAGGACTTTACCTTTGTAGGTGAGGACGGCGTTTCAGTATCTCCGTTGCAAAGGTGTCGTCGATATCTCCGTCCAGGCATGGCGCCGAAGAAGGGGACAATCGGAGCAGTACGATCAGCCATGGTGGACAAGAAGAGGACGAGTTGAGCAATACGACCCGGCACGACGCCAAAGACGATGGGAGCACTACGACCGGGCACGGCGGCAACGGAGAGGACGATGGTAGCAAAACGACCAGGCACGGCGTCAGAGGAGTGGACGAGGGGAGAAAAATGACCAGGCACGGAGCAAACGGATAGGAGGATGGGAGCTAAACGACCAGGCATGTTGCCAATGGAGTGGACGATGGGAGAAAAACGGCCATGCACGGCTCTGAACAAGAAGACAACCACATCCACAGTACCAGGACTAGCGCTTAAGAGGTATATTTTTTGAAACGCCTGAGCGGTTTAGTGAACATTTGGCTTTTCATGTCGTATTTGGACTAGTGTTGTTTACTGTATACAATAATTTCAATGTCCAATCCTGAATACCACGCTCATGGTGCACTCAATGCAACATCCACAGTCTCGGGTGGGCGGTAACGCCCTGACGAGTTCGTAGATGACATCGAGCAGATGCAAGATGAATTTGCAGATGGGAACACTATCAGTAATTTTGTAAGTATTTGTCCACTATCAATTTTTAGGTCATCGGTTTGCATGTTCTGAAGTTCGTAACTTTGTGCAACCAGACAATGTATGATTTTGTCAATTACATTCAGAGCAACCCAACGAGCAATACAGTATGCATCATCAGCCCGTATTTCATGGTATGTCTGGGCCGCTGTTGTTCTGTTTGCTTTCATGACGTACTCACGTTTCTTGGTGGTTAAACCTTGCTATTTCGTGCAACAGATGTACGTCCGGCGAAAGCCATACGGCATAGGATTCGAAGATGCACTACCTTGTTGGAACAACGATGATGAGTGCATAGACATTTCGAAATTTGGAAAGGTAAGTGAACAAACCTCTTATCCAAGGTTTATTCGTAACATCCCCATCACGATAAGTCTCTGGAACGAAAAATGATTTTATCGATTCGCAGATTTTGCTTCCTACACTCTGGCAATATCCAGACCATTGGGTCCTATACGAGATAAATTTTCAGCTAAAACAACTATGGTGCTACAACTCATTGGACTGCCACAGTGGCGTAGAACGCGATGCTATGCATTTGGTAAGCTTGTACTCAAAGGTGAAGTAGCTATTTGAGGTGGACCGGACTGTAATATATTATCCCTTTTTCACAGGCGGGATTCCTTAACGGGCAAATGGGTGTCGACATTGGTGAGTGGATGCTGCTCTGTGCTGACGATGCTCCGTTACAAAGTAATGGGGTCGATTGTGGCATATCCGTAATGAAGCATATTGAAGCAATATACAATGGAGAAGAACCTTGTTTCCACGCTGTATGAGCTTCGTATATGATGTTATTGGGTATTCATGTTATATATTGGTTTCACATTACCTGTTTTGTTGCAGGAACATATGTCGGTAATACGCGACGAAATATGCGGAAAATTGATTGAGTTTAAAACGAACGGCAGACAGAATAGTATAAAGTAAAACCTATCGATTGCTCTTTCTGTACAACCTAACGAGCCCCTCCATCACCGTTCTCACCGTCCTCCTCGACAGCAACCCAGTCGGTGCAGTCGCGCTGAGGGTGGCCAACAGGAGCTCCGCCAAGTCCTCTTCCTCTCCCTAGCGAGGTCTAAGCAGATTTGTCGTTCCGGTGACGGGTGTTCATCTCGTTCCGTTGACGGGTGTTCTATGAAAAGTAAATTGTATTCAGAAATAATTTTGTGTTGTATATGCATAACCAATGCTGGTAAAGTTGTTCTTAAGCATTGAAGAATATTGTACGGCGAAAGATATTTCTAAATATCGCATTACTCTGTCTGTACAACCTAACGAGCCCCTCCATCACCGTTCATTAATATTTGAATATTTATAAGTTCATCAGGATAGTGCTAATATTTATTTAGACGCTATCATGAATATTCCTCTAGTATGTTTTGTGGTCTTATGAATAAACATGGTAAAGACATGCAGTCTGAATGCATGTCATGCCTTATGTTTATGATCCAGTGTGGTTTAAGAAACTGTATCCTATGCTATGTTATTTGATTCTTATCGAGGAACTTATAAGAATGCCATATCCAATGTCCCTTGGGCCATGTCCATCAGGTATAGATTCTTTGCAGTTATATAGTCTGTAAACTAGAGATTGTATCCTATTGGACGGGATATCAAAGCAGTCCTGCCTGTGGATGATGAGCAATGAAGATATCCTTTGACCTTGCGGTGCTAATTCAATTTAAAAGGTGATGAGCCTTAGATCCTTAGGGTAACATTTTCTCCAAACTCCATTTCTGAAGTGGATGCAGAAATTATTGTTGTATTGCACTGTAATGTTTCCTTAGTGTCTGTTTGCTAGAGACTTCTGCTTATCACTCTTTTGGTCCATCTTCATCTGATGGAGAGATAGCATGAACCCCTAAATGTCGTGATTTTCAAGTATGCTCAGGCCATTGTGACTTCTTTTTTATTTCCTTCCTGTTGCCTTCTTCTTCTACCATGCAAACTGAAGTCTTGGAATAAGTATAAATTAACTTAAAATCTAGAAAAATCAAGAAAGTAAACAAAAAATTAGCAAAACAATAAAAACAAACTGGGGTTTCGTGTCAATCTAGATCTCATTGAGGTATTCCTAATATTCTTATTTATATAGTATCAAGTTATGAAATAATCATGAATTAACTGGAAAGTCTATAAATGCAAGAATGTGTTTCTTTTTACCACTATAAAAGCGAACTAGGGTTTCATATCAATCTAGTACTTAATGAAACTGACGTATATACTCGAAAACTGACGGAGGGTGATAGGACGTTTCATTAATATTTGAATGACACAATACACAGTTCCACTTTGCTTCGCGAATAAGGAATCGACATAATCGGCAATTCCTACATAAACGACTTATTCTTGAATCGAGTGCATAGGCGGCTTCGACGCAGTTGTCGTATCCGTCTATACCTTTTTCATAGGTCTGTAAGATCATAATTGAAGAAACCGTCATTTAAAATTCAAACAATTTTCAAATGCTGGCACAGGTTTTCATGGTCGTAGCAGTGTAGTTTGACGTTAGACCACCAAGCGTATCGCTTTGTACTATTCGTAAAATACGAACGCGACATTAAAGTGATGTTTAAGCATACAACATTTCATAGCGATGTTGAATATTATCATTTCGAACATTAGAAGTCTTTGTTTATTGCACACATCGCAGTCTCACCCTGCGACTGTCAATCACGCGGGTTGAGCGCACATCTTTTATCAATTACAAGCCTTTTAGATCCTCGCCTCCGTCAGTTTCTCCTCCGAAATTAGAAAGGACGTCAACTTTTTGCAGAGTTCTTCGCGGAATCCGGGTATATCAACCTACAAAAACAGATTGTAAACTAGAAGCAATAGACATGCCCTTAATTCCCAATAACAGAGGCCAAGGAATGGCATACAGCGTCGAAACAGGGTTCTGCACCATTGTATATCGCTTCAATGTACTTCATTACAAATACACCGCAATCAACGCCATTATCTTGTAAAGGAGCATGGTATGCCGTGCGATAGATCCACTCGCTGACATCGACTCCCAAAATGGCTATGAGGAAACCGATCTGAGAATAATGCGACCGAAAGTAAATTCATGACCTCAGTACACTACACGATACTCATATAGATGGAATCTTACGAGATGGGAAATGTCTAGCCGTAAACCACTGTCAACTTTCAACGAATTGTAACACCATAGTTGTTTTTCGCGTAAATCCATCACGTATAAGACCCAATGCTTTTCAGACTGCCAGAGTGTAGGAATCAGTATCTGCAAATAGATCGAAAAAATGTTGTTACCACTGTCACGCTGTAATATTGCATTGTAGGTTTGTTTGCTTACCTTTTCACTTGTCATAAGGTCTCTGCAGTGATTACCGTTAACCCAATAAGGTTTGCCGTCTTGAAATCCACTGGAGTATGGCAAACGGCGTAATATAGTCTGCAAACTGAAAGAAACATTGCTAACACCAACGTTAACATACGAATCAATTGGACTAAATCAATAATGAAAAGCAACATAAAATACAACCGATATACCATGAAATATGGGCTGACGACGCTCACAGTCTGGCTTGGTGTGTTGCTTTTAATATAATTTACGAAATCGGATATAGTCTGTTTGCAGCAAATATGGTATTGTATTGATCATACGTACACATGGCTTACGTTTATAGACAACTACTACTAGTTTAATACTAACAAAATTACTGATCATGTTGCATTGTGCGAATTCACTGCGCATTCGGTTGATGTCCTCCAGGAGTGATTGACTAAGTTTTTGCCCAACTTCGTCGGTGGATGTTCGACTGAAATGAATGCGGACATTGCAACGACCGATATTTAAATTACATTATATAGTACACAAAAACAAATCGCAAAAAACGCATGAAAGAGACGGATTTTGCTGAACATGTAGACTATGTGTAGACAATATACCCATGATTTGCCATTGTTGGTCGTGTAGCTGTCTTTGTCTGCCTCACCGACTATAATTTTCTATGTTCGAGGGCGGATCTCCAAGTTTATGAAGGAACTGTCGGTTTGGTTGTTGCTGGTTCACGAAGTAGAAGACAAACACATCTTCCAGTGCTTGTGCGACTATTTATGACCTAAAAGATGTACTGCTCAACCAACATGATCAATGAATATTGTACGACAACTCAAACATTTATGGGTATCCGTTGGAAAATACACATTGAGTAGCCTTTTATTTATAATATATGGATACAACTTTTCACAAAATAATGATTTCAAAAGGCAAGTGGAGGTGTCGGGAACGCAAAAGATTTGCTGGAGAAGAAGTTGACTGGAGGTGTATGGCGATTTGTGGTTATCGTTGAATAGCGATCTGTGGCATCGCAGCACAGTGATTGACAGTCCTACGCTGCGATGCCACACATCGCAGCACACTTGAACAATCCTTCGCATCACGCTAAGATTGACAGTCCAACAATAATCAACAACGTTCTACGCTGCGATGCCACATATCACTATTCAACGATAACCACAAATCGCCATACAGTGATGTCATCAATCGCCTTCCTGCAGAAGCAAAAACCCGCTATCTATCGATTTGAACAAATTCAACCACGAACCGCAAGTCGTCAATGACAAACGACTATAAACTCTCAAAAAATCCGGCATTGTGGAGATCGGGTCATGCAAAGAGGCATGACAACTAAGTTAATATCCCACACGAGATTCCTGTGTCCCAAACCTATCTGTCGACTGCATCATAGCCTGTCATGAAAGAGCAAATATTAGACACTGAATTAAGTTTCACAAGAAATGCATACCTCCTCGCAACATCGATTACATACCAAAAGCCTTGTAAAAATGTAGCAATCATTGCTGGAAATTTGGTCGGGAGGAATGTAGGTTTGAACGTTTCCCGGTACTTCTGCAAGGTATTGCTGCATGATGGACATTACACGAGTTAGCTATTTGACAAGCTTCACGCAATAGGAAGCAATATAATGTTTTACATACTTGTTCATTCGAAGGGCTTTGTTGTTTTTTATTACAGGTTGGTTGTTTCTTAGTCCTTTTCTTGCCAACCAATTATAGTGCACCCTTTGCCCTCCGACGACTGCGATCAGAGGCAGGTTTTCTTTTGATACCCTGCGCTTCATGAATATGTTCATCATAATCAACAACGTTCACTACTGACTTGTTGAAGATAATGTTTACGCTTCGGCGCAACTTCTCGAGAGTGTCAAGCGAGACATGATTTTGACCTACGTTGTTTGATCCCATTATCTTCGGCTGGTATTCATTCGCTGCAAAAGACTTAATGTGAATTAACTCCACGTTTTCAAGTAACTCCGTTGCAGCTTTTCTCGCACATGCATAGCCTTCTTCGCTTCTCGATGCCAAATCAGCAACATGCATGAATGACCTACACAGTTGTTGGTAACGGGAGGCTATGTGGCACTTCTCGTCAACACCAGATTTACTCGCATTGTCCATAACGAGCATTTCAATCTTCGCGCGTCTCGTCCATCTTCGCATTACGTAAGACTCAGGTATTTCTTGTATCTTCTCTTGATTGAGTGCCTTTAATGCATGACAACATAGGATACCTTTGAATTCATACATTTTGCACGAACATTCTACCCTTCCGTTGTCGACATTGTACGTGACATGCGCTTCTTGCCTTTCCTGATGCTTTTCGCCCTGACAAAAAATATGGTATTTGTGCATATTCTCGGTTTGCACCAGTTCTTCTATTTTTCAATTCATGACACGAAACACCTCTTTCTTGATCCATTCAAATACAGTTAGTGTATACAGAGCTGCAGGTCGCATCAATATTTTCATGCCAAAAGTTAGAGGTCGTGTATTGAAGCATTTCACGTCTTGTTCAAGCTCATTCTGTCTTAGACCGTCTACAAATAATTCATATTGTTCCATAAAATGAAACATTGTTAAACATGAATACAGGGTTTTCTTCAGCGTGGCATGCATAGATTCGGCTCTTTGTGTGCTTATCATACCTGCACAAAAGTATTGTCTTCTATATGCCAATGCCCACTTCTCGTATGTCTTAATCATTTTGTCCCAATCTGACTTAAAGGTGACCTCGTCTATGCTATGAAGTACACACCTTGTAAAATGTTTGTCAAACCCTGTATTCTGATTAAATATGTGTCCTATGTTCTTTGCTGCATTTTGAAAGATATGCCACAAACACAGGCGATGATGTGCATCTGGCCACACATGAAGCACTGCAACCGCAATTGCGTGATCACCATCTGTAAGTACAGTTTCAGGATGCTTCCCGTTCATTGCCTGTGTAAATACTCTGAACAAACACTCAAAGGTTTCCTTGGTCTGGTCATACACAAAAGCACCGCCTAATATACAACTCTGTGCGTGATGGTTCACTCCCATAAACTGCGCAAATGGCCACTGTTCAGTGTTAATCTTTATTGTAGTATCAAACACAAGCACATCATTGAAGCATTCATAATCTAATCTAGACCTTGAATCTGACCAAAACATATTCACGGCATATCCATCTGCGTCCACTTGCATTGCACTAAAGAAACCATGTTCATTGCTTGATTTATTCTGTAAGTAACGAACCAAACAACATATTTCTCTGTTCTTCATGTTATCTGTCCTCTTCCTGCTCAAGTGGTTTCTAAGATCCAAAGGTGTGAATGACACATTTTCGCGACCACCATCAATGCGGGTAAACAAATTGTATGTCTTCCTTGGTGCAATGCCGGCGCTATCGGCTATTTCAGTCATTGCAGCATGAGCTACAGTTACTTTATGATGTGACCTTAGCATAGGAGTCATAAATGATGCAGATAAATCATGATTATGATCACTGATTAAAGTACGCACGACAAATTTCCCATTCGGATGTCTTCTCAAAACCAATCTTGCCTGACATCCACATCTTGATTCTGGCGTGCTCCTAGTTGGATTTCCCATTGATTTCTTCGACCCTTCCTTGGAACAGACATATGTTTTTCTAACCAAGAGACCCTGTGCATTTTTTGACCAAGAAAACCTTCTCACACTGAAGCCAACTTTTAAGGCATAATCATTGTAAAATTTATATGCATCTTCTTTGTTATTAAAATGCATTCCTTCTACAGGAACATAGTCAAGTGCAATTCCATGTACATTCTCAGTTCCTACAGTTTTATTAAGTGTACTGACATCAAAATCAGGATCATTATTGAATTGCATTTCTTCTCCTGGAACATTTAAGTCAGGTGTACTTCTGTGTACATTCCCGGTGCATACACTTTTATTATGTGCGCTATCATGGTAGTCTACCTCATCATTGAATTGCATTTCTTTCACTGGAACATTCAAGTCAATAGTGGGTCTAATGCCTGCACCCTTCTTTTCATGTGCATCGTTAGTGCAGATGTTCAATTCTTCAGTTGGGTCATAAGTATAGATATTCAATTCTCCAGATCTTTCTATTGATTGAGCTACATCGTCTTTATTACAACCTGATGATAAGCTCAATAATGTTTTAAGCAATATATCAATTTGTGTTTGCAGCAACATGGCAAACAAGTCAATATTATCTCACAAAAACGACAGTCTGTTACTAATACAGTGGTTTGAGATACAATGCATATGATGAGTGAATGTAGGATACCTGATGGGGTAGAGGCCCTTCCTAGCATCTGCAAACAAGCATTCCTGTCAACAGGTCCCAGCGTCTTACAAATATCGATAAGTTTCCAACCTTCGTAAGAACAAGATGTACCTGCAATAACAAAACAAAGCCTTAATGACACACAAGACGACATGCCTTCTTCATCGATAGCATGATGCTGGGAAGCTACTCACGCCGCCTTGATGGAACTGGTTGGAATGTTTGTGCATCATTGCTTTCTTCCTTAATGCCTAACAACAACGACAAATAAAAGAAGACAGTGGAATGTTTTGTAAGCAATATATCAATTTCCGTTAGCAAGCGGCATAGGTTTACTACGATTTAATCAGGATGCATATAAGAACGGATACCACTAGGGTTACGCAAGTCAAAGCAACGATTTAATGAATGAAAGTATCAAAGCAAGTGCGGTTTGATGTTTGCTTATGCTGAGCATCGACGTGTCGCTTACCATGCCAATAAAATAAACATGTCGTACATGTGTGTTGACGATAACGCTCTCATAATATCCACGAAGCTCTAAAGCGAGTTCAATAGAAGTCGCTGAGAGAGCAACGATATGCATGCGAAAATTGCCCCGCCATGTGTGTCAAGATGTGTTTCTGCACCCAAACGTTTTCAAAGTCTGTGTACAAATATCTTACAAATACATATTACAAAACATATAATATCTTACAAAACGATATGTATAGCGATTTGTCAGATATTGAAAATCGATACGACAGTTCAGTATTTATAACTTATAACTCGACGATACAAAAACATACTATCTAAAAGGTCAATAAATATATCGCACAATAAATTACAAATCGATAAGGAAGAACTTGAACATAATAGCAAACAAATCGATATTAACTAACAAAAATGTATCTCACAAAAACGAGAGTCTGTTACTAATACAGCGGTTTGAGATACAATGCATATGATGAGTGATTGTAGGATACCTGATGGGGTAGAGGCCCTTCCTAGCATCTGCAAACAAGCGTTCTTGTCAACAGGTCCCAGCGTCTTACAAATATCGATAAGTTTCCAACCTTCGTAATAACAAGATCTACCTGCAATAACCAAACAATGCCTTAATGGCACACAAGACGGCATGCCTTCTTCATCGATAGCATGATGAGATGAAAAGCTACTCACGGTGCCTTAATGGCACTGGTTGGAATGTTTGTGAATCATTGCTTTCTTCCATGATGCCTAACGACAGCAGAAATGAAGAGAAGACACTGGAATGTTTTGTAACACAAGGCAGGCACGAGAAGGCGACAATGTGTTGTACAACAGGATAAAAAACAAGGCGGAAAGCTCGACTGGAGACAAAGGCAAAGTTTGCATTGATAATGGGAGCACTGTTACAGCAGATGGCGCAGGCGAACGTCTCCACTTTAAATGGTTAACATCAAACTTTCTGGAAGGAGGACTTTTTTGTCCTTTTCCCCACCCGTCGTTTCACAACTTTTGAATGGAGGATATTTTTGTCATTTCCTCGAACCGTCATTTCAGGGCAAGAAAAGCAAGTAAGGGTGATTAAGTCTTTGCAACAGCACCAGAGTCTGATGCAAAGTTATGTCAACATACACGGGAATACGAGCCCCATGTGCATGAATACATGGCGCTCATTCGATCCCCCGAACACGGACGTGGGATTCAGTGAATCATCGGGGGCGAACATACACAACCCTCTCATTCAAATGGGCTTTGTGTTTGACAGAAATAACTCGATTTACATACATATCTAGGGGACTAGAGAGAATTCCTATATTGCTATTAATACATATAGGAGCAAAGTATGATCCTTCAACTGTTGAACATGAATAGTATATTACAACAACTGCTCAACGAAGCAATATCATGGACCCTTACCACTCCAGTTTTGGGTGCAAATTACGTAGTCAGATATGGGTCAGTTCATATTAGATCTGAATTCAAATCTGAACATTGTGCAAAAGATTCGATTCTGGACCCAATCTAAATTAGAGCCGACTTGAATCTGGGCATGAATTTTGATATGATCATACTGGATTCAATAATACAAGGGGAAGAAAACAAGGTTTTTATGTGCAAAAAGTGAAAATGGAGAGGACCTGAGATCCATATCTGAGTGAGGTCCAAGAGACGGTGGAAACCGAGTCTGAATAAGGAAAAGTCCAATCATGTACGTCTTAATCCAATCCAAATTGCATTTGGGTCTTATTTTAACTTTCAGATACTATAATAATGTCTCAGATCGAGAGAGACATTAACCGTGCATACACGTCGTACATGTAATAAATTGCACTGTTCTAGAGTTAATCCTTACAGCAGTGAGTGGGTTCACTTAATTAAGTTCCTTGATGTCTACAGCATTCAATACCCATGTAAAGATTAGTACATGAGGCAGTAATGAAATGGGATAGGATCCAAATCCAAATTGCATTTGGGTCTTATTTTAACTTCCAAATACTATAATAATGTCTCAAGAGAGAGAGTCAACAATTCCATGTTCAATTCTTCCTGACCTCAGCCATAAATGACTGACTTAAATGTGCATGCACGTATCAAATTGCAATATTCTAGAGTCAATCCTTGGAGGAGTGAGTGGGTGCACTTAATTAAGTTCCTTGATGTCACCACTGTTAAAGGACCCGGTTCAGGGTCGGGTTCAGTTCATTAGAGGGTGGTGTATGCTCTCCCCCGATGATTCACTGAATCCCACGGGAGGGGGGGGGAATGAGCGCCACGTATTTATGCACATGGGGCTCGTATTCCTGTGTATGTTGACATAACTTTGCATGGGACTCTGGTGTTGTTGCAAAGACTTAATCACCCTTTCTTGCTATTCTTGCCCTGAAATGACGGTTCGAGGAAATGACAAAAATATCCTCTGTTCAAAAGTTGGGAAACTACAGTTCGAGAAAAGGATAAAAAAGTTTTTCATCCAAAAAGTTTGATGTTAACTATTTAAAGTGGAGACGTTCCCTATTCATTAAACTCTTACGCCATCTGATGTAACAGTAGCTCCCATTGTGAACGCAAATTTTGCATTCGTCTCTAGTCGAGGTTTCCGCCTTGTTTTTTATCTTGTTTTACAACACATTGTTGCATTCTCGTGTCTGCCTTGTGTTACAAAATATTCTCGCGTCTTCTCTTCATTTTCATTGTCGTTAGGCATTATGGAAGAAAGCAATGACGCACAAACATTCCGACCAGTGCCATTAAAGCATCGTGAGTAGCTTTCCATCTCATCATGCTATCGATGAAGAACACATGTCGTCTTGTGTGCCATTAGGGCATTGTTTTGTTACTACAGGTAGATCTTGTTCTTACGATGGTTGGAAACTTATCGATATTTATAAGATGCTGGGACCTGTTGACAAGAATGCTTGTTTATAAATGTTAGTAAGGGCCTCTACCCCATCAGGTATCCTACATTCACTCATTATATGCATTGTATCTCAAACCCCTGTATTAGTAACATACTACCGATTTGTGAGATATTGTTTTGTTAGTTAATATCGATTTGTTTGCTATTATGCTCAATTTCTTTCGTATCGATTTATAATTTATTGTGCGATATATTTATCGACCTTTTAGATATTATGGTTTTGTATTGTCGATTTGTAAGATATTATACTGAACTGCCGTATCGATTTTCAATATATTATTCGATATGTATATCGATTTGTAAGATATTATATGTTTTGTAATATGTATTCATAAGATATTTGTACACAAACTTTGAAAACGTGTGCGTGCAGAAACACATCATTACACGCATGCGATGGCGATTTTCGCATTCAAATCGCTGCTCTCTCAGCGATTTCTATTGAACTCGCTTCACAACCTCTTGGATATAATGACAGTGTTATCGTCAACACACATGTACGACATTTTGTGTCTTTTATTGGCATGGTAAGTGACAACTCGATGTTCAGTATAAGCAAATATCAAACCGCACTTGCTTTTATATTGTCATTCATTAAATCGTTTCTTTGACTTGCTAACCCTTATCGGTATCCATTATTATATGCATCCTGATTAAATCGTAGTAAAAGTATGCGCTTGCTAACACAATATGATATATTGCTTATAAAACATTCTCATTTCTTTTCTTCTTTTACGTTGTTGTTAGACATTATGGAAGAAAGCAATGATGCACAAACATTCCGACCAGTGCCATTAAAGCGTCGTGAGTAGCTTTCCATCTCATCATACTATCGATGAAGAATGCATGTCGTCTTGTGTGTTATTAAGGCATTGTTTTGTTACTGCAGGTAGATCTTATTCTTACGATGGTTAGAAACTTATCGATATTTGTAAGACGCTGGGACCTGTTGACAAGAATGCTTGTTTACAAATGCTAGGAAGGGCCTCTACCCCATCAGATATCCTACATTCACTCATTATATGCATAGTATCTCAAACCGTTGTATTAGTAACATACTACCGATTTGTGAGATATTGTTTTGTTAGTTAATATCGATTTGTTTGCTATTATGCTCAATTTCTTTCGTATCGATTTGTAATTTATTATGCAATATATTTATCGACCTTTTAGATATTATGGTTTTGTATTGTCAATTTGTAAGTTATTATGCTGAACTGCCGTATCGATTTTTAATATATTATTCGATATGTATATCGATTTGTAAGATATTATATGTTTTGTAATATGTATTCATAAGATATTTGTACACAGACTTTGAAAACGTGTGCGTGTAGAAACACATCGTTACACGCATGCGGTGGCGATTTTCGCATTCAAATCGTTGCTCTGTTAGCGATTTCTATTGAACTCGCTTCACAGCCTCTTGGATATAATGACAGTGTTATCGTCAACACACATGTACGACATTTCATGTCTTTTATTGGCATGGTAAGTGACAACTCGATGCTCAGTATAAGCAAATATCAAACCGCACTTGCTTTTATATTGTCATTCATTAAATTGTTTCTTTGACTTGCTAACCCTTATTAGTATCCATTGTTATATGCATCCTGATTAAATCGTAGTAAACGTATGTGCTTGCTAACACAATATGATATATTGCTTACAAAACATTCTTGTGTCTTCTCTTCATTTTCGTTGTCGTTAGGCATTATGGAAGAAAGCAATGGTGCACAAACATTCCGTCCAGTGCAATTAAAGTGTCGTGAGTAGCTTTTCATCTCATCATACTATCGATGAAGAACGCATGTCGTCTTGTGTGCCATTAAGGCATTGTTTTGTTACTGCAGGTAGATCTTGTTCTTACGATGGTTTGAAACTCATCGATATTTGTAAGACGTTGGGACCTGTTGACAAGAATGCTTGTTTATAAATGCTAGAAAGGGCCTCTACCCCATCAGGTATCCTACATTCACTCATTATATGCATTGTATCAAAAATCGTTGTATTAGTAACATACTACCGATTTTTGAGATATTGTTTTGTTAGTTAATATCGATTTGTTTGCTATTTTGCTGTCAACACAAACTGATATATTGCTTATACATTGTTGAGCTTATCATCATGTTGTAATGAAGATGATCTAGCTCAATCAATTGAAAGATATGGAGAATTGAACATCTATACTAATGACGCAACTGAAGAATTAAACATCTGTACTAATGATGCACATGATAAGAAGGGTGCAGGCATTAGACCCACTCTTGACTTGAATGTTCCAGTAGAAGAAATGCAATTCAATAATGATGTAGATTATCATGACAGTACGCATAATAAAAGTGTAGGCACTGGGAATGTACATTGAAGTACACTTGACTATGTTCCGGTAGAAGGAATGCAGTTTAATAATGAGGAAGCTGCATATAAATTTTACAATGATTATGCCTTAAAAGTTGGCTTCAGTGTGAGAAGGTTTTCTTGGTCAAAAAATGCACAGGGTGTCGTGGTGAGAAAGACATGTTTGTTCCAAGCAAGGTTGGAAGAAATCAATGAGAAATCCAACAAGGAGCATGCTAGAATCAAGATGTGGATGTCAAGCGAGAATGGTTTTGAGAAGACATCTGAATGGAAAATTTCTAGTTCGTACTTTAATCAGTGATCATAATCATGATTTATGTGCATCATTTATGACTCCTATGTTAAGGTTGGAAGAAGTAACTGTAGCGCATGCTGCAATGGCTGAAATAGCCGATAGCGCCAGCATTGTACCAAGGAAGACATACAATTTGTTTGACCAAATAGATGGTGGTCGCGATAATGTGCCATTCACACCTTTGGATCTAAGAAACCACTTGAGAAGGAAGAGGACAGATAACATGAAGAATGGAGAAATATGTTCTTTGATTGATTACTTACAGAAGAAATCAAGCAATGACCCTGATTTCTTTAGTGCAATGCAACTGGATGAAGATGGATATGTTGTGAATATGTTTTGGGCAGATTCAAAGTCAAGAGTAGATTATCAATGCTTCAATGATGTGCTTGTATTTGATACTACAATAAAGATTAATACTGAACAGTGGTTATTTGCGCAGTTTGTCAGAGTGAACCATCACTCACAGAGTTGTATATTAGACTGCGCGTTTTTGTATGACCAGACCAAGAAAAGCTTTGAGTGGTTGTTTAGCGTATTTACACAGGAAATGAACGAGAAGCAACTTGAAGTTGTACTTACAGATGGTGATCATGCAATTGCGGCTGCAGTACTTCATGTGTGGCCAGATGCACATCATCACCTATGTTTGTGGCATATCTTTCAAAATGTAGCAAAGAACATAGGACACATATTTAATCAGAAGACAGAGTTTGATAAAGAGTTTACTAGGTGTGTACTTGAGAGAGAAGACGAGATCACCTTTATGTCTGATTGGGAGGAAATGATTCAGATATACAACCTTGAAAATTGTCTGTGGTTACAAAATTTATATGTAGAAAACGAGAAGTGGGCATTGGCATATGGAAGATAATACTTTTGTGCATGTATGATAAGCACACAAAGAGCTGAATCTATGCATGCCACACTGAAAAAAAACCATGTATTCATGTTTAACGATATTTCGCTTCGTGGAACAATATGAATTATTTGTAGACAGTCTAAGACAGAATGAGCTTGAACAATACGTGAAATGCTTCAATACACGACTTCTAACTTTTGGCATGAAAATATTGATGTGACCTACAGATATGTATACACTAACTGTATTTGAATGGATCAAGAAAGAGGTGTTTCATGTCATGAATTGCAATATAGAAGGACCCGCGTAAACCGAGAATATGCAGAAATACCGTATTTTATGGGAGGGCGAAAAACATCACAAAAGGCAAGAAGCATATGTCACATACAATGTTGACAATGGAAGAGTTGAATGTTTGTGCAAAATGTATGAATTAAAAGGTGTTTTATGATGTCATGCATTAAAAGCACTTAATCAAGAGAAGATACAAGAAATACCAGAGTCTTATGTAATGCGAAGATGGAGAAGACAAACAAAGATTGAAATGCTTGATATGGACAGTGTGAGTAAATCTGGTGTTGACGAGAAGTGTCACATAGCCTTCTGTTACCAACAACTGTGTAGGTCATTTATGCATGTTGCTGATTTGGCATCGAGAAGTGAAGAAGGCTTTGTATGCACGAGAAAAGCATCAAGGGAGTTACTTGAAAACGTGCAGTTAATTAACCTTCAGTCTGTTATAGCGAATGAATATCAGTCGAAGATAATGGGATCGAACAGCGTAGTTGAAAATCATGCTTCGCTTGACACTCCTGAGAAGTTGCGTTGTAGCCTGAACATCATCTTCAACAAGTTAGTAGTGAACGTTGTTGATTATGATGGACATATTCATGAAGCGAAGGGTATCAAAAGAAAACCTGCCTCTGATCGCAGTCGTCGGAGGACAAAGGGTGCACTAGAATTGGTTGGCAAGAAAAGGTCTAAGAAACAACCAACCTCTAATCAAAAGCAACAAAGCCCTTCTCATGAACAGGTATGTAAGACATTATATTGCTTCCTATTACGTGAAGCTTGTCAATATCTAACTTGTTTAATGTTCAACATGCAGCAATACCCTAAAGACGTAATACCCAACATGCTAACCTTCATTCCTCCCGACCAGATTTTGGGCAACGATAGCTTCAGTTTTACAAGTCTTTTGGTATGTAATCAATGTTGGAATGAGGTTTGCATTTCTTGTGAAACTTAAGGCAGTGTCTTATATTTTTTGTTTCATGACAGGCTCTGATGAATTCGCAAGAGAAAACTGGTACATCGGAATCTCGTTTGGGCTATTAATTAAGTTGGCATGCCTCTTTGCATGACCCGATTTCCATATTGTCGGATTTGGTAAGAGTTTAGGGTTTACAGCAGAGCTCATTTACTGAGAAATTGTTGGGTTTCCCTTCTTATTCGGACCGCAACATAACTCCTTGGACGTCCACTGATCTTGCCGATGAAGTCTTTCGTATTCGCTGGATTTTGATTTGTCGGTGACGATTTGTGGTTCGTGCTTGGTGGTGCGTGAATCGATTTTGTATTCGCTCTATAGTAATTTGTGCAGTCATTCGGTTGCGATTTGTATGAGAAATCTATAACAGTCATTTGTATATGCTTAATACATATTTACAACGATTCGTAGTTCAAATATTGTGCATCGATTTTATGAGAAATTTATAACAAAGTAACGATTTTAATACAGAAATCGATGTACATATAGCATAATATAGTACAAATCGAGACAAAAAGTGAACATGAAGTCTCAACCTGATTCCCTATAATATAAATCCTATACACTAAACTGAATGAACATCGCATAACACATTTGCGATTTATTCGGTCAACACAATCATGTAATCGACATTCAAAAATGATAAAAGTAAAGATCGATAAGAAATAATTGATGTTCAGAAATCGCTATAATTCTTTCCCTTTTGTACTGAAAATTGCAAAATAAATTTGTGTTGTATGCTGTCAAAAAAACATGGTAATGTTCCCCGTTGAATGATAATAGTCAGCAGCGATAAGGTACGTTTGTCATTCAGAAATCGCAATTTTTGTCATCATCATTGAATGTAAATCGCAGGACGCATATGCGATTCATACAGACAGCAAAGGATGTATTGACAAATTTTTCATTGATCGTACATTATTCATTGATCACGGTAGTTGAGCAATAGATCTTTTAGCTCATAAATAGTCGCACAAGTACTGGATAGTATGATTATCTTCTACTTCGTGAACGAGCAACAGACAAACTAACGGTTCCTTTATAAACCTCGAGTTCGTCACTCGAACATGTAACCAGCTACATAGCAAATTGTGGTCGATGAGGCAGACGAAGACAACTACACGACCAACGATGGCGAATCAGGCGTATATTGTCTACGCATCGTCTCCATTTTCATCAAAATTCGTCTCTTTTATGTCATTTTTGCGATTTGTGGTGTATTGTATAATGTAATTTCAATATCGTTCATTGCAAATTCTGCTCATTTTGGTACAACATTCACCGAAGAAGTTGGGTAAAAACACGGTCAATCACTCCTAGAGGACATCAAACGGATGCACAATGAATTCGCACAATGCAACATGTTCAATAATTTTGTTCGTATGAAACTAGTAGGAGTTATCTATATACGTAAGTCATGTGTACGTACGTTAACAACATCATATTTGTTGCAAACAGATTATATCTGATTTCGTCAGTTATATTAAAAGTAATGCAACAAGCAAAACTATAAGCATCGTCAACCCTTATTTCATGGTATATCGGTTCTATTTTATGTTTTTTTTTGTTATTGATTTAGTCCAGTTGATTCGTATTTTAACATTGTTGTTAACAATGTTTCGGTTTATAGACTATCGTACGTCGTTTGTCATACTCCAGTGGATTTAAAGATGACCTACCTTACTGGGTTAACAGTAATCATTGCAGAGACCTTTTGTCAAGTAAAAAAGTAAGTAAACAAATCTAGAGTGCAAGGTTACAATATAACAGTGCTAACAGCATTTCTACGATCCATTTGCAGATATTGATTCCTACACTCTGGCAATCTGAAAAGCATTGGGTCTTATACGTGATGGATTTACATGAAAAACAACTATGGTGTTACAATTCGTTGGATGTTGACAGTGGTTTACGGCTTGACATTTCTCATCTCGTAAGATTCTATATATAGGAGTATCGTGTCATGTACTGGGGTCATGAATTTACTTTCGTTCGCATTATTCTCAGATCGGTTTTGTCAAAGGCATTTTGGGAGTCGGTGTTAGCGAGTGGATCTATCGCACGGCAGAACATGCTCCTTTACAAAATAATGGCATTGATTGTGGCGTATTTATAATAAAGTACATTGAAGCGATATACAATGGTGTAGAACTTGTTTTGACGTTATATGTCATTTCTTGGCCTCTGTTATTGGGGATTAAATGTATATCTAATGGTTCCACATTACAGTTTTTTTTGCAGGTTGATATACCTGGATTCCGCGAAGAACTCTGCGAAAAATTGACAACATTTCTAATTGCAGAAGAGAAAATAACGTAGCCGCCATGAGGATCTAAAAGGCAACGAACAGCGGTACCCACCACGCCAAAGTAATTTCATGTTCGTCTATTTAAAGTAGATTTTATAGACGATACCACCAACTTGTGTGTAATCAATCTTATTTCGACCGAATATTACAAGTCATTGTTGACCGCATGAATCGCAATCCTATTTCGCTGTTTGCATTTAAAGTGCCTCAGCAAAAGAGTGATTTCTGAGTAGCAAACATATCTTACTGCTTTTGACCTTTATCATGAGCGCATATCTTACAACGAACATAATTTATGCATGCTCTCAAAAAACATGTATATGTTCGCCCTAAAATAATAATACGCAACAGCGATAAGGAACATTTGTTGTTCAGAAATCGCAATATTCTGTGTCGTCATTGAATGCAAATCGCAAGGAAAATATGCGATTTATACAGTCAGCATGCGCAAGTAATGAAATCTATTAATTGATAAAAGATATGCGCTCAACCCACATGATTGACAATCGCAAAATTAGATTACGATGTATGCAATCAACAAAGGCTTGTAATGTTCGAAATGATAATAGTCAACATCGATAAGAAATGCTTGATGTTTACACATTGCTTTATTGCTCACACTCTCTGAATAAAAATTGCAAAAGAGATTCACGATGAATGTGGTCAACAAGAGCCATTAATGTCGCTTTCGTAATTAGAAATAGTACACAGCGATAAGACACATTTATTGTTCAGAAATCGTGGTCTACCGTCATTTTGATTGCTACTACCATGAAATCTTATGTAAAAATTTGAAAAATTTTGGATCGTGAAACGACGTTTCCTTTAATTATGAGTTTGTGGACATCTGAAATAAGTCTAGACGGATACCTCAATTGCGATGAAGTCGGTTATACACTTGATTCACGAACAAGTCGTTTATGCTGGAATTGTCGGTTTGTCGATTCCTTATTCACGAAGCAAAGTGGAACACATCTTTAACCTGTGTGATGTGTCATTCATATATAAATGAAATGTCCTATCACCCTCCGCCAGGTTTCAAATAAATACGACAGTTTTAAAAAATAGCTCGCAAATCTCAAATAAAATATACTTCGTATTCATGAAATTAAACAATGTCATTTCATATAGCTGTATATAAAACTAATCAATGTGATTGGACATAGTACTTCAAATCATGGTAGCACGTATCGTGTGGGTTTGATTATAGTTGTGCAGTATTTTTAATTATTGAAGAGCAGCATTACTAGCCTTGGTTCACCGCATACAACACAAAACTATTTTTCGTTCTGATTTAATTTTCGTAGATGAGGCAGTACAATGATTTACAAGCGTGTTTAGTAAAGCTCAAATTTTATTTCAACCGAGACAGATTTACAAAATTTGTAGTCTTAAAAATTTTACCTATGGAAATTGGTGTAGACAGTCTCCGAAATCTGTTAGAAATCTATTTACATCCTTTTAAAGTTTTCTAGATCGTGTCGTTTGTTTCCTTTGTAAGTAGTCTTGTTGGCTGATTATTTATGTCTGCTGATTTTTTAAACTCAATTAAATTTTGGCATAGTTCGTTGCGTAATTCTGGTATATCTTCCTGCAACAAAATATGTAATGTGAAACCAATATATAAAAGAATTCCCCAATAATAGCGGATACAAAGATCATACAACGTCGAAACAAGGTTCTTCTCCATTGTATATTGCTTCAATATGCTTTATTACGAATATACCACAATTGACCCCATTACTTTGTAAAGGAGCATCGTCAGCATAGAGCAACATCCACTTGGCAATGTCGACACCCAAAATGTCATTTAGGAATCCCGCCTGTGATAAATGGAGAATATAGTCAAAACCGGTCCACTGCAAAAAGATACGATACACCTATGGACAGAAGTTTACCAAATGCATAGCGTCACGTTCTACACCACTGTGACAGTCCAATGAGTTGTAGCACCATAGTTGTTTTTCCCGTAAATTCATCTCATATAAGACCCAACGTTTGGGATTTTGCCAGAGTGTAGGAAGTAAAATCTGTGAATCGATACAATATTTTATAAATTGATAGACATATGGTGATGGGGATGTTAGGACTAAACCTTGGAGAAGAGGTTTGTTCACTTACCTTTTCAAAATTCCAAAAGTCTACATAGTGATCATCAGTATTCTAACATGATAGTGCATCTAGGAATCCACTGCTGTATGGCTTTCGTCGGACGTATGTCTGTTGAACAAAATAGTAAGGTTTAACCACCAAGAAATGTGAGTAAGTCATAAAAGCAAATAAAATAATAGCAAAATAGATATACCATGAAATAAGGGGTGATGATGCATACGGTATTGCTTGTTGCGTTGCTTTGAATATAATTGACGAAATCACACATTGTCTGGTTGCAAAAATTTACGAACTTGTTAACATACAAATCGATGACCTAGAAAATGATAGTGGTTACATACATACAAAATTACTAATAGTGTTCCCTTCTGCAAATTCATCTTGCATCTGATTGATGTTCTCTTCGAACTCTTTAGAGCATTGTCACCCACCCTTTTTTGTGGATGTTGCACTGAGTGCAACATGAGCATAGTATTCAGAATTCGACATTGTAATTGTTTTATACAGGAAACAACACAAATCGAATATACGACATAAAAAGGCAAATGTTGCCTAAACCGGTCACGAGGTTCAAAAAATATACGCCTTAAGCGCTAGTGTTGGTCCTGTAGCTGTGGTTGTCTTCTTCTTCGTCAACGCTGACTGTCTATCTGTCGTCTTCTTCTTCAGCGGCATGCTTGGTCGTATTGCTCCCATCGTCTACTATGAAGATATCGATGACCCATTTGTGACGTAGCTACAGAATCAACGTGTCAGACAAATATAAATGAAACGTCATTTCATATACCGCCCTTTTTCAAAAACCACACGTAAATTAATTGAATGCATGTTAAATAAATAAAAAAATGTCTTTGTGACTGCATATTATAACAATAGTTGGGTGGGAGATTGACCCGACCCGACCGCACCTGTTGTCCAGGTATGTATAATCTTTGATGATTATTGTATTAGTTATCAATAACGATTTGAATTTACAAATGATCATCAATAGCGATTTCTGAGCATCAAACTTTTCTTATCGCTGTTGACTGTTATCATTTACGTCATCAGAACTTATTCAACCATTGTTCACCGCATACATCACAAATCCTTCTTGCGATTTTCTATCAAGACGGAGAGAAATACAGTGATTGTTGAACAAAAATGATCTATTATATCGATGTGGACCTTAATCATTTCCTAACGTCGATTACGGGACCTTGTTGACCGCATAAATCGCATATGTGTTCTGCGATTTTCATTCAAAAATGATGAGTTATATTGTGATTTGTGAACAATATTACTCATCGTCAGGCAATATTTTCTTTCAGGGAGGGAGAGCAATACAGCGATCGTTGAACATTAGTCATTGGTAGATTGATTGGCCTTCTTTCGTTCCCAGTTACTAGCAAAGGCCAATGAGTAAACTGAAAGTGGTGCTTCTACTGCTGATGATGATGACGATAATGTTGATGATGTCTGTTTCGAAGAACATCATTATATGGACATCAGTTGATGTTGTTGATGATCATGTTAATGTATTGTATCTAAGCCAAACCATTGGTCCTTATGTATTGTAACTTAATACTCTTGGTAACTGAATGTGTTTCAAAGGGCCAATATTACAAGCCTTTCTTCACCGCATGAATCGCAAAACTATTATGTGATTTGCAGTTACAGTAGATCAATACATGACCGATTTCGGAGCTACAAACAAGCAATTGTTTACCGCATAAATCGCCGATTAGTTTTGTGATTTTCATTCAATGACGACGAGTAATATAGCGATTTCTAAACCACAAGCGATACTTATCGCTACTGAATATTATCATTTAAGACTGGCGATCGTGTACAACGATTGTTGACAATATACGTTGCATTTAAGGAGGTTGAGCCATAACAACCATTTTTGGCCCCATTAATCGCGTATGCGTTTTGCGATTTTTATTCATTGGCGACAAAGAAAATTGTGATTTCTAAACAACAAACGTTCTATTTCCTACATGGACAGCCTATTAATGACCGCATAAATCGTATATTTGTTCTGCGATTTTCATTCAATAACGACGAGTTAGATTGCGATTTGTGAACAACAAATAATTCTTTTCGTTGTTTACTATTATCATTTAAGACTAGCGAACTTGTTCAGCTATTGTTGACCGCATACATCGGAAATCTCATGTGCAATTTTCTTTCAAGGAGGGAACGCAATACAACGATCATTGAATATCAAAAAATTATTATAGTTGACTCCTTTAATCGCTTACGTACAACGACCATTAAAAGCCTTTGTTGTCCGGATGAATTGCAAACCTCATTTTGCGATTTTCAATCAAGGAGGTTAGGCAATGCCACGATTTTTGAACAATAGACAACTATTTTCGATTAAAGTTTATTTATTTACGAGATTCATAGACGAAACATGGTTGTTAGATGTAATAAAAAATAATTAAATAATAAAAGAATGTAATGTTACGACAATTACTTATAGAATTACAACAAATAATTATCCTAATAAAAAAAAGCTAGGGTTTATTTCGTGGCACTTAACGAATCAGATGAAATATGATAGAGAACTCGTCTATTTCTTTTTCTTGGTGGACTGTCTATCCTTGGTGGCCTCTTGGTTGTGTCCATCTGATTAAAAAAACGGGTCATCATCTCTACCAGTGAGTTCAATTGTCTCCCTATATTGCTTACATCTGTCCTTAATTTCTTATTCTCCCTCTCCATCAGTTCGAACCTTGCGGCGGAGACAATGTTCTCTTTTGTAAGATGTGTTCGCTCTTCATCGCAATTTGTTATTGAGGGAATCGTTGTTGTAGCCGGAGGGGGATGACGGACGGGTTGTAGATGCTGGGATGCAACATGAAAGGGGGCATTTGGGAGGCATGGGTTCTCAATTTTCTCAATCTCCAGATTTTGCCGCATAGGTTCCCAATACCTTTGGAAATAGAAGGGATCAAATTATCGTCCTTTATAATTATACGCTACGGCACAAACACCACTTGTGTTCCAAATTAATAATTTGTCCCTGTAGCGTTTGTGCCAATTCACGTTCCTGCCCCCACCACTATTCATCTTCCTTCTCACTTCCAAAGGCTTATTTGGGATAGACTGCCCCAAGCCAGATTGTAGGAGAACTCGATTACCATGTTGCAACTCAACTTCATAATTATAAAACAACCACATATCACGGTCAAACAATCTAGCAGCCTCGGCAACGTCTTGGTCATCGTCCTCCCCATCTCCATACGGTCTCCACAAAACCTGTACATTGGTAATTCTTTTTAATAACGAGTGAAAAATATATTACAATTTACTTAAGAATGTTATGGCGACAATGATTTGTACTAAGGAAGACAAAATCCTGCAGCGATGATTACTTAAGAATGCTAAATATTTCAACGATTTATAATACTGAATGATAAATGTTGAACTGATTGTAAACAATTTTAGAACGTTTACCTCTGTTAGTTGCAGCCCATCTAAAATGGACTTAGCATTATGAACTGTGACGTTTATTCTAGCCCAACGACCGATCTTTGAAAAACCACAAATCGTAGGGCCACAATGTGGACGCAATGAGATAATATGTTTTCACGCCCAAGCCTAACAAAAATAATATATTAGTAACACTACAACCTTCAATGAGCTTAGTCTATAAGTACTAAGTATGTAATAAACAAATACCTGAACAAATGACCAAAATCCCCCGACTGTTTTTGTACCCGTACTCGCACGGTAGAGTTGACTGTACAAGTGTGCGAGCATAGCGACACCACATGCATAGTTGTCGACTACGTCTAAGTCTTCCAGGTACTGCAGCCACATGTAACTTATTCTCGAACCAGAACAATCGAAAAATAAAGTAAGACCAAAAAAATAAAGAAGGAAGCCGCGCAACTCTTGGTCAGCTATTTCAGATGCACAAATAGCGGAGCGGCCTTCCCATTTATTACGAAAATATGAGACTTTCATTGATGTGGAATTGATTCCACCAGAAATACATTGACTCCATTCATCCATTGACATTCCTAGAAGAGTCGTGCATTTTTCCCTTGCGTTATAGTTTGAATCCTGTAATAGGACAGCACTGCCAACGCAATTAAGGTCAGTTATCTGCGCCACATCTTCTAGGGTCATGGTGATCTCAAGAGAATCAAACTAGAATGTGTTTGTCTTATCATTCCACTTATTTACCAGGTGGGTTATGGTCTTCCAGCAAGTTTCAAAATATTGCTGGTCTAAAAGGCCACCGAAGTGCATATTTCATAATCGGTCCTTCTGATATGCACTCAGCTGACCATACCACGACAGAACTACAGGCCACTGACATCGACCTCCGAGCTTTTCACCTGGTGATCTACTTCTCTTCTGACCTCCCTGTAACACACAATAACATATTATTCGTACCAATTGTAAATTTGTCTCATTTATACTTATAAATAATATTCTACTAATCGCTATAAATAATATTGGTTGTACACACACTATCACAGTAATCTCTATACATATTAATACCTATCACAGTAATCGCTATACAAAAATCACTAAACATAGTATTAAATCTTCACAGACAGGACGGATTTATTTACCTTGGTCGCACTTTTCTTCTGTTCAACCAATCCCTCCAACCCAGGCCTTTCTGGTTGGTCCACTGCCTCCCACTGCTTTTCCACTTCTATCGTCCCTAGCTCCATCACCAGTATCATCTGATGTTCAATTTGTTCCTTCCTTTCCCTTTCATTCTCTTCCTCCTCCTCCTTCTTCCTTTCTCTTTTCTTCTTTTACTCATCCTCCTTCTCCTTCCGCCGCCTTTCTTTCTCTTCCTCATGTTGTTTTCTTCTTTCTTCCACTCCTTCCTCCTGCTTTTTCCTTTCTCTTTCCTTTTTTTCCTCCTCCTTCTTCTCCTTCCTTTCTATTTTCTTCTTTTCCTCATCCTCCTTCTCCTTCCTTTGCCTTTCCTTCTCTTCCTCAAACTCCTCCTTTCTTTGTCTTTCCTTCTCTTCCTCAAACTCCTTCTCCCTCCTTCGCCTTTCCTTTTCTTCCTCATCCTGAAGCTTATTTTGTTCCTTCTCTTCCTCCTTATTCAATTGCCTTCGCCTCTTCTCCGCCTCCTTCATTTGCTTTACCCTCATTCACATAGCTATTCACATAGCTTTATGCTCCATGACCATCTTTGGCATTTCCCTCCTAGCCTCTTCCTTTAGATTGTTTAATTGCCTTTCGCTCTCCTCCTCATTCTTTTTTTGTCTTTTTCTCTCCTTTGCCTTCTTCCTCTGCCTTTTCTTTTCATTCTCCTCCTTATTTCTTTGCTTTGCCTTCTCTTGGTCATCCTTCTTCTGCATCTTTAGTTTTTCAGCATTCTTCCTTTGGTCTGCAGCCTCAATATCTGATGGATAATTCTCTGCATAATACAATTCCAACGCTTTTTCCGTGTCTTTATCATTCTCAATCTTAAGTATATTTTGGTATCTTTCAAAAAACTGAGATAGATAGGACTAGCGGATCACTTCTCTAATACATAACCCATAGAACAACGGGGTATTTCTTCTCTGATGAGCCGCAGACATTTCTAACCTGCACAACACATTAATAATACAAATTATCCCATTTGTTAAACGATCATCATGATTACAAATCATCGCAATTTTTGGCTTCATAAGTACACATTGTTGTAAGATTTAGCAAACTTATGTACACATCGAGGTATCTTCATAAATACACATCGCTATTGCTTTGAATGTATAAATCGTTGCAAATTCAAACTTACAAATCGTTGTATAAATCGCAACCTTCAGATTGCATAACGAAATCTTACACGAAACTCACCGAACGGAAAGGAGTTTGGGTAGTCCAACTGTAGAGTAAGAAACACTCAGAACGTATACGCAACAGATGGTGGCAACGATGCTGCGACTGCGCATAAGACGAAAATGGATGCTCTGGTGGTAGCAGAAGAAAGGAAAGGATGCTCCGACGGCAACGGAAGAAGGCAACGGATGATCCGGCGACAACAGATGAAGGCAACGGATGATCCGACGACAACAAATGAAGGCAAAGTATGCTTTGGTAGATTTTTCTGCTTAGGGCAAAAATGGATTGTTTTGAACTATTTAAATCCTATAACATAAAGCTTGCTACATACGCAAACTTTGCTAAAAAAATTGGCGTGATCACGATGGAGGGTAGTTTTGTCCTTTTCATGAACCGCCGATTCAGTTTTCTAGATGGAGGGCATTTATGTCCGTTCCAGAAAGAGGAAGAGAATGGTGGTAAAGGGTACTTAAGTCTTTGCGACGGCACCAAATTACGATGCTATGTGATGCGGACACACATGGGGATACTAGCCGGGTTGGATCTTATACGTGGCGCTCATTGGGACCCCCGAACATGAGATGTAGCTACCTGCCCTGTTCGGGGGGGGGGGGGGTTAACATATAACCTGCTCCGTCAGTTAATGGTGGCTTAGCTCTCAGTCCCAACAAGAGTCCATAAGACTCAAGAAGTCTTGCAAGCCAAGGAAATTCATTATCCACGTCTGAGAGGTTTCCTAATGAAGGAAGATTTCTAAAGAAGAAACCATTACCAATGTTGAGAAAATTTCTATTGTTGAGAGGACTTCTAAAAACGTTGGAATTAACCAAAATAATGTTAGGAAAGGTTTCCCACTCAAAGATGTAACAAATTGTCCCGCATAATATAAACATCTATAGCTCTCTCTCTTGTTGATCATAGAGAAAGAGAGTATAGGCCTTTTATGTTTTGTATGTACTTCCTTTCACGCTTCTTGCTCACTTTTCATGTGATTTCTTTAAATTGGCAACCATCATTTTTAGATTTTGAGAAAAAAATAATTCTTACACTACGAAATTACAAATTTTAAGAATAATCATTTTTATTTTAGTTTTTTTTCTTTCTCCTTTGATTTGTATTTTGCTTCTCATTTGATCCACTATCACTTTCTCTTTTATTCTTATTTAGCTTTTGAATTAATTAATTCCTTGCCTACTGCTTCTTATAAATTTTAAAATATCTGGCTTTCGCTTATCGTTTTATTTTCTGCTTCCTCTTCCTAGTATGGTAACCATGGTTTAGAGGTTGTGGTCATGGTTGATTCTCTAGCCGGACTCCATACTATAACCAGTCAGGTAGACAGCCTCGTATGCAGATTTTTGTGGTCCTCAGCAATTGGTGTGTTAGTTTTGTGACAAAGTATGTCACACAGCCAAGACTTGCAGGTTGATTGATAGTGACAGCCAGGTAGTTCTGCCACATGCATATCATGCTTCTCCTCTTAGTGGAGACGAGTCTTGGTACCCGGATTTAGGAACATTGCTTCAAGTATGAATGCATTATCCATTAATTCCGACTACCAAGGCATTGACTTTGTGAAAATTGGAAACAGTACAAGTTTGAACAACTCTCACATTGGAAACTTTGTTTTATAGATAAGTTTGTGTTGAATGATATTTTACATAACATGACTAAAAGGTAGATTTATGTGCAAAGATTCACCCAAGACAACCAACTAGCACTCAAGTTTCATCCTACTCATTGCACCGGGAATGAAATTGTGTGACGAAAAGCTAAAAATGAGCTTTATTCTATTGATTTTTCTAGTGGTGATACTACTTATGTTGGTGAGAGCTAATTTTGATAGATGACACTGTAGACTTGGGCATGCTAGCTTGAAAGTAGTTCAAAACATTATTCAGCATTTTAATTTACCATACAATGATGATTCCTTACAAGTGTGTTTTGCTTGTCAATTTGGAAAGCAACACAAACTCTCCTTCTCTTGTATATCTTACTCTTTGCTTGAACCACTAGAGATGTCTTTTCTAATGTGTGGGGACTAGCACCGGTATTGGGTGGATCAAAATATTATATTGTTTTTGTTAATGCTTGTTTGAGATATTCGTGGCTCTTTTTTACGAATAATAAATCAGACATTTCATATGTTTTTAAAAATTCAAGGTGCCTGTTGAAAATTTAGTTGGTAAGAAGATTAAATATCTGCATAAAGATGGTAGTGAGTTTAGAGCTTTAGACTCATTTTTAAAGAGTGTGGAATCGATCACTGGCTCTCTTGCCTCCACACACTCATAAACTAAATGGTGTGCCTGAGCATAAGCATAGACACGTCGTTGACACAAGCTTAACTCTCATGTCTCATTTTGGGGGGTTCCTCTGAGGTTTTGGACCTATGCCCTTTTTATTGTTGTGTACTTAATAAACCGGCTTCTTACATCCAATTTGAAAAATAAAAGCCCTCTTGAAGTCTTGTTTAATGAATAGCCTGATTGCAACTTTTTGAAAACCATTGGGTAAGCTTGTTTTTCTAGCCTGAAGCCTTATCGTATTCATGGACTAAACTTTAGATCCAAGCTACATGTGTTGTTGAGCTATAGCAGTAAACACCATGGGTATATTTGCTTTGATCCTCTCACTGAAAAGGCCATTCTCTCTTTGAGATGTGACGTTTGATGAGAATCATTTACATATATCCAGTCAATAGAAGAATAGCATGAAGACAGCGATTGTACCCTTACCAGCCAGCACTATGCTTGTTCTTGCCAATCCCATTATTCCTTTTCAAGAGCTTATTTTGAGTATTCCTGAACCAGTCACACCCGTTATTGAATCCAGCTCAACCAACTCTATTCCTGCATCTCTTGGTATTAACCTTGTGGTCGATCTTGGTCTTATTCCTCTTGTTCTTGTTGGTCCATAAAGAACTCACCGTATGGTTACTCAGGCACCTAGAGTTTTTAGTGCCTCTAAGTATATCTTCCCTATTGCCTTTCTAGCATAATTGACTAAGGATCAAGAACCAGCCACCTTTAAGCAAGCCTCATGTGCACTTATTTTCCTAACGTGAGGCCTTATCGTATTCATAAATTGGACTTTAGATCCAAAGTTCATATGTTCTTGGGCTACAACAGTAACCACCATGGGTATATTTGATTTAATCCTCTCGCAAAAAAGACAATTGCCTCTTAAGAAATGACATTTGATGAGTCATTTTCCAATATCAAGTCAACATGAAAATAACATTTGTAAATTCAGATCACGTCACTAGATCTTCACAAGTTAGATATTGGAGCATGCCTACAATACTCCTGTACCTCGTTGGATCATAAAAAAACTCTCCATCATGTCCAAGTTTTTGCTGCAACATACTTGGAGTCAATATCGGCTTTCAGTCTTTCATCCCAGCCTTAGTAAGCAAGTCAACTGTATATTTTTGTTGAGTCAACATCAATGCATCATTTCTACTATCGACTTCCACACTCAGAAAATACTTGAGATCTCTCAGGTCCTTCATTTTAAATCTATGACTCAACACCTCTTTAATCTCATTAATATGCTCCTTAGAATCCCCTGCAACTATGATATCATCAACATAAATAAGTAATACAGTTATCCAACTCTGACCTTTATAAATAAAAAGGGAATGATCTAGATGAGATCTGCAAAAGCCATGTTTTTGGATTTCAAGTGAGAAGCTTTCAAACCATGACCTAGATGCTTGTTTTAGCCCATATATAGCCTTGTTCAACTTGCACACATAACTGGTCAGATCCTTTTCACTGTATCCTTGTGGTTGTTCCATGCACACTTCTTCTTTGATGTCTCTATGTAGGAAGCCATTTTTAACACCTAACTTAGTCAAGAACCAACCGTAATCTAATTCTAATGAAAGAATAACTCTGATAGTTATCATTTTCACAACTAGGATGCATGTTTCTTTATAATCCAATCTATGCACTTGAGTAAATCCCTTTGCAACTAGCCTTGCTTTATACCTTTCTATGTTGTCATCCGATTTGTATTTGATTTTAAAAAACTACTTTGACCCAACCACATTTTTCTCTATATGTCTTTTGACAACATCCCAAGTTTTGCACTCATACAATGATTGCATCTCTTTATTCATAGCTTTAATCTATTTGTTGGATTTTGAAGCTTGATTATAGGATCAGGGTTCTTAATGTGGGAAGACAACAGTTAAAAATGCTTCATGCTCAGTGCTAAAGTTCTCATAACTCACCCACTGATCAATAAGATGTTGAGCTCTTCCAGACCTTCTAGTTGTTTGGATGTTTTGGGCATCCGACACTTCAATTCTTCCCTATTCTAAACAGTCCTTTGGAGCATTTTGATCCCTGCGACTGTAAACAATTCCTTTGAATATGTTATCTATCGAATCTATGTTGTTGATTTGTTGTTCTGTAATATCTTTCTCCTCTATTTGGTCTTCTGGACCAATAGATTCACTTTCAACTTCATTATCCCCTGCAGCTAGCTCCATGGGAAACAAACTAGCACTCAACCGTGGCTGATATAGTTGAGGTGTTTGTGACTGTACACTTTGAGTCTTGTGCTTTAAGTCAAAATAAAATTCATCAAAAACAATATTTTTCACAATATGAATGCACATGTTCTCAATATTATAGCATCTGTATCCTTTATAGTCAACAACATATCCAACGAACTTGCAAATATAGGCTTTCTTGTCAAACTTGGTTCTTAATGACGCATCAATGTGAACATAACAAGTGCAGTCGTAAGCCTTTAGGTAGTTATAATTAGGGTGCTGCCCAAATAGTCCATAATATGGTAACTTATGTTGAAGCACCTTCATTAGCAACATGTTAATTATATGAACTATTGTATGGAATGCTTCGATCCAGAGAACAAAAGGGACACATCCTTCATGCATCATGGCAAGAGCACTCTCAACTATATGCTTCTGTTTTTTCTCAACAAGCACATTTTGTTGAGGTGTTCGAGGACAACTTACTCTTTGATTGACTCCATTTTTCTTAAGATATTCAATAAAGTCATTTGAAGAGTACTCGCCCCCACCATCACACTAAAAATCAAAATTAGGAAGGGAGAACTGATTACGAACCCAAACATGAAAGTTTTTAAAGATTTTAAAAACTTCATGTTTGTGCTTCTTAAAGTATATCCAAGCATACCTAGCTTAGTTATCAACAAAGGTAACATAATATCAACTCCCAGAAGAAAAAGCATTGGGAGTTGGTCCCCATACATCAAAATGAACAATCTCAAACAATTTAGAAGCTCTTTTATTAATGAAAATAAATGGCAGTATATGACTTTTTGAAACTTGACAACTGGGACAAAATTTATTATTTGACTCTTGACTCAAATTGGACTAAGAAATTAAACCACTAGAAACAAGCTTCTCAATAAAATCCTTATTATAATGCGCTAGGCAACTATGCCAGACTCTTGGTTGATGTGACTATGATGCATTCACAAAACATGGAGAAGAGTTTTTGGATTTGGCAGCTGACTTGATTGAGACACAGACCAATGGATTTTCTTTGAAGAGATATATATACCCTCGTCTTTCTCATTCAGCAAGTGTCCTCTTCATGTGAAGATCTTTCACATAAACAGAAGGAGTAAAAATGATGCAGGAATTAGTATATATCATCAATGAGTTAAGAAACAAAAATAAGTTTCATTTTTATATTGAGGACAAGAAAAATATTTAACAAATGAATGTTAGAATTAGACATAGGAATAGAAACTTTTCCAGTATGGGTGATGGGGTGACGAGAGTCATCTCTAGTAATAACTCTATCTCTACCAAAATAATGAGCAAAAAGTTTTAAATTTACCTCCATCCCCAATTATATGGTTCGCTACTCTCGAGTCGACATACCAAACTCCCTGATCATTCTATTTCAAATTCAGCCCTGCTATGGCAGCCAACAAAAGTTGTTTGCCCATTGGTAATTGTTGTTATGTCCCTAATCCTCCTTATTTATTTGTTACATTCTTTTCTTATGAATTTGGCTCTTTAGAATACCTTGGGTCATCTTTAAACAAATAGTTGGCTTTAACATGACCCGACTTTTTGCAGATGTAACATATGGGAATTCTCCTGTCTTGATGAGAAATAGAAGTGTTAGGAAGTGGAAGCAGTCTGTGACTTCTCTGATTTCCTCCTCGCATGCCTCCTCTTCCTCTCCCATACTAGGTATTCAACATGAGCACATTATGACTGTCTATTGTCATTGAGAAACTTTCAATTGTACCTATCAAATTCATTTCAAATTGAAGGAGTTTGAGATGCAATTCAAACGATGGCAGCTCATCAAAACATGACAAAGTAGTATAAAGAATACTATAATTGGGCCCTAATTGTAATACCCAAATTTTTTAATGAATTATAAATTCTGAAGAAAATTCAAGTTTTGATTCTGATTTATTCTAAATATGAATTATAGTTTTAAAACCCTGATATTTTTGGTAAGCATTGATTAAAATTAATATTTGAATCCATAATTGAAATCCTAATAAAATTATGTAGAGGCTTGTTCAAAAACTGGAATTTAGGGACATTCTCATCATTAATCAAATTGTCAAGGGTAGCTTAGTAATTTGTCAATCTAGTGATATTTTGGGGTAAAATACCCAACTATATAAGGTCAAAATAGTAATTTTTTCTTTTGGAGACATTTTCAGGAAATTAATAAATTTGTCAGGTACAAAAACGGTAATTTGTCACTCCAATGGCAACCCCTATAACTTTTTGAACTGCAGAAGGGCAATAAAGTAACTTTCAAATTCCCATATGGCATATTTGAAAGATGGGATTTGAATTAGAGCAGAATAGGTATTAAAAAATTAGAAATCAAATAAAATAAAATATTTTATATTATTTTATTCTGAAGACCATGGTTTTGGAAAACCACTGGCCCAAAAGCAAGGGCAGACATGGCTTTTCCAAAACCATGAGCTGACATGTGTCACCTCACAGTGAGGAGGTGACACTCAACCCTCTTCTTTCTTTGACAAATGTCAGAAACAAATATTAAAATAAAAGAAAATGACAAGTGTTATATAAAAATTAAATTTTAATCAAATCAAATGACAAATGTTACTTCAAATGGGACCCACAAGGGGGTGGCACCTCTTCTCTCTCCTATAAATACCCTCTCTCTCTCTCTACCCAAGTTCTAAAGACTTCTCTCTCTAACCTTGAGTTTCTCTCTCTAGTTTTAAGTCTAAACCTCCGTTAAATCTCAGTTTTTTTTAGAAACCCCTTCTAGTCTCTTTTTTCTCTCTTTATACAAAATCCATTCCTTCGTAGGAGTTTCAACAAGCTAAATTCAGCCCCGAGAGTGCTGTTTGTAGGAGTTCTGCTAAATTTAGCAGAAAAATCAGATTTGGACCGCTGAAGCGCTGCCCAATTTTTCTAAATCAGGTTAGTACTCTTCTGAATTCAAATTCATAATTATAGGATCTTCTATTCTTCCTCCTACTTCTCTTTTGGATTCAAATTTTGGTAATTTCACAAAAATTTAATCCAACCTTGCCTCTACGAAGGGAAAACTTTGTTCAAATTTTTAAAAATATTTTCAAGTATTCAGAACTACTATAGCAGTAATTATGGCAAAAATTTTCTAAAAGATTTTGAAAAATAGAGTTTTTATAGCAAAAGTTCTAGCAAAATTATTTTAAATAATTTTTGAAAAGTAGAATTAATATAGCCATAATTTTGGCCAATTTTTCTAAATAAATTCTGGAATTTTTAGTTATTTTAATCAGAATTCTGGCAAAAGTTTTTTAGATACTTTTGAAATTTTGACTTTATTTAGTAGAAATTATATCAAAATTTTTATAGTTATTTAAAAAAAACAAATTTTATAAAGAAAATTCTGTCAAAATTTTTAAAATCCTTTTTAAATACCTGATTCAAAAATTTTGAAAAACCTTATAAAATTATTTGTAACGAAAAGTCGTGCTCAAATTTTTATAAATTGAATTCGAGTTCGAACCCTTTTTCGAATATTTGAGTTATTACAGAGGAAACTCTGTGAAATTTTTACGATCATTTCTAAATAATTTTTAGATTTTAATAATTTCTTAAAAAAATATTTTTATAAATTTATATGGCAAATACTACCCAAAATTCAATATAAAATTATTATGTAATAAAATGAATTTTATCAGATTAAATCAAAGCACGAGCGCTTTATCCTATTTTTCCTTGTTCTATAAAAAATCAAGGCAAGTTATTCTATCAAAATCTTATAATTTTCATATTAGACATGTTTTTTATGCATGCATAATTATTTAAATATGATTTATAATCAAATGCATATTTTATCTCCATGAATTTAAATATCCATTTTGAATAACAAGATTTGAAATCTTATAAGTTTAAATTAAATTTTGATAAATACTATGATCAAGATTTTGATGATTTTCGATTTTGATAAAAAGAAGAATTTTGTGTAGCATGTTGATTTTTGAAAGATTTTATTGTCTAGATTTTCTAAATAAAAAAGGTGTAATAAGGCACACATTTGTTGTGTGAGTCATGTCTACACACAAACTTAATTTCTGCCTTCACAGGCGTGTGCTTGTTTTACCAGAGCAAATGTTGAATGGGCTAGGTACATATGACCTTAGTGTTTATTGTTAAAAAGTTATTGGGCTATTGAGCCTAGTTTTGAAAATGTTAAAGTCCTATAAAAGAACCCTTCGGGCCCATTTAGGTCTTTGCCTACCTGATGTCTTCTTTTAAATCGTTGTAACTTTGAAAAGATTTTTATATGAAAAACATGTGAAAACCAGACATCAAATAATAAAAACCGGTTCTCACTAGTGGATGAGACCGGGTCGAACTCAGGGAACGGGAATATGTTGTATTCAAACACACAAGTCTAAACTATTCTTTATTGCCGAATTATTGAATTGTAAAGTGTTCAAGAAAAGTAAAAACAACTAACTATTACAACAAATGAATACCCTTCGCAGAGGGCGTAAAGTGCAATATTTACAAACCCAATTAAATTCCTAAATTCTAAAATAAGAGAAAAACATCTTCTATTCTTGCACTTCCCATGTCATGCAATCGCTTCTGCTCCACTCCTGTGCAATCCTGCACAATTAAAACGAACACGAGCAGTACACAGGCTAAAAATAGAAATTATACTAAACTACTAAATGCTAAAATATGAATGAAAGTATGCAAGAAAGCTAAATGACTTATTACACTTGAAAACGAATCTAATTAACTAGTTACTAATTAACAACCTAATTAACTAACAATTTCATTAACTCGAAATTAAGACTACTCAATTAACTAATAGTTACTTAACTAACCACTTATCTAATCTAACAATTACATGTTACTTAACTGATTCAAACAAAATTATTCTACTAATCCCTAATCAATTTGGTAAACTAACATCTAACTAGTCACTTGACTGAACAATTAACTCTATTACTAAAACAATTGAAATTCAGTGATTAACAAACAGTTGACATTCAATTACATTGAACAGTACATCATAAAATGAACAGTAGAAATCTCCTTACCATTCAGCAAAACTCAAATCTAATACAGTTATTATCAATAAAATTCTGAAGCTCAGATTGAATTTTACCGAAAACAGTAAAAAAAATGACTCATATTGCCGATGAATCTAATTGTTCAAATGCCGGAAATTAAATTTTCACTGAATTTACATAGAACATTTCACCAGAAATTTACACAATAATCAGAGTTCAACAGAAAGATGTAAGCAGAAAGCTGGAAATCAACCGAACCTCTAATTGAATCAGTGTTCACCGGAACAGTAAACAATCACACAGATATATCATTATTCTCCATTTAAAATTCTAACAACAGCAATACATGATTCAACTAGCAGTTATTCTCCATTGACAGAACAAAAACAATATATCCTCCTTTGGAAACACCACTGATGTCAAATATCTTCACGATATATGTGAAGTTTCCTGCTGAAACAAGAAATTCCTGCAAATAATTAACAGAAGAGGGATCCACCGGAATATCATAAAACTAAATCCTATTTCAACACCCGATTATTGAGTAAACATCAATTAGCCATCGGGGAACCAGAAAACTGAATTACAATTCAGTCACCGGAAAAAAACAGATTAAAAATTTCAGTCTCTCTGGTTAACGCAGGGGATTCCGGTAACATCTACAACAATACATCTGAATCAAGATTTTGATCAGATCATCAACATTTATTCCTCAAAACAGTATTCCGGCAGAATATTTGTCAATCGTCGGAGTTCTTCACAGAATTTTTTCTTTTTATGTTTTCTTTTTATATTTTTTTTTATTTTCCAAATTGAGATTCAGCAGATTATCATTCAGAAAAAATTAAAACGAAGAAGAAGAAAACTAATTGGAAGAAGAAGAAGAAGACAAGAGGAGGTAGATGACTTACCGAGAATTGAAGGAAGAGGTGGCTTCCACTTCATGCGCCGCCATCGATTGAAGAATTCCTTGCCACCGGATGATGAAGATCGGCTGCTGCAAGAAGAAGAAGAAGAAGAAGAAGAAGAAATCCGATGACTGGGAAAGGATAGCAAAGGGCGAAAATCAGAGAGGGAGGGAAAGAAATTTTGGCGCACAGAAAATGAAAAAACACCCCCGGATTCTGCTTTACGCCCCTTTTTAAAAGGTTTCAAACCGGTTGGAACCGGTTTGTAACAACCATTGTTTATTTTAAAAACTTCCAAACCGGTTCCAGCCGGTTTGGTTTTTAATTTCTTCTTTTTAGAACTACAAACCGGTTCCACCCGGTTTGTATTATTATTTAGATATTTTTTTCTTTATTTATTATTTTTATTTTTATTCTTTTCAAAAGTAAAAAAAACTGTGAAAATTTTCAAAAAACAAAACTATTTATAAAAGAACTTCAAAAAACTAATCTACTATATTTTTTTCTTCTTTTCTAAAAAACACAACACTTAAAATGAATAAAACTATTTTTTTCTAATTTTTTATTTTTTCTTTTAATAAAAACTAAAACCAACTACAAAAACTAAAATAGGCATAAGAATGTAAAATAAAACTATTTTTTTATTCATTTTCTAATTTTAAATCATTTTAGCACTTTTACTCAAAAACTAACATAAAATTGGGTTTTTGAAACATTATTTCATAAAATCATGCATATTTAAATGTTAATAAACCCTGAATTATATGCATGATCAAATACCCCCATGCTTATGTTTTGCTAGTCCTCGAGCAAACTAGAAAAATGCAAGAAATCAAACTATCACCTAACTCACTTTCGTAGGAATCACGGTTGCATTTAGCTCATGCAACAAGCCCTTTCAACCCATGGGTTACCCCAGTGGACGAGTAAGGTCTCGTGAGGGTTTGCAGTGATGTTACCCACAAACATCTCTGTCATGTATGCATAATATTACACATCCTCACAATCAGTAGATAATCAAAGACTTTATTTTCACAAATATTTCCTGTTATTTCAAAATCAAAATATAATTAGAGTTTTTTTATGTACCACCACAGAAAAAGAATTTCTTTCACTTTTCTAAATATCACAGTTATTTATGTTTTATTCTTAGAAAATCCAATAAAAATATATTATTATTTACTTATCCTCACTCATATGTTTTCTACACAGGTTTTCTCAATCACACTTCTAAGCTTTGAACTTTTCTTTCTTTTTAAGCTCTTTTCTCTCTTTTTTTTTTCTTTTCACGCTTTTTCTTTTTGCGCACTTATTTGTCTCATATAGCTTGCGTGTGGTCTGCTTCTATGCCTTGTGCAATGTCAATATCTTCTATACTTTTTCATACCAAAAGATATCAACTAAGACATAAAAGTGACTTCCTTCATTCACCCTTATAACATGAGAGTCAAACATTTCAACTTGTATCTGTTCTCAGTTACTTAAGATCACGAAGTTTTCCACTCTCCTTTTCGAAAATGGAATTAAAAGTTTCAACTTACATCTAAGTTCCATCTACTAAGGATTGTGGAATTATCCAAACAACCTAACGCATGCTTTTTCTCACTTTTTGAGCTCATTTTTATACTTTTGTTCATTTGCTTAGTTTTTCAAAAATAGAACTGTGCATATTCATATTTATGATTCAAAATAAATTCTAACATGTATCTATCATCATTTCTTCGAAATCCGCATAAACAACCATAATTTTTAGATTTATGTCAGAAAAATTTTTCGTGGGGCTTAAAAATCCTCTAAAAACATCAGATTTGAAATAACATTCATATAAGTTCAAACTCTTTCTTTAAAAATCTACTTTTTATGAGAGATGTCTAAACATGTGCAAGAACGTAAACAGAAATATCCAGGTGTGCAAACTACACCCTCCCCCATGCTTGAATGACACTGTCTCAGTGGCATTCCCCCATGCTTATGTGAAACTAAGTGAATGCACATGAGATAAAATCAATGAGGAAAACAAAGTAAACTCAATGAAATCTAAAATGTGAAAATATGCCTACCCTGATCATGGTTTATGAATTATGCACATGAACTATATGAAAGTACTCTTAAAAAAATTGTTTTTCTATGACTATTTACAAAATTTTAAAATATATACAAACATGTGTGAGTCCTAAACTTCTAAAAGATCAACATCCTCAATGTCTTGTCCTGTCACAGTATCTGAGATATAAGGCTTCAGCCGTTGCCCATTTACTTTAAAAATAGCACCCGTACGAGGGTCAAAAAGATCTATCGCTCCATATGGAAACACCCTATGCACAACAAATGGATCATTCCATCTTGACTTCAACTTACCTGGAAAAAGATGAAGACGTGAATGATAAAGCCATACCTTTTGCCCAGGCTCGAACTGTTTCCTAACAATATATCGATCATGAAAATGCTTAGTTCGAGCTTTGTAAATCTTTGCACTCTCATAGGCCTCATTACGCAATTCCTCTAGCTCACTCAACTGTAATTTTCTCTCGACTCCAGCTTGGGTCATGTTGAAATTGAATTTTTTTATAGCCCAATATGCTCTATGTTCTAACTCAACAGGAAGATGGCAAGGTTTCCCGAAAACTAATCGAAATGGTGACATACCAATCGGGGTCTTGAAAGTAGTCCTATAAGCCCACAAGGCATCATCAAGGCGTTGAGACCAATCCTTGCGGTCTGGTCTGACTGTCTTTTCAAGAATCCTCTTTATCTCCCTGTTAGATACCTCAACTTGGCCACTGGTTTGTGGGTAGTAAGGTGTAGCAATCCGATGATGCAGAGAATATTTCCTAAGTAAGGAAGCTACCTGCACATTACGAAAGTGCGTACCACCATCACTGATGATCGCTCTAGGAACTCTGAACCGACTAAAAATGTTGTGCTTGATAAATCGAAGCACCTCTTTATGATCATTGGTCCGGGTGGCCATAGCCTCGACCCATTTTGAAACATAATCAACTGCCACTAAAATATATGTAAATCCAAATGATGGCGGAAAAGGACCCATGAAATCAATGCCCCAAACATCAAAAATTTCCACAATCAGAATAGGTAAAAGAGGCATCATGTCGCGCTTGGTAATGCGACCTGTTTGCTGACATCGCAAACACTTCCTACAGAATTCGTGAGCATCTCTATGAAGTGTGGGCCACCAAAATCCAGACTGAAGGACCTTTGCAGCGGTCTTCCGACTAGAAAAATGACCTCCACAAGCTAAAGAATGACAAAAGGATAAAATGGAATGATACTCTTCTTCGGGCACACATCTCCGAATCATCTGGTCTGGGCATGATCTAAATAATTCTGGTTCCTCCCAAAAATAATGTTTCACTTGCGCAAAAAATCTATCTTTCTCATTCTGGTTCCAGTGCGCAGGATACTCTCTAGTAACCAGAAAATTTACGATATCCGCGAACTAGGGTAAACGCTTGACATGAAATAACTGCTCATCCGGAAAAGAATCAACAATCTGTCCTTGATCAATAGATGAATCTATAGTCAGTCTAGACAGATGATCTGCTACAAGATTCTTACATCCACTCTTATCTCGAATTTCAATATCAAATTCTTGTAACAGAAGAATCCAACGAATGAGACGCGGTTTAGCATCCTTTTTACTCATCAAATATCTCAATGCGGCATGATCTGAGTAAATGATAACTTTGGAGCCTAACAAATATGATTGAAACTTCTCAAGTGCAAATACAACAGCTAGTAACTCCTTCTCAGTGGTAGTATAATGCATTTGTGTGTCAGAAAGAGTCCTACTAGCATAATGAATAACATGAGATCGTTTCTCAATCTTCTATCCTAAAATTGCTCCAACCGCATAATCTGAAGCGTCACACATAATCTTAAAAGGCACTGACCACTCAGGAGATCTGAGAATAGGAGCAGTGGTCAATGCTTACTTTAGGGCTAAAAATGCCTTCAGACAGGCATCATCAAACACAAACGACTGATCTTTCGACAACAGGTTACACAACAGTCTAGAAATCTGACTAAAATCCTTAATGAACCGTCTATAGAAACCTGCATGCCCTAAAAATGAACGCACTTGCCTCACAGAGGTCGGTGGAGCTAATTTGACAATGGTCTCCACTTTGGCCTTATCGACCTCAATACCTTTCTCAGACACAATATGTCCAAGAACAATCCCCTGCTGTACCATGAAATGACTCTTTTCCCAACTCAACACTAGATTTGTCTCCCTACATCGCTGAAGTACATGAGACAATTTTTGAAGACAATCGTCAAAAGAAGAGCCATAAACCGAGAAATCATCCATGAAAATCTCAAGGACATCATCCATCATGTCAGAGAAAATCGCCATCATACATCTCTGAAATGTAGTCGGGGCATTACAAAGCCCAAACGGCATCCTCCTATACGCAAATGTACCATAGGGACAGGTAAATGTCATCTTATCCTGATCCTCGGGATGAACGGCCACCTGGTTATATCCGGAATATCCATCTAAAAAGCAATAATATTGCTGGCCTGCAAGTCTTTCTAAAATCTGGTCGATGAACGGTAACGGGAAATGATCCTTCCTAGTTGCACTGTTCAACTTCCTATAGTCAATACATACTCGCCATCCCGTAGTACTCCTCATGGGAATGCTCTCTCCTTTCTCATTCTTCTCCACAGTGAGCCCAGACTTTTTGGGAACAACCTGTGTAGGACTCACCCACTGACTATCGGAGATGGGATAAATAATCCCAGCATCTAACAATTTAACTACTTCCTTCTTCACCACTTCTTTCATGTGAGGATTTAATCTCCTTTGTGATTCTCTTGAGGGTTTAGCTCCCTCATCCATAATGGTCTGATGCATACAAAAGGAGGGGTCAATCCCCTTTAAATCCGCCACAGACCATCCAATAGCTTCCTTGTGCTCATGCAAAACCTGTAACAATTGATGCTCCTGTGAATCTGTCAGGTTTGCAGAAATAATAACTGGGAGAGTCTGCTCTTTTCCTAAAAAGACATACTTGAGTGAAGCTGGTAAAGGCTTCAACTTCAACTCTGGGGGACTCTCTATCGATGGCTTTGCGGGCTTCTCAGCTAACTCTGGAAGTGGTTCGGAATGCCAAATCTCACTGACATTATCTGCCTCACTATCTATCATATCAAGGCGATCCTCTTTGAATGATTGATCAATCTTCTCTTGAGGTGGATCACTCAACAACCAATCATGTTCAGCTTCTATAATATCCTGAATGATATCAACCTCAAAAGAAGCTTCTTCAGTATCAGACTCCATCGATGCACAAAAAATGTTCATCCTCATTTTCCTATTTCCAAATGAAACATCCATCTCACCAGTGCGGCAATTAATGCACGCATTGGCGGTAGCTAGGAAAGGGCGACCAAGAATAATAGGAGTCTGTCTGATGCTATCAACTCCCTCCATATCTAATATCACGAAGTCGATGGGGAAATAACAATCCTCCACCTTGACTAAAACATCTTCAAGTATCCCTCTTGGGACCTTAATCAATCTATCCGCTAATTGAAGCGTCATAGGTGTGGATTTCATCTCTTTCAATCCAAATTTGTCATAGAAGAAACCCGGCAAAATGTTAACACTTGCCCCAAGGTCAAGCAAAGCATGCTCAACAGTAATGTTTCCTATGACACATGAGATGATAGGGGTCCCTGGGTCCTTAAGTTTGGGTGGAGTCTGGTGTTGCAATACTGCACTTATCTGCTCCGTCAAGTATATTTTCTTCTGCGCATGGGACCTCAACTTCCTTTTCTGCGTACAAAGCTCTTTGAGGAACTTTGCAGATGCAGGGACTTGCTGAATGGCATCTAGTAAGGAAAGGTTTATATGGACGTGCTTGAATATCTCAAGCATCTCTTGCATGTTTACTCCCGACTTACCTAATGCTCTCGGTTTCTCTAACGCCTCAGGAAAGGGGGCTTTAGGAATATGGGTTGTGGAAGGCTCAAATGGAAGAACCCTCTCGCTTTCCTGAGGTAAAACATTAGGGACAGACTGCTTCTTACTTATCTTATCTCTTTCTTCTGCAGCCTTCCTCGAATGGTACTGCTTCCCACTTCTAAGGGTTACTACTGCCTGAGCTTGCTCTTGATGTGTATCTGTCATATGCAAACTCTGCAGAGGTTCTTTACCCCTAGGGTTAACTATAGGCTGACTAGGCAATGCTCCCTCACTTCTCCTGCTAAGTGCTTCAGCGAGCTGCCCCATTTGAGTTTCTAACTTTGCAATCGACTGGGTATGTGAGCTCAAAGCTTGCAAAATCTTATCCTCAAAAGATTGACTAGGTGAAGGCTCCTGAAAATGGGGTTGAGTATAAGCAGGTTGAGCTGGAGGGTCATTGGATCTTTGAAATCCAGGTGTATAACCACCTTGTCTGGATTGACTCTGGGAAGGGTTAGGGGCTTGGGCCTGTGAGTTACGCCATGAGAAATTTGGATGGTTTCGCCAGCCCGGGTTGTAAGTATTGGCACATGGATTGGGTGCGGGCCTAGCGAAGTTTTGAGCCATCTGAGCTTGCTCTTGGACAAACTCAGGATACTGTGGCGCAGCTGGACATTGGAGAACATGGTGTGCAGGACTCGCACACACCTGCATGGCAGGAGAGGGACCCAACAACAATTGATCTAATTTCTGGGACAGTTGGTCTACCTTGTTGCTCAACTCAAGGTTCATCCCTATTTCGAAAATACCTGCCTTCTTAGCACTATCCTGTACAGGTGCAACTCTATCAGACCGTGAAGCTGTGGCATGGTGCATCGAATTCTCGCTTAATGTCTCAAAAAGCAACCACGCTTCATCCTCACTCTTGAGCATGAAAGTGCCCCCACATGCGGCATCAACCATTTGACGATTCTTCTCAGTAAGACCGTCATAGAAATATTGCACCAGTTGCCATCGAGGCACCTGGTGATGGGGACACTTGCGGAGAAGATCCTTCATCCTCTCCCAAGTCTCATGAAACAGTTCCCCCTCTATTTGCGTAAAACTGGTGATGGCTTTTCGATACTGATTTGTCTTACCGATTGGGAAATATTTCTTTAAAAATTCTCTTTGCATATGTTCTCACGTGGTAATTCTAATTGTATCTAATGCCTTCAGCCAGTGTTTGGCTTTATCCTTCAAAGAGAAGGGAAACAAGGTCAACCTCATAGCATCATCTCCAAAGTTGTTTATTCTCACTGTTGAACAAATCTCTAAGAATTTGTCGAGATGACGATATGGGTCTTCATTGCTAAGGCCATAAAATGAGGGTAGCATTTGGATTACACTGGCCTTAATCTCAAACTGATTTGCTCCTACATCAGGTCTTGTGATGCAGGAGGCGGGAGTATAGGTGTTAGGCATGAAGTACTCCCTAAGGGGACGAGTAATCTGCTGATTCTCAGCCATGGTTGCAGATCTTTGGGCTCTCCTAATAAGGGACTCGGGGTCCTCAATCGGCTCTACCAGCTCAGGGTCAAGTGAGTGTCGCCCTTGCATACACCTCTTACTAGACCGGTGTCGCACACGTCCTAACTTTGGGTTTTCTACCTAACTAACACACTAAGCGGCCAAACCACGCAAACCACAAAGCGAGTGAACTAAAAACAACAACAAAAACTAAACAAACACCACGCAGTTACACATAACAAAGATTATGCATAAGAAATATGAAATCTATGTGTACGGTACCAATCGTACACAGTCACCTCTAAGGGGATCCTAATAGGTGGGTTGTGCAGAAAAGTAAGCTCGTCTCTAAGATATGCACATACGTGGTTCTAAACCTAAATGCAACACAAACACTAGGCAATAAAGTGAATACTAATATTACGCCGTTCCCCGGCAACGGCGCCAAAAATTTGATGTCTTCTTTTAAATCGTTGTAACTTTGAAAAGATTTTTATATGAAAAACATGTGAAAACCAGACATCAAATAATAAAAACCGGTTCTCACTAGTGGATGAGACCGGGTCGAACTCAGGGAACAGGAATATGTTGTATTCAAACACACAAGTCTAAACTATTCTTTATTGCCGAATTATTGAATTGTAAAGTGTTCAAGAAAAGTAAAAACAACTAACTATTACAACAAATGAATACCCTTCGCAGAGGGCGTAAAGTGCAATATTTACAAACCCAATTAAATTCCTAAATTCTAAAATAAGAGAAAAACATCTTCTATTCTTGCACTTCCCATGTCATGCAATCGCTTCTGCTCCACTCCTGTACAATCCTGCACAATTAAAACAAACACGAGCAGTACACAGGCTAAAAATAGAAATTATACTAAACTACTAAATGCTAAAATATGAATGAAAGTATGCAAGAAAGCTAAATGACTTATTACACTTGAAAACGAATCTAATTAACTAGTTACTAATTAACAACCTAATTAACTAACAATTTCATTAACTCGAAACTAAGACTACTCAATTAACTAATAGTTACTTAACTAACCACTTATCTAATCTAACAATTACATGTTACTTAACTAATTCAAACAAAATTATTCTACTAATCCCTAATCAATTTGGTAAACTAACATCTAACTAGTCACTTGACTGAACAATTAACTCTATTACTAAAACAATTGAAATTCAGTGATTAACAAACAGTTGACATTCAATTACATTGAACAGTACATCATAAAATGAACAGTAGAAATCTCCTTACCATTCAGCAAAACTCAAATCTAATACAGTTATTATCAGTAAAATTCTGAAGCTCAGATTGAATTTTACCGAAAACAGTAAAAAAAATGACTCATATTGCCGATGAATCTAATTGTTCAAATGCCGGAAATTAAATTTTCACTGAATTTACATAGAACATTTCACCAGAAATTTACACAACAATCAGAGTTCAACAGAAAGATGTAAGCAGAAAGCTGGAAATCAACCGAACCTCTAATCGAATCAGTGTTCACCGGAATAGTAAACAATCACACAGATATATCATTATTCTCCATTTAAAATTCTAACAACAACAATACATGATTCAACTAGCAGTTATTCTCCATTGACAGAACAAAAACAATATATCCTCCTTTGGAAACACCACTGATGTCAAATATCTTCACGATATATGTGAAGTTTCCTGCTGAAACAAGAAATTCCTGCAAATGTTTAACAGAAGAGGGATCCACCGGAATATCATAAAACTAAATCCTATTTCAACACCCGATTATTGAGTAAACATCAATTAGCCATCGGGGAACCAGAAACTGAATTACAATTCAGTCACCGGAAAAAAACAGATTAAAAATTTCAGTCTCTCTGGTTAACGCAAGGGATTCCGGTAACATCTACAACAATACATCTGAATCAAGATTTTGATCAGATCATCAACATTTATTCCTCAGAACAGTATTCCGGCAGAATATTTGTCAATCGCCGGAGTTCTTCACAGAATTTTTTCTTTTTATGTTTTCTTTTTATATTTTTTTTTTTTCCAAATTGAGATTCAGCAGATTATCATTCAGAAAAAATTAAAACGAAGAAGAAGAAAACTAATTGGAAGAAGAAGAAGAAGAAGAAGAAGACAAGAGGAGGTAGATGACTTACCGAGAATTTAAGGAAGAGGTGGCTTCCACTTCATGCGCCGCCATCGATTGAAGAATTCCTTGCCACCGGATGATGAAGATCGGCTGCTGCAAGAAGAAGAAGAAGAAGAAGAATAAGAAGAAGAAGAAGAAGAAATCCGGTGACTGGGAAAGGATAGCAAAGGGCGAAAATCAGAGAGGGAGGGAAAGAAATTTTGGCGCACAGAAAATGAAAAAACACCCCCCGATTCTGCTTTACGCCCCTTTTTAAAAGGTTTCAAACCGGTTGGAACCGGTTTGTAACAACCATTGTTTATTTTAAAAACTTCCAAACCGGTTCCAGCCGGTTTGGTTTTTAATTTCTTCTTTTTAGAACTACAAACCGGTTCCACCCGGTTTGTATTATTATTTAGATATTTTTTTCTTTATTTATTATTTTTATTTTTATTCTTTTCAAAAGTAAAGAAAACTGTGAAAATTTTCAAAAAACAAAACTATTTATAAAAGAACTTCAAAAAACTAATCTACTATATTTTTTTCTTCTTTTCTAAAAAACACAACACTTAAAATGAATAAAACTATTTTTCTCTAATTTTTTATTTTTTCTTTTAATAAAAACTAAAACCAACTACAAAAACTAAAATAGGCATAAGAATGTAAAATAAAACTATTTTTTTATTCAATTTCTAATTTCAAATCATTTTAGCACTTTTACTCAAAAACTAACATAAAATTGGGTTTTTGAAACATTATTTCATAAAATCATGCATATTTAAATGTTAATAAACCCTGAATTATATGCATGATCACTACCCTATAAAGGATAGTGGTACAGCCAGAAGTGACATTGTTATGATAATTATTTTTTAGAGCAATAGATTTCCTAGGGCCTCCTGTCACTCGGGTTGAGGAGGCCGAGACCAATGGGTCTCAGAGTGCCGCAATCAGTGGATACATCTGATTCTCTTATTTGCTAGCCATTTGCGAGAATCTTTCTGGTCATTGATCGCGTGCTTGGGAGCCTGTTTTATTCAGGTATCCGGGTAATTCACATTAGAATAATATACCTCCAAAATGCTTAGTTTGAGATTGGAGTGCCCTTCACTGTACCAGGAGGACGTTAAATATCGAAACAATAATCTTTTCTTTCATAGAATTTGATATGAAAATATGCCTTGTAATATCATACACTGTTTTAAATTGCCATCATTTTAATTTGCATAATTATTCTTGGATATATGCATTTTGATTTGAATTTAAATTATTAAAATTATGCTTAATATTTAAATTGTATGATTTTGATTAATAGCTTACCTGGTGGTCAGAAGTCTGACCCCGTTTTATGGAGATTATAGGTTCAGATATGGAGTAGGCTATATTATAGTGGATGTTGAACAAGAGCGGCATCAAAGAATTCAGATTCCCAAGATCCTGAGATTTATTTACGATTTATTTTAAATTTTGAACCTTGTAAAAAGGGTATGTATATAATGTTGGTATGAATTTATTGTTGTCTTTATTATGGTTTGTGAAATGTGACGTGCCCGAGGTTTAAAACTAGAAGCCAAAACGCATTTTCGTTGTTTATTTGAAAAGAAAAAAATATAATTTTTTACGCATTTTTAAAGGTTTTAAAACCCCAAGGTGTTACACTAATCCATTGAAAGCCTGTTGCACCTTATCCTTATTAGAGATCTCGTATCCAACCATCATAAGTTGGTATGTAATTTCTTTCATCTTATTGAGGTACTCCATGATTGACATAGAGCCCTTTTTAAGATTCAGAAATTCTTTATTCAAAAATATAATTCTTGCCTTTGAAACATGTGAGTATGTCTGTACAAGCCTAGCCCATATCTCTATAGTTGTGCAGTCATAAAAAATACTCACCAAAATCTCCTGTGATAGAGTAGACGTGATATAAGCAACCAATGATTGATCATGTTTCATATATGAAACATGATCCAGATTCTGAATGGATACTGTAGTGGTGACATCCCCTTTCTTCCCGCAAAATGAATTATGGTGGGACCTTAACCGATCCATTCATGTGTCCAGAAAGATCTTGACTACAGATAAAAGGAAGAATTTGTCTTTTCCAGGTAAGAAAGTTTGAGGGAGTCAAATTTTCATAGACTAGCCAGTTGAGAAAGCTAGCCGAGAGAACCGAAGGTGAATGGAAATCCATATCATATAAGATGAAAGAAATAGACAAAGATTTTCTAAGAAGCTGATGCGGTAAAAAGAAATGAACTTGTTTCTTTGTTTTTTGTAAAACAGATATGATTACCAAGAAATAATATATGCAAACAGCAGATCTCGAAAACTGCTAACGTAAATCCAAAAATTTCAATAAAGGAAGAATAGAAGAATAGAAGAAAGAGATTAATATAAATTTAGAAATCTCAATGAAAGAAGAAAATACATATCTTATTCGGATCTAAAGCAAATCTAGGTCAGAAGGAAATCGATTAGAATCGATATTCTAGAAACCCAAATTGATTTTTTTTATAGAAAGGAAAATCGATTAGAAATAAAAGGAATACAAATCATTTTTTTTTTCAGAAATCCAAATCAATATCGACTTTCAGAAACCCAAATCAATTAAAGGTTCAGATATTGATTTTAGAAACCCAAATCGATTAGCGCCTAGATTAACAAAAACTGAATCAGAATGAGAACAAAAGAAGATAAGAGGTTGGAGAATAAGGAGGATCCAATGATAAAGAAGAAGAATAAGAAAAGGAATGAGAAGTCAACGATCTTTCTAGACTTACCTGAATAAAGGGTTTAGGGTTCAGTCGTGGCTTTGATACCATGTAAATTCAGGTCACTTCACTAGATCTTCATAAGAGAAAAGGCAAGTGAAAAGAGAAGAAAGAGGTTGCAGCAAATATTCTCCATGCTTTTCTTTATGGGTTGTGGGTTACTTTTATATCAAGACAAAAATACATTCCAAGAATACCCCTAATTAGAATACAAATTAAAGATACAGTAGAGGGGTAAAAATAAGAACATAAAATACTATAGAATATATTACATAAATGGAAAGAGAACAACATTTTAATGTAGATCTGGATCACGTTCGAATCTGAATTTGGATCCAGATCTGAAACATCATGTCTCAATAGCATCAAGCCAGCTACTGTACCCTCACCAACCATCCCTATGCTTGTTCTTGTCAATCCCATTGTTCCTTCTCAAGACCTGCATGAGCTTATTTTCAGTATTCCTGAACTAGTCACACCTGTTATTGAATCCAGCTCAGTTGACTCTAGTCCTCTTGCATCTCTTGGTATTAACCTTGTGGTCGATCTTCTTCCTATTCCTCTTGTTCTTGTTGGTCTATAAAGAACTCACCATATGGTTACTTGGGCACCTAGGGTTTGTAGTGCCTCTAAGTATGCCTTTCCTATTGCCTTTCTAGCAAAATTGACTAAGGATCAAGAACCAAACATCTTTAAGCAAGCCTCAAGTGATCCTAGATGGAAAAAAGCTATAGATGAAGAATTTGCTACTTTTATTAGAAATCAAACTTTGAGTCTTCTGCCTTCATATCTATATCAAAATCTTGGGGGATGCAAATGGGCCTATAAGGTTAAAAGGATGTTTGGTGGTACTTTTGAGCGGTACAAAAATCATTTAGTGGCTAAAGGGTTTTACCAAAAATCATTTTCTTGAAACCTTTAGCCTAGTTGTCAAGAATGCCATCATTAGAATTTGTATCCATTCCCTAGTTGGAGGATGACCTATGAGACTGTTGGATGCGAATAATGATGAGTATATGACACAACCTCCTAGCTTTAAAAATACAGAATTTTCAAATCATGTGTGCAAGCTAAACAAAGCTTTATATTGGTTAAAACAAGCTCCACATACATGGAACCAAGAATTATATAATGCTTTGATCAAGTACGAGTTTGTTAGTTTGAAAGTTGATCATTCTCTTTTGTATTTTGTAAGGGTGACTTGAAAGTTTATATGGTGGTTTATATTGATAGTGACTAGAAATTCTAACAGTTTTGTCCAGGATTTAATTAAGTTCGTTGGGAAATAGTTTGCACTCAAGGATCTTGGCCATCTTCATTATTTTCTTCCGATAGAAGTTGTTTATTCTTCTTAAGGGTTGCTTTTATTTTAGCGTACATAAATTGTGGATCTACTCATGAGAGCAAATATATTAGATGTGATGCGCATATCCACTCCTATGGCTATGTCAACCAAGCTCTCTCGTTCTGGTGCCCCTGAATTTGAGAATCCTACTCTTTATAGAAGCATTGTTGGGGCTCTCCAATGTCACAATGACCCGTCTAGATTTGGCTTTTTCGATAAATCGTTTTTGCCAATTTATGCGTCAACCTACTATAGAATATTGGGCTATCGTGAAGCATATCCTATGATATTTAAAACATAATATTCAGTATGGTATGTTGTTGAAGTCTTCAGAGTCCAAGTTAATGTCAGTTTACTATAATGTTGATTAGGTAGGAAATCCATATGATCGGACATCTACTTCTTGATATATAGTTTACTTTACACCGAACTTGATTTCATAGAGTTCTAAGAAGCAACTTGTAGTTTCTTGATCTAACATAGAAGCAGAGTATAAAGCAGTTGCCAAGGCAATCACAGAAGCCCTGTGGTTTTGTGATCGTTGCAAAAAAAAATTCTTTCTTTTTAAGAAAAAAAAAACTCTCGCAAAGTCCACTTGACCTTTTGAAAAGATTTTGAAAAATAACTCGCCTCCATTTTTAGAAAATGCAGGAAAATGGGGAGACAGGGATCGCTTGTCGGTACGAGGTTCAACCGTTCCTAGCGCCTTTACCAGAGGTAATTGAACCAAGGATCAAATTTATGCCTTTTCTTTATCTAAATTTGTCTAAAAAATTATTCTAAGTCATAGAAATGCACATAGAATTACGCTTGTGCTATGATTTTGAATTTGAAAATATGTATGCTTTTAGAAATGTTTCAAAAATTTGGATTTTTTAAGTGATTTTGAAATGGATTTGAAAATATCCTTTAGGAAATGATTTTGAAATTGAAAATTGAATTTGAGATCGTATGTGAAATTGAATCTGATTTTTGAACTTGGAGCTGAAATGAATTTGAGTTTGAATTAAAAATTTGAAGTTTGTACTTGAAATTGAAGTTTGAAATTGGAGTTTGAAAATTGAATTTGATTCTGAAATGGAAATCAGAGTTTGAAATTGAAATTTTGAATTAAAATCGAAATTGGAAATTGAATTTGAAACCAGAGTTTGGGAATTGAATTTCGAGATTGAAATCTAAGGATTGAAGTTTGAAGATGAAATTTAAAAGTTGAAATTGAGAATAGAATTGAGCAAAAGAAAGTTGGAATTTAAAATTAAGATTTGGAATTTGGAATTGATTTAAAATCAGGATTGAAATTGAAAATTAAAATCTATTTTAAAATTGGAATTTAAATTGAAATTAAAAATCAGAGTTAGAATCAGAAATTGAACTTTGAATTTAAAAATTGAAATTGAAAATGTAATTGAATTTGAAAATTAATTAAAAATCGAAATTGAAGAATGAAATTGGTATTTAGAATTTAAAATTCAAAATTATTTCAAAATTTGGCATTCAAATTAAAATTGAGAATTAATATGAAATTCAAAATTAAAATTTGAAATTTGAAATTCAAAATTAAAATTTGAAATTCAAAATTAAAATTTGAAATTCAAAATTAAAATTTGAAATTTGAAAATGGAAAGTTAAAATTGATATTTGAAATTGAAATGAAAAATAAAAATCAAAATTTGGAACTTGAAAAAAATCGAAAATTAAAATTAATATTTGAAATTGAAATAGAATTTAAAAGGTTTAAGAATTGAAATTTACTTTTTTTGAAAAATGTTTTGAAAAGTAACCTGGAAAATATTTGAAAATACTTGGAATTTGAAAATGATTTCAAAAATATTTTGAATTAACAAATGATCTTGAATTAGAAAATGAAATTAAAAATTAATTTTGAATTAGAGAATAAAATAAAAAATGACTTTGAGTTTTAAAATGAAATTTGTTTCGAAAATCACTTGAAAATTTTAAAGATAACTTGAATAATTTAAAAAATGGAAAATAATGATGCAATTCTATCTTAAATGATGAATATGCTATTTTTTTGAAAATTATTTGAGTTTTAAAGAGAATTTTATACTTTTATAGAATTAAAACAAGATTAAATTTTCATATATTCATGACTATGGCCACAAATATACTTTGAATTAATCTTTATTTGAATTTTAATAAAGAAAGAAAATAAATTTTATGCCTTTATAGAATTAAAACAAGATTAATTTTCATATATTCATGACTATGGCCACAAATATAGTTTGAATTAATCTTTATTTAAATTATAATAAAAAAACAAAAAACAATTTGATTTTTTAAAATGACCTAAGAGTATAGGTTAAATTTTTATTTAATAAAGAATAATAATTCTAAGTATTATTTGTATTTTGACTATGGCCATAAATATGAACTTTACTTAATTTTATTTATCTTTTATTAAAATAGTGCACATTCATGTTTTTATAGTGTATTAAAAAAATAGAAAAATATAACAAGTTAATATGAAATTAAAATTAAACTATATGCTCATTCATTCTATACTAAGCATAAAGTAAAATTCTCATTAATGAAATTATTACAACCCTTGAATTAATTCTAATAATTTAAAGAGAAATAAAAATAAAAATTCTTGCAAAATTAGTCAACATGTTAGAAACAAATGTAGGCATTTATGGATTTTCTTCAATTATTGAAAAATTAAAGAAAATATCCAAATTAGCCTTTTATGTCACAAAAAAAATAAATAAATAAAAAATTTGCATATGATGCATGATTTTTGCAAAAGTATTTTGAAAATATATTTTGGCATTTCAAATTTTCTAGATTGGGGTTTGAAACATGTAATTTTATTTTAAAATTTGAATTTAAAATGAATTTAACTTTAAAATTGAGGTTTTTATGAAAATATATTGAAAATGATTGAAATAAAAGGCAAATAAACTCCGAAATTTGTTTAAAATGAAATTAAGGCATTATAAGTTGATAAAAGATATTTTTAATTCATGAAATACATGAATTATGTTTGAAATTAAATTTAAAAATGTTAAAATGCCCAATTTAACTTCATTTTAATAAGAATAATGATTTTTATAAAACCGGTTTTGAAAAATATAATGAATGAAGTATCAAATTACCATAAAAAATTATAAAAATTGATGTGGAGACTCCTAACAACTTTAGGAACACTTTAGAACTGAAAATATAAGAAAAGTTTAAAGAAATATCCAAATTAGGGCTCTCTATCCAATTAAAATAGGAATTTGTAAAATCATGATAAACAAGCAGACCCTATCAGAGTATTTTGGGTGAATGAAGGCCTAAAACAACTCAAATTGATCTAAAAATGAATCCATGGGTTTAGAACACATCATAAAAATATTTATATTTTATCAAACTTAAAAATCATTTTTAAAACTTGAGATATGACTAAAACATTAGAAAATTAATTTTAAAAACAAGGAATTGGATTTTAGCAGACAAGTTTCTATAATTTTAGTGTTTTAGTTACTAAACCATCTCAATTTCTCCCAAATTTGTGGGATAAGTTACTCAATTCAACAAAAAAATAACTCTAATTTATATAAATAAAAAATCAATCCTGGTTTAGAAATGGTGACTTTGAGAAGTTATTGTTTCATCTCAGAAAATGGTCCTGTTACAAAACTACCAGTCCCGGTTTTTAATATAATTGGAATATCAAATGAGCATAAAAATTTATAAAATTTAAGATGGATAAACTAGACACAAAATAAAAGAAAACCCTATTTACAGATTCTGAAAATGAGTTTTCATTAGAGATAACTAATCTAAACACGTTGGGATAAAATTTAAGTAATGCTTAATGAGGCAAAATGACAAAGTTTTGATTTTTTATCAAAATCAATCATGAAAATTCTATAACAATAACTGAACATTTGCAGAGATAAACTAGACATACAAACGAGACAGATCCAATTTACAAATTTAGAAAATGATCTCTCATTGGGGAGATCTAATCCAAACAAGTTGGGTAAAAACCCGAGAAAAGTCTGTCAAAGAAAATCAATAGGGTTTTGGTTTTTTATCTAAATGCCCAATAAAAATGTAATAAAAATTTATGAAAATTGGCATGCATAAACTAAACATTCTAAGGAAGAAACGCCTTTTTACATATTTGAAAAATAATCTCCCATTGGAGAGATATGAATGCAACAAGTCGATCCTAGGTTTGAGCAACACCTGTGATTGCAAACAGATAGAACTCTGAATTAAAATAAAAAAGAAATTAAAATCTACCATTTAAATTAATGGAAATTTGTAGAGATTAACTAGACATTCATATGAAAAAAATTCATTTTAAAGATCTCAAAAATGATCTCCCATTGGGGAGATATGACTCTGACAAAATGGATTAAAAACTAGACTATTAAAGTGACACATTATAACAGGGTCATGGTTTCTGACCAAACTCAGGCATGAAAATACCATAAAAATTGGCATGGATAAACTAGATTCAATTCTGAAGACATCACTTTTTACAAATTGGAAAGATCATTTCTGGTTAGGGAGAAATCACTCCAGCAAGTTGATCTAGTTTTAGGGAAAATTCGGGCAGCCCAGAATGACAAGGTCAAAATTCTAATTTTTTTGGTAGACTAAACCAACTCAGAATGATTTGATTTTTGGTAAAGAACCCTAAAACACATGAATAAAGATGCAGTAAAAAATCATATTAAAATGATACCTAATTATATGTGAATTGATAAAAACAAAAACGGATCAGAATAGAAAATATCATCTAAATATGATTGAATGAAATAGAACCTCATTAATGAATTGATCTAATGATCAAGAATGAGATCTATCATTTTAGATTATGGATGATGATGAAAATGATACAAAAACAGAATTAAAACATCTAAAAATGAAATTGAAAGCATTGAGGCATAAATTAGAATTGATTTAGCTAATTGAAAAGGAATTTGATCTATAGAAGATCAAATTCCATAATTCTAATGGCTTTTGATAAAAATAAAAATTATAAAGTATGAATTAAATCAAACAAAGAAGAAGAAGAGGATTACCTTGCACCAAAGAAGGAAGAAGGAGAGGAGAATGCTCCAAGACTGGCGCCAACTCCAAGGAGAGAGGAGGAGAAAGATAGAATTCTTTTTTTTGAGGATTCTCTCAATTTATTAAATTTCTCAAGTTATGGAAAAGAGACCCCCAACAGGTCTTATTTATAGACCAACTTGAGGGCATTTTGGGCATCAAAATATTAGAAAATATCTCCCCCAAGTTGGCACCAACCCTGTGTGAGTATTTTCTTTTTTCTCAAACGGGCAAAGTTGGTAATTTGCAAAAAAATGGACATGTGGCACTCCTTTTGCAAGTGGGTGCCCATGTGGGTCTTTTTGAAAATTTTCAAATGGGTAAAAGGGGTATTTTGGCAAAAATATGACACATGGAACCACTTTTGCAAGTGGTGCCCATGTGGGTTTTTAAGGATAAAAGAGGTTTTTAAAAGTGGGTTAAAAACCCAAGTTTTTAACAAAGAGAAAGGGGGATTTTGAAATAAAATCGATTTTGAGATGAAAAGGCCAAGTGACGCCCCCTCTTTGAAATGTATTTTTTTTTCTTTTTTTTTTTTAAATTAAGATGAAAGGTTTAAAAATACAAGTGAAATAAAAGATGAGAAATAAAAAGGACAATTTTGAAAATAATGAATTTCAATTGGATTTAAGATCCAATTTTGATTTTCAAAATTCAAATTGAGTTAAAACTGGATCAAGAATGAATTTTGAGAATTTATGCAAAAATATTGAATTTGGATTTGAAATTCAAAGACTATTTTTGAAATTAAGATAAAAATTGGATTTTGAATTTGAAATCCAAAAATTGATTTTGAATAAAAATTGGATTTTGAATTTGGATCTGGATTTATTTTGATATTTCAAAATTGAGATTGAATTATGAATTGGATCCAGGGTATTTTTTGAAAGACTTTTACAAAAATGATGTATTTGATTTTGAAATTAGAATGAAAATTGAATTTTGAAAAAGGATCTGCATCCGACGTTTTGAAAAAGATTGGATCTGGATCTCGATTGAAGGAAATTGGTTCAAAATGGCAATCAAATCCTGAATATGGATTGTTGAAAATTAAAAATGAAAAACCCAAATTCATGATGAAAATTGGGATTTTGGATTTGGATCTTGGATCTAGCTCAGAGAATAAAATTGGATCTTGGGTCTAGATTAGAACCCAAGAACTGAAATTGGATCTCAGATGTTAGATGAATATGAGTTCATAAATTGATTTAATTAACCTTCTGAAAGGATCAGAAGGTGGATCCAGACTGAAATGGATCTGAAATGATTAATTGGATCCCGGATATCCCATGAGATATTCCAGGTTGAAAGGATAATATGGACCCTAGATATGGATTATAAAATGAATCAGATGAAAAATCCAAGTCCAGAATGAAAATTGGACACCAGATCTAGCATTGGATCCACTACCCGAATTGAAATGGATTGGATCTCAGATATTAATAAAATATCAGATGAAGAAATTGATTTGAGTCCGAATTTAGGACTTGTCCCAATATAAAAATTATTTAAAATGATGTTCTAATTTTTTATTTTTTTTTTGGTTTTCACCCTGCAGGGGTAGAAATACAGTACTAGACTGGTTTGAACTAATTTGAACTGGACAGGTTTAGAATGAACTGAATCAGAAGCCAGTTATACTTAGATGAACTAAATACATAGCTAAGACACTAGCTTAACCAGTTGGGGTTAGCTCAATTTGGACTGAATTGAGCTGAAATGAGCTAAAACAAAGGTCCGAGTGTGTGAAAAGTGACTTTGAACTAGAACTAGACCATTTAAACTCTTGATGAACTCATATTAGACTCCTGAAGATAGGATCTACTGGATTTGGCTGACTCAAGGACAGTTTGACTAAAATTTAAGCTAAAAATGAGCTTATTTAGCCTGAAATGAACTAAATTTAGTTGAAATGAACTAACACAGCTCATTCGTGAGCTCAGTGAAGCTGGAAATGACTGACATTCTAACTCTTTTGAACTTAGAGTGAGCTTGGAGATTTGCCTAAAGGGCTAAGGGTAACTCAGGGGTAAAATAATAATTTTATTATCAAAACGGAACAAATTGACCTCTGGACTGAGGTAAACTTAGGGGTGAGACTCTATGTTGCCATGCAGGGATTTGGCAGCTGTGAAAAGGAATGTCCAAAATGAACTTAAAAATTTTGGGGTGTTTACAAGTTTCAGTATCTTTTGCAAGAGCTTGCCCGAATTCTACTCCAACAATTTGATGCAACAGTGTTGCTAATTCCACTTTTCATGGAAGAAGAAAACACATTGAGATAGATGTTCATTTTGCGTGAGAGAAGGCTGCCAAATGGTTTTATGGGTGAAGCATTTATTTTCTAAGGATCAAATTGCAGACATCTTGACCAAGTTGTTGCCCAATTACTTGGTTTGATAATTTTTAGTTCAAGCTTAATGTTACTTATAGGACGTTTAGCTTGAAGGTGGTTGTTAAAAGATTTGGTTCAGAGACTGATTCTGTTGATGGTGGCTTAGCTCTCAATGCCATGTAGAGTCCAAAAGACTCAAGAAGTCTTGCAAGCCAAGGAAGTTTATTATCCACGTCTCGGAGGTTTCATAATGAAGAGGAGGTTTTTAAAGATAAAACTAGAACTATTTTCAATGTAAAGAGAGTTTTCAATGTTGAGAAAACTTCTATTGTTGAGAGGATTCCTAAAAAATGTTGGGATTGACCAAAACAATATTAGGAAAGGTCTCCCACTCAAAGATGTAATGAATCATCCCACTTAATATAAATATCTATAGTCTCTCTTGTTAATCGTAGAGAAAGAGAGAGTAGAGGCTTTTCATCATGGATGCAGATCCTCATGGATCGAACCACCTAAAAATTGTAGTGTTTCTTGCTTGTCGTGTGGTTGTTTGATAGACCAAATATTTTTACAACCACCATGGTGGTTACCCATGTGGTCAGCAGGCTCTTGTGTCAACATGGCATATAGCATCAGGGATGTTATTGCTTTATCATAGTTGGGCACGTAAGGTTGGCTGGTTGTGTCCTCAACCCAAAGTTTTACCTTGCAGGAAGGCATGCTCATTAAGTGACCCGATTCCTGATGAAGGTTCCTTTATCATAAAAAAAAGTTAAGTTCATTGATTTTCACACTATTCAATACCCATGTATCGAAGTTGAAAATGAGTCATTAGCTTGTGTTGTGTCTGATCTTTTTTTGTTATCTTTGTTCTTAAAAGAGCTTGGCATTACTCAAAAGGAACTTCTCACACTTCGGTGTGATAATATTGGTGCACTATATCTTTCAACTAATCTTTTTTTCATGCTCATACAAAACACATTGAAATAGATTTTCATTTTTTCAAAGATAGAGTCAGCAAAGGACATCATGTGCAATTATTTCTTCAAAATATCAAGTGGTCAATGGACTCACAAAGCCCCTTTCTACAGCTAGATTCATAAAGATTCATGACAAGATCAACGTGTGCTCACCCATGATGAGCTTGCAGGGGCATTATTAAGGAAAGAGCATCATACATAGAGGAAGGAGATTACATCTCACCTAAGTCTCAAGAGGAGTTTAGAGGGTATTAGAGATCACATCTTACCTAAGTCTAAGCAGGAAAGAAGAGTTAAGATTCTTTATACCTGATTTTAATAAAGACAAAATGGAAGATGTTGATTTCTCTTAATCTCTATCTTTATAAAATGTAATCTTATTCTTGTAACAGTTTTATTTTTTCTGGTTTGTATTATAGAAGGACTTGAAAACGTCTAGATCTTATTGATGTATATTAAAATTTATATAAACAAATGCTCTCAACTCATGGTGGATAGGTGAGGTGTTGTTGTACCTTCCAAATTTTTGGGTTTCATGTTGATCAAATCGAAGTTGGAACTAAAAGGGGGATTGATTGGAAGATTTGAACTTGTGGTGGACGGATATGTGAAACAGAGTCCGACGGACTCAAGTAGATCGAACCTGTTGGACTTAGACCTTGAGGCCTATGGGTTACATGTCATAGGGTCAGAACACTTACTAACAAGGTGGGTAAGTGGTCGAAGGATCCTCGTGGTTGTGAATGATGAGGAACAATGGGACTAGGCAAAACAAATAGCCGGGTAGGTGCGGTTTGGGCTCAGTGAGTTGCTCAGATAAGGGTCTAAATCCAGAACTTGTAGGACCTAGTCTAGTGGGTCTATGAAGGTCTAGGGATGTATGAAGAAGTATGGAACAGGTGATGATTGTGGTAAAGTTAGGGTTACCAGAATAGTTCAATCGGGTAGGTTGACCTAACCGTAGGATGAGGTTTTAGGTTTTCGACCTTGACAAATAGAAAAATGTTATGCTAAGGTTGAAATATGAGTCTTGGGAACACTTAAGAGTATGTAGTAGGTTAGGGAGAAGCCTCCCATGTACTGAAGTGCTGACACTTGATCTGCATTGCAGCAACACCCATCAGGTCACTGGGAAATCCAAGACTGCATGGTTTGGGTCGCTAAAAGAGCTTAGGCCTGAACAAGGTCTCTTCGTCCACTAAGGGAAAAAGCCTTCATAGATTTTTGAAATTCGTTTGGTACTCGTCTAAGTTGTCTCATTGCTTGTGATTTTTTAGCTCCACATGAGGGTTTACAAGCATCATGGACATGAATCTCTCCTTGATACGCTCTATGAAATTAGCCCATGAGGGATTCCCATGTACGATATTTAACCACTCGTACCAATGAAGGGTGCCACCCTCTAGGCAGACGACTACTTCAACAACTCGTGCCTCTTATGGTATATTATAGAAGGTCAAGAAGTACTTAAGTTTGAACATCCACTCATTCATGTTCTCACCAAAAAATAAAAAAAATATCAAAATGAAATTTTTTATCCATACCTTGTACGCATATTCATGCGGCGACTCCCTGAGGATTGAGTCGTTCAGATCCTTTGTTCAACCACCATTGAAGGTTCGATCAACAATGTATCTTGGCATGTTAAGAGCTTTCATGCAATCATCCAGGGTTGTTAGAACTCTCTCGATGTGATCTAGAAGGTTGTTTTGTTCTACGCTCACTTGTTATTGCCAAAAAAGTTCGGCTTGGGTTTGCTTGACGATCGACCAAGCTTGTTTGACATGCTGGTGAACTTTCTCAATCTTATTAAAATGGGAAAGCTGAGATCCCTCCATCTGATTATGTTTGCTCTAATACCAAGTTGTTGTACCCTGCATATTTTTGGGGTTGGTGTTGATCAAACCAAAGTTGAAACTGGTTTGATTGAAAGATCCAAACTTGCAACGGACAAGTATGCCAATCAGAGTCTGATAGACTCAAGCAGATCCAACCTATTGGACTTAGGCTTTAGAGCTTATGGATTATGTGCCTTAGGGTCAGAACCCTTGCTGACATGGTGGGAAAGTGGTTGAAGGTTTCTCGTGGCCCCAAACAATGGGGATCAGAGGGACTAGTCAAAATAGCTATCCAAGTAGGTGCGGTTTGGGCTAGGTGTTCAGGTAAGGGTTTAAGTTCATAACTTGTAGAACTTGGTCTAGGGGTCTAGGAAAGTCTAGAAACGTGTGAAGAGGTCTGAGATAGGTATTGGATTGTGATAAAGGTTGTTGGTAGTGTAGGGTTATCAGAACGGTTCAATTGGGTATATTGATCTAACGGTAGGATGCGGCTTTGGGTTTTCGATCTCGAAAAATAAGAAAAGTTTAGGCTAACGTTAAGATAAAAGTCTAGAAAACACTTGTGGGTCTATAGCAGGTTAGGGAGAAGCCTCCCACATTATGTAGTGTTGATGCTTGATTTACAACGCAGCAACACTGATTGGGTTGCTGGGAAATCCAAGACTGCATGGTTTGGGGCACCAAAAAACTTGGGCTCTTCAAGAAGGGGTGACCGACCATCATGAGGATCTGGTCCTCACGTGAACCAAAGAGAAGTGAAAGAGAAAAGAGAGATGAGAGAGATAGGGGAGAGAGAGAAAGAAAGAAATAAAGAGGTCTAAGTCGATGGGGGAAAAGAGAGTTGGGGGGGGATAGAAAGAGACACTGAATTTTAATTCTTGTATAACTTCAAAAAGGAGACGCCGAACATCTATTTTAGTGTTTGCCTAGTTTTGGGTTCAACTATAATCTAAAAACTAAATTTAACTCATTTAACTCATACATTCTCTAACTGCCAAAATGAAATTGTAATTGACAGTCAGAACTAGACTATATAGAGGTAAGTTGGATTGACGGAAGTTTCTCCCTAACCAAATCCTAATTACCTTGACTTCATTACCAAAAAGAATATTTAAGTTAAAAAATAATACCTTTTTTTGACCCTGGCATGTCTTTTGAAAAGTAGGAAGGAGGAAAACGACACCCCTAATATTTTATGAAAAGTAAAGGGCACCTCTCACTTTCCTTTTCTTGTTTTCAAGTTTGAACCTTTCTTATGGGCCTCACTTACCTTATCATTTCTTCTGGTGTGGACATGTGTTCATTGACTTTTCATTTTAAGAATAAACTACATCATAAACCACATCACCTTCTTGGGTCTTACGTGACTTGGAAAGCTCCTTGACCAAATGAGGTAGCATTTGGATTATGAAACAATGTATTAGGCGTGAACTCTAAATTTAGGACAGCAACATATGCGTAGAATTTTCCATCGAGTATTCTTCTTTGTTAGATCCGACATCCAAAGGCGTGGCTGAGGTTTTCAAACACGCCCTTTGATAGTCAAAACATAAGTTGAACATTTTATTTGTTAATTTGGAACAAAATGTCTTGCTCTCGTTACATTGGCGGAGGAATGCTATTGCTTCGTCTCTTGCACGCATATGGCATCCATTGTCCAAAGAATTTGATGGCACAAACAGTGATGCTGATACGTGATATTTGATTCTAAACTTTGTGCTAAGATTCTTGACAGCAAAACCAACCCAAGTCAGACGCTCCATCCACAGCTCAAATCAAGGCCAAGACTAAATCGTCAGATGCCCCACGATAAATCTTCTCACGTAAAACACTAGAATCTTTTTTTTTTTAAAGGCAAGCTGGGTTAGGCAGACCCACCAGTTACTATTCAACATACCACTAGGTTTTGAACCTGCAACGTCTCACTATAGGAAGACGTGCACTGATAGCTCCTACCAACCACCCTGAGCCCCCCTACAATCTCTTACCTAATAATGTCAAATCCATCTATAGAACTTTTCCCACAGAAAACCATCCTTTCTTCTTGAGTCAAAAACTACGACTCAGTGCTGCAACAAGTAGGTCTAGTTGAAGAACAAGTGCCTTCACAGACAGAAAGAAAAATGGGGTCCATGTACGAGGTCCGTCCTGATCCAATCGTGGCAACACGGTTGGCCTGAAAACCGTCTTCTTGCTTTTGATACTAATTGCAGTTTGAATTGGCTTTGTGCTTGCTCTCAATGATTTGCAATGGGTTTTGGATATATGGACATTTGGGATGCGTTTGATTACCTTGGATTTCAAATCCAAACACAAATCTAAAGTGCCCGTATCCCATAACCACTTAGAATTCAAAAAGCTGATATTTTTTTTTTCAAAGTTTGATGGGCTGGGACACAAAAACAAGTTGAATAATCCTCGCTCTTTTGTTGTTTACGTGTGCTGTATTTTGCTAATATAAGAGAACCATAGGTTGTGTTTTTTAAAAGTAAAAAAAATATTGTTCAAAAGATATTCACTTTCAAAACCTCATGAGAAAGTAAATCTTATATACAAATAAGATTCACTTTATTAAATTTTATTTTTTTCATACCAACTCATTTTATATGAAGCTTGCTTTTAAAGTTTCATGTCAAAAAAAATTTATATTTGATTTCAAAAGAAATTCACTTTCTAAAGTTTATTAGAAAGTGAATCTCATGTGATCGAACCAAACATACCTTAAGTTCAACCACATGGATTGAAACCGTTTTATATTTTGTGGTGGGCCCCAGCCAAAATCTTTTGTTAAAATCTGAGCAAACACCCCTTCGACCTATCTCACAGAATTATTCTTAAATTATCTTATATATATGTAAAGAATAATTGTAACAGCCCTTGTACTCTGTCTTGTATTATTTGTTCATTTTTTGCAGTCTAGGCCAAATTAGGGGATAGACTAAGTGGGTTAAGATAAAATATCAAAACTATCAAGATAAAGTCATGACACTGTGAATTAAAAATCAACAGAGAATGAGCACTTTGTTTTTAATTATTTCCCTGCAAGTTTAATAAAATGAGCACCTGAATAAGAATTCATCCTGAGAAAGAAAGGCGTTGGTGCCTAGCTAATATTTTAAAGGGTGCGGCTGAGCATCATGGGGAATGTGAGAATCTGCTGCACTAACAGAACATTGGAATTTGTTAATTTGGCTGTGCACTTCACGTGACCCCTACAAGCAGGGCCGGCGATCATGGTGATCTAGGTGTGCAAACGGATCAGATATGAACTGGATCATGGCTGATCTGGGCCTAAATCCAACACCCAATGGAGCTGGATGTCATCTTTTTTTTTTTTTGAAAGGCAAGCTGGGGTTAGGCAGACCCCTACCAGATATCTCTTAAGCCCCGTGTGGCAGAGGGATTCGAACCTGGGCCTTCAGCTTGGCACAGCACCCCGCTTACCACATGAGATACCACCTCGGTCGTAGCTGAATGTCGTCTTATGGTTCCTAGTAATGTATGAAGAGATACAGTTTGATCCAAATTCGAAAAGTATGCCACAATACTGGGTCCCATAAAAAAGGCCAAGAACAAGCTTCTGCCATGTAATACAAAAGGATCTGATGAGATCAAATCTGAACCTAGACTCAACATAAAACACTGATCCGGTCAGACCTAATCCCAGAAACAATCCAACCAAGTTGATCTGAATGCACATTTCCTAAGACAGAATTCAATGAGACTCATACTATGACTATCACATTCGTACAAGGGTCGAATCTAAAAGATACATGGTGGGGTTTGTTGGATCAGGAGATGGAACTGGGTTGGCATATCCTACATCATATCTAGGAATCTGGCCTAACACTAACCCATTTTTACATATAAACATATCAATTATTAAAAAATATTATGAAAACTATTAAAAATCTACAAAAATAATGTTTGCACGTGTCATTAGCGTGTTCACGGCCTATTTCGAGTATCGTGTCACGAGTCCTTGTGACACGGCTCACAACTAGGCAAGCTGGTCCATGAAGCACCTTCAAACTCTAACACATTCTTTGCCATAGTTAACAACAACAACAACAACTACGCCTTCGTCCCAAAACAATTGGGGTCGGCGTTATGAACCAAAAAAGAAAATCATTCTGGGTCTTCCACATGAATCCTTCTCCTCCAATTATTTATATCCAATGCCATGTCCTCGGTGAGGTTCAAAGCATTCATATCATTTCCTATCATCTCCATCCAAGTCTTCTTAGGCCTACCCCGACCTCTTTTAACTAATATATTTTCTCATTTTGCCATCCTTCTAACATGAGCATCATTAGTCCTTCGCCGAATATGTCCAAACCACCGTAAACAATTCTCTCTCATCTTATTTTCAATGGGTGTAACGCCTACCTTCTTACGTATCTTCTCATTTCGAATCTTATCTTTTATTGTATTTCCACACATCCATCTAAGCATACACATCTCGGCTACACTCATTTTTTAAATATGATGTCTCTTGGCAACCCAACATTTCGTACCATATAGTAAAGCGGGCCTAATAGTCATCCTATAAAACATTTCCTTCAACCGCAATGGTATTCTACGATCGCACAACACTTCAGTTGCACTTTTTCATTTCATCCACCCAACCTTTATCCTATGATTTACATCTCCATCAATTTCTTCATACTTTTGAATGATAGATCTCAAAAATTTGAAACAATCATCCACTGGTATTTCTTGCTCACCAAGCTTCACTACACTCCCATCACTACTTCGTTGCTTACTAAACCGACATTCAATATATTTTGTCTTACTCTTACTTAACTTAAAACCTCTTGCTTCCAATGTCTGTCTCCATAATTCTAACTTAGCATTAACCCCAGCTCTAGACTCATCAATCAAAACAATATCATCAGCAAACAACATACACAACACATGTTCTTGAATTGATCTCGTAAGCTTATCCATCACTATAGCAAATAGGAAAGGGCTTAAAGCAGATCCTTGATGTAACCCAACCGTTATAGGAAAATTGGTTGTCACCCTTCCACAAGTGTGGACATTGGTTACTACTCCTTAATACATATCCTTAATTATACTAATGTACTTGAGAGAAATACCTTTCTTCATCATTGTTCACCAGAGAACGTCCCTAGGTACTCTATCATATGCTTTCTCCAAATCAATAAAAACCATAAGCAAATCTTTGTTCCTCTCTCTATTTCTCTCAATAAGTTGTCTAAGAAGATGTATAGCTTCCATAGTTGATCTTCCAGGCATAAAACCAAATTGATTCTCCGATATCATGACAATCTTCCTCAACCTAGACTCAATCACCCTCTCCCAAAGTTTCATAGTATGACTCATGAGTTTTATACCATGACAGTTTATACAATCTTGTATATCACCCTTATTCTTATATAGAGGCACCAAAGTACTCTTCCTCCACTCATTAGGCATCTTATTTGTCCGCCAAATCTTGTTAAAAAAATTTGTCAACCATTCTAAACATTTCTCTCCCAAGCATTTCCAAGCCTCGATAGGTATACCATCTGGGCCAACTACCTTTCTTGATTTTGTTTTCTTCAAAACCTCTGCAATTTCTTTGTTTTGAATCTTGTGCACGAAGTCACAATTCATCTCATAAAAAGGAATGGACAAGTCTCCAAGATCTTGATCATGACTTCAATTAAATAGCTTATCAAAATAATTTTTTCATCTCTCCTTAATCTCCTCATCTTTGAGTAAAACCCTTTGTGTTTCATCTTTGATACATCTAACCATACCCAGATCCATCGATTTCCTATCTCTCATCTTTGCAAGCCTATAAATATTCTTCTCGCCCTCTTTGGTATCCAATTTGTCATAAACCTCCTTATATACCTTATCCCTCGCGTTTCGAACTACTTTTTTAGTTTCCTTCTTTGCTATCATATACTTCTTCAAATTCTCATTATCATGCCTCTTACTTAGATTTCTATAACACTCTCTTTTAACCTTAATAGATAATTTGACATCCTCGTTCCACCATGATGTATCCTTACCTACCGGTGCACTGCCTTTAGACTCACCCAATACCTCCTTAGCCACCTTTCTCATGCCACCCGCTATCTTATTTCACATTAATTTTGAATCTTACTCGAGACACCAATCAACTTCCTTAACTACCTGCTCTATAAACATTTTTTGTTTAGCTCCTTTCAGTGCCCACCACTTAATTATAGGATCTATCCTATGTCTATCCCTTTTGCAGTATTGTCTAATTCTAAGATCTAAAATTAAGACTCTATGTTGTGTAGCTACACTTTCTCTCGGTATAACCTTATAATCGATGCAATAACCCTTATCTCTCTTTCTAAGTAGAAAAAAAATTATCTGACTCGTATTAACCCCACTTTTATATGTTACTAGGCGAGACTCCCTCTTTCTAAACCAAGTGTTTGCTAAGATCATATCATAGGACAAACCAAAATCTAAAATCATTTCTCCACTTTTGTTTCTTTCTCCTATACCATAACCTCCATGGATACTCTCAAATCCATCCCTACTAATGTCTACATGTCCATTAAGGTCACCGTCGATGAAAAGCTTTTCTTCATAAGATATCCCTTGTACTACTTCATCTAAATCTTCTTAAAATTGACGCTTAATGAAATCATCTAAACCTACTTGAGGTGCATAAACACTAATAATATTAATAATATTTGTACCTAATACTAATTTAATAAGTAAAATCCTATCACTCTTCCTACGGACCTCAACTACATTATCTATAAACTCACAACTCATAACAATCCCTACTCAATTCCTATTTCTATTTATTCATGTATACCAAATCTTATATCCCAAAGGTTCTATCACTTTTGCCTTCTCACCTACCCATTTGGTCTCTTGTAGACATAAAATATCAATCTTTCTCCTACACATAACATCTACTAACTCTACGAACTTACCAGTTAAATACTCTATGTTCCAAGTGGGTAACCTAATTTTATGGTCTTGGACTAACTTCTTTACCCCCACCCGTCCAACAAAGTGAGGGAACCCTTGCCTATTTGACACCACACCCAGACGCCGGTGTGACGAGTCACTTTCGGGCGACGACCTAGCAACCCTTGCCCATTTATCACTGCCTTCGGGCCTATAGAGTACAACACGTCGCTCAATAAGGAATGCCCCAACGAAATTCTCATATTGGTTCATATTCATAGGGTATGACTAAGTTTTTATACTGGCTGTCACTGGCGTACCGCAACCCTCCTCCTTTATCCGGGCTTGGGACCAAGAGTGTATAACTAAACAGTTATATAGAGGCGGAGTTCTTTGCCATAGTTAACAATGGCAAAAAAATTGTCAAAGAATTGATAAGTAAATCAAAACGTTTCTCACTCAAAAAGCCTAGTGAATGAAACAACATAAAAAAATTTAAGAAATTTGGACTCTTAATTTGGTTTAAACTTTGCAAAACAAGGTAAAACACACACACACACACACACACTTTTTTGTTTCTTCACAACACATGTATATCCTTGAAAACCAATTTAAGGTATGAAAACTATGAGATTCGAGTCGAAGAACCAGTGTGTTAAAACTTTTGAGATCTAGTAATTAAAGTAAGATCCATATTGGAATGTCCTGAAAAAAAATTCTAACACAATTTTTTCATCTTCTAATTTCATTTCGCCCTAAGAACGAGTTTTTTCTTGCCTACACTGGGTGAAGGAAAAAACACAGAATTTCAATTCTTTTAGTTTTCAAAGCTTTGTTGAAGAGGATATGTGGACTGCTGCTGCTTAAAAGGGAACAACAGTATACAATTCCTTGCACTCTTTCTTGAGAGAGAACAACATGCTCTTTAGGATTACGAGTCAACAATGTTTTGTGGTTCCCGTCAAGACAGCCTAGTCCCAGCAGCGTGGCTTAACTCAATGAAACTTCATGGAACTCACTCTCCAGCCAACATGCAGTCTCCTTTAAGACTTTGTCAACTTGACTTGTAAGACTAAGCCTGGTTTTAGCCTAGTTGTCTTCAATGTAAGACGATGGCCCAAACTTTTCAGACTATTGAGGCCCTATTGACTAAATGACCCATCTGAAACTGAGGACTAACCATGTAGTTTTTTTTTGAAAGGCAAGCTGGGGTTACGCCGACCCCTACCAAAACAACAGCCGCCCGCAGAAGGATTCTATCCTGGGCCTTCAGCTTGACATAGGATCCCGCCTACCTACCACATGGGATATGGAAGCGAGAAATGTTAGACTAAGGTTGTCAAAAACCTTGGGCACTTTAACTTAACCTAGGAATGTTAGACTAAGGTTGTCAAACTAGGATATGGAAGCCAGAAATGAAGCATTTTAAAAATTTTAAGAAAAAAAAGCCATGAATTGTTTTGAAAGTGAAATGGGAATTGAAAAGGAAGCAATATGATAATCAAATAGGGAAATCAAATGAGAATTGAATGAGATACAAATAAAAATTAAAATAAAAAATGAGTATTCTTAAATTTAATGAATTTTTAAAATAACATTAAATTTTTTGTCAAAATCTAAAAATAATGGTTATCTTTCTAAAGAAAGCAAATGAAAAGCTTATGAGAAAGTAAATAGAAAACATGAGAAGACATAATCCTGTTGGAAGTATGAACAAAGTGTGTGACAATCATAGAAAAAGCATAAAAAAGTCTAGATTTTTATCAAATGTTAAAAGCAAAGATTATCACTCTTCCAAAGCCAGTTTCTAAAAAAAGTACTTTATATTAATATAAAATTTTTTGCAGTATCTCCAGCTTAAACCTAGAGAGGGTTTCCTGGCCGACTTGAGAGAAGCTAGAGGAACTAAACGCTCATCCTAATCAGTTTCACTTCGTACTTGTCGAGCCTCCCACTGACCCCACCTTTGGCACAGTCAACTGGACCCAGATCAAGGAATGATTCTCCTGGTCCAAGTCAAAAAATGGGTTCCAACGAGCGCCCCCGACAATGTTTGGATTTTACCCCTTTACAGCTGCCTTAGTCATTAGAATAACAGATTTTCACTAATATTCAATTAGATTCCAAAATTGATATCCAATGAGCCAGAATCTGTGTTTGAAGATCCATGTGCACGGGCAAGTCACGAAGGCCAAAGAAAAAAAAAACACCACCTCTCTCTCTCTGGTTTAAAAGAGGATTGGCATCCAAAGAAGGCAAGGGAAGAGAGAGAGAGAGAGGTCCATTCTTGCAGGTGGTTCAGTAAAACAAAATCAAATCGTTTTGGGTTGAGCGGCGGCCATGTGCGGGATCCTCGCCGTCCTTGGTTGCAGTGACACCTCCCAAACCAAGAGAGCTCGAATCATCGAGCTCTCAAGAAGGTTCTCTGTCTCTGTGATGTGGACAGTTTCATTTTTCTGTTTCTGTTTCAGAAGTTTGATTGTTTCTGGTTTTTTATAATCACTCTGTGTTTGGATTTGTGGGGTTTGTTGGGGGGTGGGTAGGTTGAAGCATAGAGGTCCAGATTGGAGTGGGATACATTGCCATCAAGATTGTTACCTTGCACACCAACGTTTGGCTATCGTAGATCCAACATCTGGAGATCAACCCTTGTATAATGAAGACAAAACCGTCATTGTTACGGTAGTTTTCCTTCCTGTCCTGTGCAGTTTCAATCTCTTCATTCGATTCATGATACTTCCTTAATCTCCTGTTTCTTCTGCCTTTCACTTTTGTTTTTGGGTCTGTGTAACGTGTCCATTGAATTGGATTTTGAAACCTCAGGATATATGAATTATACTGGAAAAAAAAACACTCATATTTTATGATTCTGGAATCGACTACAGAGAATTTTAAATATCTTGTATTATTGATGGCACTGTGAAACAAAGGTTATTGAATTTTGGTATTTAGAGTAAAGCGCCTGAGCATCCTGAAAAATATAACAAGAGCACCCTGCCTGAGGCCGTTATTAAATGCCGATGAAGGTTGAGATTTGAAGATTTGAAGAATCTCCACTCCTTAACGTCCTGTTGGAACTATGGTCGGAAATATCCAGGTCCAACCGAGAAGCTTATTCCAAGAAGCCGTAGTTCGTGTATTATCATTGGAGAAGCCAACTCGATCTGAAAATCTTGAATGGTCGCCATTTTGAAACTTTTTTTCATATTTTCATCTTCCGTTTCGAAGTTTTGTTATTGCATTGTGAAACAGATAAGACAAATTCAAGATGCTTATTTCATCGTCCCTTGGATTTTTCTGTGTCTTTGAAAGTATGTTCCTCTAGTCCATTTTTTGCTTTGTCTTTTACTTCTATATTTCCAACTATTCCTGCATTAAAATGTTAAACCTAATAACTAAAAGCTGACTTCCTACTGTTTCTATATAAAAAAGGGGAGCTGCTGGCTTTAGCAGTAACTCTCACTATATCTTTTCAAAAGGATTGACACAACTTTCAACTGGATGAATATCATCCATTTACAGCTTTTAGCATCCGAATTGTTAGCCTCTTTAAGAGTCCTCATCACAATCATACTAGATGGTGGATGTGCTGGAGGTCGGTGGGATCTTTTGATTTTATGCTTTCATTTCTTGACTGAGGGTATCACATGCTTTGATGTAAATCAGTTGAGACTTGAACTGTCTTCCTAGTTCCTTTGGAACTGTCATCCATGTTCAATCCAAAGATTATTCCAAATTCAGAAGCTCTTCCTAACTTAGGTGATATCGCTTCTCACAAGGTAAAATGCTATTGAAATGAACTTTCCAAGACATATCCGGTAAAATTGTTTGAGAGGGGAAGGATCCCAAAGAATCAATCTTTCTTTTAGTTGATAAATCTCTGTTTGATTGGTCAATTTGTGATATTTTGAATCCTCATTACTAATGTAATTGAAATTCTCTCTGGATTGATAAGAATATCATTTCAATTGGCTAGAATCCATTACTTGAACAAAAATAGAATCATATTGAATATTTGTTGATGCATTTTGTACCTTGCTGAAAAAATGATTCTTGTTTACCAAACACATATTCTCTAACCAAATCAAATTCTCTCTTGATAACCCATCTGCCAGATGGAACATTTTTTATTGGATCCCTTTCTGTTAGTTTTTCATCTTTTTGTGGGGCTTACACAAACCACATGAAACTTAGACCCATAACAATTAGTATTGCTTCCATGCTTTCTAAGGTCATCGTGGATGCCATTGGGCTTTCTGTACGAGAGGCATTTCTGTGTTGGTATCGTTATGGCCACAGTAGATGTTTCATGTTCCAGAAAAATGAAATGGAAATCTTATTTTAAAGTTGACTACCTTAAACATAATTTTCATTTAAAGGTGACTTAAAAAGAGGCATCCTTAGAGAGCCTTGAGAATTGAGATTCCAAATCTTGTTTGTTAACATGATAATTTGACATTGATTATTTTTTCCTTTTGGTGGATGGAGTGAAGGTGATCCTTAGGCAAGGAATCCCTATTTTCTTAATCCACTTGTATTGATATGGTTAACGTTCTCCAGGCGCATCATAAATTATTGAAGATGAAAGGAATATCTCCTCATCTATGTTCTCTAATATCATCTATGTGGACCTTGTCATTAATCAGTATGTTTTATCATCACTTTTGAGGCTTCTCAGAGTTCTTAAGGCGCTTTTTTTTTGTTTGAAAGTTAGTCAGATCTCCTCAAGTTTTAAATATTTAATTCATTTTGATCAGGACTAGGTGGTTGTTCTTTTAATATGGTTGCAGAACTTTTATTATGCTTTCTGGAGCCTCCCACTTGATGCAATCAGGGATTTTTTGTGTTCATTTTCCCTGTCAAACTAGTACCTTTTCCTCAGCAAGTGAAAGTTAAAAACCTCTCTATGACCAGTAGATTTACTTTGATTAATCCTGTCATGAGAGGAATTTCTTATTGCCTCAACATGGAAAGCTTGTGAAGCCACAATATTTTGCCATAAGAAGACCTGAATGGCAAGGTTAACAATGTATTGATAATTATGACTTGGTTAAGTCAGCAAAATGACGACAAATAGGACTTGGTTAAGTCAACAAATGACACTGGTGTTAGAAAACGTTTTTGTTCCTTTCTCCCACTTTTCGTTATCAGGTGCCAAAGAACATGTTCGTAGTTGGACTTTCTCAAGAGGTGTGTTGTGTGCTGATGATTTCTTGTGGATGATGTTCAAGTCCATCATATTGTATATGCAATATAAATTTGGGTCTTAATAACAGCTTTTTTGTCATTTTATGTCACCTTGCCACACGGCCAAGCTTCGTATGACAGCAGTTTTGAAAAAATAACACAGAGACATGGCCATACAACCATATATACATATATACATACATGTATATGTACATGTGTTTGTGACTGCGTTCAAAATTCTTAATCTAAAGCAATAGTGCATGACTACCATCTTAAGTGCAAATTCTTGAACGACAATTCTAAACCACTATGATTATGAACATTAAATAATAAGTTGAAAACTGAAATGTAATGTAATCTATGAAAATATTAAAAGAAAAAAATCACAAATGAATACAGAATATACAATCTACGTCACTAAAACAAATAGATGAAGTTGACATGGTGTTCACTATCTCCCACGTGGGTTTGGTTAGTGTCCATGAAGTATCGAAGTATGTTTGTGTCTTGTCAAGTGATATCTCATGTTGGCATAGGACATGCATTCTAAGTGAAGTGTCCATGTGACATCTTTTTATAGTAGTTATGATGTAAATTACTTGTAGTCTAATGATTTTTCTTTTTTATGATTGTGTTAACTCCATATGCTAAGCCTTGAAAGTTATCTATGTAATATTTCCTGTTTTTTTTATATATATTAGGTTAATGGGGAGATATATAACCATGAAGAGTTGAGAGAGAAATTAAAGTCTCATCAATTCAGAACTGGCAGTGATTGCGAAGTGATTGCCCATCTTGTAAGTATCCGTAAGTTACTATTTGTAGTATCCATTAGGTATAGTTCAAATATTAGTGTGAACAAAGTGTGCACATATGCTTAAAGAAGTGAATCATACAGCATGCTGATCTATTACTTGGTTGTGAGGAAGTATGTTTGTAGTAGGTTGATTTGGTTTTATGTGCTTCTTGACAGTATGAAGAATATGGAGAGGATTTTGTGGACATGCTGGATGGTATGTTCTCCTTTGTGCTTCTTGACACTCGTGATAAAAGTTTCATTGCTGCACGGGATGCTATTGGTATCACACCCTTATACATGGGTTGGGGTCTTGATGGTATGGTAACAACATCTCACATGGCCACCTTTTCTGTTTCTATGGCCTTTCCTCATTTTAGTGTCTTGACAGGAATTTGGTTTAGATTAGTACATTTGGTGTTCTCAATCACTTTTAGTCTTTACTTCAGTTCAAGAACACAGTATTTTTTTTCTTTTTTTCCTTTGCAACTACCCACCTATTTGTCTTTCTCTTTCTTGGATGAATCTGTAACATAGATATCCTTGACTTGGTGATGCATTTCTTTTTCTACTTATGGTGTCGGATATTTGGGTCTTCCAGTTTGTTGATATTAAAGTTATTGATAATGAATCAACTTTCCTTTGTCCATTTCTAATCAAATCATAAAATTTGTATCTTTGAAAAGATGGAAGCATAAGAGTGTGGCACACGGTCAATTTTCCTGTCTGGAGATATAGATTTGCTAAAGAAAAGGTTGCTTATGCCCTATGGACTATACTTGATGGCTATTGTCAAAGGTGCACGACCATCAGATAATATTGTATGTCCATTGCAATAGGTAAGCATTAAATTGTATAATAAAAAGTGGATATTAGGGTTGTGTAGTTAATGGTGTGCTAGATTCAGGTGCTAACTGTGAATGTCAGATGTGGATGGATTTTGTAAAGAAAACCTGGGAAATCCACCATCTCAGAGGCAATGCTAGTGTTGCATGAGCAGGGGTGATGGGATATGAGAAATTTGTATGACTAGTGCCCACACAGACATACATTTATACACACATACATACATGCATATGTATATATTTACATAATATTTATATATTTATGTTATATATATAGGTATATAAACTCAAAATTCAGAAATAATGCATTAGCGCAGTCATGTTAACGAATAATTTGTAATTAGCAATAGGGCTGGCAACAGCCAGGCCTGTTCAGTATTTTGGACATGCCAGCCCATGGCCTTCCCTTTGAGCCGATTTACCTAAATCAGGATGAAATAAATAAATAAATATATATATATATATAGAGAGAGTAACGACCCCAACTCATACTCATTAAAATAGTGATTTTTTTTTAAACATTTGCGAAAACATTCTCAGAGACCCGATGCTTTTACAGTCATAACCAATCTACAACCACAAGGGATCTTACACTACTATCATCCAAATCAAACCAATTTTATTAATTAAAAGCATAGAGTCCGAGAACAAGATATAAAGAAATATAAATGAATCAAAAAGTGGAGCCACGATGGCCCTAAGTAAAGTTGTCAAGTAATCGTGTAGCCCTCGTAGTAGCGAGTCTCCTCACTGGGTCTCATAGGCTGAAAAAACATAGAGATAAGGGTATCAGAATCATAGATCATGTGTACGAGTCTCTTTAATGAATCAAATAAATAAAAAGAACATAAGTAAAATTCATGCAACATTTTATAAAGATGCGAATATAATAAATTCATAATTCAATTAATCATTCATGCAACAGGAAACAATTATTAAGTAAGAGACAACAATCACTAAACAATAGGGATCACTATTAAGTAATAGGGAATAGGGAATAATTATTAAGAGGAAACAATTATTAAACAATAGGGTTCAGTATTAAGCAATCGAGAACATTTATCATGCATTAGGGAGCAAATATCATGCAATCATTAATTTAGCACATGAGAACAAGTAAATATGCATGGTGTAATGCATAACAAGAATATGCATGATTTTAATGCACATGCATGAACAAATTATTATTTTATCAGAGTTTTCTTTTATATGCATGTCCATATTTAATGCACATAAATTTAGTTATTCTTTTTATTACCGTTGTCCTCGGATACTCAAAACGGGTAAACAAATTCTCAATGTCAAGTTAGGTTCCCAGTTGTAACTTACCACACAATTTGTATTTTATTACTAGGTTCCACACTTAGCCCTCGACCGATATTAGGAATCAATACCATCCATCGGAACATTAAAAATCAACATTCAATGCAGACATTAAGAAAATTAACATCTACTAATGTCACTTTGGTTGTATACCAATAACAACAGTTGTGTCTGTAATGAGATATTGCGGAAATATAAAGAGTGCATACAAGCACTTACAACAATGAATAAAAGAGACAATATCACAAGTTCACAAAAGGACAATACAAGCACAAGCCTTTAAGAAGGCAACAATATAAAAAACCTCTTATTGAGAAGAGAGAAAGCTCTCAAGAATGAAAAATATACAAGGGGTTCACCCCTATTTATATAAGAGGGAGAGGAGAGAAGGAGAGGCCAAAGGCCTAAAAAGGAGAGCCCAAAAGGGGGCTCCCATAGAGTCGTTGGGAGCCCCCAACGGTCACATTTGTGACCGTTGGGGGCTCCAACGACTCTATAGTTGGAGCCCCTTTTGGTCCTCAAAAATAACAAAAAAGAATTGTAAAAAAGAAAAAAGAAAAAATACATTTTATCAAAAAACGAAAATAGTTGTTTTCTAAAAACAACTATGTGAAATTACAAAAATACCCCTATTGGGTATTGATGTAATATATATATATATATATATATATATATATATATATATATAAGAGATACATTTTAACACCCCCCCTCAAACTTTATGGGGAAATGACAGATAGTTTGCCAAGAAGAAACATGAAGCGAGGAGCCAGAAGAGCTTTAGTGAAGAAGTCCGTCAACTGATATTCTGAAGTGACATATGGTAGAGCAATAGTTCCTCGTAAGAATTCGTCACGAACATAGTGGCAGTCCATTTCGATATGCTTTGTACGCTCATGGAAGGTATGATTGCTCGCAATGTAGATGGCACTCTTGTTGTCGCAACATAATTTTGAGGCTTCGATAATATCAACCCCCATGTCTTTAAGCAGATTGCGAAGCCATACAAGTTCCATTGTCGTGGTTGCCATAGCCCGATACTCAGCTTCAGTGGATGATAGTGAAACTTTCTGCTGCTTCTTCCATCGCCAGGCAATCAAAAAGTCCCCTAAAAAGACACAAAAACCAGTAGTTGAGACTCGATCATTGGGGTTACCTCCCCAATCGGCATCAGTATAAGCAAGAAGATTTAAGGAAGAAGAGGAAGATAGAAAAAACCCTTTATTGATGGTATTCCGAATGTAGCGGATGATTCGGAGAACATCACTCATATGCACAGTTGTAGGAGCATGCTGAAATTGGCTAACTGAGTGAACCGCATGGGTGATATCTGGTCTGGTGATGGTTAAATAGGTAAGAGACCCAATGAGTTGTCTGTAAGGCGTGGGGTCTTCCAGAAGAACCCCATCCTCCAACCGTAATTTGGCATTAATAACCTCGGGAGTCTCTACTTTCTTGTCATCAGAAATCCCAGACTTAGAACAGATATCTGCAACAAGCTTCATCTGTGACAAAATATATCCTTGAGAAGAATATGCAACTTCAATTCCAAGAAAATATCTAAGAAAACCTAAATCAGACATATCAAAATTATTTTTTAACATATTTTTAACATCAATAATACTATTTTGATCATTCCCAGTGATAATCATGTCATCAACATAAAGCAACAATATTACGATACTAGTACCTACATTTTTAACAAAAACAGCAGTGTCAGTATAACAAGAATGAAATTCTAACTTTACCATGATATCACTGAAACGATCATACAAAGCCTTAGGAGCTTGTTTAAGACCATACAATGCCTTCAAAAGCCGAAGTGTTTGACCTTGCTTAATATTGATTTCGGGTGGCGGATCCATGTAAACTTCTTCACTTAAACTTTAATTTAAAAAGGCATTTTTTACGTCAAGTTGATAAATAGGCCATTTTTTGGTTGATGCGACAACTATTAAGGTCCTGACACTGGTCATTCGAGCTACGAGAGCGAATGTTTTTTCATAATCAATGTCATATTCTTGGGAGTATCCCTTAGCGACTAATCTAGCTTTATATCGTTCTAAAGAGCCATCGCTTTTAGTTTTAACTTTAAAGACCCAGCGACAACCAATAGGTTTTTTGTGTGAGGGTAGATTAACTATTTCCCAAGTATTGGCCTTTTTTAAAGCATTTAGTTCAACTTGCATTGCTTCAACCCAATGTGGTATAGATTTAGCTTGATTATAGTGAGCCGGTTCAAAATAAGAATGTAGGGTTATTCAACACGTCCGATAGTTGGGGGTTAAGGAATCATAGGATACAAACCTATTTGGGGGTATTGATATTCTAGAAGAATGTCTAACTTGTGGTTCCTCAGTGGATTCAGAAATTTGAGAGTATTTTTCAAGGGCACTAATAGGATTTTCTTGATTTCTTCTTAAGTAAACATTTATATTGGTATCACTATCATAAACATTTATATTTGAATCACTATCATTTGAGGGTGTTATGTCAAGATGGGATACCTCACGTGTATCATCTATGTTTTCAAGAAAATCTTCTTGTATGTCATCAATAAGATCATATAAGAATATATAGTCAATTTCATTTGTTTCTTCTATTTTATCAAAACCGTTCTCTTCTTCTAGAAATGTTACATCTTTTGAAACATATAGTTTATCATTCTTAAAATCATAACATCTATACCCTTTTTTATTTTCACCATATTCTAAAAAAACATATTCAATTGCTTTTGGAGATAACTTATCCCTTTTATGTAATAGGACAAAACATTTGCAACAAAAAATACGAAGATGATTGAAATCGGGTGAAAATTTAAAGAGTTTTTCATAGGGAGAAGCATTTTTTAACTTAGAAGAGGGCATCTATTGATTAGATAAGTTAAGGTTAGAACGGCTTCAGCCCAAAACTTCTTTGGAATATTCCTAGAAACAAGTAATGTTCTAGTGGTTTCTATAATGTGCCTATGTTTCCTTTCCGCTAGGCCATTTTGTTGGGGAGTCCTAGGACATGACTTTGGATGGCAAATGTCATTTTGGGTTAAATAGTTTTGGAATTCGTGAGATAAGTATTCGCCACCGGAATCAGATCTTAAAATATATATATTATTTTGAAATTGATTTTGAACCTTTTTATGAAAATCTTTAAAGAAAGTAAATACTTCCGATTTATGACTAAGAAAATAAATCCAAACATACCGAGTGAAGTTATCAATAAACGTAACATAATATGAATAACCCCCTTTAGACATAACCGGAGAAGGCCCCCAAACATCCGAATGCACCAATTCAAAAGGTCTTGATGAAACAAAAGTTCTAGTTGGAAATGGAATAGACTTCATTTTTCTAAAAAATGCAATCTTTGCAATTAATTTCTTTTTCCTTACAAAATTTGTTTCCAAAAGGAAAGAGATACATTTTGGAATAACTTGGATGACCAAGTCTTTTATGCCAAGTTTCCATGGTTTTTTCTTGGACATAAGAACAAAAATAATTTGTAGGGAGATCGAGATGGTCCATATAATAGAGGTCTTCCTTTCTATGGCCTTGCCCAATCTGCTTCACGTACCGGAGATCCTGCACAAAGCAACCATTAGATGAGAAAGATATTTCACATCCATGGTCGGCAATTTGAGAAACCGAAAAGAGGTTTAAATTTAGTTTGGGAACAACTCTTACTTTTGGAACACAAAAATTTTGAGAATCTTTAAAAGAGCCAATACTTGAAATTTTTAAAAAGGTTTCATCGGCCGTAGAGACACAAGAGTCCTTTGAATTGCTGCAAACATCAATAAGTGCATTTTCATGGGGGGTCATATGAAAAGAAGCTCCGGAGTCAAGGATCCAAGAATACGTACCGGGTGATGATGTCGAGGCAATAGCCGCACCCGATGTGGAGGAAGAAACGTTTAGTATTTGTTGGAGAGCCAAAGATATTTGCCCAAGAGTTTCTTTGATGTCATTGTTCTTGCCTTCATCTTCTTTGGTGGTAGTTTCTTCAAGAGAGGCCACCTTAGGCTTGAAGGTTCCAATAAGCTTTGGGCAAGCGGGTTTAATGTGACCCGGCTCATTGCAATAATGACAAACAATCATTTTTCTTCCTCCATTGTAGTTTCCTTGTTTCCCAAAATGAGGAGTTTTATAGGTTCTAACATTGTTACCCGGTTTTGACACGGCAAGGACTTCATCAACATGTTTACTCATGCCAAGCCTTGTCTCCTCTTGAGTGATTTCGGCAATAGCATCCTCAATAGGAGGAAAAATAGATCTATGGAGAAGTGAGGATCTCACTTGCTCAAATTCGGGACATAGCCCAAAAAGGAATTGAAACAATCGCTCTTGTTCCATTTGTTTTTGCCTTAAATCAATATCTTCCATAGAAACCCATTTTGGCTCCAAAAGAGCCAATTCATCCCATAGTGGTTTAGGGCACTATAATAGTCTTGAATGCTAGAATCACCTTGCTTGGTGGTTCTAATCTTTTCTTGCAAGAAGTATGCTCTCGCAAGATCCTTTTGGGTATACATACCCTTCATAAAGGACCAAGCCTCATTGGCTCTACGAAATTTTGCTATATTAGCACATACCTTAAGCTCAACATTGTTCATAAACCACGCAAGGATTTTTGCGTGATTGCTTTCCCAATCTTCCACTTCTTTTTGATGATTTTCAATGGCCTTGAGGCGAGCATCTCCTTCAAGAGCCTTTTCTTGACCTTCTTCGTCCTTTGTGAGCATAAGCTTAGGTGCCGGAACGGTACCCATGACAAGACCCCAAAGCTTCTTTCCTTTGAGATTATTTTTCATTGTCGATGCCCACATCATATAATTCTTTCCATTGAGCTTGAAAGATAGGTCAATCTTTGTCTCCATGATGTTGCCAAGAAGTGAGAAGATATCCACTAAATATGAGATACACGGACCACACCTTTCCTTCAAGAATCGAGTGGCTCTGATACCATGTAATGAGATATTGCGGAAATATAAAGAGTGCATACAAGCACTTACAACAATGAATAAAAGAGACAATATCACAAGTCCACAAAGGGACAATATAAGCACAAGCCTTTAAGAAGGCAACAATATAAAAAGCCTCTTATTAAGAAGAGAGAAAGCTCTCAAGAATGAAAAATATACAAGGGGTTCACCCCTATTTATACAAGAGGGAGAGGAGAGAAGGAGAGGCCAAAGGCCTAAAAAGGAGAGCCCAAAAGGGGGCTCCCATAGAGTCGTTGGGAGCCCTCAACGGTCACATTTGTGACCGTTGGGGGCTCCAACGACTCTATAGTTGGAACCCCTTTTGGTCCTCAAAAATAACAAAAAAGAATTGTAAAAAAGAAAAAAGAAAAAATACATTTTATCAAAAAACGAAAATAGTTGTTTTCTAAAACAACTATGTAAAATTACAAAAATACCCCTATCGGGTATTGATGTAATATATATATATATATATATATATATATATATATATATATATATATATATATATATATATATATATATAAGAGATACATTTTAACAGTGTCTAAACACCAGTCCCAACTAAAGTGGTGAAATCTCCTTAAAATCGTGGCCGAGAGGTGAACCACCTAGTTAGATTCAGGGGCACAACAACACACACAAAATTTTAGTATCTTTACGGTTCTCTAAAACCGTAACTCCAGGATTCCCACACTAAAGAATGAACATCCAGGAAAACGTAAATTACACTATTCTCTTCTTTTTATCTTTTTATTATTTCAATTTCTTTAGTTTGCAATTCAACATGCAAAACCAACATCATACGTTTCGCAAATCAACATGTGAAACTCATCACGGGACCACGGCCCGTGACACAAGAAACAATGTAATTAATTCAATAAAAATTAAGTTGATTTTTGCGATGCATAACAAAAAACTAAACATAGAGCATCACTTGCTCAAAAGGCTCACACGACCTATGATGACCCACTTTGGTCCATCGATGCCTCTAATGCAAAAACCATAATAAGCATGTCACTTATGCATTCATTTCACATGTTTTCAAATGTGCATCCATACATGCTAAACGGGAATGTACATGAATAACAATTTTCATATGCATGTGTTCACATGATTATACGAAATACATGCTTTTTTTTTTCTATATGCAATCATTCATGCAAATATGCATACTCAGAACAACATAAATTTCAAGTTTGCACATGCATTATGTTATTACAAAAATATGTGTTTCTTTACATGATTCTCCTCATGCTCAATAAGCAAACATTCATGTGATCATGCGAGTGCCCAGCAAAATCCCAAATCTCAGGATTTACATGTTTATTTCAGGTATATGTACGTAAACAACATTTTGTACATCCAATCATGCTTGACAATCCAATAACAACCATACAACAATCTGCACATGTACTGGCATAAAAAACTGCATTTGTACACATGTACTAATCCACCCTTTAACATGTATAACATTTGTAATCTTAGCACGTGTAATTCTGTCCATAAATATGAGCATTTGGAATATGTAAAACTGGACATATCTACGAGCATCAAACATATTAAATTCTGAACCAAATCATGAGCATTTACAATCATACACATGTACATGTAAATCCGATCACACATGTTTTTTTTTAATGTGCATCTGAACATTTATAAATGAGCAAATCTGAATACACATGATCACAATAAAATCAGTCTTGTATTAAATATACGAGCATACTCTCACTCAACTCAAGGCCCCCTTTTTTTTCATTTACGGGCACCTGGCCTAGCCCCAGCTGAACTTGGTTCGGTCGGGCCTGACAGGCCCTGCACCAGCCCATCTGAAAAATCACAAATTAAAAAAAAAAACAGGTGCGGGTTTGAGCCCTGACCCAGTCGGCTGGGCCCAGTCTGGCCCACTGCCAGCAAGGAAAAGGTTCTTTTTAAAAGAAAATTTATTTTCGTTGTTTTTCATAACATCTATGTTAAAAATATATATATTTTTTTCTGACAGTAACCCAGTCCAGCCGAATCAGTCGACTGGGACTGAGTTGTCTCAGTTCAGTCCAGCCGTTTAGTCGGCTGGAGGCTCATTATCAGTGTTGTGAAAAGCGTTGTGGCGTAGCGAGGCACTCCACCAAAATCTGAGGCGAGGCGTAAGCCTCGAGGCGTAAAGCGTAAGCTTAAAAAAAAAATTGAAAACTTAAAAAAAACTATAAAAAATATCTAAAATTATAAATAAATAAAAAATACTTGATTGATGAAGCAACAACCAACAAGAAATAAAAAATCTCAAATAAATACTGAAAAAATATGAGATTAACATGTAAAAGTAACATTAATGCAACAACTTGATCTACATAAGTATCTAAGAAACCAAAATTCTCTCACAGCATGAGATCTTCTTATTTATGTTGTTTTTCAAACATTAGAAACCAAAATTCTCTTCAATTAATAACCTACCACTATTGGTAAATTGACCCAAATGGGTCCGATTTCTTTGCCTGGATCTGGATACCCAATCTCGAACTTCACCAATTATTCAATTGGATACAAAAGGGCCTAAAGAACCCTTGCCAACTGGGTTTGGTTAGTTTTAATTATCATTAGATAGTGATGCTAACAGTTTGGATTTGGGTTAGATATCCAACTGAATTTTTATTAATTTAATCGGATTCAATAGAAAAAAGCAAAAGCAAAAGTTTTACATCTGAATCTGGAATTCAATCCAACTAACATCCAAATTCAGATTCCGTGACACACAAAATGTTGTTGACCCGGCCCCAGATCCGAATCCTCGGATGTCTGACCCAAAAGATTCTACCGCTACCCTGAATATTCAACAAATTCACTAAATCTGCAAAACAAAACAATAGTCACAATTTTCAGTAATTTTGTTTTTGAAAACGATGGCTATTTTGTTTCTCATTCAATTCTGGGGCGTTTTATTAAATTCGCGAGTGGTGAAGGACGTGGAAAGAAATTCCATCAAAAAAACAGATCTAAGAACGTTCCAGAGATCCCCTGCCGCCAAAAATATCTGCCCTTGAGGGAGATTTAAGCCCTCCATTGCCCTCGATCCAACGGTTGCGCCCCGATTAGGATCTCTCACTCTTAAATCATCCCCCCTCTTCTGGAAGCTTCCAGCCGAGAGCTCACCTTCTCCCTTCTCGGCGATGTGCCCCGGAAGGAAGACCAAGGGGGAGAGAGGGAGGGGAAGATGTGAAGAAGAGTTACTTCAATCCCTCTTCTTCTTCTTTCTTCCTCTCCTTCGTCTTCCTCGCGGTCCACTTCTTTGGGGCTTTCTTTCGCTGCGTTTGGTTGTCGGGAAATCGTTAACTCGTCAACTTCACTTTTTTTGGGGGCGATGGCAGCTAGAAAGGAGGACAAGAGCGACTTTTACGCGGTGCTGGGGCTGAAGAAGGATTGCTCGACGACGGAGCTCCGGAATGCGTACAAAAGACTCGCTCTTGTTAGTTTTTCCTTGCCCTCATTGCTCTCCCTCTCCTCCTCCTCCTCCCTTTTCTTTCAGATTTGTGACAGAGGGGATTCTCTTGATTTAGTCGAAATAGTGAGTTTTAGTCAGTTTCTCGCTTTGAAGGTGGGTTTTTGCGTAAAATTGTTGTGTCCGGAGGGTCTTCGCTCGGTCGTTGCTCGTGAGGGACGTCCGAGGGTTCGTGCAAATGGCCAACGCGGCCTCACCAAAACAAGGTGAGGTGCGTACGCTTCACCTTGAGGCGCGCCTTGCCCTGAGGCGTACGCCTTAAGGCGTATGAGGCGTGCGCCTCAGGGCTTTTGCGCCTTATGCCTGCGCCTTAAGGCACAAAGCCCCTCACCTTGAGGCGAGGCACGCTTTTTGCGCCTTGAGGCATGCTTTTAATAACACTGCTCACTATATATATTACGTTTTTTTGAAATAAGAGCCCAGACAAAACCTGGAAAGTCGCTTGAGACTGCACAATAGACTGTCCTGTCCCAACCGACTGTTAAGGTTGTGATTGGACAGTTGTCCGTCCTGTCCTAGACAAAAAGCCTCAAATCTGAAATATATCTTTTTTAACAGATATATATAAATTTCTTCGCATGTTCAGATTCAAAAAATTTCAAGCACCGCAGTCCCTTGTCCATCTGTTTGAAATTGTCCACTTGTCCAGCGGATAGATCTGTCCAGGATGGACAGAACGGACATGGGTTCAAATCCGTCCAGATCTGCCCATCATCATGATGGTCAAATCTGCCCATCATCACAATGGTCAGATCTGTCCAGATCTATCCACTAAACACATGTGACAGATCAGTCTAGATCTGTCCTTGGTATCTGTAGAATGAGAAGAGATATACAGCCACCTGTGTGTAGAGAGAGAGAGAGAGAGAGAGAAACTGCACAATAGAACTCGTTAACCACGATTAGGGCTTCTCTCTATATTAAATAGAGAGAGAGGCAAAAATTGAGAAATTACATCTAAGTCCTTATAAAAAAAAATATTTCAGAAAACCTCTAATAAAGAATAACTTAACCTAAAAAACCACTTATTCTCAACACTCCCCCTCAAGCTGGAGCATAGATATCTATCATGCTCAGCTTGTCACAGCATCTGGAGAAATTAGGCCTAGCAAGAGGCTTTGTAAACATATCTGCAACTTGGTCTTCAGACTTTAGGTATTTTGTAGTGATATGACCAGCTTGAATCATATCTCTTACATAGTGACAATCAACCTCAATGTGCTTTGTTCTCTCATGAAAGACAGGATTGTTTGCTATATATGTTGCCGCTTTGTTATCACACATCATGGTCATTGGAGAGGAAACCTTCACCTGGAGATCATTAAGAACAGTGCGAACCCATATCAATTCAGCAGCTGTTTGGGCCATAGCCCGATATTCTGATTCTGCACTCGACCTGGAAACCACATTTTGTTTCTTACTTCTCCATGAAATCAAGTTGTCTCCCAGAAACACACAGAATCCTGTGGTAGACTTTCTATCTACTACATATCCAGCATAGTCAGCATCAGAATAAGCTACTATCTCCAGTGTTCCACCTTTCTTGAACAGTAACCCCTTTCCAGGAGAGGACTTTAGATATCTGAGAATCATTATGGCTGCATTCCAGTGTACCTCAGTTGGTTTGTCCATGAACTGGCTAACTTTGCTTACTGTTAAAGCAATATCTGGTCTGGTCACAGTTACATATAGTAACTTCCCTACTAGTGAGCGATAGCGTTTGCTATCAACAGGTTTTGACCCTTCTTCAACCAACTAAACTTTATGGTCCATGGGAATATTTGCTGGTTTAGCTTCCAACATGCCTGTTTCCTTTAATAAGTCAAGAACATACTTTCGTTGAGACAGAACCATCCCTTCACGGCTTCTAGCAACTTCTATACCCAGAAAATACCTGAGTGAACCAAGGTCTTTTGTAACAAAGTGTTTGTGAAGATGAGCTTTTGTGGCTTCAATAGCTTTCACATCATCTCCTGTAAGAATGATATCATCCACATATACTATCATAACAACTATGCCAGAGCTAGTTTTCTTTATAAAAAGAGTATGATCTGCTGCTGATCTGTTAAAACCAAAGCTTGACATCACTTCAAACAACTTTTGAAACCATGCACGAGGACTTTGTTTCAAGCCATAAATCGCCTTTCTCAATTTGCACACCTTATGACACTCCCCCTCAACCTCAAAACCTGGAGGTTGTTGCATGTAAACAGTCTCAGAGAGATCCCCATAAAGAAATGCATTTTTCACATCTAATTGACACAAGTTCCAGCCATGCTGAACAACTACTGAGAGAACAAGACGGATGGTACCCATCCGTGCAACAGGAGAAAACGTTTCAAAGAAGTCAATTCCATATGTCTGGGTATATCCTTTCGCAACTAATCTGGCCTTGTACCTTTCAATAGAACCATCAGATTTGTACTTTATTGTATATACCCATTTACAACCAACAATGTCAGCATCTGCTGGGGAATCAACTAGATCCCAGGTATGCTGAGATACCAAAGCTGTCATTTCTTCTTGCATAGCCATCTTCCAGCGATTATCAAGTGCTGCCTGCTGATAGTTCAGAGGAATGGTTTCAGCAGACAAGGCTGAAATAAAAGACTTCATCTTATGTCCAATTCTGGCATGGGAGACAAAATGAGCTATGGGATATAAGGTGCATTGTCTTGTCCCTTTTCGTAGAGCAATAGGCCTGTTATCATCATCCTGAAGAACACTATTGTCAGTAGAACTTACCTCAGGAGAAGAAGAAGATGAAGGCTCTTGCGGAAGTGGAGCTCTACGCACATATACCAATGGAGGATTATTAAATCTGGAAGAGGATGAAGTTTGGTTCGGTAAGGAGGGCACAAATTCCAAAGGAAAAGGAGGTACAGGTAATGGAAAAGACTCAGCTGGATCAACCTGCAGTGGAGAACCGGAACTAGAGTAATATGGAGAGGATTCCAGGAAAGATACGTCCGCACTGACATACTCTCGGCGAGAAATAGGATCATAACATCGATAGCCCTTCTGATTTTTTGGATAACCAATAAATATGCATTTTGTAGCTTGAGCTGCTAATTTATCACGGTCAGGGCCAAGTTTATGAACAAAACAGACACATCCAAATATTTTTGGTGAGAAAGAAAAAAGTGGGGCATTAGGTTTTAGGATATGTAATGGAATTTGATCACCCACGGAAGACGAAGGCATGCGGTTGATCAGATAGCAAGCAGTGGTAATCGCATCACCCCAGTATGACGCAGGAACATTGGATTGAATCATAATGGTCCTTGCAACATCAAGGAGGTGTCGATGTTTTCGCTCAGCCACCCCATTTTGTTGAGATGAATAGGCACAGGAAGTTTGTGGTTGGATGCCATGATCTTGGTAAAATTGTAACAAAATCTTTTGATTTAAACTCAAGAGCATTATTAGTGCGAACAATCTTGACAATAGATTCAAACTGAGTTTTTATTTCAAGAATTAGGGATTTGATAAGACTTGAAACTTCAGATCGTTCTTTTATTAAAAATACCCATGATAACTTAGAGAAATCATCAACAATAACAAGATAATACCGACACTGAGTCCTAGTAGGAATCTTACTAGGACCCCATACATCTGCATGAAGAAGTTCAAAAACTTTATTACTAGACTGACTCTGACTCAAAGGGAACGAACTTCGATGATGCTTGCCCAACTGACATGCTTCACACTGAAATGATGTGGTGGAAGAAATCTGAGGAAAGACCGACCGAAGCTTTGACAATGAAGGATGACCAAGACGACGATGCCACTGAACAGGGTTGAATGAATAGTCCACTGCAGCATGAACAAAACCCATTGGATGATGTAGGTAGTAAATTCCATTTTCTTCATAGCCTCCACCAATCTTCTTCCCCGTCAGCAAATCCTGAAAATGACAACCCATTGGATCAAATATTACTCTACAATTTTGTTCTTTTATAAGGCAACTAACAGAAAGTAAACTTTGAGGAAAGTTTGGAGCATGAAGAGCATTTTTCAACTGTAATGAGGAGGATATAGAAATATTTCCCTGACCAACAACCGGGGAGGAGCTCCCATCGGCTAATGAGACTCCAAGTTGAGCCTTAATGACCTTTAGATCTGAAAAAATACGAGAGTTTCCACACAAATGTCTGGATGCACCAGAGTCAATAACCCACTTACTATCATTCGGATGGAGATGATTCCCGGTTGAATAGGCAATACCAGCTACAGGAGAACTGGAACTCAAAGGTCGGAGAGCAATCAACTCATCATATTCCGCACGACTAAGGGTGATACTACTTTTATTTGTAGTGAGATTCTCTTGTGCATTAGTTGCCTCAATAGTAGTAACATGAGCTTTAGGATTATATGACTTTGATGCAGAAGATATTGGCCGACCATGCTTATCCCAACAACGATCTTCTAAATGTCCAGACTTTCCACAGAACGTACATTGAAGCTTTCCTCTGCCTCCCATACCACGTCCTCGTCCTCTGATATTCTGAATATTTCCACGACCATAACTAGATGGGGCAACAAGAGCAGATGTCTGAGTCACAGGCTGAGATTGTGGCAGAGATATCGCAAGTCTACTCAGACGATTGTAAGCGTCAGCAAGAGTTGGAACATCTGAACCAGTCAACATTTGAACTTTTACAACAGAAAAATCTGAAGAGAGACCTGTAAGAAAACGAGCAACCATGGTTTGTTCTTGATGATCCTTTTGCTTCGAGCAACACAGAGGCCGGTGAGCATTAAGTCTTTCAAACGCAGCTTTGACAGAGGCATAGTACTGGGCCAAGGTCTGATCTCCCTGTTGCAAGTTATATATTTCCTGTTCGACTTGCAAGATACGACTAACATTCGTTTCTTGTGAGTATGTATCACGGAGATTGTCCCACATCAGTTTGGCTGTATTATAGTAGATCAATCCATCTGCAATATGGGGTTCGACACTATTCATGATCCAAGACATAACTATGTCATTATCTTCATCCCAAGTAGCATATTTTCCCAATTTCTCAGTGGGTTCGACTTCCAACAAAATATGTTTTCGACGATGTCCAGATACTGACATCATAAAAGTTCTGGACCACCTGGCATAGTTGGTTTCATTCAACCTTACGGAAGAGCCATACGAGAAGGGGCCATCCCCAATGTGTTCCATTTTGGAATCACATTTCGAAGTTTCAGCCATATTGAATATGTGAATCAAAAAAGAATAATTACCTCACTTGAACAACAAGTGTTCAAGAGGAATTTTCCAACTCAGCAGAAAATCACACTTGCTGTTTCCACAACAACCAGCAGCCCACACATAAAACAAAAAATCAACACAGCAGGATATCACACCTGCTATTTTCCACGACAGAAGAATACCTTAAGCTACCATGCTTCCAAAAAAAAAATTCAGTTGCTGTTGATACCACAGGAATCACGAACACTGCTGCACCCAACCACATCACGACAAATGATAGAATGCAGTCGCAAAAAAAAAACTAATATTCACTACACCTGCTGTTCTCCAACATGTAAGGCACGACATTCAGTAAATCTTCAGGGCACAGTTAGACAGATCAAGTATATTTCGATCACAAGCAATCAGCACAGGATTCTGATTTCCCGCAATCAGCACAGGGAAGAAGCACAGCAATCACGGATCTGTATTCACGGCAACACAGAAAATGAAGATTTTTGATGTTCCCAAACAGCAGGAACACCCTTCGACCAGGAGAGAACTCAGCAATCACGACAACACAGAAAATGAAGATTTGTGCTGCTCCCAAACAGCAGGAACACCCTTCAACCACTCACGAACCCCAAAAAAAAATTCACGTCATAGCAGGAACTGGACTCGGCAACACAAGGTCGCAGCATGAGATCCCGACGAGGAGAACAGATCTAGATCTTCTCCTTAGATCTGACGACAGATCTGGGTAACATCCCAGATCTGTTATCAGATCTTCCCCCAATCAACCAGATTCAAACCTGATTTTTAAGAAGTCGTAGGAAGATTTTTCTGTTGATCACGCTCCCACGATCACGATTCCACGATCTCGATCACGATCTACGCGCCCAATCAACCAGTTCCTGTTGATCACGCTCACACGATCACAATCACAATCCCACGATCGGAAGCTCTGATACCATGTAGAATGAGAAGAGATATACAGCCACCTGTGTGTAGAGAGAGAGAGAGAGAGAGAGAGAGAGAGAGAGAGAGAGAGAAACTGCACAATAGAACTCGTTAACCACGATTAGGGCTTCTCTCTATATTAAATAGAGAGAGAGGCAAAAACTGAGAAATTACATCTAAGTCCTTATAAAAAAAAATATTTCAGAAAACCTCTAATAAAGAATAACTTAACCTAAAAAACCACCTATTCTCAACAGTATCTATGGAGACATATATATACACACGTGTTCTTCATGTGTATATATATTGGAAAACACAAATACATGCAGAAATAACGTAGGAATCAAAATACACATATTCTAGACGTGTCTCCATTAATTTTCATGGAGTAAAATATGAAAAATTAACATAGAATCCATGACTCCCTTCAAAACTATTGCCTAAAACATATTTAGGCTATTTTTCTCATTCCAAACAAGAGAGAACACCCGTACCTTTTGACGTTCGAAAAGGGAGATTGATGAAATGTCAGATAGTTGGAGAGGAAGAGGATCTCCTCTTCTTCTTCTCCTCCTTCTTCCCTTCTCTCTTTCTCTCTCTTTTCCTCTCTCTTTCTCTTTCTTTTTTTTTCCTTTTTTTTTGACCTTTTTATAGAGGGGATAGGGAGTGACTCCCCACCCCACCCCCTTCTTTTTCCTGCCCTTCTAGAGTGGGCTGGAGAGAGAAGACTACTTCCCCTTTTGGGAGTCCCTTTCTCCCACTTTTCAAAAATTTTAAAATTCTATATAAGTTGACTTTTCCACCTCCTTTCCCAATTCATGGTCTTTTTTTTTCTAGACTTCTCCACCTTTCTCATATCTACTAAGGTCTCTTCTAGGGAGTCCCAAAATAGTTAAAAAATGTTGAAATTTGAAATTAATTATAATTTAATAATTATTTATTTATTAATAATTAAATATCCAGAAACTTTCAGAGGGTACCTTATCCCTCTGGGAGTCTTTTTAACTGTAGTTAACTTCAATTTAAACATAAATATCGAATTTAAAGCTGAATTTTTGTTAGGTATGGATTTTGGATCTGGATCCAAGATCCAAATCTATGTCCAAAATCCATTTGGATTCTGGACTGAGGCAAATCCTTATTAATATGGGTCTTGGATTGAATCCAAATCAATATTAATTTGGATCATAAGTATTGGATCCAGTTTGATCAAAATCCGAACCCGGCCCGTCTAGGTGGTCCTTTTTTGAAAAATTGCGATTTTCGGTCCAACCGTAGCCCGAATTTGAAAAAGTAAAATACCATAATACTCATAATTTTGAGATGCATCTAACGATATATAACTTGAATTTTGCCTTCGAAATTCGTCCAAATTTAACTCGAATTTCGCTCGAATTTAAAGGTTGTAAATGAAACTTTTTCTTACCTTTTCGTTGGCTCGTTTAGGACTTGTTGATGAGACCTGGGCCAAGCCCAGATTCTACTAACATATGCCTAGCATTGAGAAATTATCGATTTTTCTTCTATACTTAGCCATTTTTTTCGAAAATCTCAATTTAACTAAGTATGAAAATACACGATATTACAGAGAGAGTAGGTGGTAGCTGCCTACCATGCTTTTAAAGTTTTTTTTTCATGTTTTCCTTAAATCTGACTGTACAAATGTGTTGTACATGGTTGATTTTATAGGAATTGACTCTTGGATCATCTTATTCTGAGACACAGGTAGGTTTTTATAAGGTTTAAAAATTAATGGTTTAAGATCTTCATTAATATTCAAGGATTAAAAAAACATGTTTTTTTTTATCGAAAAAACACGATCCAAGTGTTGCTTCCTAGCAAATTGACCATGTTGAACACATATGCAAGGTCAGATTTACGGAAAACAACTTGAAAATACTTGTTCACTCATGGTAGGCAGCTACCATTTCTCTCTCTCTCTCTCTCTCTCTCTCTCTATATATATATATATATATATATATTGGCTACTAATGAAGGTAAGGAACTAATGAGTAGAAATCACTTTTTTCTTCAAAAATTCCCAATTTTTTGTAGATCAAATGTTACAGATATGATCTACATGGTTTGTTTAGTAGGAAACTTGTTTTGAATCATGTGATTATGACAAGTAATTAGGTTTTTAAAGGGGTCCAAAAATTAACAGTCCATAATGTGCCAAAATTTCATAACTCAAAAGATATCATTTTTACATCAGAAAAACACAATCCAAGGCTTGATCCTTAGCAAACAAACCATGTTGAACACATCTATGTGGTTAGATAGAGTCGATACAACTTGCACCTATGATTTCTAGCTCATTAGTTCCTTACCTTCATTAGTAGCAAATATTTTTCCATATATATATATATATATAAATATGGTACCTGCTAATCACTTTTTTAGCTAGTCGCCAGCTAATCAGGATTTTGACTGATTTTTTCTATGTTTTTCGTAAATCTGACCATACAAATGTGTTCTACATGCTTGATTTTATGGGAATTGACTCTTCAATCATTCGATTCTGATACGCAGGTAGGTTTTTATAAGGTTTAAAATTTGACGGTGGAAGATTTTCATAAATATTCAAGACTTAAAAATTCATGTTTTTTATCGAAAAAACATTAACCAAATGTCGTTCCCTAGTAAATTGGCTATGTTAAACACATCTGTATGGTTAGATTTAAAGAAAACATGAAAAAAAAAACTTCAGAAACCCGGTTAGCTGGTGGGTTAGCTAGAAAAGTGGTTAGCAACTGCCACCTTCTCTCTCTCTCTCTTTGAGTTATAATTTACAAAGATTTTACCCCATTGATTTTTCAAAACTTATAAAAACTCACCCATGTATCAAAATCGAATGCTCCAAGAGCTGATCCTTATAAATTTAAGTACGTAGATCACATCTGTATGGTCAGAATTTAAAAATAAAATGAAAAAGCCCAAAAAACCCATTTAGCATATTTGCATTACTATGTATGTATGTATGTATGTATGTATGTATGAGAAGGGTGTATCTTGGAACCATAGTCACCTGTATCATGCAAAGTAATTCCTCATAGAGGGTTTTTCTTGGAGATATTTTCAAAAAGTGTTTTTTCTCAGGAAAATCTCAGAAGCTTTAAAAATTGAAAAAAATATAAATAGTAATAAGAAAGATAAGAAAATAATAGGTTTTTTATTAATTTTTTTGTAAAAAATATAAAGAAACAAGTTTTAAAAGTTTCTAAAATACAAAAGATACCAAAAAATAGAAAAGTTGAACTTAAAATAATAAAAATAAGAATTTTTTAAAAATTTCATGATATTTTTATGTTGGCGATATTTTGAAAATATTGCGATATTTTGCCAATGTTATCGGCTTAGCTGGAAATAGCGACAATATCATGATATTTTGAAAATATCGTGATAGTGGTGACAGTGCTTTAAACACCCATAAACTGCTAAAGAGTCAGTCCTTAGTGGCAGTCATGACCACCGCTAAAGAGCATTCTCAGTGCAATTTTTTTTGCACCGCTGATCGTACATGCGATCAGCGACACGTTCAGCGGTGCAAATGTGTCTATGGGATATTCACCATTAACACTGTTCAAAGATATATATGAGAATGGGGATTCTGCTGCCACGTTTTTCGTTAGGTCACTGTTAGGACTATCCAAAAATCATAGTTTAGATGTTTTATGCTAGATATAAACCATTAGATGTATTTATCATTGGTTATTTATTAAGAATTAAGTTTTTTTTCGAATTGATTTGATTTAAAAATGTGAATATTTTATCATCAAATTTCAATACAATATCAACCATTGATTTTTTTACCTCATTGTATCTTGGTCGTAGATGTTTTTCCAGTTTAGATATATATTATTGTTGTCTTTTAAACTCATCTTGCCAATGAAAATAAGTTTGTAGATGCCCTAACTGAGTTGAACAGTGAACTCTCCCTGTCATGAGCTCCTTCCAGTTCCCATGACCCATTATTGCAAGCATTCATACTATTCCTTTTAATCTAAATGAGCCTATCTAGTGCAAACAATCTTTGGCCACTTGGCAAGCTGCCACCTTTAGCACATAGTACTGATGACTATCTTGGACACAGGTGTTTTCCCTGCTTAGGTATGTTTCAAATGGTTCTCAAAAACTTGTCTTGCTAATGATATTAAGAGATCTGATTCCCTCACTGAGTTGAATTTCAAACTTTGGTTTAACTATCATGAGCTCCTGGTTCCAACATTTTTAGGTTGCTTTATGTCCATCTTTGGGGGTGAAATTATGAATTTTTTGGTGACTTGCTGAAATCTTGTATAAGAAAGTTTTTACGTAGATGTCATCCAGTATCATGTGTTATGCATGACATTATGATAACAATGACATGACATGCACTGTCAAGAACTTGGAGCTTTATGAACACTTCAAGCATATTGAGTTTGATTACCATGTTTTCATTCTAAATGCTTGATGAGAACCATCTTTCTAACATACCTTTTCACGATAAAATTTTCTCCTACCATTATAATAACATGGAACAATGCACGCTGTCAAGAACTTGGAGCTTCATCTTCAAGTATATTGAGATTGATTATTTTTTCCAACAGGAATACTTGATAAGCACCATTTTTCTGACTTACTTTTTCTTAGTCAAGTTTCTAGCTTCTTTATGAAGTTTCGTGCAGTATCATGGTTTTGTGTGTTTTGCCTAATTCTGCCCTTCCTTTCATGAATTTAGCGCTTTGAGGGTTTTTTTAAAGTATGTCTCTCTTATAAAGTTTTGGATACTTGGTTTTCAGGGGTAATATAGTCACCTTTTTAATATTCCATTACTTGGTCAGATACAGATGGCCAGCTTGCCTTTAATTCATGTGAGCCTCAGCCTTTAGTTCATGTGAGGCTCAGTGCCAAATCGCACAAACATGTCCCTCCCAATAAGCAACCCATTTAGAAAGAGCACATGAATTTTTTTCTAGTGAAAATTTAGTGTAAAACCCTTAGATTGATACATTTGTTTGAGTGCTTTACATGTACATTTTTTCGTATTGAAATTTAATCCAAGATTTGCAGATACAACTCTATCTCTATCTTTACTATATGTTTTAGTTATAGGTTTCTTACACTTATTTAAGTTTTCCTTGGGCATCTCATGTTACCAATGATATCTGTGAATTGGCAATGCTGCTGTTGTTTCCCTCTTCAGGATCAATCTGGTTTGCTTCAGAAATGAAAGCACTGATTGATGATTGTGAGCGTTTTGTTGCCTTTCCTCCTGGACATATATATTCTAGCAAATGTGGTATGGCTCTCACTTCAACTACTAATTCTTCACTTATCTATCTATTACTCTTTATATTTTTTAAAAATGTTTTGAAGATCATTTGCTGCTGCTAACACTTAAGATGACAAAATAGTTGGCTTTCAGACTACAACTGCTGCATTAGTGACATTTTTTTTGCAAGTTGGAAATATTCTTGACGTCAAGTCACATCTTTCTTATTTTTATTTGCTTGGGTATAGGAGGACTTCGAAGATGGTATAACCCTCCTTGGTATTCTGAGCTAATACCATCAGCTTCCTATGATCGATTACTTCTACGTGAAGCTTTTGAAAAGGTATTTAGTGTAATACCTTAAGGTACTTTTATTATGTTGAATTTATTTCCTTTTTCCTTTTTTTTACATGGGTTAAGTTTTGGCATACAAAGTGATAACTGTAAGAATGCGCAACCGTTTGTTCTAGAATCCCTATGCAGTAGAAGAAGATGAGAAGAAGTAGAGAAGGGGCTGAAACTCACGATTCCCAATGTGGGAAGTCGTGGGATATGGCTGTATATATTTTCAAACTGTTAGACATTGTTTCAATTACAAAATTACCCCTGTATTAACAGCATACAATAAAATACAAATAAGGGTACTAATGGAACAAAGAAATACAAATATAAACAGTTACAAACACAATCGGATAACCAACTAAAAGACAAGCCAAATCCAATCACGTCTCAATAGCCTTCTTCAAGTTGTACATGGTCTTCACCATGGACAACTTGGATTTCAAAAACCACAACCTTTGCTTAGTCAGCCCTTTTGTGAAAAGATCTGCTACTTGATTCTTAGTACCAACAAACTTGGCTTCAAGCTTACCATCTTCAATTTTGCTTCTTATAAAATGTTGATCAATCTCTATATGTTTCGTCCTTCCATTTCAATAATGTTTTTATGGCACTCTGATTGTCGCTGAGCAAAATTGACTTTGGAACCTTCTCATTCAGATCATACAATAGATTTCTTATCCACACCAAATCTGAGGCAGTAGCTTCCATGGCTCGGTATTCTACCTTAGTACTCGATTGGGCTACCGCTCTTTGCTTGTGACTAGATCAAGAAACAAGATTGTTTCCAATGAAAACACAGTTGCCTAAAATCAACCTTCTTTCATCTGGATCTCCTACCCAATCAGCATCTGAAAAGCCACAACTGTAAGAATGTCCTCTCCCTAAGATCTCTTGTAAAACAATCCATCGCCCAATGTTCTTTTTAAATAGCATAAGATTCGTTTTACAACTTCATTATGACTGGATCTTAGTTGATGCATGAATTGAGAAACTTGATTTACAACATATGTCACATCTGGCTGGGTAAATGCGAGGTACTGCAATATCCCCACTATACTTCAATACTTTGTGGGGTTCTCATATAAATCTCCATTAGTTGCATTAAGATGTTGATGTATTGGAATAGGAGTCAGGAAGGACTTACAATCACTCATACGATCATAGTTATTTTATGCAAGAGGTCAGTTGTACATTTATACTTAGCCAAGACCATCCCATCTTCTCTTCTATCTACTTCAACACCCCAAGAAGTACTTTAGTGGATCAAGGTCTTTCATCTTGAAATGTTTACTTAACCCTTCTTTTATCTCATTGATGTGACCTTCTGAACTACCTGTGACAATGATATCATCCACGTAGATAAGTAAAACAGTCATATATATCTTACCTTTATGAATGAATAGAGAGTGATCAAGAGGAGATCTATAGAATCCGTGTTTCTGAATCTCTAATGAGAAGCTCTCGAACCAAGAGTGAGAAACCTACTTCAACCCGTATATAGCTCTCTTCAATTTGTACACATACTGATTCAGATCACTCTCACTATAGCCCAACGATTGCTCCATTATAAACTTCTTCCTTTAGCTCTCCATGGAGGAACACATGTTTTACATCAAGCTGATTCAACACTCAATTGTGATTAACAGAGAGGGATATATTAATCTGAATGGTTCCCATTTTCACCACTAGGTTGAAAGTCTCCTCGCATTCCATGCCATGTTCCTGTGCGAAGCTCTTGGCTACCAATCGTGATTTGTATCTCTCTATACATTCATCTAGCTTATATTTGATTTTGTAAACTCGTTTTGATCTTATTAGGAGGTCTTCTCACAATTTCCCATATCTGACACTCACGTAAAGCTTTCATCTCTTTGTTTATCGCTTCAATCCACCTCTTAATTCATGTTGTCGGAGTGTAAGAAACTGGTTCCTCCTGTTTTTTAATTTGCATGAGAAACACTTGATGGTCCATGCTTATACTTGCATATCTGATCCATCTCTCAACAGGATACCTGACTCCCGTCGATCTCCTTAACTCTGGCATATTTGGGGCTGATTCATGATATCTGTCCGTGTCATCTGCATTATCTTCATTGTCTAACTGATCCACATGTTCTGTGTTACCCACTACATTTTTATCTCTTCGAGTATACACGAATCCTTCTTTATATCTGCCTTGTTGCTCTCTTGAATGTGTTTGCAATTGTTTGAGTTTCAACAACATTCAAATCTTTGACTTGCTGCCCATGATTTTTTGAGGCCTCATGAGGAATAGAGAATAACTTCTCACTCAACCATGGCTGATAATACTTTGCATACTCTGATTTGCACTATACTCAAGAGTCAAAACAAGTTTAATCAAATATATCATTCCAAAAAATACAGATGTATTTATTTTTGATGTCATAACATCTAAACCCCTTGTAGTCATCAGCATAACCAACAAACTTACAAGCATGAGCTCTGACTTCAAATTTATTTATCAATGTCTTATCTATATGAATGTAACAAATGCATTCATATGCTCTCAATGAATCATAATTAGGATGTTTACCAAAGAAAATATAGTAAGGAGACTTGTGATACAAAATCCACATGGGCACCCTGTTTATGATATACACGACCGAATGAAAAGCTTTTATCCAAATATAAAAGGGAACACTACTTGCATGTATCATTGCCAATGAACTCTCAACAATACGGTGATGCTTCCTTTCAGTAATGCCATTTTGCTGTAGCGTGTGAGGGCAAGACACTCTTTCATTGATTCCATTACTTTCAAGATACTTTATAAAATCCTTTCAAGTGTATTTGCCCCCACCATCACACTGAAAATTAATAATAGGCGTAGAAAATTAATTTGTGACCGAAGCATGAAACTTCTTGAATATACTAAAAACTTCGTGTTTGAATTTCATAAAGTATATCCAAGTGTGCCAAAAATAATCATCAATGAAAGAAATGTAATAACAACTACCAAAAGATGAAGAAATGGGTGTTGATCCCTAGACATTGGAATGCCCAATTTCAAAAGGTTTCAAAGCCCTTTTATTCCATGAATTAAAAGGAAGAACATGACTTTTTAATAACTAACAACTAGGACAAATAGAATCAATAGACTCTGACATAAGCTGGACTTAGGAATAAGACTATTGGAAACTAATATCTCAACAAAACCATGACTATAATGAGCAAGTCACTTATGCTAGACATTGCCCTTACTGGACTAAGACATACTAAGAAAAATAGATGAACTCAACGGCTTTGAATCTAGCTTCAAAACACTACTGACTGATTTGGATGACAGATTTTCCTTGAAGATTTACATATTGTCTTATCTTTCTCCTTCAACGAATCGTCCTTTTCGTATGAAGATCCTTGACATAAACAAATGTTGGAGTAAATATAACCTAGGGGTTGGTATCATCAACTAACTTAGAAGCATAAACAAAATTCTTACGAATATTTGGGACAAAAAAAACACTTGATAAACCAAGGAATTTAGAATTAGACAAAGAAATGGAATTCATCCCTAGTGTGCATGATGGGATGACCAGACCCATCTTCAATAATAACACTATATTTACCAGAATAAGGAACCAACTTAAGAAGCTTACCTTCATCCCCAGTGTTGTGGCTGGTAGCCCCCAAATTTATATACCATACGACTTGATCGTTCTGCTTCAAATTGATTCCTGCAAAAGCCACTAACAACTGCTTATCCCCAATCAGCTATCCTGCAAAGGATTCTCCTTCATAGCAAGAACATGGAAATCAGGTCCTAAACCATTCAGTACTTGATGAATCTAGTCTCTCTGAAACCGCATGCCTAACTAGAGCCAGCTGATCTGTAATGGATTTCACCTTATTGAAATATTTCAGAACTGAGATCGATCCCTTCTTGAGACTTCACAACTCATTCTTCAAGAACATAACTCTTGGCTCATAAATTTGAAAGTATGTTTGTGCCAATTTTGCCCACAATTCCATGGAAATGCAGTAATCAAGAATCTCCTAAAGAACCTCTTGTGATAAGGTGGATGCGATATAAGCGACTAACGCTTAGTCTCTCTTCATCCAAGCCACAAAATACGGATTTTTGACAGCGGTAGTAGATATGACCACCCTTTTGTCATCTTTCTTTTCCTGCATAAGAAACTCTGGTGGGATCAGAACGATCCCATTCAGATGTCCTGAAAGATCACGACTTCGAATAAAAGGAATGATTTGATGCTTCCAAGAAATTAGAGTGATTTAGCTTCTTGGAAACAAGCTGAGTGAGAAAATTAGAAGATAAAATGGATGAAGAAGAGTTTGGATCCATATCAACAATCAACAATAACCAAAAGGAAGAATAGGAGGAGGAAGAAACTGAGACGAAAACAGGGAAAATCAGACAGGTCACAGGAAAAAAGGAGAAACAGGGCACGACACAAAAGTATTGAATTCACGCCTCAAAATTTGATATGTGATAAACAAAAATATATAGATTCACAAAAACCAACATGCTCGGACTGATCTGCATTTTTTTTCTTCAGATCGCAGGTACTAGATATCAATCGCAGGTCTGACATGAATCACAGAATAGTATTAACCAAAACCAGCAAAACTGATAGCCCAAAATAAGAAAAATATGTTGTGTGAACAAGGATCTTCCATTTCATATCAATAGTGCAAACTCGATCTGGTCTATAAGGATATTAAAACAGATCAAATTATCAAATACTAGAGGAGAGAAGATTAAAGAAACCAATAAAATCAGAATCAACAGTTCAGGAAAAGATGGATTGGGAATCAAAGAAGACAATAACAGGCCAAGATTTCAATAACCGAGAGACCCAAAAAGAAAGAGACAGAAGAGGGATATTCAAGAAGTAGAAAGAGAAATAAAGGAAGGTGGGAAAGAAAGATGAGAAAACACCTTTCAAGCATAGTTGGCAAACTCGTGACTCGGGCTCGGATTGGCCAATCCTTGACTCGCGAGTCAGCGGGTTGACTCGGTGACTTGGATGAGTCAGGACTCTATATTTTGTAGTGTAAGTACATGAATAAGACATGAAAATAACTAAACTTCAAGCTAATATGTCATCAGTTGAGTTACAAAAACATATGATTATACATGATTATTAACTTTTTTCATTAAACAATATTAGATTCTTCATAACAAGTGACTTTATATGAGAATTGTGCATTAAAATCATAAAATACATGATAAAAAAATCGGCATTAGGATCAGTAACCTGAATCGGTGACCCATTAGGGTTCTGATCCGAGTCGACTGGGGTGATTCCTGAGTCTACTCGCCGGGTTTGCCAACTATGCTTTCAAGGCCTCTCTTGATGTATCCGATGTGGATCCATGCACTTTGAAACCATGTAAGAATGCATAGCAGTCTGTTCTAGAATCCCTATGCAGTAGAAGAAGATGAAAAGACAGAGAAGGGGCTGGAACTCACGATTCCCAATGTGGGATGTCATGGGGTATGGCTGTATATATTTCCAAACTGTTACACATTGCTTCGATTACAAAATTACCCCTGTATTAACAACATATAATAAAATACAAATAGGGCTAATAACGAAACAAATAAATACAAATATAAACCAAGGTTGCCAGACTAGGAAGCGAAAGTGGGAAACAATACGGGAAGCGGAAGCGAGAAGCGAGGAATATTAAAAAATAAATATAAGAATTGAATGAGAATCAAAATGAAACACAAATAAAAACTAAAATAAAGTGACTAATATTAAATTTCATGATTTTTTTAGTGTAAGAATTAAAATTTTAACAAAATCTAAAAATGATGACTACCAATTTAAAGAAAACACATGAAAGTGAGTAAGAAAAAACAAAAAAAAACATGAAAAGTTGAGTAGGAGAACATATAAGAAGAATAGATGAAGCATGCGGAAAGCATAGGAGAAACGTGGGGGAATGGAGGTTCTCATCAAGTTTCAGAAGCGTGGAGTATCGTGCTTCCGAAGCGAGTTTTCGGGAAGCGAGCTTCCCACCTATCTAAGAAGCTTCAGGTAACTCTGATATAAACAGTTACAAACACAATCGGATACCCAACTAAGAGACCCAATCCAAATCCAATCACGTCTCAATAATATCTTGACTTTCTTTACCAATAACCATGCTTATCTCAAGAGTCTGAGTTTTACTTTGAAATTGGAGGCCACGAGTATCTTATTTTTGTTGCTTCTTTTAATTACTTTAATCATGCCCATTTCTTAATTAATCAATGGGTGTTTGATAATGCGCTGCAATACCTTGAGGTACTTTTATGTTGAATTTATTCCCTTTTTTATACCTAGGTTAAGTTTTGACATGTACTAAGTGATATCTAAGCTTTGATTTCTTTACCATGAAGCAGTGATTATCTGAGTATAATGTTGGTGTAGCAAAATTTGACTCACAACTTATGCAGGCTGTAATTAAAAGGCTCATGACAGATGTACCATTTGGTGTCCTATTGTCTGGAGGCCTTGACTCATCTCTTGTTGCTTCTGTTGCTTCACGCCATCTTGCAAAAGCAAAAGTTGCGAGACAGTGGGGATCACAGCTGCATACATTTTGTATTGGTTTAAAGGTCATAATTCTTTCTCATTGAACCTCCATGAATCAATTTTCTTTTCTTTTCTTGTCTAATCCATGTCATCATATGGTCTGACATCCTCTGCATGCCTTTCATGAAATGCAGCTTTAATTATAAAATATATGGCCGATTCAATAACATTGTCTGATATTTTGGTAATTTTGATGTGTTTGTGGCTCTTGAGTAAGTAATAGACTTGCGATAGTACATTGTGCAAAAGGAAAAGAAAAGAACGAAAACCAGTGCATCAGCAATATCATGTTTTATATACTTTCTTCTGCTCCTGCTTCAAAAGTGTTTGTTAAAAAGATTTCTTACATGGCATGCATGTGATTTTAGCAAAGTGTATATACATGTGCCGTACTTTTTCTGTTGAAAAAGATTTACATATTTTGTGTCATTCTTTTTAGTGAGGACATGACATAATGTTTTCAAATATCTGACATGCATTTGGAAAAGTTGGATGTGTTGGGAGATTTTTTTTTGAGGCTTAAGTGCTAAAGTTTTCCTGGATTTCTGTCTGCTGAATGATTAAATATAAACAAAACTAAAACTGAAAATATATTATCATATTTGCGAAAAAAGCATGCTTTTTTTGTGCTGGCACTTTCTATGTTCATACCAACAAGGATGTATTCACTTGAATAGATTAAAATGTCACCTGCCACGGGGCAAGAGGTGCTTGCCTTGAGGCGAGGGCTGAGAAAATCCCTTGCCCTCTTGGGGAGGTAAATGATTTATCAAATATGTTGGTAAATGAAAATATTGATCCTGTAGGCGTTCAAGTGTTTCATTATTGAACATGAGAGGCGACCAAGCTTGACTTGTATGCATGTGTTTCATAGACAACCTGGTGCAAACTTTATTCTAACCATTTTAAGTCATCATTGATTTGCTAGTCTCCCTTTTGGCTTAAGAGTCATCTAAAGGCAAGTGCCTTCAGCAATGGGAAAATCCTTCTTTTGAGTAGGTTCCCCCCATTGTATACTGAAGAGTAAAGCAGAAAGAGTATCAAACCCTTGTCATAAAGAGACAATCTTGCACTGTTCTGACCTTTATCAACCTAATCTCGAATATAAGGTTAATTTTGTTTCGCATGCAGTTGTGGATGTGTGGTTGCATCTCATTCAGTTTGTTGCATGTATCTGTTTTCGCTTCTCCCATTTTCCCCTCCCGGAAAGAGAACCAAGAAAGTGTTCTATAGTAATGGACAGCTGATCCTTTATTCAAAAATCTTTACAGGGATCCCCAGACCTGAAAGCTGCGAGAGAGGTGGCAGACTATCTAGGTACTCTCCACCATGAGTTTTACTTCACAGTACAGGCAAGCTGTCTACTTTTGAAAGTGATTATCTCCGCATTGCTGGACTAGAAATGTTTTCAACTGACATCAATTGTTATTTTTATCAGGAGGGCATCGACGCACTAGAGGAAGTCATTTATCATATAGAGACATTTGATGTAACAACTGTGAGGGCAAGCACTCCCATGTTTCTAATGTCTCAAAAGATAAAGTCTCTTGGAGTAAAGATGGTTCTTTCAGGTGAAGGTTCAGATGAAATTTTTGGTGGTTATTTGTACTTCCACAAGGCCCCTAACAAGGAGGAATTTCATCTTGAAACCTGTCGTAAGGTACTGTTCTCTCGTTTCACTATATCTTCTTCCACAGATATGGATATGTATTTCAAGTGGGCTAATTTTTATCACAAATTAAGTTCTTTGGAATCGCATGATCTAGTGGTTCACTTCATAATAGAAACTTAATCCCTGTAGTTGGCTTGTACATAGATAAGATGCACGCTTTGCCTTAGATGTGAAAAGAACATGTGTACTTATGAATATCTAGGGATTATTGTCTCAGTATTCATGATCAAATATAGCACGTATATTGAACTTGACATAGTTCTTTTGCTTTTGCTGTAATAGTAGTTTTTACTTGGACATGGGCAGTTATTATCTTTGTGCACTTCAACAAAAGTCAATGTGTATAATCGTTTTCTTTGTTGCCATTTGTCTCATGTAATTGGTTACAGTGTGAGTTTCTTTCACATCTCTCATCTTCTTTGCACAATGATATTTCCCCCTGGTCAAGATAAATAGTCTACGTATTTCTTTTGAATATATACTAGAGAACATCTTATAAAGTTATTGTGAAAATCTAAGTTTTTTGTTCTGCCAATGGATCTTAGGGTTGAGAAGGCGTAAACAGGCATATAAGATAATAACACCATGCAGTGGAACAGTGGTATCAAATGTAATGTAATTTAACCTCAATGATTTCACTCTGGTCATGGATCTCAAGGTTCACAAATCTGAGACTGTCATATCAGAAGCAGTTGGCTTATATGAATTAATACGACTTCAAAGTGTATGTGTGTGTGTATCATGTAAGTGATGTGCTAGCTTTGTTTTGGTACTATGCAGCATTGGATTGGCCCATTACAGATGTTACCATCTCACTGGTTTCTCTCCAATTTGGTTTAAAAATCGTGTTGGTCAAAGGGGGAGTTTTTGTTTGGACAAAGGTGTCTTAAATCAACCTGACTTGTATGAAGAATGTTAATATTTTGAGAATACCATTGAATTAATGTTAAGATTATGATTTTTTTTATAATCCAAGGGAAAAAAACCGCATCGCCGACTGCGCATTGGCTGGCGTCCGGTTGGTAAAACCCTTGAGGTCCCCTCACCCCCTGGCCCACTGGGGGAGTACACCCAGCTTCGACCTTGCGGCAAGGGACACCACCTGTCAGTTTTGAACTTGTGACATCCTGTCAACTTGGTGGCATTCACAAGTCGCCCCTACCAGATTAGTGGAGTCTTCGTGGGCATTAAAATTATGATTTTTAGTATCTTTTCTCATGGTAACTGCACTTGGAGTCTAAAAATCATGCCAACGTTGTGGTTCTGCTATGTGATGTTAGGGTTGTTTATGGAATTAATAGAGTGATAAAGGAGACTGGAAAAATTAGACAGAACTTTACATACGGTGGAAGATTGTGGGATCTGATTTAACAAAAATAAAACAATAAAAAATCATTTTCTGTTGAAAATATCAACAATGTTTAATGCTATGCTATCTAAACACACGAATGCATGTTTTTTCTGTGTATTAATAACTTCTCATTTGATTCGGGTGCGACTGTTTTTCTCTTTTTTCCCTTTTCCAGATTAAAGCTCTTCATCTGTATGATTGCTTAAGGGCCAACAAATCCACCTCAGCATGGGGATTAGAAGCTCGTGTTCCTTTTCTGGATAAAAATTTCATCAATATTGCAATGAACATTGATCCAGAGTGGAAGATGGTGAGCATGCTTTAGCATTCTTCATGAGATTGGATTTAATATCTTGTCATCAATCTGACTTCTGCAAAGAATAAGACGGAACAAACACATCTTATGTTAATGTTTCTTATGCTTAAGATGAGATAATTTATGTTTTCTTCTGTTAATTAACAAGTTAGACCTGTGGCAAGGGTGATCGCCAACTTGTTCGGCTTGGATCCCAATGCTTCATGCATTTTGCGAATGGGATGACATCCAAAATGATGTTACATCATTTTCAATGTTAATTTTTTATTTGTTTTTCTGTTTCTTAGATCTTGTCATCAATCTTCTGCAAAGAATAAGATGGAACAAACACATCTTATGTTTTAATGTTTCTCATGCTTAAGATGAGATACTTAATTTATGTTTTCTTCTGTTAATTAACAAGCTAGATCTGTGGCAGGGGTGCCTGCCAACTTGTTAGTTTTGGATCCCGATGCTTAATGCATTTTGTGAATTGGATGACAGCTAAAATGATGTTAAATAATTTTCAGAGTTAATTTTTATTTGTTTTTCTGTTTCTTACGATGAAGAGAGACTTTTTTTTTCTGTCTATGCCCTGCTGATTAGAAGGATTTGAGATGTCAAACCCATAGTTACCGGAAGTGCCTCCCTAAGAAGGGAAGCACACTTTCGAAGCAGGAAGCACCATGTTTGGGGAAACGCGCTTCCCATTTGGGGGAAGCGCGCTTCCCAAATTGCTTCCCTCTCGCATCCTTGTCGTTTCACATTCATTTCCCTGTTGCTTCCCAATTGCTTCCTCTCGTTTTCCCCTCGCTTCGCCCTTGTTTTTTTGTGTTTTTCATGTTATTATATATATATATTTTTGTTTCTCCCTTGCTTCCCACCTGCTTCCCCTTATCTTCCCACTTGTTTCCTTCATGTTTCCTTTTTCGCTTCTCACATGCTTCCACAATCGCTTCCAAAATGAATCCTGCTTCATGCTTCATGCTTCATGCTTCATGCTTCATGCTTCATGCTTCATGTTTCATGCTTCATGCTTCATGCTTCATGCTTCATGCTTCATGCTTCATGCTTCATGCTTCATGCTTCATGCTACTTTTTAACACTCGCTTCCGCTTCACGCGTCGCTTCCCATGTCCATTTCGGTTCCTGGTAACTATGATCAAACCATTCATTCAAATGTTATGGAATTTTTTAGCATCACAATATTAGTGTCCAAGAGCAAACAAAACCCATAGACCAAGCCAAGTATAGAAAACAGGGTTTTTTCAGCACTTGACAAAAGTTTAGTGGAGATTTCAGGGACTATCATTCCGACCCTTACACTAGGCAGAAAAATGTTGGAGTTTTTCCTTTTCATTATCAGCAGCTCACAAAATCATGCTCCTGGCCTTTTCCTTTTAGGGAAACAATACCTGGCCGGTTCAAAGATACAAGCTTGTTGTAGTAAAGGATGCACATATTTGTTACTCTCTACTAGTTTAAACAAACACTTTGCTTTCTTCTTTATGCATGCCTGAATGTGCAAAACTTATTTCAGTTTTGAACTGTTTGTGTGCACAACATGACAGATAAAGCCTGACCTTGGTCGTATTGAGAAATGGGTCCTTCGATATGCATTTGATGATGAACAGAACCCATACCTTCCCAAGGTTTGTAGTTTCTATGCTTGTATAATTGCAGTATGCTATCAGCAGCAGAATGTCAGTAGACCAAACGCTTGTTGGCCTAACAAATTTTCTCTTCCTGTTCTTGTTCAGCACATACTGTACAGACAGAAAGAACAATTTAGTGATGGAGTTGGTTACAGCTGGATTGATGGCTTGAAAGATCATGCCAATGCACACGTACTTTTTAATTGCATAGGATTCCTCAATTTTTATTTTTGTTATCTTTGTTAGTTCAGTTTTGGAGTTAGATTCTTTCTACTTGAATTCTTAGGTCTCTGATGCGATGTTGATGAACGCAAGTTATGTCTTCCCTGACAACACTCCTACAACAAAGGAAGCATACTATTACAGGACAATTTTTGAGAGGTTCTTTCAAAAGGTATTCATCATTCTTCTTGAAGTTTGATTACTCAACATAAATTTGAAATTCCTTAATTTTATAAGGCTTTGTCTTCGTTCAGTGCCTTTCCTAAATCAGCACTAGAATGCAATTCAGTAAATTTGCTAATCAGTTTTCAGATATGCAATTCTGCATTCTTGTGTTTGAATATAATGGGTTTCAATTTACTGATCAAGAATAGAATTGGAGGATTTCTAGTTGCTAATATTTGAATGAAAAAGATACCATCCATTCTTTTTGGGACTGATTCCAGGCTTATTTGGCTGGACAATAAGGCCTGAGAGTGACATCATTTTCTTTGTGTTCATTTGTGGGTTTTGATGATCATTCGTGCTACATTAAAGGGATAGGTTTCCAGTTTTGATGGCCATTCACGATATATTTATGGGATAGGTTTCCCCATATTTTGTAGGATTGTGTAAGTAACTTTCAATATTTGGAAAGGGTCAAGTTCCTCTCAAAAAACTATTTGAAAAGGCTTAAATGTACATATCCTGAGAAATCAGATCTTTTTATATTAGCTGTTTTTTCAAAAGTTTTATTGCTGTGTACATATTGTTTTGAAAAGCTTTTCCTTGTTTGAGGTCAATTGTTATGTATTGCCTTTTTTTCGTCCATTATGGTGAATTTTATGTCCGCTATGTGCTATGAAAGTTAAAAAAGTAAACCTATCAGCATGTCGTTTCCCATGCCTTACTAAAGAACTCTTGCATAGTATGTATTTATAGTTCTGAATTGTAAGTTTTATATAGTTGGTTGTTATTTTCTATAACCATTATATATGCAAGGCTATTGTAAAAGTGGAATGCTTTTTCTAGCATAGCAACTAATTCGCGAGCTCTTTTCTTATGAACAGAGTGCAGCAAGGATGACCGTGCCCGGAGGACCAAGCGTAGCATGCAGTACCGCAAAAGCAGTGGAGTGGGATGCTGCCTGGTCAAAGAACCCGGATCCTTCTGGGCGGGCTGCTCTTGGTGTTCATGCTGCTTCATACAATCATACAGAAGAAGCAACTACCATCTCTAATGGAAAGCTTGGTCTATCACAGAAACTGCAAGATGGTGTAATAGTAACAACCGCATAACAAAAAAGCCTCAGCTTGGTTGTCAGATTCATGTTGTCAGATTTCATCCGCTTTTGAAAGACTGGATGCCTTTTGTAGTATTATGTAGGCTAAGCAAAAATAATAGTACGTTTTTCGTCACTTTTTATTGGTGTATTTGATTAAAGCTCAGTCACAAGTGTCGGTGATACTTTATATATAGCACGATAAATTCACAAACCAATAGATAAACGACTAAAACGTGATATTTTTATTTATATTGCCAAATTTTAATTTGTAGCGATTTTATCACCTATGAATTAAAAACTATGAAGAGCAAAAGATTAATATGAGCAAGGTTTGCTTTTTAGCCTTCTGCTTTTTCGTGGAGGGCAAAGGGAGAGGCGAGACCTCTAAAGGTTTAACTCGAAATGTAAGTGGGCCTCAGGTATCCAGTTTCAACAAATTTTGGATTCATCCACTGCTGCCATGCATATGACAGACGCACTATTTGTTGATGCTGGAACAAGGTGATCAATGCCCACACTAGACTATCAGTAAGTAACCTTATCAGTATCATCATTTCTTTTTAGTCTCTAACATTTCTATCTCTTGCCCTAACTGACCTTAACATGTGAATGCATAATTGATGACAATCTCTTTTTGAGTGCTTTGGAAACACGACCCGCCAACCCGCTTCTTAGCCGGGTTCGGGTTTGGCTTAAACGGGTTTGTGTTGTAAACGGGTTGACCCGCCTAACCTGTTTATTAAACGGGTCGGGTTCGTGTTAGGGGTATGCCAACCCGCCAACCCGGCTGACCCGTTTAATAAATGGGTTAGGCAGGTGGGTCAACCTGTTTACCGGAACCCGACCCGCCAACACGTTTACCCGACCCGACCCGTTTATTAAACGGGTTAACCGTGTCGTGTCGGGTTACCCGTTCAATAAACAGGTCAGGTTCATGTTGAGGTATGCTGACCCGCCGACCTGCCAACCCGATCCAATTGCCACCCCTAATGTTATGTGGAATCTGCTATCAAGAAACAAGAAGGCAGCAAATGTATACAGGTCCCAGAGAAACGCTAGTATCCTTGATTCAAACACCCCCACTGTAAGACCAACTGGGGCTCCACTTGTCTGGTAGGAGCAGCCAGTGCACTGTGCACGTAACCTTGTGTTGAGACGTTGCAGGTTCAAAACCCAATAGTATAGTTGTATAACTGGTCGGGGTCTGCCTAACCTCAGCTTGCCTTTCAAAATACAAAAACACCCTACTGTAAATATACTTTGCCTGAGCAAAAAACCGCTGGTCGTTACATTCATTGTAAAAGTTGAGAACGTAGCTACAAGGATCTGACATATATCACAACAGATTTAGACTTAGAAAACAAGGGTTAAAAATAGCACCTCTATATACAGATTAATATTACATCTAGTTAAAACTTCTTGAATGTGATGTGTCTGCTGCATATGAACACCTCAGAGGTCATTTAATTAATTCCGTACACCATGATAAAGATTCGTATTACAGGGAGAGCAAAGAGTGTCATACAGCAGCAACAGGTAGGCGTTAACAAGGTTTGCCTGGTTGTGGAGCGGTTCCATCACCATCTGCATAAGCCAGGGGGCTCCACATGGTGGACAGAAGCTTCTGTTTCTCCATATTTTGAACCATATGTGAAACCCCAGAGCTACATCATACACCGAATGAGCTTCAAATACTCGGATCAATATTTCCAATTTAAGCAAGAAAAAAGGCATTAAATAAAAAAACAGTTAAGGAATTCTAGAAGTGATTGCGTGATACCTCAACCTCCCTGACTTCAAACTCTGATGTGTGTGCGACATGAGTTGCCAAATGTTTCTGACGCAGAACTTGACCCACTTAATCTTCAAGTACAAATTTTTTAAAGATGAAAAGACTTCATTAGCTTTTTAAAAATTATTCACTTACCTCCAAGCACAAATAACAAAAGATTTCACATGATAAGAAAATATTATTGCATGTGCAGAGATTGTACACCTTGCATCTCAATAGGCCACCTTGAAAATTAACTGTGTTGGTCAAGCATTTTCTTTATGGGGTCATGTTTTACACGTGTATCCCATTATATGGTTTTCAAGGGTAAGGGCCTTGATTAGAAACATGAGCATGGTGCACATGCAATGACTTCATCAATAAGAATCTCACCTTAAGATTGCACAACATAAAGATCAGTGGATGACTTACAGGTCTCCATCCAAATAAAGTGCGAAATGGCCACCCCCACCCAATGCTATGAATTCAGACGAGCAAAGTGTGAAATAACGATTTGCACCTATATAAAATATAAGTGAGATAATACAACTCATATTAACTTATGTTCAAGTGAATTGAAGCTCCAAAACTGCTTGATCAGAACTTATCAGGTCAGTTGTAGAACCAATAACAGAGAAACTTATATTAGGTTTCAATATATGCAAGAATGTACTGGAAGATACCTGTTGGACGAAAGACAACAGGATGTCTGGATATATCAGTGAAAACAAAAGAATTGGGTGTTCCCTGCTTGACATCCAGAACAGTAACTGCAAAAAAGACTGATAAGAATGGACAAAAGAGCTGCAGAGAGAACAGGATATTGGTCTGAAATGTAACACCACCTAATATTTTCTCTTGTTTGTGGGCTTCAGTGGTGACTCAAGCAGGCCACCGAAAACTGCACCTTTCCTATCACCAACAACCTGAAAACGGTACAACCTTGCAGGAGTAAAGCTGTGAACGTGTAATCCTAATGAAGAGAATTATTTTTTATTACAAAGATTGCTTCAGCATTAGTAATATAAGATCACCAAAGTAAACTGTACACTGAGAAAAGTTATTGCCTTGCACACCAAAGAATAAAAACAATATATCAAAATGTGTGCATCGCTATAAAACTAAAATAACACCAATATCTCAGAAAATAAACTCAAAAAGCATGATATCTCATGGTTTTCTTGATGAGCAACTTCCATTTTATTTTTATTTTATATTGATCAATTGAAGGAAAACAATGCCCAACATGTGTAAAGGCAATCGAAACTCTGGTTGGATAAGCTTGAAGTTTCCAAGGATGAGGTTCCCCAACTCCAGACTCGTTTGATAGTTAGAAGCTTTCTTCACCTCCAAAAGCTACAAAGTCCTCATCACAGTCAAAATGTCTGGTCCGGTAGCTCACTTAGTATGCTTTGGTGACCTATCAGATTGAAAGCCTCTAGCCAAGAATTAGTGAGTAGGTGTCAATGGTAAAAGGTGCAAACTGTTGGGATATCTACAGTCCGGCTTCGCCGACTCCTGAAAAGTGGTGGCCCTGCGTAAAGACAGAAAACACAGAGCAAAAAATACATGGACGCATACCTGATCCAGCCATTTGGATGCTGTGTCATCGGAGATGGAGGTCGTCAAAGATTCTCTGCTCAGCCGAGCTGCAGCCACCACTAGCGAAGGCTTCCTCAGGCAGCCGGTGAGTAGACCTGTATTCCTCTTTTGCACACCAGGGTCGCTCATGATACCCTGTCTATATAAAGCATACGGTGGGAACGGTTTGCGTAACCGTTCCCCCTTATCGTATGCTGATTTATCGGATGGATCATCCCTGATGTGGGGATGTATCCACATCGTGGATAACCACCACGTCAATCATGGTGGTTAATCCTGTTGAGAAACTCGGTTTTGATGTCACATAATATGATACACTGTCTTATTTGATTTTGTATGATATGATAATATGTTCTCTTGAAATAATGTTATATTATGACTGAATATGTTTTGCCTTAAATCTAACGAGTATTTGATGCAAGGATATCTCACCCAATAAGGATGGAGACTTCCTGTTCAAGTACAACTATGGTGCAATCATACTCCTTGAAGAAAAAGCTTGATGAGCCATGCTTTCCTAAAGTTCAAATGAAGAAATCGGCTACCTCAAGATGAAGATTTTTTTCTTCTTTAGAGTCATATGTAACAGAACCTTTCAGGAACTTGCATATTGCATATTACATATTACATACTCATTCATACATACTATATCATAAAAGTATACGATAGTTTCAAAAAGGTTCTTTTTTGAAAACCAATAAGTGTACCTTCTTACAACCTTTTATGAAAAAGATATTTTGTCATATAATAATTGTACCTTCTTACAACCTTTTATGAAAAAGACATTTTGTCATTGTACCTTACACTATATACAAGACAACATAAAAAAAAAAGGAATGTAGGAAAAAGACAAAAACATAAAATCGGCTACATAAGAAAAACAAATAAAATATGTTTTTTTATCTTCTTTAATGAAATGTTTTTTTTATAGGAAGAAGACAAAAACATAAAATCGACTACATAAGAAAAACAAATAAAATATGTTTTTGAAAAGACTTTAGTTATCTTCTTTAATGAAATGTTTTTTTATAGGAAGAAGACAAAAACATAAAATCGACTACATAAGAAAAACAAATAAAATATGTTTTTGAAAAGACTTTAGTTATCTTCTTTAATGAAATATTTCTTAATACAAGAAGAAGACAAAAACATAAATCGGCTACATATAAGAAAAACAAATTAAATATGTTTTTAAAAGGACTCTAGTTACCTTTTTCTCATAACCATAGAATGTCGACTTACTTGAAGTCATCATTCTCTCTACAAAGCATTAAATGCCTTCTGTAACAAATCCTTTCTAAATATCCTTCCCAAAGAATGTCGACCTTCTTTTTGGTCCTCATTCTCTCTGGAGACTTTGAAATACACTACATAAAGAATACACTTGACATGACTATGTACAAATAAATATCTCAAAGCACTCATAGTACTTACACTCATTTAAAGTAAAGAAGTACTAATGTACCTCAAATCATTAATTAGAATAAAGACAAAACTACAACCCAACGTTCAAATGTACTATTATAAGAAATAGACTTTTTACATAAAAATATGTATTACCTAAAACAATACAATGACTAGTGTACCCTCTATTTCACCTTTATGGAAAAAGGCATTCTCGAACTTCTCTAAAAGATGGTTTTGAAATGACCTAACATTTCACATTTCAAAAAGTTACAATTCCAAAATGTAACGACTACTTTTTATAAGCTATACAAACACACACACATAAACTATTCAAACGAGAGGAATGGAATAGACGTGTGAGCTTACAAAGAGAAAAATTTCTATTCGTGATTTGAAAAGAGAGCCTTGAAAAAGAAAGAGAAAAAGAAAAAGGAAGAAAAGAGAAAAAGTCAAGTCCAGCTCTTTGACAAAGAGTATCCTCTGAGTGACAAACAGAACATTCTTAGAATCCTTCATTCGTGCATTCATATCATTCTGAAGGTTCTATAGGAAGTATTGTAACTCTGTTATTCACTGTTTTCCTTCTTTGTTTAAAGAAGTAGACCTTTGTGAAAGAGGGTGTTGCCCTTCTCTGTTGAGAGAAGAAGACCTCTTGGGAAGAGGGTGTGCCCCTTCTCTGTTGAGAGAAGAAGACCTCTTGGGAAGAGGGTGTTGTACTATTTATCCGGTAACTCGGATGTTATAGTGGAATCTCAAGTGGTTTGCTTGGGGACTGGATGTAGGTCTGGATATTGACCGAACCAGTATAACTTCTGTGTTTTATGTGTTGTGCCTTATTGCTTAATTATTTTATTTTATCGATCATTATCATATTTCACTATTCACTCCCCCTCTAGTGAAATTTCATTTGGTATCAGAGCAGGTTTGCTGGTTTCGACGTAACAAGTCTTCCAGCACAAATGGCATCTACTTCTTATGCTCGTGATATTGAAGGTCAACACGCATCTCGTCCTCCCTTCTTCAATGGCTCCAACTATGGATATTGGAAGTGCAGAATGGCTATCTTTCTCAAATCCATAGACTTTGCTGTATGGAAAATTGTTGAGCATCCATACACATCTCCATCCGCAGACTATAACTTATGGTCTGATGAAGAAAAGAAAATGGCAAACCTAAATGCAAAGGCTATGAATGCCTTATATTGTGCCATTGATCAGAATGAATTCAACAGAATATCTATATGTGAATCTGCATATGACATTTGACATTCTTTGGAGGTTATTCATGAAGGAACCAACAAAGTAAAAGAAGCCAAAATATCATCTCTTGTTAGAAAATATGAGTTGTTCAAAATGAACAAAGATGAACCCATCACAGAGATGTTTACCAGATTCACCAACATCACCAATGATCTGAAATCTCTGGGTGTAACATACTCCCAGACTGAAAAGGTGAAGAAAATCTTGAGATCTCTCACAACTGATTGGGAGAAAAAGACTACTGCTATTGAAGAAGCTCAAGATTTATCTAAACTTGCATTGGACGACTTAATAGGCAATCTTATGGCCTATGAAGTCCACATGAAAGAAAGAAGGGAAGAAGAGCAACCAGTAAAGAAAACTCTAGCTTTCCCAGCTCTATCTGAGAATGAAGACTCAGATAAAGAATCAGAAATTGCGCTACTTACCATAAAATTCCAGCGCTTCATGAGAAGGAACCGACTTCCAAACAGGCACAAGGAAAGAAAAGATCTTAAAGAAGATCCCATGTGCTTTCAGTGTAATAAGCCAGGCCACTTAAAACGTGACTGTCCACTTCTCAAAAGAAAGTCCAAGACTGAAAAACCAAAGAAGAGGTTCTTCAAGAAAAAGGCTCTGCATGCTCAATGGGATGATTCAGAACCATCCACTAGTGAAGAGTCAAGTGATGATGAAGCCGAAACTGCAAATATGTGCTTCATGGCAAACGAAAGTTCGGTAAATGAAATCTCTGATTTTTCCTTTGAAGAACTTCTAGATGCTTTTCAAGATCTATTTGAAGAATCTAGAAAATTGAGTTTCAAAAATAAAGTTTTAAAATCTGAAAATTTAAAGCTTTCCCAAGAGAATGAAAAACTCAGCAGTGAAAATTCTGAGTTGAAAGAGAAAAATCTTATGCTTATATATGAAATTTCTTCTACTAGCTCCAAAACTAAAAATATACAAGTAGAAATTTCAGAGCTAAAAACTAAAACTGAGAACCTCATGAAAACGGTTTTCAAGTTTACTAAAGGTAAAGAGAACTTGGATAAACTCTTATCCTCTCAGAAGGTCTCCTTTTACAAGAATGAGATTGGCTATTCTCATTTCAAAAAACCTTCTTGTATAAATCAAAAGACCATGTTTGTGAAAAGTTCATCTGAACCAAATAAGGAGTATTATATTGATAATCTTTTTAACTCCTCTAAAGAGATAGACAAACCCAAATCCAAATGGATATGGGTTCCAAAGTCTAACAAAAAAGGACCCGATTGGGTACCAAAAAGAAGATTTACTTAATGTTTTGCAGGCTCCAAAGAAGAAGAACAGATGGATACTAGATAGTGGATGTTCAAAGCACATGACAGGACATCCAGACCTTTTTGCTGTTCTTCATCATAAAGAAGGAGGAACCGTCACCTTTGGAGATAACAACAAAGGTTTGATAATTGGTATTGGAAATATTGGTAACATAGACAAACCTCTTATCAAAGACGTTCTCCTTGTTAAAGGCTTAAAACATAACCTACTAAGTATCAGTCAAATGTGTGACACAGGTTATAATGTTAGCTTTAATCATGATGCATGCCTCATAGCTGACACAAATGAAAACATCATCTTAAAAGGTATAAGAAAGAATAATATATATGAACTATACCTAGAAAACATCACAGAACATTGCCTCATAGCTAATAATGACACTCAACATCTATGGCACATGAGAATGGGCCATGTCAACTCTAAATACATGTCTAAACTAGCTAAAGATAAGTTAGTACGTGGGTTACCCAACATATCTTTTAAAAAGGATTATTTTTGTGATGCATGTCAATTAGGAAAATTGTCAAAATCTTCTTTCAAATCAAAAAATGTCATTTCAAGTAAAAGACCTTTAGAGCTTCTCCACCTGGACCTCTTTGGTCCTTCTAGGGTAGCTAGCCTTAATCAAAATAGATATGCTTTTGTCATTGTAGATGATTACTCAAGATTTACTTGGGTAATATTTTTGAAAAACAAAAGTGACACGTTTTGTCAGTTTGAAATCTTATGTAAAAAATTACAAAACGAAAAATCGTGTTCTATTGTTAAAATCCGTAGTGACCATGGAGGAGAATTTGAAAATGAACTCTTTGAAAATTTTTGTAACTTGCATGGTATTTCTCATAACTTTGCCTTTCCTAGAGCTGCACCTCAAAATGGTGTAGTAGAAAGAAAGAATAGAACCCTTCAGGAATCTGCCAGGACTATGCTCCAACACAATAATCTTGCAAAATCTTTTTGGGCAGAAGCTGTTAATACTGCATGCTACATAACAAATAGAGTTCTCATTAGACCCTTATTAAATAAAACTCCCTATGAACTATTCTATGACAGAACTCCAAGAATAGACTACTTCAAAGTCTTTGGATGTAAATGCTTTATCCTAAACACAAAAGATAGCCTGGATAAGTTTGATGCTAAATCTGTTGAAGGCATATTCTTAGGATATTCAAGTCATAGTAAAGCATACAGAGTTTTCAATAAGTGTCATAATACTATTGAAGAATCTATGCATGTTAGTTTTTGTGAATCTATTGATCAATCTGTTCATATACAAACTAATGATGATGATGTTGAAAGTACAGATTTATTTTTAGATAACACAGCTAAGTCTAATGAAGATGATCACCAAAGAACCTTTGTCGATATCAAAGATCATCCTCAAAAGCAGATTTTGGGAGAACTAACAAAGGGGGTTCAAACTAGAGCTCAGCTAGAACGGATTGCAAACATGGCATTCATTTCTCAACTTGAACCTAAGAAGATTGATGAAGCCATCATTGATGAGTTCTGGATGCTAGCCATGACTGAAGAACTGAATCAATTCCAAAGAAATGACGTTTGGGATCTTGTACCGAGACCAAAGGATCATCCAATCATTGGGACAAGATGGATCTTCAGAAACAAGCTAGACGAAACAGATAATGTTATAAGAAACAAGGCCAGACTAGTAGCTCAAGGATACAACCAGGAGGAAGGTATTGACTTTGATGAAACATTTGCTCCTGTTGCTAGACTTGAATCTATTAGAATGCTCTTAGCATATGCAAGCTATATGGATTTCAAATTATTTCAAATGGATGTTAAAAGTGCTTTCTTAAATGGTTTTATAAATGAAGAAGTCTATGTAAAACAACCTCCAGGATTTGAAAATGAACAATACCCAGATCATGTTTTTAAACTCAAACATGCTTTGTATGGTTTAAAACAAGCACCTCGTGCTTGGTACGAAAGACTTAAAACCTTTTTATTAAAAACTGGTTTTTCTGTTGGCAAAGCAGATTCTACACTATTTGTCAAAGTAGTGAATAATCATACCCTAATTGTTCAAATCTATGTCGACGACATCATCTTTGGATCTTCTAACAGCACTCTCTGTGAAGATTTTTCTAAGTCCATGCAGAAGGAATTCGAAATGAGTATGATGGGAGAACTCACCTACTTTCTTGGACTGCATATTAAGCAAACCAAGGATGGAGTTTTCATCAACCAATCTAAGTATGCTCATGAACTTCTGAAGAGGTTCAACATGAACTCAACTGCTTCAAAATTCACTCCTATGAGCACTACTACTGTGTTGGACAAAGATGAAGATGGTAAGACTGTTGATACAAAGGTATACCGAGGTATGATAGGATCACTTCTTTATTTAACTGCTAGCCGTCCAGATATAATGTTTAGTGTTTGCTTGTGTGCTAGATTCCAGTCAAATCCAAAAGAATCACATCTTAAAGCTGTAAAAAGAATAATGAGATATTTAAAAAACACAGTTGATTTTGGATTATTCTATTCAAAATCCTCTACATTTGATCTAATCTCATACAGTGATGCTGACTTTGCTGGAAGTAAATCTGACAGAAAAAACACAAGTGGAACATGTCACATGCTAGGGCACTCACTGGTATCATGGTTCAGTAAGAAACAGAATTGTGTATCATTATCAACTACTGAAGCCGAATACATTGCTGCTAGCCTAGCTTGTACTCAAGTTATCTGGATGAAACAAACATTAAAAGATTTTGGTTTAAATTTTGAAAATACAACTATTTTCTGTGATAATACAAGTGCTATAAACCTATCTAAGAATCCTATTTTACACTCACGAACTAAGCACATTCAAATAAGACACCACTTCTTAAGAGAACAAGTCTTAAACAATATAATTAAACTAGAATTCATACCCACTAATCTACAGTTTGCAGACATATTCACTAAACCATTAAAACATGAAGACTTCACACGAATTAGAAGGGAACTAGGAATATGCAAACTAAGTGACTTATAAATTAATTACACTTAATATAATACTTCTTATAAGTCTTGTTTAAATCGTATTTTAAATTGCTTTCCTTCTTATCGTTTTTAGTTAGTCAAACTAAGTTTCCATATTCACGTATTCTTATAAGACACATTCTTTATGTCATTCAAACTTGTCATCTTTCAAGTACACATCCATTATAACTCCTTGTCCTATCTCCTTTCTCTCATATCCATAAAAACTAATTATATTAAAAGCCATCATAACAATGTACACATCACTAAACTCCTTTATTATTTTTTTTGTCCTTTTATAAAAACTTTTCTTACGATAAATGGTCCTACTTAGTTTATGAGAACTTATTACTCTTCATTAGTTAAAATCGAATGACTATTTAGTTCCTTTAAAAGATCTAGTTACTATATTCTCACGTAAATTATTTTTTTTACTATATCATATGTTATATCATAGCCCTACAAACTATCTATTATCATCTCTTTCATATACAAATTAAGCCTCCATTCTTGTCAACTCTTGTTTTAACCTAACCTTGTCGAGTTTCTTTAAGAATATAAATAATAATTCATATCAATCATAACTTTATGTCTTTCATCAATCCTTTTTTTATTACTTCTTTATCCTTCACAAAAATCCATATATGTCATCTCACTTCTCTCTATGACAACTCTCATTTATTACTCTTCATTCATAAATATTTCTTTGTCTCCTCATTTCATCTCTCGAATACGTTTTTTTATTATACATTTTTGAATCCGACTCCTACATGTCTATTCTTATTTCAATTCTTATATATTTTTTAACACTTTCTCCTTTTAATCTCATCATCTCTCTCACCACTAGTCTAAGTCAAAATATGTCCTTCTCATATCCTCGTATACTCTTAAAAAAAAAATTACAAATATTAATCATGAAACATTTTTTTTTGGGCACTCTTTTCTTTAAAATGTCATATCTTTCAAAGTACACATCACATGATCACCCTATGACCTTTCTTTCCATCCGTGACCTTCTCTCTCTGTTATTGTATGTCTCTCTAAAATCGAGAACCTTTAAAGTCTTGCCTCCAAGCAAACCTTTATTTATTCTATCTTTACTTTATGTCATATCTAAATCAAGTAAATGTTGTCCTTTATTTTCTTTCTCTCCTCTCTAGATATCCACATCATCTTTTTTATGTCTTTAACTCTCCATTCACGAATTTAGAATCCCTTCACATAGAGTAACAAGTTGTTTGTCTTGTTAGGCCATTATTTTTAAAAGATCAATCTTTTTTGTAAAAAAAAAAAATGACACCCCATACTCTATTAATGGCTTCCCCCACTAGTCGATAAACTCATCCATAGTAAAATCTATATATTTCAATACTATGTCCTCCTCAATCTAATATAATACACTATTCTCCATCATTGATTTGATTTGTCCCTCACAAGCTTCTTAACTTACTACTCACGGATTTTCTTATTTGACTAAAATCTAAAAATTACTCACTTCCAATGTCATTCATTTCATATCAACAATTATTTTCTTCCTTCTATTTAATCAATTGGTTCATCTCTTACCATTCCATTCGAACTTTTCTATCCTTATACAAACTTTCTCTCGGTTCTAGCTCCTTTCTCTCCTAGTGCTTTATTTTCAAGACACTCGAAAATGGCTTCCTCCTCTACCAATGTGATCACCTCCGCCGATCTAAGGTATCCTGATTTGTTTCACACCTACAACTCACTCTGCTCTCGCCCCATTCATAAAGGAAAATTGATCAACTTTGACGACTTCATGTTCTTCGACTTAGACACCTATCTCCCCGAACTCAAACATCTCATAGGATCTTCATCTCCAGCCGCCTATTATCCTGAACTAGTCCGACTGTTTTATACCAACTTCTCTTCTGATCATGAACAAACCTCAATCACCAGCAAAGTCCGAGGACAACTGATGATTTTCGATGCTTCCGACCTAGGTAGAATTCTAAATCTACCTTCCACCGGTACCGACCTTAACGCCATAGTACCAATCGACCGATCGGTACTTCGAAAAATACTTCTCTGCACCAACTGCTACCAACTTCCGTGGCACATGAGGAATCTCCAACCTCAAGCTCAGCTACTTGCCCAGATTCTTCTCCACAACATCTATCCCAAGCATCCCCGCTAGGGATTAGTTCCTCGAAAAATCTCTCTTCTTATCTACGCAATCCTTTCTTCTCTTCCGATAAATTGGTCATCCATTATTTTCGACCTCTTTATTCGTTATCAGAAATTTGCGCCTCTTCTTTTTGGGTGTTTTATAACTCCCATTCTCAAATACTTCCAAGTACCACTTCACAACGAAGTCATCCTCCGTCCCTCTCACGTCCTCGATGGTACCACCTTCAATCTAAGGTCCCTGCACATGCCCGGCTCTGATGAAGCAGATCCAATGTCCTCCTTCAATTACTTTTCTGCTATGATGGATATCGAGCAAACTCAAGATCAAATCCTTCGTAATCAAGCCCTGTTGCAGCAGACTCGCAAGCGGAATCGTGCCAACCGGACACCTTCACCTTCTCCACCTTCGAGATAGACTCATTTTTTATTATATTTAGTCTGTAATAACTTTTAAATACTTTCGGTCTGTAATAATTTTTTTTACTCTGATCCCTCCTTTTTGTCCATGACAAAGGGGGAGAAAACCTGTCTCTTTAATCATTATTTCACCTTTTTTATCATATTATTATTTCTATGCATAATGTCTTTTTGACAGGGGGAGCATATTTTGTCATCATCAAAAAGGGGGAGAATGTTGAGAAACTCGGTTTTGATGTCACATAATATGATACACTGTCTTATTTGATTTTGTATGATATGATAATATGTTCTCTTGAAATAATGTTATATTATGACTGAATATGTTTTGCCTTAAATCTAACGAGTATTTGATGCAAGGATATCTCACCCAATAAGGATGGAGACTTCCTGTTCAAGTACAACTATGGTGCAATCATACTCCTTGAAGAAAAAGCTTGATGAGCCATGCTTTCCTAAAGTTCAAATGAAGAAATCGGCTACCTCAAGATGAAGATTTTTTTCTTCTTTAGAGTCATATGTAACATAACCTTCAGGAACTTGCATATTGCATATTACATATTACATACTCATTCATACATACTATATCATAAAAGTATACGATAGTTTCAAAAAGGTTCTTTTTTGAAAACCAATAAGTGTACCTTCTTACAACCTTTTATGAAAAAGATATTTTGTCATATAATAATTGTACCTTCTTACAACCTTTTATGAAAAAGACATTTTGTCATTGTACCTTACACTATATACAAGACAACATAAAAAAAAAAGGAATGTAGGAAAAAGACAAAAACATAAAATCGGCTACATAAGAAAAACAAATAAAATATGTTTTTTTATCTTCTTTAATGAAATGTTTTTTTTATAGGAAGAAGACAAAAACATAAAATCGACTACATAAGAAAAACAAATAAAATATGTTTTTGAAAAGACTTTAGTTATCTTCTTTAATGAAATGTTTTTTTATAGGAAGAAGACAAAAACATAAAATCGACTACATAAGAAAAACAAATAAAATATGTTTTTGAAAAGACTTTAGTTATCTTCTTTAATGAAATATTTCTTAATACAAGAAGAAGACAAAAACATAAATCGGCTACATATAAGAAAAACAAATTAAATATGTTTTTAAAAGGACTCTAGTTACCTTTTTCTCATAACCATAGAATGTCGACTTACTTGAAGTCATCATTCTCTCTACAAAGCATTAAATGCCTTCTGTAACAAATCCTTTCTAAATATCCTTCCCAAAGAATGTCGACCTTCTTTTTGGTCCTCATTCTCTCTGGAGACTTTGAAATACACTACATAAAGAATACACTTGACATGACTATGTACAAATAAATATCTCAAAGCACTCATAGTACTTACACTCATTTAAAGTAAAGAAGTACTAATGTACCTCAAATCATTAATTAGAATAAAGACAAAACTACAACCCAACGTTCAAATGTACTATTATAAGAAATAGACTTTTTACATAAAAATATGTATTACCTAAAACAATACAATGACTAGTGTACCCTCTATTTCACCTTTATGGAAAAAGGCATTCTCGAACTTCTCTAAAAGATGGTTTTGAAATGACCTAACATTTCACATTTCAAAAAGTTACAATTCCAAAATGTAACGACTACTTTTTATAAGCTATACAAACACACACACATAAACTATTCAAACGAGAGGAATGGAATAGACGTGTGAGCTTACAAAGAGAAAAATTTCTATTCGTGATTTGAAAAGAGAGCCTTGAAAAAGAAAGAGAAAAAGAAAAAGGAAGAAAAGAGAAAAAGTCAAGTCCAGCTCTTTGACAAAGAGTATCCTCTGAGTGACAAACAGAACATTCTTAGAATCCTTCATTCGTGCATTCATATCATTCTGAAGGTTCTATAGGAAGTATTGTAACTCTGTTATTCACTGTTTTCCTTCTTTGTTTAAAGAAGTAGACCTCTGTGAAAGAGGGTGTTGCCCTTCTCTGTTGAGAGAAGAAGACCTCTTGGGAAGAGGGTGTTGTACTATTTATCCGGTAACTCGGATGTTATAGTGGAATCTCAAGTGGTTTGCTTGGGGACTGGATGTAGGTCTGGATATTGACCGAACCAGTATAACTTCTGTGTTTTATGTGTTGTGCCTTATTGCTTAATTATTTTATTTTATCGATCATTATCATATTTCACTATTCACCCCCCCCTCTAGTGGAATTTCAAATCCAACATTCTCCCACTTGATCCGACGATAAATATTTTAACCAAAAAACCTTATGGAAATAACTTGATGAATAGAATGGCCTTTTTTATTCTATTCTATAGATCCTGAGTTGAATCTCTAATCCTTATGAGATTGACAACAACCATAATGAGAATCAAAAACTGAAAGTGATCACTTTATTTATATGCATATGTAAAAAAGAGTTTAACAATCCCATCCTCATTACATGTTCGGAATATAATCCTGGTGCTAGCCCTTTAGTAAGAGTATCAACGATCTTCTCTTTGGTACCAATATTAACAATATGCACTAAATGATTCTCCGTCCTTTATTTAACAACAAAATACTTCAATTCCATATGCTTGCATGATGTAGTACTTTTGTTGTTAGAAAAGGACATCGCAACTTCATTATCACAGTAGACCTTCAGTGGCTTCCCAATGGAATCGACCACCTTTAACTGTGATATGAAGTTCTTTAACTATATAGCCTGCGAAGTAGTCTCGTATAATGCTATGAATTCTACCTCCATGGTGTGGGCAGCAGTGGTCATCTGCTTTCCATTCCTCCAAGAGATTGCGCCCCCAGCAAGTAAGAAGAAGTACCCAGTAGTAGACTTTCTACTATTAAGGCATCCTCCTAAATCCACATCTGAGTAGCCAATGACCTCGAGGTGATCAATTTTATGATACATCAACATATAGTCTTTTGTCCCTTACAAGTACCGCAAGACTTTCTTGGCAGCCTTTCAATGGGGTAAACCTGGGTTAGACTGAAATCTTCCAAGTACCCTTATTGCAAAAGAAATATCCGGTCGAGAACATGTCTGCGCGTACTACAAGCTGCCAACAACTGATGTATATGGATAAACACTCATTTGTGCTTTGTCAATATCGTTCTGTGGACAATCCTTTAGGCTCAACTTGTCACCTTTTGATATGGGTGTAGAACTAGGAGAACAATTATTCATCCCATATCGCTTTAACACCTTATCTATATAGGATCTCTAGGAGAGGCCTAGAACACCTTTTTCTCTTTCTCGACGGATCTCAATGCCAAGAACATAAGCAGCCTCAACCATATCTTTCATATCAAAATGTGATGCAAGAAATTGTTTTGTCTCTGAAAGCAACTTTATATTGTTGGTTGCAAGTAAAATTGTCATCCACATACAACATCAATATAATGAACTTACTCCCACTTTCCTTAAGGTATATACATTTATCAATAATGTTTTATGTAAACCAAAAAGTCACAATGACTTGGAAAAATTTAATATATCACTGTCGAGAGGCCTGTTTAAGTCAATATATATTGATTTGTTAAGCTTGCAAACAAAATGATCATCTTCAGAGAAACCAAGAGGTTGTTTCATGTATACCTCTTCATTCAGATCCCCGTTGAGGAACATTGTTTTCACATCCATCTTATGTAGCTCTAAGTCATAATGAGCTATGAGGGCCAAAATTATTCTCATTGACTCCTTAGTTGAGACAGGAAAAAATGTCTCATTATAGTCAATGCCCTCCATCTAGGTGAATCCTTTAGCAACCAATCTTGCTTTATGTCTCTCTATGTTACCTTTGGAGTCCTTCTTGGTCTTAAAGACCTATTTACACCCTACGGGCTTTACTCCTTTAGGTAACGTGACAAGATCCCACACTTGATTTTTAGTCATAGAGTCTAACTCTTCTTTCATGACTTCTATCCAGTGCGAAGATTGTTTGCTTTCAACAGCTTCCATAAAAGTCAATGGGCCATCATCCATATCTATGAAATCATCAGGCTCCTAAAGGTACAACACATAATCAGAATGTATAGCAGATCTCCTAATCCTTGTGGATCTCCAAACAGGTCGTTCTTCAGGCTCAGATTGAACCTGATCATCCTATTTGTGCTCTTTCGCATTGTCCACAATAGGTTCACTTTGGATTTGTGCATTAACAATCGAATGATCAACCACACCATCATTAGGAATAACAATGTGGTATCTTTCGATGTTTTCCTTAACAGGTGATGAAACTGGATCCTGTACTTTCTCAAAACCAAGGCTTCGAAGTGCACTTAATCCTACTGAACCATCTTCTAGGAATTTTTCTTTATCCATTTCAACAATCTGTGGTGAGTGAGATGGGCAATAAAACTTGTACCCTTTTGATCTTTCTGGATAACCAATGAAATATCCACTAGTTGTTCTTGGATCAAAGGCTTTAATGTGGGGGTTATACAATTTAGCCTCTGCAGAACATCCCCATATGTGCATATAAGACAGTGATGGTTTTCTACCTGTCCACAGCTCGTAAGAAGTTTTAGGTACGGATTTTGTAGGAACCTTATTCAAAATATGCACAACAGTCCTTAAGGCTTCACCCCACAACTTTATGGGAAGTGTTGAATAATTCAACATAACTCTGACAATTTTCTTAAGCATACGATTTCTTCTTTCAGCTACACCATTCTGATAGGCACTACCAGGCATGGTATATTGAGGCACAATGCCTTCCTCTTTGAGAAATCGCGCTAATGGTCCTTCCCTTTGCCCCATCTCAGTAAATCTACCATAATATTCGCCACCTCTATCAGACATGCATATCTTAATAACCTTATTGGTTTGTTTCTTTATTTCTTTCTTAAATTCCTTAAACATCTGAAAAGCATCAGATTTTTCAAAGATTAAGTAGATATACATATACCGAGAATAGTCATCTATAAAGGTGAAAAAATATTTCTCGCCTGTGTAACAAGGGAAAAATGGTCCGCATACATCCGTATGGACTATCTCCAATATCTCACTACTGCGTTTAGCACCCTCTTTATATGTGTTTGTATGCTTAGCCTTTATGCAATCAACACCTGGGTCATTGTCGGTAAAATCTAAAGATTTCAAGATCCCTTCATTTACAAGTCTCTTTATTCTCTTTTCAGAGATATGACCCAACCTTCGATGCCAAAGCATGTAAGATTTATCATTTATCAAGATACGTTTATTTTCAACCAATGCGTATTCAGAAGTCAGAGACTCCTGAGTTTGGATCTGCACATTCAATCTATATAAACCATTACAAACTGATGCAGAACTAATTTCAATTGAATTTCTGAATATGAACAATTTGGAATTTTCAAACTTAAAACAATATCCAAATTTATCCAACTTTGAAATTGAAATTAAGTTTCTACTATACGATGGAATATAAAAGACATCATGAAGATCTAAAACTATGCTTGTATCTAGAGTAATCCTGCAGGTTCCAACACCCTTCACATGTGAACGCATCTTATTTCCCGAATAGATGTTCTTCTCATGCATTGTTGGTTCTCTTCTGCGCAGAAACAACTGTAGACAGTTGAAAATATGAACAGTAGCACCAGAATCAATCCACCAACTATTTTCAGGAATTTGTAATAAATTACATTCATGAGAAACAAATGACAAATTACCTCTCTTTTACAACCACTTCTTATACTTTATGCAATCTGCCTTCCTGTGTCCCTTCTTATTACAAAAGAAGCACCTTATGGAAGTAGAGTGTGAACACCCCAAATTTTTCAAAGGTTTTCAAAATGACCCTTTTGCCCCTAATTCCATCCTCTGAGAAAATCAAAGCGATTTTAAAGCTAAATTTCGGTCATTAAAAACCATATTGATCCATTCAAAATCAATTTCGGGTTCGAACCCAGTGTTTTAAATCCATATTTTCTCAAAATCCGGATTCAAACCCATTTATGAAGAAATTTTCTCAAAATAGCTTTTAAATCTCAGAAAAACTCCCTTTTGTAAATATTTTACAAAAACACCAAAAAAATTAGTTTTAACCTTTGATTTCTTGTAAAACTCTAGGATTTTATTCTAAAAGTACAAAAAAAATGAAAATAACATAAAAAAAATCAAAAAAATTAAGAAAAGCTACAAGGAAAACGAATGATTTTCAAGCTTTTGAAGCCATTTTGCCAAAAACCTCATTTCGTAACCATTTTTCAAAAATTTCCTAAAAAGGAAACCTCCTTTTGGAAAAAGTGGAGAATTCCTAACAAACTCCTCCCGCGCATCCTCTCTCTTGATTCACGATCGTTGATCTTCCAACAGCCTCCCCTCCCCTCAACCTTCAATCCTTAACGACCTCCTCTCTCGAGCCTTCCAGGCCCTCCTTAAGAAGAGACCCCGATCTTCTGTGGGGGATCGATCTTTTTCCTTGCTAATCATCCATGAGACTCATCTTCACGCTGCAAATTTCTCCTCTAGCATCATCGATCATCCAACCTTCCTTCTGAAGAATTACAAACACGGAACCCTTGCAAAGATCAGAAAGAAGGATTTCAATCTACCTTTGATCCAGCGACTTCATCGGTGATCGGGTTCCCTCTTCCATCCATCTTCTTTAAAGTAACAAATTTTTCCTTTCCTTCAATCGAAGAAGGCCTCCATGATAGAATTAAAGTCTCATTCTCCTCTCTTCGTGGACTCTATCAAACAAGGTAAATTTCTTCCATCTTACCTCTATTAGTTTCTCTTTTGGTTTTCTTGTCCATTTGCCCCATTGACGCACCCCCTGTAGTCTCGATTTGCATCTAGCAACATCGATTTACAGGCGTGCAATATCAATGGAATCCGCGGATTCCAACATTTCTTTTCTAAAAAAAAAAATATAGAGAGAGGAAGAGTAGATCTCATGTGTAACCATGTTTGTTTTTATATTTTGGTTCAATCCCAAATTGCCATTTCATTTTTCTGTAAATGTACACTTCTTTTTATATGATCTGCTCGGATCTCACCATGAATCAGAGTCGATTCACGGTGAGGTTTGTTATGATTTTGCGCTGTATTCATGCTTCTGTGAAATTGGGTAAAACTGGTACCTATTTTGCTGTGCCTACTGCAAACTCAGCTGATCTACCGAGAATACTGAGTTCCCAAGTGGATCTACCGTAAGAGATTAGCAGGTTATAAGAGGTTTTTCATCAGCACTGCATTTTACATATCGGCATTCTTTTGTTCTCGTGGCTAATATGATTTGGTCAGTAGATTTACACTATTGCTCATTCCGTTTGGTTACTCCATTAATCATGGTGAAGTCTTTGGGATTTCACGAAAAGACTGATTTAGAGATCAGTATGTCCATTATGAAGTAAGCTCAGATCGGTAAATGTGACAGAGATCCTGGCTTCAACCGGCGGGTTTACAGCTACCGTGAAGATATAAGATTCAGGTTCCATGAAAATCTGTCTAAAAAAAAATTTATATTTGCTGGAGTATGTTCTATGCCTGACAAAAGCTATGGTGAAGATGTCTTTTGGATCATTTGCAAGCTCTTGATTCCATCTTATTGAAAATCAAGGCTCCCTGGGATTGTTATATCACGAGCCTCTGTGGATCTCTTATACAAACTCCTTTATATTTACTTAAATTTTGTAATATTTTGGTGTATCTTGAGGGCAATCCATTTCATTTTCACGATGTTGCGCATACTTTAGCTTCATAAACTACCATTTATAGCATTCCAGTTCAAGGTAATTTTAATTGTCTCATACAGGAATTCATATCCCACAAAATCTTCACACTCCAGTCCGCAGGGTCTTGTGGCATTCATCGACATCTTGCTTGTTCCTTCATTTTTTTTTACAGGCTTGCATTCGCATGTACTTCCATTCTATACCATCTTCAGCATCATTGTAGTATTTTGTTCATCCACGACTAAATGTTGATATCATCTAGAAGGGGGGCGATAAATAGGGTATTATGACAATCTGGTGAAAAACGCAAGATGTCCTGGTTATTATTATTTTTTTTTTTACTGTTTTGCTACATTCTATGCAAATCTTGTTCCCCTGTTACCTCTTATATCTTCAAATGCTGCCAGAATTTTGAGAACTTGCCAGCGCCAATGACCAATGCGATGATAGGCCTCTCGCAATACATCTATAGCCTATTGGTTGATATGCTAGCAGCATATCACCCAATCCCCATTGGAAATTTAGGATTCAATGACTGCGTGTCATTAAGTGCTGTGGATAATCAGTTTTGTGGTTTTGCTTCTCATATTAGAAGCAAGTGATAATCTGTATCAGTGTAATAAAAAAAAAAGAGAGGAAGTTGAAACTCTATTAGTCTGAGACAGGTATGGCCTCCTCATATTTGATAGTTTCCAATTACATCTTCCTTTCTTCTCTCCTGTGCATTTAGATCATCAGTAGACAAACATCCGTGGCTGTATTTAGATCATCAGTAAAAGTCCTGTGTATTTAGAGTATTGGTCTGGCCCACCAAGAGAAATCCTATCTACAGGGGTGGATTATGCATCTCTGCATCTCCCACATTGCCACTCCACTGTGGCATTTACACAGCATCATCATTTTTTTTTATTTTACCTCCATCGCACACCCTCCTTCATTTCCAGAAGCACCTCGTGGGTACTGCCATCACAGCAATACCTTGATCATCCATCTGTAATATCAGTTTGGCATGCTGTGTGAAAAAAAAAATGTTTGAGCTGGAATTATTTCCACTCATTACACAGGGTACCAACCTTGTAATTTAAACCTCTAGTGATTCAAAATGAGTTTGCCACATGTTCTGATCAGAGTGTAAGTCATCTTTTTTTTACTGTTGGAAGTTTATATCTTGTGAGATATGTTTTTCTTCCCTCCATATTAATTGATTTTTATCAGGTACAACGGCTGTTGTATTATGTGCTCGCTAAAATTCGTTACCTCCATTTTCTTTTATTTGTATAACACTCTTTCTCTTTCGGGTTTTATCTCGTTTCTCTTCCATGGAAGCTGGAAACAGTAATGATATGGCACTTTCAGTTAAAGATTGGATATTATCATATGCTGGAAGCATCTCATCTTCATTTGAATGAGAAATTCCAAAAGGTCGTGATGATAGTGGAAATGGAGAGCTGTCCAGAAATTCAAGTGTCTTCATCATGGGCCATTCTGATGAGAATACCCAAAAGGTGTGCAGCAGAATTTATTCTACAACTAGAGCAAGGTGAGCTTCAAAAGCAGTGGACATGGGAACCAAGAATGGCAGAGGGTTTAATCCTTTTGCTAATGGATCCCAATGATACTGTGCGGCGAGTTAATAGGATCATGTTGGAACATTTTTCAAAATCACAAAGCCTGGCTGGTGGCTTGCAATTCCTTTGTTCAAGTATTGTTTCCTTGTCTGCAATATTTCTAAGACTGCGTCACCCTTCCAAAATGATTTCGGTAGACTCAGTCTTATCAAAATTTTCAAAATTTGCATCATTTATTCTTCATTGTCCAAAAGCTTTTCAAGGAAGTTGGTGTTTGCCTCCCTAAGTCTTGTAATGATTATCCTGACCTGTCATCCAAGGTTTCTCGTGATGGGGGATTTTTGGTGGCAACCCCTTTTCAGTACTTATGATTCTTCTGGAAGCCCAGGCATTGTTGTAGATGTTGAATTTTGAAACAAATTGTGTTGCTTGCTTCCTGGAGTTTGTGGTCACCTATTGTGAAGTATTGAGGGGAAGGCTTTTTCCGCTTGATGGAGTTTCTTCCTGTCATTTTTGAACAGCTCATAAATTCTGAACTTGTCCATTCTCCAGCATCAAAATTAATCTCTTCTGGACCTTTTTGGCTGCATGGTTTGATTGAATGGGGAAAATCATCACTTCTTGTAAATAAAATAAAAAAACATTTGAAACAGTGTCTTATTTTGTTATTTAGTTTGTTCAAAGAGCTTTTTTTTTTCCTACCCCATCATATCTTCTACTGTATACCAGTCCACACACCTGCTGCTACAGTCTCATTTGCAGCAGCAGGTGTATGTCTTGTCACCACTCCTACACTTTCATCCTTCATTTACAGCCACTCTCTCACTTCCACTATATACAATATGTGCACAATATCACTTTCCTCACCTCCTGCACACAGCCACATGTTCACCTACATCACTGCACCCTTAACTCCCCCACTTACTACTGCCTACCTGTGCAAAACATGTTTGCTGCAATTGCAGCAATTTTTCTCCTGTAGGTTACTTACATATTGTCTTTTCAGTTGTGATTTCCCTGACATACCCTGTATACATGACCTATGCATAAATGATCTTAAGTCTTCTAATTATAGGTATATACATGCATGCGTATATACATACATATATATGCATATATATATATATATATATATATATATATATATATATATATATATATATATACACGCACATGTGTCCCTCCATGAGTATTCTTAAACATGTTTGGACAGATTCCCCCATATATATATATGTATATATATATATCTATACATAGATATATATATACTTATATACCTGTGAATATACCTATATATATACATATATATATGTATATAGGTATATATATCCTTTCCACCTTTCCCATCATTCATATCTTGGTTTATGAACATTTTTTTTAGATATTCATGTGATGTATGCCATTATTCTTCTATTTTTCATGTTAACCCAGTTGTTTTGCAGGAAATATGTGAAAAATATCATCATTGGGAGTTGTAATTTCAATTTCACGTATTGTAATAGTTAGGCCTTAATAAGAATTTATATTTCCTGTTTTAGATAGAATGAATGAGCATTTCAGGAATTGCTGGTTTTCTCATGCATTTTGCCTTTATTTCTCAAATTATCACAATGGTGAAACACGAATGGCACGTGCACCATTTCGTAAGAGGTAATTGATCCTAAGTTGATGATCCACATCAATGGCCATAGTCAGGATGTGGACAAAACTTAGTATTTTTATCTTTTACAAAATAACACTGGATCCACACTGGATCCTTTTTCAAAATCATCATATTTTCTTTAAATATTTTCTTCTTTTATGAGCATTTAATCTAAAATTAATTCAATATATATACCAATGGCCATAGTCAGGGTATATTGAGAATTAATTTCATTTTAAATTCTATAAAAGCACAAAAAAAAAATTTATTCTTCATTTGAATTTAGATATGACTATTATATAATACATTCAATGACCATAGTCAGGAGTGTATTATATCATTAATCTTTTTTAAATTTATTTGAAGAATGAAATATGATTTTCAAATCCAATTTCAAACTTATTCAAATTCATTCATCATTTAGGGTAGAATTGCATCATATTTTCAAAATTCCCTTTCAAAAACCAAGTGATTGTGAATATCCCTTCTTCAAAATTCTATATCTATCTCAATTTTAAAGTCCAATTTGACTTTGGAATTTCAAAATCATTTCATATTCAAAATTCCAACCCAAATTCAAAATTCAATTTCAAAGTTCAAATTAAACTTTGAAGTTTCTGATTCATTCTCAAAATCAAAATCAAGTTTATCTTCTTATCTTCAATCACAGTTTGAGATTGATTTTGAATCTCAAAATTTGAATCTTCTTAAAGTTTTAAAATTCAATCTGGGTTTCTAAAACCCAGATCCATCTTTAAAGGTCCTATTTGGACTTTTCATAATCCGAATCCAAAGTTAAAATCCTAAACTTGGATCCAGACTTCCAAGTATGAATCCAACTTCACTTTGGATCTCAGATTTTAGATCCAAAATCCATTTTTTAGGATCCAGAACCCAATTCACCTCGGATCTCAGATTCAGATCCAAAATCCATTCTTTAGGATCCAAAACCCAATTCACCTCGGATCTCAGATTCAGATCCAAAATCCATCCTAGGATCCAGAATCCAATTATACTTTGGATCTTAAACTTTAGATCCAAATCTATTCTAGGATCCAGAATCCAATTCTACTTTGGATCTCAGACTTCAGATCTAAATCCATTCTAGGATCCAGAACCCAATTCTATTTTGGATCTCAGACTTCATTTCCAAAATCTATTCTAGGATCCAGAATCCAATTCTACTTTGGATCTCAGACTTCAGATCCAAATCCATTCTAAGATCCAGAACCCAATTCTATTTTGGATCTCAGACTTCAGATCCAAAATCCGTTCTAGGATCCAGAATCCAATCTCATCTTGGATCTCAGATTTCAGATCCAAAATCCATTTCTAGTCTTCAATATCTAATTTCCATCTTAGATCTCCAATTCTTAAATCCAATTCCATTCAGAATTTCAGATTCAAATTCCATCTTGAATTCCAAACATTCAAATCAATCCCAATTCTATCTTTTCCTTTTGATTTCAAACTTCAAAGTTAGAATTCAATTCCATTTTTTTCATCTCTATTCTGATTCAAAGTGTAACGCCTCAAAAATCCAGGACTTGTAACTTTTTAGAATAGTTTAGAAAGCTTTGAAATCATACAATAATCAGAGTTTAAATAATACTTCAGCGGAAAATGATATTTTTAAAACCACAAGTCAATGGACCTTGAGCGCATTACAACGTAAACTTTCCTTTTGTCAAATCTCGCACAACCATTGAAATCAAATGGTTTAAAAACAGAGTTTCAATAATTGAGAATTCGTTTGTTGAAACCAAGAAGAAGCTTACTAAAACGGTTTTATTAACTCACGGTTTAATAAAAGAGAAATTTTGAAACACACTTTATACCAAATTTACCAACATGTCCTCAGGAGCGAAACGTCAGGGAAAGAGCTCTATCTTGACCTCATCACGCCATCGTGCCATCGCAGACGGTATCACCTATCCAAAACCTGCCCATAAAATGAGTCAGTTTCACTAAAAACTGGTAGGTGCACAGACAGGACAATATAGAACATAGTTAAGCAAAATAATTTAATATGTCAAGTAGACAGACAATTAAATAGCAATTTAATTTCAGCAGAGTCATAGAGCAAACTATCATGAGCATAATGCTAAAATTATTACTAGCATTTTACTGGCACAAGTAAGCTAACTATTACAAGCAAAGCACTGCACAAGAAAATTAACTAGCAAAATACAATGCTTCATCAACAACACACACAATTCCATAAGTATTGAACCTGTTGTACCCTACAACTTTCATACGTGCATAACTGAACACATTGTGTGATCGGATTTAAGTTATGTTTCGATATTAACTGGCCAAGCGGGTACGCACAATGCACGACTCTAGAAACAGCCTAGACTAATCCAGGGGTTTATTATGCTATGTATTTTATGATAACCCGGATAGCTGACTGAGTTCGCACCTAAGGGGACGGTCGGTGACCAAGAGAGAAATCCCCAAAGTAGCATAAACTATGGATGCATCCCAAACATGGAGAGCTACCACCTAGGATAATTATGGTAGTCTCGTTCCCCTAACTCCGATGACTGGGGAAGCCGAGTCTTTTGCTCGTAACTGCCATTAATGGCTTGTCCATCGAAGTTTTATACCTTCCTGTCCTCTCTCCTGACAGGAGTCAGCGATTCGAATGAGTACATCAGGGGTAGTTAACTGAAGACCCATTCTACATACTCTGGTCTTTCGACCAACTCGAGTATCTTGCCGGTGAAGGCAAAAACATCACTTATTTAGGTGATCACAACATTTTGTTATTTGCACCGATCGAGGTTGCCACAGCCTACTCATCCAATCATCGCAACGTAAGAAGACGTACTTGTCAAAAAGTACGGTCGTACATGTCATAAGTACAACTACGATGAAAGGGATAGGGTTCCACAAAAGAAACCCTAACATATCTTATCTGCAAAAGAATTAATACAACACATCCTGGCAAGATAAGTCTTGATTTCAATTCAACAATTTTCATATTTCATGATGCAAGGTCATCTTGGATCTCTCGTCCGATCAACAAAGTACTTAACATGTTGTGCATGTCTAAAAGTACGCTATACTGCCAGAGAGGTGTGTGGGCTTCTCAAAAGGAACACCCAACACACAACTTCATAACAATCCAAAGAATAAAGGAGTGCTCATTTGACACGATTCATCCTTAAAAGCCATAATGCCACATTAAGTCATTCACACAAGACACAACACTATCAATCTTACATCCAAAATTTATCTTAGTATCGACATGTGACACTAGATTGATACATAAAGAATGGGTCCTTCAATAGAATCTCACTCATCCATAGGCTCATGCCCCTGATCGGGGTTATTCGAATTGGGTCGCAACTCGAATCGGGGTTATAAAATATTTCTCCCAAGTGTGGGGACCTGGGAGGGCCTATATGTGACTTCGAAATCCGACAGGACTTAAAACTTAACTTTGCAAAAGCTGTGTATTTTGAAGAGCCCTGGGTTTGCAGAAGGAAATCCTCTTTAAAAGAACTATAGTGCACAAGTGCAACTTCTAGTGTTTTGAAAACAAGTGATAACATGATAGGCACAATACTACATTTATGTAAGTACATATTTACCATAAATGTGAGCATATGCAGGTTATCATATGACGACAAGCAACTCTCGACTTGCGATGCCGCACATCAAGCAAAAAACACATAAATAACACACGAGGTGCCAAACCATACCTTGATCACTTTAGATAGGCAAACACATAAGGTCATAAGTAATACATGAGACATGAAATCGTACCTCTCTCAAAGTAAATATGCAGGCAGAAATGTATACAAGTAAACGAGAGCATAGGTATTGCACGAAGTGCGAAACAACACCTCAACTCATAAGCAACTACGCAAAATAATAATCGAATAGTGAAATTGTACATCAACCCATAGAAAGGTACAAGCAAGTATATATGCAAGCAATTTAGGGCATAAGTATGGCAAAAAGTGCGAAACCACCTTCAACACATAAGCAAATACACAAGTTAATACTCGAAGAGTAAAACCGTACCTCGACTTATAAACATGGAGACAAGAATAATAAGTCACGCAAAAGCAGCATAAATCTAAGTACAACTAGCATAGAAATTTTAATTATTTCAACTTAATTAGATCTTATTGCCCCTTGTGCGACTTTACCCTACCTTGGGATGTTGTGCAACTGCGTACGCCTACGCGAGAGGATAATACGAGGGTTGAGCTGTGGAGCACGATCGGGACCTGTTGCGTAAATATGCAAGAGTATTAAGTATTAAATTTTGCTAATATAATTAATGGTGCGACGAGGACATGGGTAGGTTTAGGCGACAGGGACGAGCCACTACCGAAAACAGTAAGGTGACAGAGAAAGAGCCATTGCCAAACATAGCGAGGCGGCAGGGGGCGAGCCCCTGCCGACAACAACGAATTGGCAGGGGGCTAGCCCCCACCGACAGCACTAAAGTGGCAGGGGTCGCACCCCTGTCGACGGCAGCGAAGCGGCAGGGGGCTAGCCCCTGCCGACAGCAACGAATCGGCGGGGGGCGCTCCCCTACCGACAACACTGAAACGGCAGGGGGGTCGCACCCCTGCTGACGACAACGAATTGGTAGTGGGCTAGCCCCTGCCGACAGCAATGAATCGGCAGGGGTCGCTCCCCTGCCGACCATACTGAAACGGCAGGGGGTCGCACCCCTGCCGACGACTGCGAATCGGCAGGGGGCTAGCCCCTGCCGACAGAAATGAATCGACAGGGGTCGCTCCTTTGCTGCACACACTGAAACGGCAGGGGGTCGCACCCCTGCCAACGACTGCGAATCGGCAGGGGGCTAGCCCCTGCCGACAGCAACAAAGCGGCAGGGGTCGCACCCCTGCCGACGGCAGCAAAGCGGCAGGGGGCTAGCCCCTGCCGACAGTACTGAAGCGGCAGGGATCACACCACTGCCGACGACAGCGAATCGGCAGGGACCGAGCCCCTGCCGTCCGACGAAAGGATGATGGTAGGGGGACAAACCCCTGCCGAAGAGAGAGAGAGAGAGAGATCAGGGCGAAGGGGTGTCGCAGGGGCCCTTGGCCCCCTGCCGGCACTCCGGCGAACCCCCAAAAGAGGGAAGGGGATGACAGGGGCCCTGTAGGCCCCTTGTCGGGTCTCCAAAGGCAAGGAGGAAGGTGGGAGGGCGCGGCAGGGGCCGTGCGCCGCCTGTCGGCATCCCGGCGAGGTGTCAGAGAGGGAGATGGGAGGGGGAGAAGAGGGAGGAGGAGACTGAGATAGAGGGCATACCTGGAAGGGGAGGAGGCGAGGTGGCTGGTGACTCTGGAGGCGTCGATCGAGGGCGGTGTGCTGGGGACGAAGGGCTGTGTGCCCTCCCCCGCCCCCCTGCAGGGCTTTTAAAAGCCTTAGGGGGGGCGATGAATGGGGAAACCCCGATGGGTTTCCCCCAATCTCCCCGAAATCGAAGGTGGAAGGGGGGCGGCGCTCGGGAAGAGGATTTAAAATCCTCTTCCTGAGTCGGGTTATTAAAACCCTAATGAAGAGGGGGCCGGGTCGGGTCCAGACCCGACCCGGCCCGGGTCCAAATATTATTTTTATTTTATTTTTAGCGGGTTTTACACAAAGTCCATTTATGACTTCGAATTTTCCTTTCTTCTTCTTTTATCTCAAACTTCGAAATCATCTCTTTCCAAAACCAGATTTATTTTCCCAAGCTCTTGATTATTCCAAAAACTTAGAACTTTAAATCATAAGTTCTAAGTTAGAAACCATTTCTTTACTCTATCATCAGATTCATCTTAGAAACACTTGGAAAATTTCAAATTATTTTCAAAAGGAGCATACATCTTTGCATTCGCACAAACATGATTCTTTATGCATTTAGACTTAGAATAAATTCTTAGATAATTTCTTAGCAAAGCAAAAGGCATAAATTCGACCCTTGGTTCGATTACCCCTGGTAAAGGCGCCAAGAACGGTCGAACCTCGTACCGACGAGCGGATCCCGTCTTCCGGTTTTCCCGCAAATATTTCAAAAATGGAGGCGAGTTATTTTCTCAAATACTTTTAAAATTAAGGTCAAGTGAGACCCCGCAAAAGAGTCCCTCTTCTTATTTTCTCTTCTTTTCTTTTCTCTTCTCTGTTTCTTTTTCTATCTTTTATTTTTCTCCCTTCAAAAAGAAGAAAAATAAGAGGTTAGAAAAAGGAAAAGAGAAGGAAGAGAGAGAAACCACAAGAGAGAAATTTTTTTGCGATGATCACAGTTTTGGCGACCGTGATGGGACCCATCTTCGTCCGGTTGAATTTAATGCCTTTTTCTTTTGCTTGGATATTTTCTAAGTTTTTATTCTACATATGTCAGCTTCATTTCCATGCAAACCTTAGGAGCCTAGACTCTATCCTAAGCTGACATCATTGCATATAGGATTTAAGTATGGGTTGGTAGGACCATATTGAGGAGATTATTCCATGCTCACATTAGACTTAGGTCTGAAAACATAACTCTCCTCAATTCTAGGGATTGAATGAAAACAATGTGTGCAAGTGTATGCTTCTCTTCATTTTAATCTATCTCTTTAGGATTTGCATTAGAGCCATCTGATTTCTTGCATTTTGAGCATATTTTGAAAACCTCCTTACCTATATTGTCCCGGTCTTCACGTTGCTGGGCTGTCTCACTGAACCATAGTTCGGGAGAGAGCCTCACAACTGGACCACTTATTTGGGTTCGCGCCCCCCTACCACGTACATAAGGGCCATAGTTCGAGGTATATCGGTAGGTGCTCAAGGATGTTGGGGAGCCATTACCTTAAAACCAGAGAAATATTTCTATGCCACGTACTTCAAGCTTCGGCTTGGGTATATCGGCATATCTTGATTGGAATCAGATGATCTGAACCCTAGAGTTAGGATTAAGGTCCTACAAGTCATTTCAACTATTTGCATTTAGAGTCAGCCTTTAGGGAGTGTTGTGTGCGCATCCTTGTTTGTGCAGCTTTAGTTGTATGATAATTCTCTTATTCTTTCATATATATGTATCAAACCCTTTTCAAAAACCTTGGGTGTATTATTCAAAACTTACCCTTACTTTCAAAAACCCCAGGTGTATATTTTTCTCTTCCTACATTTCTTTTCTCCTTCTAGATCAAATTTTCTTCAAAACTCTGGAAAATTCCTTAAAAATTTCCCCGATTTTTCAAAATTTCCAGGTTTGTATCTTCAAGAGTCTATCCGTAAGTCCTGCATTTTATCTAATTTCCCTCACTCTTCTTTTGCCCCAGTATCATTTCGATGGCATCTGATTCTCTCAATGCTGTCTTTCCCCGAGATCATGTCTTCTATCAGATTCAGGATAGATCCCCGGATCAACGGGTCATCCAGTCTCGTCCTTTCTTCCCTCGGTGGTATTATTCTTGGTTCGCCACTTTCTCACGTATGTTCCCAGACCACTTGGATGACTGTGTGTTGGAGATGGGGTCGGCGACAGGCAAGCAAACCATCAACGAAGCTCTGATTCAGGCTATGGCAGAACAGTGGAATCCACGTACTTGCACATTCTGGTTTCCTTGGGGAGAGATGACTCTACTGATGGATGAGTTCAATGATATTATGGGATTGCCCGAACCAGCTGGTCAGCCAGATGATCTTGTCGAGCAGCAGTTTTTGATCAACATCAAAGGGGTGGATGTTCGAGAAGCCTTGGTCAGAGCAACAGAGAGCAGATCCTGGCCTCTCACTGAGATTGGTGGAAATCAATTCATTAACTTGTTCGGACTCTATCGCAAATATGGGGCCTACGAGGAGGTTGACACCTTGTCTCGAGTAGCGAAAGACAGAATTCAGCATGCCATGATCCTGTGCACAGTAGGATTAACTTTCTTCCAAGATGGTCAGAATTTCATAGATATCAGAGTTGCTCAGCTCTTTCGAAGATGGGGAAGCAAGCAGACCCGTCAGCTTTCAGTTTCTATGGCCGCATTAGCCTTTCTTTACAGAGGCTTGGCTCAATTCGCTCTTGGAGAGACCATTCTGGTAGAAGGATGCACTTACGCCCTGCAGTCGTGGTTCCTGCAACACGTTCCCTCGAAGGCCAGTTCTTTCAGATTCAACAGTAAGCAACCAAAGTTAGCCATTCAGTGTCGAGCTTTGATCGAGAAACTGCATCAGGAGGAGATTACTTGGGACTTCTTCGACAGAAGAGAGATCGTTCCTCGATACACATATGCTCGCGACAAACGCTACAGATTGCTTGGCCCTTTCTTTTGTGTTGATTATCAGCCGGAACGATGTCTCAGGCAGTTTTCGCAGCGGCAGATTCATGCCAACACCCGCTTCCCGACAGACAACATGCCAGAATTCAACCTACAGTCTGATCAGTGGTCTGGGGCATACCATGTCACTAAATACACCTGGGACTCCTTTGTTTCTCTGTCTATATTTCCTGGACCAAATGTATCATCTGAATATCGAGAGTGGTGGCAAACTGTCTGCCCACCCTCTCTTTGTCTTTGAATATTATAAATATCAATAAAAATTACTTTTTGGCTAAAAACTGTGTTTCTTGTATTTTGTTTTATAGTACATATAGTCACAATTTTTTGGTGACGACCTTATCCCGGGTAAAAGGGATATTCCTCCCACATTTTTTTCTTCAAGATATTTTATCATGGTTGACGACCTCGCCTAGGTAAGAAGGCACATTTCTCTGTTATCATCAAATGGTAACACAATTATCATAAATCTTGTGATGACCCAATCCTGGGTAATGGGATAATCTCTTGAAATTGTCTGCCGAAATCCTTCATTCTTTTTCCTTAAAAAAGTTATAATTTTCAAAAAAGCTTCTCCATACTCTAACCATTCCCATATTCTCCAGGAAAACTTTGGCATCCAAAGATGGTTCAGACAAGGGCTGGTAAGCAGGCTGCTTAACGGCACAGTGACAACGAACCAGAGAAGATGAATTCTCCTAGATTATCTAAGAAGCACGACTCAGAGGATGAAAGTGATGTTGATCCGGCCATGTACCGGGTCTTTCAAAAGATGATGACCAAGATGATGGCCGAGCAGGCTAAGGCTGGTCCCAAGAAGACAGTTTCTAAGGGCAAAGCCAAGAAGAAGCCCATGAAGAAACCCGTCAAAATCAGCAAGCAGAAAGTACAACGTGATAGTACTTCTGAAGATTCCGAGTCAGCAGAAGAGAATTATGAAGAAGAGCAGCTAATTTACATCCCAAAACATCTGCGGCAATCCAAAAGGCCAGTAGAAGAGTCGTTGTTAGTGAACAAGCCCAAGTATGGGGCCCCTGCAGAGGATTCAATCCAGGCACTAACCAAAATTGTTAAAGACCTGCAAGTTCGGGATAAAGAAAAAAGGTCATACACCAGGCAGGATTTCTACCTCGGTTTAGAAGGGGACATCAATCTAGAGAACCTCCCTAGAAAATTCATTAAGTTTGATGGATCCGGCGATCCTAAGGCCCATCTTGCCATGTTCTTTGCAGAATGCGCCCGATTAAGTGAAGACAACCGTGCCATATTTCTCTGTTTCCCCCGTAGTCTGGAGGGGATAGCTGCCAAATGGTACGCTGAGCACGTCAATCCCATCGAGTTAAGGGATTTTGACAAAGTTGTCAACATGTTTGTTGAACGCTTCCTGTTCAACACGGAAGCCCTACCTACTCTGAACCATTTGTGCAACCTGAAGCACGAGCCTAACGAGAAGGCCAGAGATTTCATCCAAAAATGGAGGAGCCTTTGCAACAATATGAGAAACCCTATTTCTGAGAAACATGCCCTCCAGGTCATTCTCAACAATTTCTCCCAGCCCCTAAAAAGCCTCCTTTTTCCATATCCCTCCAAATCATTTATTGAACTGATGGAGCGAGCAGAATGGCTCGAGATGGGGGTGGAAAATGGAATGTACGAAGGTGTCGCTCTGGCCAAGAATGTATAAGATCCAAAGAAGAAGGCATACTTCACTTACTCGGCCGAGGTTTCAGGGGATAATCAAGGCAGTAGCAGCAAGCAGGGCAGCGGTAGTAGCACAAAGCCCGAGCAAAGCAGAGGTAGAAAGGGAAAGTTCTTCAAAAATAATGACAAGCCTCTCCCGACCGGTCCTCAACAAAAAAGGGACCTTCAAGAAAAACCCAAGCACATAAACTGGAGTAGGGACCGGAAATTCACTCCCCTCAAACAGCCTCTAGAAAAGATTCTGGAATATTTGCTATCCCATGGAATGGTGAAGCTTCTCAAAGTTGCTGATCCACCAGTGATCATGGGAAGATTTAAGGAACAGTATTGCAAGTTCCACAGAGCAATGGACCATGACACTGAATATTGCTTCGTCCTGAAGCATCTAATCCAGGACTGCATTGATAAAAGCATCCTCATCGAGGATAAAGAAGAAGGCAAAATGGACATCCTGTCCGCCCCATTCCCAAAGCATTCAGCACCAACCATCTCCGAGCATTCTTTCCTTCAGCAGAGTCATATACATTCATGTTTCAGTGAAGATATAAGTCTTCAGCATCAGGTAATGGTTCTACATCAGGATCAACCTGCATCTCAGAGAGGGAATATCCTCTCATTTTTTAATATAAAAAACATATCAGTTGAGAGTGGAAAAACCAAAGTTTTTCCAAAGAGATTTTTGAAAAAGGAAGCCTCCACAGAGGAAGCAGAAACCTCCGAGGCAGCAGAAGAGCGGGCCAAAAGCCTTCAGAAGCCAATTACAGCTCTCTCCAACATTTCCATATTTGAATTAACTCATGATTCTCCCAAACATCAGGAAAAGTTGGATGATCTATTGAGAAAGATCAAGGTGAAGCCGGGCACCACGCCCGAAGATATGGCACAAATTGTAAACCAGGCGATGACTAACACGCCTATTACCTTCTCCGATGAGAACCTGCCAAAGCCTTATTTATTCTATAATAATGCACTGTATATTGTGGTCAGGACCAAGGGCATGACTGTCCCGCATGTGCTCGTTGATGGAGGCAGCAACCTCAACATTTGCCCAGAGATGACAACAAAGGCCCTAGGATTGAAGAAAGAAGAATACGTGCCTGATCCCATCACCATCTATGGCTTCGACAATCACGGGCAGACTGCCAAGGGCAAGATCTTCCTAGAAATCTTCATTAACTACTCAGTGCATACAGTGTTATTCCATGTCGTCAATGTGCTGCCAACTTACAATCTTTTGTTGGGGCGAACATGGATCCACAATGCCAATGCCGTTCCATCGACCCTCCACCAGTGCATCAAGTGGTCCAAGGGAGGAATGATTACCACCATCTTGGGCGAAGACCCTGAAAAGAGGCTGTCATAGCCTATGATTCCTCGACTGACATTTACAACAGATATTCCCAGCATCTGAGAGGCAGAGAAAATCAATCTCAGTGACAGTCTAAAGATGTTAAAATTGAAAGATGTCATGAACGAGGAGAATGTTGCAGCTACGGTCCAATGGCAGGGACCTTGTTTCTTCAAATTAGGAGGCCGCATCAATTACACCTCCTTTAAAGATCATCCCTTATTTCCTCAGTTTTCCAAAGCAAGAAAGGGATTCGATCTTCTGATAAAACATGGATACCAGCCGTTCCGAGGCATGGGAAAAGATGAAGACAGCATGATAGAGCCCATCATTCCAGTTCGGCATGCAGACAGTTCAGGGTTGGGATTCACCGGCCAAGATTCCCGCAAGAAAACAGTATTCGTCAGGGGAAACAAGTGAAGATCATGCCTTAGTTTTCCTGCTTTCTTTTCTTATCTTTTGTTAATCTTGTAGGAGACAACGCAGTCCCATTGCTTTTGTCGATGTCTTGTAAATACTTCATTTCCAATAAATGAAAGATCAATTTTCTCTTCACATTTGAGCATCTATCATTCTTATCTTATATTTTGTCTATGCCATTATTCCTTGCTTTGTATAAAAGACTCACTTTTTGACTTGTATTTTCTCTTAAAAACCTCCTCTTGGCATTTTCAGAACCATTAACTCTTGAATCAATGACAAAATTCGTTATCAATCCCAAGTATCTAAAATTGGCAAGGTTTTCTGAGATGAGAGACAGAGCAGAGGTCAGTCAGGCAGCAGAGCAGACCAAAGAGCCAGCCGAATTTGATTTCGCCATTCAGAAATTGCCAGAATTTGCTCACATCCAGAAGCAGGATGAACCATCATCTTTGTTTCAAGATCCAACTGAAGATATCATCATCGGGTCGGAAGATGATCCAAAAATTCTCAAAATCGGGTCGAGTCTAAGCGAAGTGGAAAAAGCAAGACTCATCTAATTCCTTGAAAAACATCAGAAAGTATTTGCCTGGACTTATGAAGATATGCCAAGATTAGATACCAAGCTGGTTGAGCATCACCTCAAATTGAAACCAGAAGCCAGACCAATCAAGCAGAAACTGAGGAAGTTAGACCCTCGAGTTGAGCAGCAAGTCAAAGGAAGGACTTGAAGATTTATTAAAAGCAGGCTTCATCCGGGCCATTGATTATCCAAATTGGTTGGCAAATAACGTGGCAGTCCCTAAAAAGAACGAAAAAGTTCAGATTTGCATTGATTTTAGGGATCTCAATAAGGCCACCCTGAAAGATGATTATCCACTTCCCAATATTGACCTATTGATCGATAGCACAGCAGGTCATGCCATGTTTTCTTTCATGGACGGATATTCAGGTTATAATCAGATCAAGCTAGTCGTTCGTGATCAGTCCAAGACTTCATTTACTACACCATGGGGAACCTTCTGCTATACAATCATGCCATTTGGGCTCAAAAATACCGGAGCAACTTATCAGAGGGCAATGGCCGTTATTTTCCACGATCAAATGCACAAGAATATGGATGCATATGTGGATGACATTTTGGTTAAGTCTAAAGAAGAAGAGGATCACCTCGATGCTCTTAGTCAAGTTTTTGAAAGACTTATTCTTTACAAGTTAAGACTTAATCCTCAGAAATGTGTCTTCGGAGTTGAATCCGGCAAATTGCTCAGCTTCATTATCAGCAAGAAAGGGATTGAGGTGGATCCAGCTAAGGCAAAAGCCATTATTGATATGCCGCCTCCAACTAATCTCAGAGAACTGTGAAGCCTTCAAGAGCGTATTCAGTCTATTCGCAGGTTCATCTCTAATTTGGCTATGAGATGTGAACCCTTCAATCATTTGCCTAGAAAAGGAGTTAAATTTGAATGGGGATCAGAATGTCAGCTCTCATTTGAGCGCATCAAGCAGTATCTCCTTAATCTACCAGTTTTGAAGCCGCCAAAGCTGTGAAAGCCTCTCTTACTATACATTTCTGTCAATCAGAATGCTTGTGGTGGATTCCTCGCGCAGTATGAAGAGTGCAGCCTGATAGAGCACACCATCTACTACGTGAGCAAAACTTTCATTGATTATGAAAAGAAGTATTCTCAAATGAAGAAAACTTGTTTAGCTCTGGTTTGGATGTGCCAGAAGTTGAGACATTACTTGTTGGCTTCTGAAATCAAGTTTCTATCGAAACTTAATTCTCTTAGATACATTTTGGAACAACCCTTTCTCACTGGACAGATTGCAAAGTGGCAGGTCCTCTTAATGCAATATGACTTAGAATATGTGTCTCAAAATTCTATTAAAGGCCAAGCGACCGCAGATCAGTTGGCAGATTTCTCTTTGACAGAAGAGATTAAAGCAGAGGATGATTTTCCTGATGAGCACATCTGTAATATCCAACAGCCCCCAGTTTGAAATTTGTTTTGTGATGGCTCCAAAAACATGTCTGGCATAGGGATTGGAGTCTTGTTAATCACTCCAGAAAAAGAAATGATCCCTTATTCCCTCAAGCTTGGTTTCCAATGCACTCACAACATGGCCGAGTATAAAGCTCTAATACAAGGCCTCAGAATTTTGCAAAGTTTCAATGTCAAGAGAGTACATGCCTTTGGAGATTCATTACTTGTTGTCAGTCAAGTTAACACTGAATGGCAAGTAAAAGATTCCAAATTAATTTCGTATCAGAAGATCGTCCTAGCTCTTGTAGACAGCTTCGAAGAATTTCAGCTCAGTCATATCAGAAGAGAGCATAATCAAATAGCCGATGGTTTAGCCAGTCTAGGCTCCATTTTATCCTTCAAAGGCAGTGAATCATGTCGTTCTTTCGAAGTTGGCAGACTTGAGCAACCTGCTTTCGCTTCAGTTATGCAAGTAAATCAGGTTAATCAGAAGGAGAAACCTTGGTATCAAAATATCAAAAAATTCATTGAGACTGGTGAATTTCCACCAGAAATGTCAAAAAGGGAGCAGCGTGTAGTTCAGCGTATGTCTACCCGATATTTCATTCTTGCCAATATCCTCTACTGCCATGGGTTCAGTTCTGAGTATTCAAGATGCTTAGACAAAGAAGAGGCTATGAAAATCATCCAAGAGGCACACAAAGGAATCTGTGGTGGCCATGTCGGTTATCAAACTCTCGTCAAGCAGATCGTTCGAGCAGGGTACTATTGGAATACCATGCAGCAGGACTGTCATAGATTTGTAAAGAAGTGCGTCAAGTGCCAATTGCACGCGCCTTACATTCATGCTCCGGCCACATATCTACAATTAGTTGTTTCTCCTTGGCCATTTTCTATGTGGGCTTTCGACGTCGTAGGTCCAATTACCCCTTCTGCTTCCAACGGCCACAAATACTTTCTGGCTGCGACAGAGTATTTCACGAAATGGGTTGAAGCTGTTACGCTACGCACAGTAGAAGGCCACCATGTGGTTTCTTTCATTCACAAGAACATTCTTTGCCGCTTCGGCATACCACATGATATTGTCTCAGACAATGGAACTCATTTTAAAAATGAGAGGATGAAAACCTTCTGTTCTAAATTCAAAATTTCCCATCACTTCTCAGCTCCCTATTACCCTCAAGGGAACGGCCAAGCAGAGGCTACTAATAAGATTCTAATCCTATTCTGGAAAGGACTGTGAAAACAGGCCGAGATTGGCATGAGAAAATTCATGACGCACTTTGGGCGTACCGGACCACCATTCGAACTCCGACTAATGCCACTCCTTCAGAACTTGTTTACGGAACTGAAGTGGTGTTACCTCTCCATATCCAAAAGCCTGCTCTCAAATTTTCTTCCCTTATAGAACTGCCACTCGATCAGTATCAGCAGCAGAGATTGGTGCAGCTGGATGTGCTAGATGAAAAAAGGCTCAAGGCAGCAGAGCATGCTCAAACTTATCGACAGAGGATAGCTCGACACTATGCCAAGTCCGTCATTGAAAGAAGATTTTGAGTTAACGATTTGGTACTCAGATCAACGGCTCATCTCAAGCACCGACCACGGGGCAAGTGGTCACCCAATTGGGAAGGCCCCTATGTGGTCAAGGAAGCACTTCCTCGCAATTCATATCGTCTAATTAACGCAGACAGAGTGGAAATGCCAGACCCTATCAACGCTCTGCATCTGAAGAAATATTATACTTAGAATTTTCATTTTAAAGCCTTTGTACTATTCAAAGAGTCATTTCAATAAAAACAATGATCTTCTATCAATTCTTACATTCTTCTCCATGATACTGGGGCATTTTATTGATCTATAATCATTTTCTTCATTATATGCAGGCAGGATTAGACAAAAGCTCTTTTCCTCAAATTTTGTTAATTCTCAATTGATCTTGTGATCTTTATTTTTCATTTCATTTGATTCACTTTTTGGTTTTGATCAAAGTTTTATCAAGCTCATTTATGTCAAGTTTTAAACAAATTTTCGTCAATCTTATTAAAATTGCATCTACCTTTATCTTTAAAAAAATACCCTTTCAGGATAAGGGATAAACCTGATGCCTCCTTTCAATGAGGTATTCTTTTTATTATTTCCCCCGTTCAGGATAAGGGGATAAATCCTGAATTATCTTCTAAAAACTCATTTTAAAAATCTAGCTCATCTTTAAAACCCAGTTCTCGCACTGGTTATTTCTTAAACTTTTCAATCATATATTGAGCTCATTTGGAAAATCTGGTTCTCACACCGGTAACCTTCTAAAATCAGTCTTCTGACCAAAGACTTTTCTCCTTCTAAATTCAAGTTCTCACTTAAAATTCCCAAAACTTTATGTATTTTCAAAAGATCCAGCTTTTGCCGATCATGTATTTCCAAAAGATCCAACACTCGCTGATCATGTATTTCCAAAAGGATCTAGCATCTCGCTGATCATGTATTTCCAAAAGGATCCAACACTCGTTGGTCATGTATTTCCAAAGGATCCAACACTCGTTGGTCATGTATTTCCAAAGGATCCAGCATCTCGCTGGTCATGTATTTCCAAAAGATCCAGCATCTCGCTGATCATGTATTTTCAAAGGATCCAGCATTTCGCTGGCCATGTATTTCCAAAGGATCCAGTATCTCGCTGGTCATGTATTTCCAAAAGATTCAGCATCTCGCTGATCATGTATTTCCAAAGGATCCAGCATTTCGCTGGTCATGTATTTCCAAAGGATCCAACATATCGTTGGTCATGTATTCCAAAAGATCTAGCTCCCACCGTCGTGCTTTCCAAAAGATCAAACCCTTAGGGTGCGACTCCTCAATTCTATCATTTCCAAGGTCTTCAATCTCACAAATTCTATCAATTTCCCAACCTTTGGTTGCAATATCTTCAAAATCTCATCATTTTCCCAAACCTCGGGTTATAATCCCCCAAACTCAATCACTTTCAAACCATCAGATTAAATCCTTCATTTTCAAAATCCAGTTTCTATAACTGGTTGGGATTTTCAAAATCCAGTTTTTATAACTGGTCGGGATTTTCAAAATCCAGTTTTTATAACTGGTCGGGATTTTCAAATCCAGTTTCTATAACTGGTCGGGATTTTCAAATCCAGTTTCTATAACTGGTCAGGATTTTCAAATCAAGTTTCTATAATTGGTAGGGATTTTCAAATCCAGTTTCTATAACTGGTCGGGATTTTCAAAATCCAGTTTCTATAACTGGTCGGGATTTTCAAAATTCAATTTTTATAACTGGTCAGGATTTTCAAAATTCAGTTTTTATAACTGGTCGGGATTTTCAAATCCAGTTTCTATAACTGGTCGGGATTTTCAAAATCCAGTTTTCATAACTGGTCGGGATTTTCAAATCCAGTTTCTATAACTGGTCGGGATTTTCAAAATCCAGTTTCTATAACTGGTCGGGATTTTCAAAATCCAGTTTTTATAACTGGTCGGGATTTTTAAAATCCAGTTTTTATAACTGGTCAGGATTTTTAAATCCAGTTTCTATAACTGGTCGGGATTTTCAAAATCCAGTTTCCATAACTGGTCGGGATTTTCAAAATCTAGTTTTTATAACTGGTCGGGATTTTCAAAATCCAGTTTTTATAACTGGTCGGGATTTTCAAATCCAGTTTCTATAACTGGTCGGGATTTTTAATCTAGTTTCTATAACTGGTCGGGATTTTCAAATCCAGTTTCAATAACTGGTCGGGATTTTCAAATCCAGTTTCTATAACTGGTCGGGATTTTCAAATCCGGTTTCTATAACTGGTCAGGATTTTCAAATCCAGTTTTTATAACTGGTCGGGATTCGAAATCCAGTGTTTTCACTAGTTGGGATTATCAAAATCCAGTTTCTCATAAACTGGTTGGAATTTCCAAAACCTAATGTATTTCATCAGTCCAGTTTTCTAAAGTCTGATTCTTACATCATTTCTTTAAATTACAGCTAAAGGTCTCATCAAAATCTATATTGAGTGATTATTTCACAAAGAATTCGTGAAAACTTTGCCAATTTACTAAAAGCATTTGTTGATCCTAAAAGTCTGACTACACAAAAAGAATTTCCTCATATTACCTCTAGTATTTCTTTCAAAAAAGGTGAAACTTTCTGTGAAAAGGGGATAAAATTTAAATCATTTTCCTGTTGATCAACCGAAAGGATGAAAGAAATATCCTTGATATGATTAATGACACAAATATTCAATGATGTTGAAAAGCCAGAAGTGAATTTATATTGATCATGATTATGACGCATATTTAAAGATGATTTTTCTGGCAATCAGGCAGTGGAAATATCTCACGCTATAGAAAGAATCCACTCGACCCGTATCTTCTCATTCATAGTTATAATCAAATATCCGCAAAAGGGATCTCTCAATTGTCGTCAAGATGAAGACGAATATGCGAGCTAAACCCCCGGGGCCAAAGAAGATTTGGATCATCTCCGAGATGAAGGAGTTTGTGAAGAATCCTTCCAGAGAAAGTTCAGATCACCGTCGAGATGAAGGCGAGTGCGATGAACCTACCAACAAACCCTAAAAGATATTTGATTCCAGCTCTCATCTAAAGACCTTTTGAGCCAGTGACATCAATAGAATCCCTGAGAAAAAGAAGGGTCGAAGCATCTCCAAGATGAAGAAGTCTGTGACGTACTCTTCTCTGAAAAAGAGAGAAAAGTCAGGACATCCAAATGAAGGATGATGAGAAAAATCGAGAAAGCCTAATGACTCAAAAAGAGTGTCAAAAAGATCATCGTGGGAAAACACCCAGATATCAAACTGCCAAAGTTGCCAAAAGTCATCTTTTCTCATGCAAAATTCTTTTATCAATATCTCTTCATTTCCTGATTTTATGAAATTAAGAATATTTCTTCTATTCTCATATCAAGGAAATGGATAGCTTGAAGAAAATCATCAGTGCTAAAATTTTGAATTTGACTCTTAGAACTGAGGAGTTAACCTCATTGGAGGAAATACTCTAGGTAAAAGAGGGAATACCTTCGCACATACGTGCACATTTCCAAGCATTTGAATCAGCTATAATTTTATCCTATTGGCGAAATTTTCTAGCAATTCCAAGAATGAAATAAACATTCAATATCCATTTTGATGCAACCTGGCATTGTTTATATTTTCCAGAAGAGTCATCACACCGGCGCCCGAGTGTGGTGTCAAATAGGCAAGGGTTCCCTCACTTTGTTGGACGGGTGGGGGTAAAGAAGTTAGTCCAAGACCATAAAATTAGGTTAGCCACTTGGAACATAGGGTCTTTAACTGGTAAGTTGGTAGAGTTAGTAGATTTTATGTGTAGATGAAAGATTGATATTTTATGTCTTCAAGAGACCAAATGGGTAGGTGAGAAAGCTAAAGTGATAGAACCTTGGGGATATAAGATTTGGTATACAGGAATAAATAGGAATAGGAATGGAGTAGGGATTGTTATGAGTCGTCAGTTTATAGATAATGTAGTTGAGGTCCGTAGGAAGGGTGATAGAATTTTACTTATTAAATTAGTATTAGGTACGGATATTATTAATATTATTAGTGTTTATGCACCTCAAGTAGGTTTAGATGATTCCATTAAGCATCAATTTTGGGAAGATTTAGATGGAGTAGTACAAGAGACATCTTATGAAGAAAAGCTTTTCATCGGCGGTGACCTTAATGGACATGTAGGCATTAGTAGGGATGGATTTGAGAATATCCATGGAGGCTATGGTATAGGAGAAAGAAATGAAAGTGGAGAAAGGATTTTAGATTTTTGTTTGTCCTATGATATGATCTTAGCAAACACTTGGTTTAGGAAGAGGGAGTCTCACCTAGTAACATTTAAAAGTGGGGTTAATACGAGTCAGATAGATTTTTTCCTACTTAGAAAGAGAGATAGGGGTTGTTGCATCGATTGTAAGGTTATACCAGGAGAAAGTGTAGCTACACAACATAGAGTCTTAATTTTAGATCTTAGAATTAGACAATGCCGCAAAAGGGATAGACATAGGATAGATCCTAGAATTAAGTGGTGGGCACTGAAAGGAGCTAAACAAGGAATGTTTGTAGAGCAGGTAGTTAAGGAAGTTGATTGGTGTCTCGAGGAGGATTCAGAATCAATGTGGAATAAGATAGCGGGTGGTATGAGAAAAGTAGCTAAGGAGGTATTGGGTGAGTCTAAAGGCGGTGCACCACTAGGTAAGGATACATCATGGTGGAACGAGGATGTCAAATTAGCTATTAAGGTTAAAAGAGAGTGTTATAGAAATCTAAGAAAGAGTCGTGATAATGAGAATTTGGAGAAGTATATGATAGCAAAGAAGGAAGCTAAAAAAGTTGTTCAAAACGCGAGGGCTAAGGTATATAAGGAGGTTTATGACAAGTTGGATACCAAAGAAGGCGAGAAGGATATTTATAGGCTTGCAAAGATGAGAGATAGGAAATCGAAGGATTTGGGTATGGTTAGATGTATCAAAGATGAAACACAAAGGGTTTTAGTCAAAGATGAGGAGATTAAGGAGAGATGGAAAGATTATTTTGATAAGCTATTTAATGATAGTCATGCTCAAGATCTTGGAGACTTCTCCATTCCTTTTCATGAGATAAATCGTGACTTCATGCGCAAGATTCAAAAGAAAGAAATTGCAGAGGCTTTGAAGAAAATGAAATCAAGAAGGGCAGTTGGCCCAGATGGTATACCTATCGAGGCTTGGAAATGCTTGGGAGAGAAAGGTTTAGAATGGTTGACAAATCTTTTTAACTTGATTTGGCGAACAAATAAGATGCCTAATGAGTGGAGGAAGAGTACTTTGGTGCCTTTATATAAGAATAAGGGTGATATACAAGATTGCACAAACTATCGTGGTATAAAACTCATGAGTCATACTATGAAACTTTGGGAGAGGGTGATTGAGTCTAGGTTGAGGAAGGTTGTCATGATATCGGAGAATCAATTTGGTTTTATGCCTGGAAGATCAACTATGGAAGCTATACATCTTCTTAGACAACTTATTGAAAGATATAGAGAGAGGAACAAAGATTTGCATATGGTTTTTATTGATTTAGAGAAGGCATACGATAGAGTACCTAGGGACGTTCTCTGGTGGACAATGATGAAGAAAGGTGTTTCTCTCAAGTACATTAGTATAATTAAAGATATGTATGAAGGAGTAGTAACCAATGTCCGCACTTATAGAGGGGTGACAACCAATTTTCCGATAACGGTTGGGTTACATCAAGGATCTGCTTTAAACCCTTTCCTATTTGCGATAGTGATGGATGAGCTTACGAGATCAATTCAAGAAAATGTACCGTGGTGTATGTTGTTTGCTGATGATATTGTTTTGATTGATGAATCTAGAGCTGGGGTTAATGCTAAGTTAGAATTATGGAGACAGACATTGGAAGCTAGAGGTTTTAAGTTGAGTAAGAGTAAGACTGAATATATGGAATGTCGGTTTAGTAAGCAACGAAGTAGTGATGGGAGTGTAGTGAAGCTTGGTGATCAAGATATACCGGTGAATGATTATTTCAAATATTTGGGATCCATCATTCAAAAGTATGGAGAAATTGATGGAGATGTAAATCATAGGATAAAGGTTGGGTGGATGAAATGGAAAAGTGCTACTGGAGTGCTGTGCGATCGTAGAATGCCATTGCGGTTGAAGGGAAAGTTTTATAGGACGACTATTAGACCCGCTTTACTATATGGTACGGAATGTTGGGCTGCCAAGAGACATCATATTCAAAAGATGAGTGTAGCTGAGATGCGGATGCTTAGATGGATGTGTGGAAATACAATAAAAGATAAGATTCGGAACGAAGAGATACGTAAGAAGGTAGGTGTTGCACCCATTGAAAATAAGATACGAGAGAATCGTTTACGGTGGTTTGGACATATTCGGCGAAGGCCTAATGATGCTCCAGTTAGAAGGTTGGAGAAATGGGAAAATATATTAGTTAAAAGAGGTTGGGGTAGGCCTAGGAAGACTTGGATGGAGATGATAGGAAAGGATATGAATGCTTTGAACCTCACCGAGGACATGGCGTTGGATAGAAATGATTGGAGGAAAAGGATTCATGTGGAAGACCCAAAATGAATTTCTTTTTTGGTTCATATCGCTGACCCCAATTGTTTTGGGATGAAGGCGTAGTTGTTGTTGTTGTTGTTGTTGTAGTTGTCTCATTCAGTTGAAGTATCTCTTTCTGTCCCATCGCGGTTTCTTCAGTCAAGGAATCAGTATGGACGACCCACTCAAGATAAGGGTCAAGCCTGAACTTTCTTCCGAAAGGTCGTTTGGTTTCAAAAGCTATTTCAGTCTCTGTAACGCCCCAAAATTTCGAACCTTATAAATTCCTTGAAATAGTTGGAAAATACATTTTCTTTACAGAGTTTATTTCTAAATCAGCGGAAACGATTTCTTTTAAAAGAAAAAAAGACGGGTTTGACAACCTTGGGCACGTTAGCGAGAAAACAAAGATTTACCATGGACGATATGCAATAATACTTAGGAAACCATTCCTTCTATTTGAAGAGAGTATTAAGTTTGTACAAAATTTGGGTTTCCTCAAGGGAAAACCGTATCAAAAACCAAAAATGTCCAGGAGAAACATTACGAGCAGAAACAGTGGATCCTTAAATCATCTCGCAGTCGCGCCATCGCCTGATGCACCTAATCGTCACCTGTGCCCATGAAATGGGTTAGTTTTGCGAAAAACTAGCAGGAGAGTACAAAGACAGAAAGAACTAAATTAGGCATAGATAATTTATGCAGCAGGTAGTAACGAGCAAACTAAGCAGATAGACTGGAGGAATAAGCTAAGTACAACAAACTGAAAAGGGTGTGCATGCTCAATTTAGTTATTTCTTGATAACCGACCACGCGGGTACATACATGGCACGTGAGTCGAAACAGTCGAGTCCAAGCCGAGTGTTCATTATGTTAAGTATTTTAATATACCTCGGTTGTCTGACTGAATCCTATTCCTATGGAGACGACCGATGGTCGAGAGAGTAAGTCCCCAAGGCCTGATAGGGATGCATCCAACTTCTGCAGAAGTGTTAGGCTAACTTATGTAACCCCTATCCCTCCCCCTAACCTCCGATGACTGGGGAAAAACGGGTCTTTTGCCCTTTTTGAAAGCCATAAATGGACTGTCTATCGGAGTTGGTACCCTTCGTCCTCTCTCTTGACGAAGCAAGGTTGAATTGAGCGCGACGGGGTTTCTTAGCCGTTGCCTCATTCTTCATGCTCTGGTTCATTAGACCGAAACGAGCATCTTGCCTATGAAGGCGATCCCACTCTTATATGTGTTTTCAACAACCTGCACTAAGCATTAATCGAGGTCATAAGACTTTCTCATCCAATCATCGTAGTACTAACATGTCTCGCATGTTTAAGAAGTACACTTACGAGAAAAGGGATACAGATCCTTAATAGGAGCCGCGGGAGTGTGTTTCGCAAAGATATAATGTTTTTTAAAAACTATTTTAACATATCAAATCTTTCGAAACCACACACAATCTTGCCAACATAAGGCATGTGATTTTCTCGAATCTGACATCCGATGACGCAGTGTCTGGGTGCTATGTAAGTCACAACACTGGTTTTGGTAAATGAGTTTTACAAAGGAACCTATCACCCAACAACTTGGTCTTGTCCCAAATCAAGGGTTTTCCCAAAACATATCGGGTGGAAAGAGGAATAGGTATACCTCTCGAATACACTGAGTCTATGGCAAGGAAAATAAACAAAAGATAATAATGCGAAAAGGAAGTGCCTGGGCGCGAAGCACGACGGCAAACAGGAACTGCGAAAGCAAGGGACAAGGATCGCGAAACCGCGTCCTTGAATTAAAAGACAGTAAGTAGTAACTATGAAAGCAAAAGCCTGGGCGCAAAGCGCGACGGCAACAGAAACAGAAAGTGCGTAAGCAAAGGACAAGGACCGCGAAACCGCGTCCTTGAATTAAAAGACAATAAGCAGTAAATACGAAAGTAAAAGCCTGGGCGCAAAGCGCGACGACAAACTGAAATGCGAAAGCAAAGGACAAGGATCGCGAAACCGCATCCTTGATTTAAAAGTGTACTTATATACATATAAGTATATAAATATATCATTAAGTCCTTTCGATTATCAATTATTTAAGCTTGATTTAATTATTTAAGTCCTTGTGCAACTTCTCCTACCTTGGGGTATTGCGAGGATGGAGTCTTCTACGAACGTAAGTGATTGTCGATTTAGTTCGCGGGGCGCGAACGGACTCCGTTGCGTAAACTGCAAAAATACATAGTTTAGCATGCATAAAATGAATATAGGTAGGGAGAAAGCTCGGTTTCTCCGCAACTCAATGCAGGGGTCATCGGCCCCTACCGTTGCGAAAGAGAACGGGGTAGGGTCCAATGACCCATGCCGTTAAAGGAGATGGGTGCAGGGGCCAAATGGCCTTTGTCGAGTTTTGCTCGACAAGAAAATGGGACAGGGGCCAGAGGCCCCTGTCGGTCTAGAGAGGGGCAGGGGCCATTGGCCCCTGCTGGGTTTTTAAAAGGAGGGGCAGGAGCCTTCGGCTCCTGCCAGCCTTCTTAAAAGAAAGGGGCAGGGGCCGATGGCCCCTGCCAATGGAACGAGTAGGGAGGAGGGAGCGCAGGGGCCAAAGGCCCCTCTGCGGCTCAAAAGGAGAGGAGGTAGGGGAGTGCAGGGGCCAAAGGCCCCTGCCGAGCCCTTGCTCGATAGAAAAGAGACAGGGGCCTCTGGCCCCTGTCAGTTTAAAAGAGGGGCAGGGGCCAAATGGCCCCTGCTTGGTTTCCGAGGGGTCGGCTCCTGCCCCCCTCTCTTAAGGGGAAGGGTAGGGGCCATCGGCCCCTACGTGGAAAGGGAAGGGCAGGGGCCATGGCCCCTGCCAGAAAATTAAAAGGGCAGGGGGCTCCGCCCCCTGCCTGCTAAAAAGAGGAAAGCAAGGGGGGCGGAGCCCCCTTGCTTGTCGAAAAAGAGGAAGGCAAGGGGGCGGAGCCTCTTGCCTGTCGAGATAAGAGGAAGGCAAGGGGGTGGAGCCCCTTGCCTGTCGTGAAAAAAAGAGGAGGAAGGCTCGGCAGGGGCCGCCGGCCTTCCGGCGAATCAGGGGGAGGAAAAAAAGGGAAAAAGAAGGGGGAAAAGGAGGGGGCTACCTGGGCTGCCGTGAAGGGGGGTTCGCCGGAGAGGGTGGCGCCGTGAAGAGGGGGGGGGGGTTGTCCTGCGTCGGCAAAAAGGGAGAGGGAGATGGAGTCGGGGGAAGAGAGAGCAGAGTGGAGAGAGGCGAGAGATGAGAGAGAGAGTCGGGGGGGGTCGGGGGAGGCTCGTAGGCCCTCCCCTCTCCCCTCTCGTCTTTTAATAGGGAGGGGGCGCACACAGGGCTCGCCCCCTGTGTCGCCGGAGGCTCCCCTCCCCCTGTGGGCTGCCAGTCCCCTCGAAAAGTGTTTTCGAGGGGCTGACACAGGTTGGATCCGGGTCGGGTCTGGACCCGACCCAGGTCCGATCTTTTTTTTATTTTTTGTTTTTTTTTTAACTGGTTTTACAGTCTCAGCAATGAGACGCCCAATTTCTTCCCCTTTTCCAAGCTTTAGGGAACCCTATATTTCCTCCTTTCGCAAAAATCCCTTTCGGATTTGTTCGTCCAAATTTCGAAGGTCCCATTATGGTTTCTCCATTCTTGAAAAACCTGTATGGTAGATTTCCCCCACTCAGGATAAGGGTCAAACCTGAACCATCTCGAAAGATCATAGATTTTAAAAGCTAATTCAGTCTCAGCAATGAGACGCCCAATTTCTTTCCCTTTTAAAGCTTTAGGGAACCCTATATTTTCTCCTTTCGCAAAAACCCCTTTCGGATTTGTTCGTCCAAATTCCGAAGGTCCCATTATGGTTTCTCCATTCTTGAGAAACCTGTATGGTATATTTCCCCCACTCAGGATAAGAGTCAAACTTGAACCCCCTGCGAGAGGTCATAGATTTCAAAAGCTATTTCAATCCCAGCAATGAGGCGTCCAATTTCTTCCCTTTTCAAAGCTTTAGGGAACCCTATATTTTTCTTTCTCTCGTAAAACCCCTTTCGGATTTGTTCGTCCAAGTTCCGAAGGTCCCATTATGGTCTCTCCATTTGAGAAACCCGTATGGTAGATTTTCTATTCAGGCTAAGAGTTAACCCGGAACCTCGCTTCGCGAGGTATCTTTCTTTCAGGTTTGGGTTAAACCTGAGACTCGTTCCAACGAGATTCCTCGTTCTAACGAGATGTTTTCTTCCAGTCCCATCATGGTTCTTCCCATCGAGGAATCCATGCTTCATATATCCATCCAGGATAGGATCCTACTTGAGCTTCAATTCACGAGGCATTTTTCAAAATGTCCCATCAAGGTCTTCGGGTATTCCTTTCCTCATTTCAAATTCATCTTGATATATTTTTGTCCCATCCAGGTTAAGGGCTAAACCTGAATCATTCCAAAAAAAAAGTGTCTTGTCTCACCCACGAGACCTGATCAAAATTCTCATTCCCCATCATTTCAGAATTTTCACTCAAAGTCCCATCACGATTTCCTCATTTCTATTATTTGATTACATCATCTTCGAGGACTTCGTCTCCCCAAAACCATTCAGGATAAGGTTTTAAGCCTGAGAAGCCATATTTTAAAAAATAAATCTTCCACATCCAGTTCAGATCTGCTGACTGGGGCATTTTTAAAATTTGGAGTGTTGTCTTTGCCACTAAGCTCGACTTTCAACCGGCTTAATAGCAAAGAGGGGCATCTGTGAACACCCCCAAATTTTTCAAAGGTTTTCAAAATGACCCTTTTGCCCCTAATTCCATCATCTGAGAAAATCAAAGTGATTTCAAAGCTAAATTTCGGTCATTAAAAACCATATTGATCCATTCAAAATCAATTTCGGGTTCGAACCCAGTGTTTTAAATCCATATTTCCTCAAAATCCGGATTCAAACCCATTTATGAAGAAATTTTCTCAAAATAGCTTTTAAATCCCAGAAAAACTCCCTTTTGTAAATATTTTACAAAAACACCAAAAAATTAGTTTTAACCTTTGATTTCTTGTAAAACTCTAGGATTTTATTCTAAAAGTACAAAAAAATTGAAAATAACATAAAAAAACCAAAAAAATTAAGAAAAGCTACAAGGAAAATGAATGATTTTCAAGCTTTTGAAGCCATTTTGCCAAAAACCTCATTTCGTAACCATTTTTCAAAAATTTCCTAAAAAGGAAACCTCCTTTTGGAAAAAGTGGAGAATTCCTAACAAACTCCTCCCGCGCATCCTCTCTCTTGATTCACGATCGTTGATCTTCAAACAACCTCCCCTCCCCTCAAACTTCAATCCTTAACGGCCTCCTCTCTCGAGCCTTCTAGGCCCTCCTTAAGAAGAGACCCTAATCTTCTGTGGGGGATCGATCTTTTTCCTTGCTAATCATCCATGAGACTCATCTTCACGCTGCAAATTTCTCCTCTAGCATCATCGATCATCCAACCTTCCTTCTGAAGAATTACGAACACGGAACCCCTGCAAAGATCAGAAAGAAAGATTTCAATCTACCTTTGATCCAGCGACTTCATCGGTGATCGGGTTCCCTCTTCCATCCATCTTCTTTGAAGTAACAAATTTTTCCTTTCCTTCAATCGAAGAAGGCCTCCAGGATAGAATTAAAGTCTCGTTCTCCTCTCTTCGTGGACTCTATCAAACAAGGTAAATTTCTTCCATCTTACCTCTATTAGTTTCTCTTTTGGTTTTCCTGTCCATTTTCCCCATTGACGCACCCCTGTAGTCTCGATTTGCATCTAGCAACATCGATTTACAGGCGTGCAATATCAATGGAATCTGCGGATTCCAACATTTCTTTTCTCAAAAAAAAAATAGAGAGAGAGGAAGAGTAGATCTCATGTGTAACCATGTTTGTTTTTATATTTTGGTTCAATCCCAAATTGCCATTTCATTTTTCTGTGAATGTACACTTCTTTTTATATGATCTGCTCGGATCTCACCATGAATCAGAGTTGATTCACGGTGAGGTTTGTTATGATTTTGCGCTGTATTCATGCTTCTGTGAAATTGGGTAAAACTGGTACCTATTTTGCTGTGCCTACTGCAAACTCAGCTGATCTACCGAGAATACTGAGTTCCCAAGTGGATCTACCGTAAGAGATTAGCAGGTTATAAGAGGTTTTTCATCAGCACTGCATTTTACATATCAGCATTCTTTTGTTCTCGTGGCTAATATGATTTGGTCAGTAGATTTACACTATTGCTCATTCCCTTTGGTTACTCCATTAATCATGGTGAAGTCTTTGGGATTTCATGAAAAGACTGATTCAGAGATCAGTATGTCCATTATGAAGTAAGCCCAGATCGGTAAATGTGACAGAGATCCTGGCTTCAACCGGCGGGTTTACAGCTACCGTGAAGATATAAGATTCAGGTTCCATCAAAATCTGTCTAAAAAAAAATAAAAATTTGCTGGAGTATGTTCTATGCCTGACAAAAGCTCTGGTGAAGATGTCTTTTGGATCATTTGCAAGCTCTTGATTCCATCTTATTGAAAATCAAGGCTCCCCGGGATTGTTATATCACGAGCCTCTGTGGATCTCTTATACAAACTCCTTTATATTTACTTAAATTTTGTAATATTTTGGTGTATCTTGAGGGCAATCCATTTCATTTTCACGATGCTACGCATACTTTAGCTTCATAAACTACCATTTATAGCATTCCAGTTCAAGGTAATTTTAATTGTCTCATACAGAAATTCATATCCCACAAAATCTTCACAGTCCAGTCCGCAGGGTCTTGTAGCATTCATCAGCATCTTGCTTGTTCCTTCATTTTTTTTTACAGGCTTGCATTCACATGTACTTCCATTCTATACCATCTTCAGCATCATTGTAGCATTTTGTTCATCCACGACTAAATGTTGATATCATCTAGAAGAGGGGCGATAAATAGGGTATCAAGACAATCTGGTGAAAAACGCAAGATGTCCTGGTTATTTTTTTTTTTTACTGGTTTGCTTCATTCTCTGCAAATCTTGTTCCCCTGTTACCTCTTATATCTTCAAATGCTGCCAGAATTTTGAGAACTTGCCAGCGCCAATGACCAATGCGATAATAGGCCTCTCGCAATACATCTATAGCCTATTGGTTGATATGCTAGCAGCATATCACCCAATCCCCATTGGAAATTTAGGATTCAATGACTGCGTGTCATTAAGTGTTGTGGATAATCAGTTTTATGGTTTTGCTTCTCATATTAGAAGCAAGTGATAATCTGTATCAGTGTAATAAAAAAAAAGAGAGGAAGTTGAAACTCTATTAGTCTGAGACAGGTATGGCCTCCTCATATTTGATAGTTTCCAATTACATCTTCCTTTCTTCTCTCTTGTGCATTTAGATCATCAGTAGACAAACATCCGTGGCTGTATTTAGATCATCAGTAAAAAACCTGTGTATTTAGAGTATTGGTCTGGCCCACCAAGAGAAATCCTATCTACAGGGATGGATTATGCATCTCTGCATCTCCCACATTGCCACTCCACTGTGGCATGTACACAGCATCATCATTTTTTTTTATTTTACCTCCATCGCACACCCTCCTTCATTTCCAGAAGCACCTCGTGGGTACTGCCTTCACATCAATACCTTGATCATCCATCTGTAATATCAGTTTGGCATGTTGTGTGAAAAAAAAAATGTTTGAGCTGGAATTATTTCCACTCATTACACAGGGTACCAACCTTGTAATTTAAACCTCTAGTGATTCAAAATGAGTTTGCCACATGTTCTGATCAGAGTGTAAGTCATCTTTTTTTTTACTGTTGGAAGTTTATATCTTGTGAGATATGTTTTTCTTCCATCCATATTAATTGATTTTTATCAGGTACAACGGCTGTTGTATTATGTGCTCGCTAAAATTCGTTACCTCCATTTTCTTTTATTTGTATAACACTCTTTCTCTTTCTTGTTTTATCTCGTTTCTCTTCCATGGAAGCTGGAAACAGTAATGATATGGCACTTTCAGTTAAAGATTGGATATTATCATATGCTGGAAGCATCTCATCTTCATTTGAATGGGAAATTCCAAAAGGTCGTGATGATAGTGGAAATGGAGAGCTGTCCAGAAATTCAAGTGTCTTCATCATGGGCCATTCTGATGAGAATACCCAAAAGGTGTGCAGCAGAATTTATTCTACAGCTAGAGCAAGGTGAGCTACAAAAGCAGTGGACATGGGAACCAAGAATGGCAGAGGGTTTAATCCTTTTGCTAATGGAACCCAATGATACTGTGCGGCGAGTTAATAGGATCATGTTGGAACATTTTTCAAAATCACAAAGTCTGGTTGGTGGCTTGCAATTCCTTTGTTCAAGTATTGTTTCCTTGTCTGCAATATTTCTAAGACTGCGTCACCCTTCCAAAATGATTTCGGTAGACTCAGTCTTATCAAAATTTTCAAAATTTGCATCATTTATTCTTCATTATCCAAAAGCTTTTCAAGGAAGTTGGTGTTTGCCTCCCTAAGTCTTGTAACGATTATCCTGACCTGTCATCCAAGGTTTCTCGTGATGGGGGATTTTTGGTGGCAACCCCTTTTCAGTACTTATGATTCTTCTGGAAGCCCAGGCATTGTTGTAGATGTTGAATTTTGAAACAAATTGTGCTGCTTGCTTCCTGGAGTTTGTGGTCACCTATTGTGAAGTATTGAGGGGAAGGCTTTTTCCGCTTGATGGAGTTTCTTCCTGTCATTTTTGAACAACTCATAAATTCTGAACTTGTCCATTCTCCAGCATCAAAATTAATCGCTTCTGGACCTTTTTGGCTGCATGGTTTGATTGAATGGGGAAAATCATCACTTCTTGTAAATAAAATAAAAAAACATTTGAAACAGTGTCTTATTTTGTTATTTAGTTTGTTCAAAGAGCTTTTTTTTTTCCTACCCCATCATATCTTCTACTGTATACCAGTCCACACACCTGCTGCTACAGTCTCATTTGCAGCAGCAGGTGTATGTCTTGTCACCACTCCTACACTTTCATCCTTCATTTACAGCCACTCTCTCACTTCCACTATATACAATATGTGCACAATATCACCTTCCTCACCTCCTGCACACAGCCACATGTTCACCTACATCACTGCACCCTTAACTCCCCCACTTACTACTGCCTACCTGTGCAAAACATGTTTGCTGCAATTGCAGCAATTTTTCTCCTGTAGGTTACTTACATATTGTCTTTTCAGTTGTGATTTCCCTGACATACCCTGTATACATGACCTATGCATAAATGATCTTAAGTCTTCTAATTATAGGTATATACATGCATGCGTATATACATACATATATATGCATATATATATATATATATATATATATATATATATATATATATACACGCACATGTGTCCCTCCATGAGTATTCTTAAACATGTTTGGACAGATTCCCCCATATATATATATGTATATATATATATCTATACATAGATATATATATACTTATATACCTGTGAATATACCTATATATATACATATATATATGTATATAGGTATATATATCCTTTCCACCTTTCCCATCATTCATATCTTGGTTTATGAACATTTTTTTTAGATATCCATGTGATGTATGCCATTATTCTTCTATTTTTCATGTTAACCCAGTTGTTTTGCAGGAAATATGTGAAAAATATCATCATTGGGAGCTGTAATTTCAATTTCACGTATTGTAATAGTTAGGCCTTAATAAGAATTTATATTTCCTGTTTTAGATAGAATGAATGAGCATTTCAGGAATTGCTGGTTTTCTCATGCATTTTGCCTTTATTTCTCAAATTATCACAATGGTGAAACACGAATGGCACGTGCACCATTTCGTAAGAGGTAATTGATCCTAAGTTGATGATCCACATCAATGGCCATAGTCAGGATGTGGACAAAACTTAGTCTAAAATTAACACTGGATCCACACTGGATCCTTTTTCAAAATCATCATATTTTCTTTAAATATTTTCTTCTTTTATGAGAATTTAATCTAAAATTAATTCAATATATATACCAATGGCCATAGTCAGGGTATATTGAGAATTAATTTCATTTTAAATTCTATAAAAGCACCCAAAAAAAAGTATTTTATTCTTCATTTGAATTTAGATATGACTATTATATAATACATTCAATGACCATAGTCAGGAGTGTATTATATCATTAATCTTATTTAAATTCATTTGAAGAATGAAATATGTTTTTCAAATCCAATTTCAAACTTATTCAAATTTATTCATCATTTAGGGTAGAATTGCATCATATTTTCAAAATTCCCTTTCAAAAACCAAGTGATTGTGAATATCCCTTCTTCAAAATTCTATATCTATCTCAATTTCAAAGTCCAATTTGACTTTGGAATTTCAAAATCATTTCATATTGAAAATTCCAACCCAAATTCAAAATTCAATTTCAAAGTTCAAATTAAACTTTGAAGTTTCTGATTCATTCTCAAAATCAAAATCAAGTTTATCTTCTTATCTTCAATCACAGTTTGAGATTGATTTTGAATCTCAAAATTTGAATCTTCCTAAAGTTTTAAAATTCAATCTGGGTTTCTAAAACCCAGATCCATCTTTAAAGGTCCTATTTGGACTTTTCATAATCCGAATCCAAAGTTAAAATCCTAAACTTGGATACAGACTTCCAAGTATGAATCCAACTTCACTTTGGATCTCAGATTTTAGATCCAAAATCCATTCTTTAGGATCCAGAACCCAATTCACCTCGGATCTCAGATTTAGATCCAAAATCCATTCTTTAGGATCCAAAACCCAATTCACCTCGGATCTCAGATTCAGATCCAAAATCCATCCTAGGATCCAGAATCCAATTATACTTTGGATCTTAAACTTTAGATCCAAATCTATTCTAGGATCCAGAATCCAATTCTACTTTGGATCTCAGACTTCAGATCCAAATTCATTCTAGGATCCAAAACCCAATTCTATTTTGGATCTCAGACTTCAGATTCAAAATCTATTCTAGGATCCAGAATCCAATTCTACTTTGAATCTCAAACTTCAGATCCAAATCCATTCTAGGATCCAAAACCCAATTCTATTTTGGATCTCAGACTTCAGATCCAAAATCCGTTCTAGGATCCAAAATCCGTTCTAAGATCCAAAATCCAATCTCATCTTGGATCTCAGATTTTAGATCCAAAATCCATTTCTAGGCTTCAGTATCCAATTTCCATCTCAGATCTCCAATTCTTAAATTCAATTCCATTCAGAATTTCAGATTCAAAATCCATCTTGAATTCCAAACATTCAAATTAATCCCAATTTTATCTTTTTCTTCTGATTTCAAACTTCAAAGTTAGAATTCAATTCCATTTTTTTCATTTCTATTCTGATTCAAAGTCCATTTATGACTTCGAATTTTCCTTTCTTCTTCTTTTATCTCAAACTTCAAAATCATCTCTTTCCAAAACCAGATTTATTTTCCCAAGCTCTTGATTATTCCAAAAACTTAGAACTTTAAATCATAAGTTCTAAGTTAGAAACCATTTCTTCACTCTATCATCAGATTCATCTTAGAAACACTTGGAAAATTTCAAATTATTTTCAAAAGGAGCATACATCTTTGCATTCGCACAAGCATGATTCTTTGTGCATTTAGACTTAGAATAAATTCTTAGATAATTTCTTAGCAAAGCAAAAGGCATAAATTCGACCCTTGGTTTGATTACCCCTGGTAAAGGCGCCAAGAACGGTCGAACCTGGTACCGACGAGCGGATCCCGTCTCCCGGTTTTTCCGCAAATATTTCAAAAATGGAGGTGAGTTATTTTCTCAAATACTTTCGAAATTAAGGTCAAGTGAGACCCCGCAAAAGAGTTCCTCTTCTTCTTTTCTCTTCTTTTCTTTTCTCTTCTCTCTTTCTTTTTCTATCTTTTATTTTTCTCTTTTAAAAAAAGAGTAAAATAAGAGGTTAGAAAAAGGAAAAGAGAAGGAAGAGAGAGAAACCACAAGAGAGGAAAAATTTTGCGATGATCACATAGAGTCAGATTGCTTGTCTTGGGATGACTTATCCCCAGTTGGCTTCTTCCTAGCATTTCTCTTATATGCATTATTCTTTGGTCCTACCTTGGATGTATGGGAAGCCATATGTGCACTCTGCGTCTTCTCAACTTTCAACCTCTCTTCTTCTTCAACACACTTGGACATAAGTTCATTGAACGTCCATTCATCATTATGTGTGTTGTAAGAGATTTTGAAAGGTCCGTATTCCAAGGGTAAGGATGTTAGAACTAAATGCACTAGAAAAGAATCAGAGATGGTGAGCTTCATATCATTTAGCTGAGACGCTATGTTCCTCATCTCCAAAATGTGCTGACGAATGTTTCCCCCTCTAGTATATTTCATAGATATGAGTTTAGACATCAGAATACTGGCTCTGGCCTTGTTTGAACTCACAAATTGTGCATCAATGGTACTCAGAAATTCCCTCACTATTATGAATTATGGGATAGCACTACGAATATTCTTAGCTACTTTAGATTGCAAAAGCAACAAGCTAAGCCTATTCAAGCGCTCCCACTTCTCAAAAGCAATCTTTTGATCAGCAGTGCTCTGATCAGTGAGTGCAACGGGTTCATCTATCCTTAGAGCCAAATCTAAATCCATATACCCTAATGTAAAAAGAACAGTTTCTTTTCAATCACTAAAATTAGATCCATCAAGAAAAGGTATAGAGCTTGAGCCATCTAAAATCACAGAGCTAGAAACTGCATGACAAAAGACACGTATCAAGAAGCATTCGTACGAGACTAAAACTTTAATGGAAAAAGCAAAAAAATAAAGGCCTTTGATATGCTTATTTTCAGGCAAGTGAAGGGGGTCATCGGAGTCCTACTTTGGTAAGAGCTCCGACACGCGAAACAACTTCGCCTACCGACCATATTCGGTAAAACTAAGGTTCTTGTGAAGTTAGATCATCAACACAATGTACCTTTGGATACACATGTGTGATGTATCTCAACACATTTACCTTATTTTACCCTACTTAAATTCCAAACATGATAAAACTACCTTTGGGTCGTTTATCATTTCATGAATATAAGTACAACAATAATATTGGCTAAAACTATATGATAGTATAAAATTTTCACAACATACGTGTATTCAGTCACTTTGGTGACATGAATACACTAAATTATCTAACTATCCTTGATGCCAATATTTAAACAACACCTTGAAATGGTTCAAAACTGGATGAACCTATCATATGAACCATGAACCGGTCTGAAAACTGGATGAACCGGTCATATGACCCTAAAAAATGGTTCGAAAACTAAATAAATCGGTCAAATGATCCATAAACCAGTCCGAAAACTAGATGAACCGGTCATAATGACCCATGAACCGGTCCTAAAACCGTATGAACCAGTTAAATGACCCACAAACTGGCCCTAAAACCATATGAACCGGTTAAATGACCCACAAACTGGCCCTAAAACCATATAAACTGGTTAAATCAAGCTCTGAATCGGTTCAGAATGTACCGAATCGGGCCTGTTATACTCTGAACCGGTCTCTGCTGCAGTGAACCGGTCTCAGTTATCTGAGAACCGGCTCCAGAGAGATCCGGATTGGTTCAGAAACAGGTTAAACCGGTTTGTACCCAGTTATAGTTTATCCAGATTCGGTTCTGTCAAACTGACGGATCCAGAACCATATAATCCGGTTTTAATCAGATTTTGGATCAGTCATTGAAAGAACCGGGTTCGGCTTACCAAGATCCGATCCAAAGAATGTTTTCGGATTCGGGATCTCAGACCCGAAGATCTGAATCTGAACTCAACCTGGTTTATCTTCATGGGTCGGTACGAGTCATCAGATCTAGGTCAGAACCGCTACCCGATCCAAAGAGACTTTATGAATAGGATGTGGTTCCAGAGATCCAAAAACAGATCTCACAGACCCGATCTGAATCCAAAAACATAACGGGTCAGGGTCATATGGATTTGGATCCATTACCCGAGCAACGGATCTGATCAAAAAAAAAATCTTGGATCAGGTCAGATAATATGGATCGAATCTAATCACGGATTCGATCCACGCATGACAGGGATCTAAACAGAAACGGATCCCAGATCCGATCCGAATCAACTTTATGGATCAGATTCGGGTGGGCGGGTCCGGTTCAGAAAATGAACCCGACCCGAAACGGTTAAAAAAAAGAAACCTTATACGCGAAATAGGGTTTTTAAAACCCTATTTGCGTTTTCTTCTCCAGTCGCAGAGGGGAAAGGCTGTCGTCGGCCCCGACGGTCCGACAATCCCACGATTGTCGGCGATCCGTAAGGTAACCGGTGGAGTTCCTCCACCGTTAGTGACGTGACGATCACTTTCTTTCGACGATGGGGGAAAAACCAACCAATAATGTCGGTTGTCGAGCTCCGACGACTCGATAGTCGCCGACAGAAGCGAAGTCGGCTCTGCAACACCCAGATGGAGAAGAAGGAGGCCACGGGCAGCCGGCACACCCAGCCCGATTAAAAACCCCCAAAATTTGAGGTAAGCCTCCTTTTTTTTTTGTTCTGTCACCCAACGGCGACAATCGCCAGCTGCTGGCGACATCATGTCGCCCCAAAATGACCTGTTGTCGACAGCCTGCAAGGTCGCCCCACGGCGATGCCTCTCTTTCGAAAAACCTTTGTCACCTCATGGCGACAGTCGTCGGAAAACACTGTCGCCCAATGGCGACAGTTGCCGGAAAACCAAAAAAAAAAAAAACACCATGGAACCCTCGCAGCATGGTGTGGGCCCATAACTCATTGTTGGGATATCTACAGTCCGGCTTCGCCGACTCCTGAAAAGCGGTGGCTCTGCGTAAAGATAGAAAACACAGAGCAAAAATACAGGGGACGCATACCTGATCCGACCATTTGGATGCTGTGGTCACCAGAGATGGAGGTCGCCGGAGATTCTCTGCTCAGTCGGGCTGCAACCACCACAAGCGCAGGCTTTCTCAGGCAGCTGGTGAGTAGACCTGTATTCCTCTTTCGCACACCAGGGTCACTCATGATACCCTGTCTATATAAAGCATACAGTGGGAACGATTTGTGTAACCGTTCCCCCTTATCGTATGCTGATTTATCGGATGGATCATCCCTGATGTGGGGATGTATCCATATCGTGGATAACCACCACGTCAATCGTGGTGGTTAATCGAACACAAACTGCATAAGGACAAGGCTTATGTGACAGACACTTGATCGGATTGGGAGCTTTATAGATGAGTCTGTTTTGCAACACATGAGACTGGGTCATATTTTTAGCTCTAGGTGACAAGTTGATGTCATCAGGAAGTATCAAACACCAACAGAGATGGTGTTTGATAATCCTCCCAACCTGTATATCAAAGTGAATTAACTGAAATGGTGCAATAGTGGTGGTGGAAATATTAAGAAATGATAAGCGACATTGTTTGGCTAAAGGACAAATGGAACGATGATCAGTAAAAACATGTGAATCAATCTTATTTGAATTAATCAATATTCGAAAACAAGAACTCAAAATATGTCCAAGACAAAGGTGACAAAGAAAAGAACTATGCGTAAAAGCTGAGAGAAATGCCGCCATCCATCTCAAGGGAATATAAGTCGTTCTGTGTCTTGGCCATCTCAATCATTAGCTTCGAGCGAAGGTCCTATATAAGACATGAATTTTTGTCATATATGGCCACATAATTTAGGTCACAGGTCAACATATAAACTGAAATCAAGTTGTATTTAAAATCAGAAACACACAAGACATTAGAACGATCAGTGTTGGGAGAAAGGAGGATGTCACCAACATAAGTAATGGTAATAGGCATGGACATGCTAGTAGGTAGTTTAACAAGAGGACAAATGATGGGTTTTGATGATGTTAGATGAGAAAAATAACACATCACATGGTCATTGTCCCCCCCTGTCAATGATCCAAGTTTGTGAAACACAAAGCAAAGCATGGGAAAGGGATGCATTAAAAGCAAGATTGACTTATGCAGCCGTGGGAACCCAGTTACCTTGGAAAACGATATTCAAGAATTTCATTTGATGTTCAGGAGTTGACTGGAAGTCCAATGTCTCCTCTTCACCATCGATGGCAGCATTAACATTGGCATTGGTTAGGCTGACGTTCAGGGCATTAGGCTTTGAAGGAAACTGTAGACACCCTATTTTTTTACGGAGGCATTTCATCCATAAAAAAATCTCATGTTGTCGGCTTACTCCAAAACAAGGTTAACTTTGATCATATTTTTAGCCTTCAAAATGTCATCTTTAAAGCCTCTAACCAAAAAAGGAGAGGATTTCATCTTTCCAATAAGCAAAAAATTAGGTTAATCTGACATCAGAATCCAAAGTTATAGGCAAACCAATTTATCGTGTTCTAACAACACATCCTGTTTGTCTTTAACACCTCTTGATTGTCGTAAGCAATTAGCCTTTTTCAGATATGTCGTTAGGATTCTTCTAATGACATATGTGTTTGTTGTCCTAAGTTGATTGATCCAAGGTTTGTCGTTAGGATTTTTCTAACAACTCATGTTTGTCGTCACCCGTCAGTCGATCTTGGGTTTGTAGTCAACACTTTTACTAATGACAATCCCTGTTTGTTGTCAGCCACCTTGTTTGAGTTTTAAAACACTCACATTTGGAAACAATTGCCCAAAATCATATCATAATCTCCCAAAAAATTGAGATTTATTCTATCCTAATCCCAAACCATCCTAACCACTAAAATCATGCTAAAAGTACCCCTAGTCAATTGTTAGACCCTTCAAAATTTTTAAATTAGGTGGTTCGAAGGAAGGCTTCAAAGGTAGGTCCAGATTTTTGACGAACCAAAATTTCAATTTGAGCTCAACAAACTCAGGAGGATCAAACCAGATATTCTTATATCATGGGACCTATGGTACATGTGTCGTGGGTGAAGAACCCTGCTGGACACAGTGAGAAAGAGGTTTGAGGTTTCTCGTAGTTGCGGATTGGACAAAACATGAGAAACATGGTTAAACAACTAAATTGGGCATGTGCGGTTTGGACCCGATAAGCATTTCAGATGTGATTTTGGTCAAGAACTGAAAAGACCTGGATCAAGGGTTCTAGGGTCACCTAGGAATGTGTGTTGGGTCTTGAATATGTTGTAAATACAGGAAAAAGTTGTTGATGGTCAAGGGTTATCGATTTAGGAAATTTTGTCATTTTGAGTACATGGTAGAATGCGGTTTTAGGTTTCGAGGTCTAAGAAATTAATAAAAGTTATTCTAAGGCTAATAAAGGGTTATAGAAATACCTTGGAGGTCTATAGCAGGCTGAGATGGAGTTCTCCATATTTTGAAACTAAAAAACATTATCTGCAATACTGAGATGCCACTCGGCTCGTCGAAATAGCAAAAACACATGATCTGAGACATTGAGAGAGCTCGGGTTCCTAAAGAGCACTGGACATCGAACCCTAGAAGGCCAAATGTGCTGATAACTAGGAAGGACCAAAGAGGTCATGAGAGAGGAGAGAGAAAGTATTGAGGAACGAGAAAGAGAGAAGAGAGAGAAAGATGTTAGAGAGAGGGAGAGAGGGATAACTAGAGAGTTATGAGAACTTAACTTCATTTATCCATACTAAAAGGGAAACCCTAGACCTCTATTTATAGATGTGAGGTATGAGTTAGAGTCTGTACTCAATCACCTATCCTAAAGCATTAAGAATTCTACTGAAAAATAATGATTGATCAAAGACTCTAGAGTCCTTCCGACGTGACTCTTTCACTAATAGGACTCTTGACAAGAACAAATCCATAATTAATTAACTAATCTAGTCAATCTAATCAACTTTTAGAACCAGAGGACATCCCTTAGGACTCTCTAACATAGCATGCCTCCTAGGTTGACTCTGCTTCTTAGTTGACTTGCCTCTTACACTCGACACATGTCCTGCTTCTTATTCTCTTGCCTGAGACTCTGGATCTTTGACTTGTCACCCATTAGAGAATCCATGTCAATTGCCATGTCACCAACCTGGGACTCATACTGTGTTGGTCGATCCTCTTAGGGCTCTAAATATTGTGCAGTGAATTTGGATCTACTGTCATATTCTAGACTATAACAGATCGACCATACTCTGATGTACCTTATCCCCAAGGTCCAAACTCAGAAAAGTTATTTTTCATATCAAACTCCCACGCCCATGTGGCAGTGTCCTTGCCCCCACCGCTGCACTCAATAAGATGTTTTTGCATCATACGGTCGTACTTGTGGAGACTCTTAGTCTTTAGAATTTCAGTGGGTAGGGGATCTTTGTCCTCATTATGGGGATCTTCTACTACTATTGGCAGATCACCATGGAACGACTTGAGGTGAGAAATATGGAAGACAGGATGGTTCTTCACCTTTTTTGGAAGTGCCAAAAGATAAGAAAGTTTTCCTACTTGTTCTTCTACTTGATATAATCTGATGTACTTGGGCATGAGCTTGTGGTAGTCTTGGCCCAAGAGAATCTTTTGTCCTCTAAATATGTGTTTCAGCCAAACCTAGTCTCATATGCTAAATGCTTGATCAGTTTGACCCTTGTCATAGATTTGTTTCATGCATTGTTGAGCCTTCGTAATGTTTTGTTTCAGCATAGCGAGAATTTCATCTCACCCCTTTAGAGCATGATCTACTTTGGGAGATGTCGCACTCTCGTGCTCATATGCAGTCACTGATGGGGGAGGAAACCTTGATGAAGGAATGGTGACTTGTGCTGTAAGTGGTGCCACTTGTTTGGATGGTCTCTCACGAAGCAATGAAGGCAAGTCTATACTGCTTTGTTCACAATCTCTCTTTGCCCATATGTTTGTAAGTGGCGAGCAGTATTATAGTTCAATTTTGTCTCACTAAGCTTGAAGCATGTGGTCCAAAATTGACTCAAGAAGATCGAATCTCAATCACTCACAATGTTCATTGGCATTCTGTGGAGCTTCACCACATGGCTCACAAACTGTTAGGCCACCAACTTGCTTGAGTACTTTCATGGCAACCAGATGAAATAAGCGTACTTGGACAATTTGTCCACTACTTTCATGATGACCTTTTCCGCTCACATAAAGGTAGGAATTTCACAAATTCCATGGAAATATCTTTTCACGTTCGCTTGAGGGTTGGCAATTGTCATTGCAACCCAAGCGGTTTCATCGCTTCGTACTTATTGGTCTTCATGCCCAGCCAATAAAAGAGGGCCTTCAACCTATGGTACATCTTAGACATGCCCCCATGTCCTTCACTAGGCGTGACATGCATCTCATGCAATAAAGTCTGGATTACATTGCTTTTTGATGGTAGGTAAATCCATCCTTTTTAGAATAAGATCTCACCTCTAATCATGTGGTTAGGGTGACTATTCGGGCTCCTACCCAACTCACACACAATCTTATGAATCCTACTATGACCCGTTTGGGTATTACATGTTTTTTGAATACATCATATTCAATAGTGGTAAGTATGTGCAAAAGAGATATTTTCTCAAAACAATGGTAAAGGGTATCAACCGCTTTGTTATGCACGCCCTTCTTGTATTGGACCTCAAAGTCATATCCTATGAGCTTCACGACATATCTTTGCTAGCTGACTGTGGTGATACACTGCTCCAACAAGTATTTGAAGCTTTGGTGGTCAATTTGCACGATGAACTTGCACCCAAGGAGGTAGGGATGCCACTTCTCCATTATAAGAATCGTACCAAGCATATCCTTATCATAGGTAAACAAGGCATGACTCTGGTTGGGCAAGCCTTGCTTATGAATGCAATTGAGTGTTCCTCTTATGAGAGGACAACACCTACTCTACTGTCACATGTGTTTGTCTCTACCACAAAGACCTTAGAAAAGTCTGGTAAGGCAAGAACGGGAGCTTGGCATATAGATTTCTTTAATTTATCAAAAGCATCAGTTGCTTTGTCGGTCCACGCGAAGCTATCCTTCTTCAAGAGGGAGGTAAGGGGCTGGGTTATAAGATCATAGTCTCTCATAAAACCTCTGATAGTACCCGATCAGCCAAAGGAAACCCTAAAGTGTCAGCACAGTTTGTGGCTCGGGTCATGCTTGCATCACATCTAATTTGTCTAGGTCGCTTATATGCCTTGGTCGGAGACAATATAACCAAGATAACTCACTTGTTCTTTTCCAAAGAGGCACTTGAACATCTTAACATAAAAGTGATGCTCCCAAAGGGTGTTCAAAACCTCATGCACATATTAAATATGTGTGTCCCAAGAACAACTATACACCAATATGTTATCGAAGAAAACAAGTACAAACCTTCGTAGCATGTATTTGAAAATGTCGTTCATGATAGCTTGGAAAGTTATGGGTATATTGGTCAACCCAAAGGGAATGACCAGGAACTCATAAAGACCTTTATGAGTCCTAAAGTTCATCTTATGAATGTTGTCATAGGTCATACACACTTGATGGTACCCTGGACGAAGATCTAGCTTGGTAAAATAAGCGTTACCATGCAATTCGTCAAGTAGTTTCTCGATGATCGAGATCAAGAACTTATCCTTCACAGTGATGTTGTTTAAGGCCTTGTAGTCGATGTAAAACCTTCATGTGATATCCTTTTTATTCACCAAAAGAACCAGTGAGGAGAAAGGACTGACACTGGGGGTAGATGATTCCTTGGCCCAACATCTCTTCCACCAAAATTTTGATCTCATGTTTTTGGGAGTGGACATACAGATAGGGTGCACATTCACATGTCTCGTACCCTTTTTTAATTGTATATGATGTTCTTGAGACCATCTAGGGGGCAGCCTACATGGCTCGATAAAAACATCAAAAAATTCAGCCAAAAAATATGTCATATTGGGAAAAACGTCCAAGGAGACCACAACGTTTTTCAACTCTATCGCTTGTGTGACAAGCAAGTAAGCACCTTGGGTGTCTTATAGCAACTTCAATGCCCCCTTATGATGAACTTCCTCTACTGTAGGAGATCTGATAACAGTAAGTCTCCCCTCTCCTCCATCCTTCTGGAAAGACAACTCCATATTGGACAAGTTTCAATCTACTTTTTCTAAAGTTCATAGCAAATGCATTCCAATAACCACGTCTACACCATAAATTTGTAAGACGTATAGGTCCACCATAAATTTAGCTCCTTGGAGCTGCAAGCACATATCAGCACAGACCTCTAAATATTTAAGGTTAGTCTTGTTGCCAACTGTAGTATCAAAGGAATGGTGCCTTTTGAGTTTGCACCTGATTTTCTAAACTATACTCTCACAGGTGAAATTATGAGTACTACCAGTGTCAATGAGAATATTTACCTCCCATAAATTAAGGCATCCATGTATCCTCATGGAGTTGGGTGTGGAGACGCTCGAGAGCGCATGGTAGAAGATGTCATGACAAGGCTCCTCCTTGCTATCTATCTCATTGGGTGGTTGGTCGTCTAGCAGTTCTTCATCTTCGAAGTTTGATTCTACCACTTGGAAGATGTGGTAGTACTTGCACATGTGGCTTTTGAACTACTTCTCATTGCAGTTGAAGTACAACCCCTTCTTGATTTGTTTCTCACGTTGTGCTTGTGAGTTGGGTTCCACTTTAGGGGCTAACATCACCCGCTTGAATGAACCGAGATTGGTTTGGCCTCTCGAAGAATGGTCACGACTATCGATAGGTCGGTTCAACCTCCTCATGGCTTATAGTATCTTATGCTTCTCATCATGAAGCTTAGCCACCCTATAAGCCTCCTCTTGACTTCTCACAGCTGAGTCTAGGACCTAAATATGAAGATCCTCATGCAACCCACTGACCTAAGACCCGAGCAAGGTCTTATCATCGACTTGGAGCAAAAGTGTGCATAGAATTTCTCAAATTCTACTTGATACTCATCCAAGTTGCCCCATAGCTTTATGTCATGCACCCTTGTCAGTCATGAATGTCATGTTTGTCTCTTAGCATGAAGTTTCCTTGCTTCAAGCCTTGATTATTAAAAGAAATCATATTACATTTAATTATTTAAGTTGTCTCATTTGACCCTATGAAGGCCTACAAGTTGATCCTAGAACAAGATTTATTTTAAAAGTTCTCTGCAATTTTTGTTGATCTTATCCAAATTGGTTTTTTCACAATGCATGGATTACTTTCATAGCTTTTGTGTGAAATGTCATTTTAAGTCAACTTTTCAAAATGTGTCATTGTCTTAATGTATTTTGTCCACTTGCTTTGTTGCATCTTGAGACCAACGGTTGGTCATCAACAATATCTCTCACCTTGAATGGTTATTCATCAAGCTGAGGAGACCATTGTGTGAAATAAGGTTCTTATTTTGTCTTGAGACCAATGGTTGGTCATTGGCAAGACCCTCCCACCTTGAACAACCATTCATTAAGTTGAAGGACATTTGACAGTGCATTTTGTCAACTATGGTTTTTTTATCAAAATTGTCAGCATTGACTTTGAGCAAACTAAGATCATATATCTTCTATATTTTTTCTCAAAATTTAAACTTTCATGAGTCAGAAAGTTTGTCTTAAAAACTTTCTTCATGATCAACTCGATCAGAAAGGGCCAAATCAAATCATCTTATCATGCATCATCATGTCATTTGCATTTTTTTGCATTTTACTAACAAGTTTTCTTCATAATTGATGTAGTTCTTAGAAACCTTGTTGAATCATTAAAAAACCTACCCAGTCCAATATTAGGATCTCTCTGACCTAGATAGTTGGACATCAGATCCATAAGTTGTCCCATGAACTGATGGAACAATCCAAAACCCCAATTTGCAATCACATTAACATCTTCATTTCTCAAATGAGTCTAATACCATAGTCATTTTGGTCAAAATCTCAAGTAGTTTCAAAGTTTGCCTCCATCATCTTTTTCAAAAGAAATCTTTATCTTTCAAAACCTTGCCTACTATCTATCAGTGCTATCTTATATGATAAGGTGTTTGTTTCATCTTTTGCATGACCTCGCTCAACAAAGACTTCCCGCTCTCCTAATAGAGTTCAACAGAAATCCCTTGTGTGGAACAAGGTACTAGCTTTGTCTTTGACCAAGTGTCATTTGGCAAGAGCATGATACCCTCATATGTAACCATGTACATGCCTTTAGCAATAGAGCGCACATTTGTCATGTCATGCCTTTTTTAAAGACTTTCGAAAGGCCTTGTATATGTGTCATGTCAACCTTTGTCTTTTGCTATTGGTATGTCTACTTTGTTATCAACTGAGCTTTGTGCACTCGACAAGAAAGAGGAACATCTATAGACACCCCAATTTCGACTCATTTCGATCATGGGTAAATTGGATTTTGGATTGGATTTCTCAAACAAGTTGTTTTGAGTCTAAAACATGGTATAATTGACTTATAATGTGATTTTAACCAACAAGATTGCATTTTTTACCTTTTTCCCGAAAGTTCAAACATTTTAGAGATTGTTACCTTCCAAATAAAATAAATTTGGGTTGAGTTGGATGCACATGGAAGGATTTATGACCAAAATAGTAAAGTATATCCAAGACATATACTAGTTTCTAACTGGGCCCCACATAGAACACTTTTTTGACCTATTAAATTGTATTTTTAGGTCTTGAGCTGAAAATAAAAGTTGACAAATTTGTTGTCTTTCAAAAAAATATATATATATATAAATATTGAAATATTTAAATATAATAATAAGAGGCAACTAAAAAGTAGAAATAAATAAACAAAAAGTGCACTTCATTAAGTATTTCATGAAAATAATATTTATCTTGAAAAAAATGTCTCATAAAATAATATCCATTTTGCAACTTCAATATTAATCACTAGTTGAGTTTGTATTACGACTCTCCAAATTAACAAGAAGTTGGGTTCAAGTAGCCAACCAAGATAATGTCAAAGCCTTGCCTATAACGCCCCAAAAATTTAACCCTAAAATTATGAGGATTTTTTTTTATGATAAGAAACGAAAATACAACAAAAACTTTATTTGGTTAACAATCTCAGGCGGGTTATAGGTACATAACCAGAACTAATCTATATCATGAATTTATTGAATTAAAATCATCAACCATAAGATTAAAAACAAGAGTTTACATAATTTGGAATATCCCATTTAAAAATAAATGTCTAAACAAACTCAAACAAACCAGACAAAACCAGGACCCAAACAATTGACCCTGTTGGCTTTTTTCACAACATCCCGCCATCGCTCCAACAAGTCTACTTATCACTTATGAGGTATTAGTATAGGGACCAAACTCCAACTGAGTCCCCAATAGGATAGCCCTACTAATGAATTGTATACAGAACTAAGCATACTAGAAACATGCATAGCATAACCATAATCATACTATCGTAAATCATACAATGTTATAAACACATTCAAGCATGGCGTAACAATTCAAAAATATACTCATGCTTAACATTCAATGATTCAGGGAATATTTGCAATCCACATGCATATACATACAAAGTAAAATATACACAATCAGTTATGCATAAGCAATTTAATAATGCTTGAATAGTTAATCAATGCATGAACAGTAAATCAGTGCATGAACCTACCTGACAAATCAAACTACCCCTGCATGAATGGGTAGTTTCTTGTCTTTAATTTACTTTTTTTTCTTAAGTGAGGCATGCTATGTTCTAACTTACATGCACAACACAAGTTTTGTTCATCTTCCTTAATAGTTTGTGGGTACAACCACAAATGTCGGCACAACAGCAACATGCCTAAGGTGTACATTCAATAACTTGTGTTTTATTAACCTGGCATTGCACACTGCCTGACTGCAAAATTGGGCGATCCAATGACAAGAGAGAATCCCAAAACACCAATTTTCTGATATATTAGTACTCATTCAGCCAACACTCTGTGGTACTAGGTGAGGCATTTCTTTCAACTCTGGGGCTGGAGAGAGCCAACTTTCGAGGTTAAAGCAACTCTGAAGCACTTGTACTTACACTCTCCTTGTAAGTACAAGAAAAATAATTTACATTCACATTAAATTATTAATCCCCATGTTCATTTATGTCATTCAACATGTATAACTCGTACAGGGTTAAGAGCCTCTCATTTGGGCTTGAACATCGCCTCTATTAGGGGAAAACATTGGTTATCAACAAACTACAGGCTACTTTCTAAGCCTTCAAATGTGCATGCCTTTTTCAAGCCTTATAGCACAAACATAGCATTTAAGCATATCATGATGCATATCACATAGAATGTTGCACATAATCATATCATGCAATACATTAACGCATCATGCACAAGTAATATTCATGTTATGTCAAATAGTCATAAACCACACAAGCATAAAAGCATACAAATCATGCATAAAAGACAGTACAATTTTCTCATCAAACTATGTAAAACTGGCAAATTTTTGATATTTTACGAGAAATAACATTGAATTAAGGCTAAAATATTATTTGAGATTAAGATGAGAATTAAATTATAATTTGAGCATTATTCTGAATTAGGGTTTTGATTTTAAGCTGAATTTAAGTTAAACTTAAATAAAATTTAATTTGAGTTTCAATAATTGTTAGAGTTTGAATTAAGTGTGCATTTTAATTTGAAGTCTTATTAAATTTTGATTTCAATTTCTAAAGTTTTATCAATTTGGATTTTGATTTGGGAATTTGAATTTGAATTCACATTTAATAAATATGTTTCAAATATTATAATTAGACTTGAGTTTGATTCGAATCTAAATTAAGACTTGATTGAATGTCAATACGAGTTTAAAATATATGATAATTTGTAATTTTGTTGAAATTGAATTTAGAAGTAATAAGGTGATTCTTTAGAGTATTTTTTATGAATAAAATAATAATTAATAAATATTTTTATTAGAAAAAATATATATATACAAATTAGCCTAAGATGAATTATAAGAAATATCTTATGAAAAATTAAAGCCAATTCAAGTTGATTTTAGTGAAATTTGCATTCATAATCGAATTTATGAAAAAAGATAGAATTTAATAAAATAATTGATAAATTTTATCAAAATTGGGTCAAATAGGATTTTAGACAAATTTATGATAATTTGAAATGTATGTAATGTAAATTAAATAAATTTGAATTTAGTTTCATGAGTTTGAAATCTAATTTACAAAAAATTTATTTAGATGAAGCTATTTGTTTTATTTGTGAATTTCTAATAATTCTGTACATCTTGCAAGATTTATACTGAAGCAATTTTGTGTATTCTAGCAGATTGATACTATTACATTTTATTGAAACTCTAAAGTGGTGGCTTCCACATAGATTGAATTTCCTAAGAGTGGCAACTGTCCAAAGTAGATATTCTTGACAATGTCAGTTCTTATATTTGGTTCACGGGTTAATTTTGTTTTAATTTTTGATAATTTGATCATTGTGCAGAATCATTGCTGACACATTTCATTAAAGAAATTGGGTTATTATTACACTGGAAGCTTGTATTGTATTTATTTTTGGCAACCATTCCTTGTGGGTTGTTCCTTTGAAGTGAAATATTGGCCTATTAATGTTCAGAATGACACTCAATAGACTGTGAGTGTTGCTTCTAATTGTTTCTTTGAAACCTTGAACATAGTTTGCCCTTGTATGGAGAGATCATCAAAATTCTGCATAGGCAATCTATTGTTGATTTCTTTTAGGCATTTGAACAATTCCACGCTATAGCCATTAATATAAATCATCAAATTACAGTGGAAGAACAATGTTTAGTCCATACTTGTGAAGGATTTCCTCTCTTCATGGTCAAACAAGTTTGACCAGATCTTCTCATCTAAGGACCAGATAGTTTATTCTTCCAAATTGATGTGAAGATTTTATATCAATCTAATGATAGCATTAAGTGTTACATGTGCGTCATGGTTTGATTTTTTGTTATCCGAATAGGGGGACGTTCATTTCAAATTAGAGGAAGGCTAGAATATTTAAGAGGAAGGTAGGGAGATGAATTGAGAAAAGGAAAGAAAGAAAATAATAATAATAATAAAAAAAAAAAGAAAATAAGTCAAACTTGCTTGCCAAGCAAGCAAGTTTGACAATTGGCAAAAGGAAAGGTTGAAACCCATGGGGGTGTCGACCAGCCCTATGGAGGTCTCCTATATTAGTATGTAGTATGTTATATATATAATATACATATAATATATAGTGTAATATTAACCTAAGATAGAAGATAGAATATATATATATATATATATATATATATATATATATATATATATATAAAAGAGGGAAAAAGGAAACTTGAAAAGGTAGAAAAAAGGAAGAAAACTATGATTTAGATCAAGGTCTAAGATTAGCCCAGCCCTTGACTGAAACCCATAATCTTATAAATAGAGAGGAAGGGCTCATGCCCCCTCCATTTTGCTCCCTCAAAGCTCCCTCAAGTTCCTCTCCTCCTCTTGTTTCTTCTTCTTTCTACTTCCTTGTTTGTTGTTTTTCCTCTTGTCCAACCAAGAGGTGAACCTATGTACGTGGTTGGAAGGGGAAGATCATCTAGATACAGACACCATACGAAGCGGACGACCGGTTCGCTTGCGGAGTTCATTTTCACAACCAAAAGAGTCATTTTCACCAAAAAAGGTACGGAGTCCTATGCTCTACACGTAAATCAAAATTTGTGGGCATGAATTCCTTTAAATTTTTGTATAGACATATCCTAAACCATGCCTCCCACACATGGGTGTGTCTTAGGGTTGTCAAAACATGAAATAAAAAGAGGTTTTAGAAAGAAAACCCCTCTAAAAACTGATTTTCTAAAAAATCGGTTATGAGGACTTATATTAAAATTTTGATAAAAAGGATAAAAATGAATTTGTGATGAAAAGCCATATTAGATTTAAAGATAATGGGTTAATTTTGATTTCTCTTAGAAGAAATTGATTCATCCCTAAAAGTAGCCAAATTTTTTAATTTAAAATCTAAAAGAAAACATATTTACATTCTCTTAATTTTTTCAGAAATAAAATCAGTAAAATTTATAAAATACATGTATTACATAGTTATTTTTCTACAAATCTTCGTTAGAAACAGTAAACCATGTTCATATGAATATACTATAAAAATTAAAATGATTTCCATGGTTTTTGTCATAGGAAAATATGTGTTTTATGTTATCGGTTTTCTCAAAAATAAATTTTATAATTTTTAGATAAACCATGTTATATTTAATTGTTTTGATATAAATTTAAATTAGAATTCATAGTGATTGTGCATGTGAATACTCTATAATTGTAGCATGATTTTTTTATTTTATTTCATGAAAAAATTTATGTGTTTTGGATACCTTATTATAAATTTTACCAAAACTATTTCTGCGGAAGTAGGCTTCGGGGAGACAGGTTTGTTTTTCGGCCCAACGGCTCCGAAAAAAGATTTATCCATTGTAGTTTAGTCTAAAGTAGTATAGTTAGGTTTTTATAATTTTTCTTATTAAGTTCATGTAAACAAGTTTGAAAATATGAATTCGGGTGGCCTATTTTGGGCCCACCCGAATGTATATACTAGTTAATACGTATTTCTAGCCTAACACCTTACCAGTAAATCGCTTGTATCTTCTTTGTTTGAAAGAGTTTTTATGAAAAGTTTATTGTGTTGAAAAGTTAACAAAATTTTAAAGCTACTATAAAAATTTGAGCTCTATTCATAAACTGAGGACTATATTGTGACAGTCGAAACAAAAAAATATAGGTCTTCACTAAAACATTCATAACTCTCTCATACAGATGAATTTTTACAAACGGTTTGCGGCATCGAAAGCTAATAAAAATTTCTACAAAATATAAAAAATTTAGCTCTAACCATCAACTGAAATTTTTTATGTAACCGCTGTAACAATCAAAGAGTTTGGGTTTTTGCAAGTTTGAAACCGGTTTAGGACTTGACTAGCTATTCGTTGTGAAACTTATGCGTATGTGTGCATGCTGTTATGAATGAATGTTAATCTGTTATAGACTGTTAAAAATAAGAGTTTATTGTAGGGAATTAAAGTGTCTACTTGATGGGACACAATCTGACCAATGGGCTAAGGCACAAACATGTCTTGTGGTCTCTATTGAATAAGTAGACTGAAGGGTTTGTTATGCGAATTGATGTGTACTTTATGTAATGAATGCATGCTATCTTTTTCTTACTTAATATTGTCATGTACATGCTGTTAAAGACTCCAATGTTGAATGTATTTAGTTGCAAAGAAAACTTCTTGTTCCCTTAGTACTTATGGGTTTCAAACTTGAACCAAATTAAGCCAATGTAGTGTTATCAAACCAATGCTAAAATGCAAATTTTAATGAATTGAACATGCTGAAATTTCTGCATATAACTACCATGTACATGATATGAATGATGTGAATAAATGGATGCATCTATTGTTTAAAGAATATTCATTGCCATGGTCATGGTCATGCATTCATGCATGTTTTGAAAAGAATGTGGCATATGCAATGACATTGAATTAAAAGTGCATCCATAGACCTTGAAGTGGCCAAATTATTTGAATGAGACTATTATATAAATGTTGCATGTAAAACAAGTAATAAAAAGTTAAACATGTAACATTAAATGATTGATACTCAATAAGAGAAGGTGTGTGGTACTAGTATGGCTTCGTGTGTAGCGATTTGAGCATAGAAGGTTGCTCCTCCCCAACAACAAAGATAGGAGAACCCTCTACACATTACACTGCAGTGTGGAGGTATAGAATCTCATGAGTAAAGTCTGATGCATCAGGATGATAGTGTGGAAACTTCTCTCGCATCGCGCCCCTTATCCACTACAAGAAAAATGCCAAATAGCGACGGAATTTTTTCGTCGCAAAGTTGTGATGGATTAGCGAGAGAAAAACATCTGTCACTAAGTGCATAAATATTTATGAAATTAGCGACGAAAAAATATCCATCGTCAACTCCGTTGCTAAGTAGCGATGGATTAGCGACTGAAATTTTATGTCACAAAACCCATCGCACTTAGCGACAGATATAGTGACAGAATAACTCTGTCGCTAACTAGCGATGGAGTTTGCGACGAAAATATTTCGTCGCTAAATCCTGATGTAAAATGATCACTGATTAGCGATGGACTAGCGACTAAAATATTCCATCACTAGTCCATCGCTAACTGTCGATGTAAATTCCCCTAGGGCACGAAATCGATTTTTTTTTTTGACTCTCACCCCCGCCGCTCTCTCTCTCTCTCTCACCCGCGCTGCTTTCTCTCCTCTCTCCGGCTACCGCCCCCTCCCTCTCTCCGACTACCGCCCCCTCCCTCTCTCCAGCTACCGGCGACTGCCCCCCCTCATGCCCTCCGGCTACCGCCCCGTCCCTCTCTCTGGCTACCGGCGACCACCCCTCAGTCTCTCAGGTAACTCCCTCCCCCAGTCTTCTTCTTCTTCATCTTCTTCTTGCCCTTCCTCTTCTTCAACTTGTTTCGGCAGGGGCGTCTCTTCTGCCACCTGTCATTTTTCAGCAGACCGGAAGAGGCGATGCCCCTGCCGCCTTTCTCCTTTGTCAAGCAGGGTCGAGCCCTCCTGCCTCTTTCCTCTCTATCAGGCAGGGGTGTCGCCCCTATCGCTTGTCATTTTTCAGCAGACCGACAAAGGCGATGCCCTTGCCGCCTTTCTCCTTGGTCAAGCAGGGTCGAGCCCTCCTGCCTCTTTCCTCTCTATCAGGCAGGGGCTTCGCCCCTACCGCCTTATTTTCCAGCAGGGACGATGCTCCTGCCCCTCTCGTTTTTATGGTAGGTAGGGGCAGAGCCCCTACCTGTCTCTATTTTTTTTTGCAGACAGAGGCAATACCCCTGACTCCTTTGCAGTTTTCGGCAGGGGTGAAGCCCCTGCCCCACTTATTTACCAAACAAGCAGAGGTGAGCCCCCCTGCCACCTTGGGATGTCTGGCAGGGGCGATCCTCCCTGCCGCCCCTGGATTTTTCTGGTAGGGGCCTCGCCCTTGCCTCTGTTTTCCTTACTCCTACAGTCTGGCAGGGGCCTCAGCACCTGCCGCTCAGGTTTTTCGACTGGCAAGGGGGCAAAGCCCCTCTGTCTCTGTGTGTTTTTGACAGGCAGGGGGTGTTAAAATGTAAATTGTAATATATATATTATTTAATATTATTATATTTTCTTTTATTATTTTCTTTTTTTTTTCTTTTCTTTTTTAGCATCTAGTTCAATAGAAACTAGATATTTGATCCAGTCAAGTTTCTGTTGGAACTTGACTGTGCAAATAGCTGTTGGACTGAGTCCAACAGCTATAATAATAAATGATGTTGGACTGTAGTCCAACAACTATATTAAGAGACGTTGGAATCCAACGTCTCTTTTGGAGAGCTCAAAATGAGCTCTCCTCTCTCTTCCACTTTTTTGTATATATAGGGGTGAACCTCTTCAATGTAAATAACAATGCTTCTTAAGCATTTTGTTCATGAATAAAGTATTATTTATTTTTCAAGTGTTCTTCCTTTTATACCCTTTCAAGGGTCATGCTTGTAGTGTCTCCAATAGACACTTGTTTGTGAGTTATTTGTGCATTTGTTGAAGACCACCATTTCAACAATGATACTAACTATGTAATGTGGGCTTTGATTATGAAGCACCACATTTGGGGAAAAGGTTTATGGGGTATAGTGGATGGTTCCGATTTGGAACCTAAACTATCTCTTACCAAGAAAGAGGGTGATAAAGAGGTTCCTCTAACGGAAGAAGAGAAGAGTAAGGCGTTAGCCACTTATGAAAAGAAATGGAAAGAATGGAGGATAGGGCATGCAAAAATTATGTCATGGCTCATCAATAGCATAGACATTAAAAAATGCTCTAGTCTAGCTAAGTTTGAGCATGCCGATAAGGCTTGGGAATACCTAAAAAGCATGTATTCCCTTAAAGATATTGCACATGTATGCAATTTACAAGATAAAGTTCGGACAATGACTCAAAAAGATAAAACTATTCGAGAATATTATAATGAGTTGTCCGAACTTTGGGAAGAGTTGGCTCTTCTTGAGCCCAAATGGCATTGTGCCGAAGACATCGAGCTTCGCTAAAAGCAACTCGATATGGAACATTTCTATCAATTTGTGAATGGTCTAAGGCCGGAGTTTGAATCCACCAAATCGGCCCTTTTACATCATGGAAAAAATCCTTCTATTGTTGATACTATAGAAGAGCTCACTATGGAGGAAAATAGACTTAGAAAAAGTACTTCAAAAGTTGATGATGACTCCGTTTTAGCTGTATCTAGACCAGGGAATCATACTCGTACTTATAAGCCGCCTCATTTTGGAAGGCAAAACGGCGACTTTGATAAAAGAAAAGTTATTTGTCATCATTTTCATGAACCGGGGCACTATAGGCATCAATGTCCAAAGTTAAAAAAAAGAGAAGAAAAAAGAGTTGCATCTGTTGAATTTGAGTCAAAAGATCAAGATGCACCTGTGTCTATGGCTCAACTGATAGAAATCCTTCAACCTCTTCTCAAAGGGGTATCCTCCTCAACCGAAGCCTCAACTGGAGCAGCAGTTGCATCTTTCTCCGGTCCAGGTAACTTTCCTTGGCTTTTAGATTCTGGTGCTTCTTTTCATATGACCCCAAATGTTAATAGTCTATCTGAATGTCTTAAAAATAACTCAAGTGTGTCAAAGGTTTTTACAGCCGATGGCACATCTCTTGAAGTAAAAGGAATAGGATGTTTTGAAAATCTTCAAAAATCCAAAAGATTTTTTATCCCAGAAGTTAGATATATCCCTAAACTTAATTTGAATCTCTTATCTGTCTCGCAAATATCTGATTATGGATATAATATCTCCTTCTCTTCTCATGGTTGTTGGGTACAGGATCGCCAGTCAGGGAAGTTGATTGGGGAAGGCCATAGAGAAGGAGGACTTTATTACATGGACTTTTTGGAATTACCCAAAAATGCATTTTGTTATAATATTCAGAAATTAGAATTAGATTTATGGCACAAAAGGCTTGGCCATCCTCATATGTCTAAAATTCAATATTTTCCAAGTTTGGAAAAATTTTGTAATTCTGAAAATTTTTCTTGTAAAGACTGCATTCTTGGCAAAATGAAAATGTTACCATTTCTTAGTAGAACTTTTGTTTCCTCACGACCACTTGAGTTAATACATTCGGATGTTTGGGGCCCCGCACCAGTTATTTCCAAAGGTGGTTATACATATTATGTCATTTTTGTTGATGACTTTTCTAGACATACTTGGATTTTTTTTCTTAAACATAAATCTGATGTCTTTGCTAACTTCCAAATATTTCATAAAATGGTTAAAAATAAGTTTAAAAATGATATTTCTGTTTTTCGCACTGATTCAGAGGGAGAATTTATGTCCAACGAATTCAAAGACTATCTCAATTTACATGGTATTACACATCAAAGATCATGTTCACACACTCCACAACAGAATGGCCTAGCCGAACGCAAACATCGACACATTATGGAAACTACTAGGACATTGCTAATTGCAAATCAAGTTCCAAAAAGTTTTTGGGCTGAAGCGGTCCTAACTGCCACCTACCTCATTAATAGGATGCCATCTTCCTCATTAAAGAATACAACTCCAATAGAAAAGCTTGTTAATTTAACTCCAGATTATTCTAGATTAAGAGTCTTTGGATGCAAATGTTTTGTTTTCACCAACACAAATGACAAACTCTCTCCTCGTGCAATCCCATGTGCCTTTTTAGGATATGCTGATAATAAAAAAGGCTACATGTGTTTCGATTTTCAAAATAACAAATTATATGTGTCAAGAAATGTATCTTTTTTGGAAAAAGAAAGCTTCTTTGAATTTGAAAAATCCAAGGATGTCACTAAATACTCGTTTTTAATTGATCCAACTTCAAAATCCAATGAATGTGAAGTTGGATGTGACCTTGACAATGATCAAAGTCCTATTGTTGTTGAAAATGATGATAATGAAGAGCAAATTCATAGGGATGTTAGTCTACAATATTCAAGACGTAGAGAGCAAAATCTTCCATGTGCATTACAAAAATACTCTGAAGTCTCACCTAAAAGAATGTCTAGAATCTCTAAACCTCCAGAAAATTTTGTGTCTTATGAATCTTTTTCACCCATGTATAGGGCCACCATTACATTAATACAATCATATGTTGAACCATCATCCTATTCTCAAGCAAAAAATCATATAGAATGGATAGAAGCCATGAAAATAGAATTGGATGCACTAGAAAAGGCCAATACTTGGACGATACAAGATATCCCTCCGGGTAAGAAACCTATAGGTTGTAGGTGGGTATACAAAGTCAAAACCAAAAGTGATGGGACCCTGGAAAGATATAAGGCATGTTTAGTAGCAAAAGGATATGCCCAAGAGTATGGCATCGATTATGAAGAAACATTTGCTCTTGTGGCCTGTATGACCACTGTTAGAACTTTAATAGCCTTGGCCTCCATTAGAACATGGCCTATCTTTCAATTAGATGTCAAAAATGCTTTCCTGAATGGGAATCTTGTCGAAGAAGTATACATAGAAGCCCCACCTAGTATTAGTATCCCTAAGGGTAAAGCTCTTCGTCTAGAAAAAGCTCTTTATGGTCTTAAACAGGCTCCAAAAGCCTGGTATGACCGATTTAGTCATGTTATGCTTGATATTGGTTTTCAACCTTGTTTAACTGACACTGCTTTGTTTGTTAAGAAATCTGATGCAGGCATCATTATTCTTCTTCTCTATGTGGACGATATGATCATCACCGGAGGCGACAAACAGGGAGTTGCAAATATCAAATCTCTTCTTAAAACTCACTTTGAAATGACTGACTTAGGTTTATTAAGATATTTTTTAGGCATTGAAGTTGCTTATTCCCCTCGGGGGTATTTGATATCTCAATCTAAATTTGCTCTTGATATCGTTTCCAAGTCTGGAATTACAGATGATAAGAAAGTAGACACTCCAGAAGTTGTCAATGTTAAAATGAAAATTGTTGATGGAGAACTTCTTGATGATCCTACTCCTTATAGACAGCTTGTTGGAGCTCTTTCTTATCTTTCCATTACTAGGCCAAATATAACTCATGCGGTTCATACAGTCAGCCAGTTTCAGCATGCTCCCACCTCCGTGCACATGAAAGCAATGGTTCAACAAAAAATCCGAATGGTAAAAGTAGGTCATATTGTTGCACTAAAATCAGTGTTGTGCCTACGGTTTGACTATATTTAACCAGAGGATAATCAGGTATGCTGGTCCAAGTATCACAGGGTATAATAATCAGAATATAATAGAGTATACATGTAATATTAACTGATCAGCATATCACCTGGTGATCCATTAACATGAACTGGTAAGCATGTACCAATGTATTCAGTTAATACTAACTGATTAACGAGGCATGCTGTTAATCATAATTTTGTTTTTCATAACCATGTTACGATTTCTTTCAAAATGAGATAGACACAATCGGCCAACCTAAACATGCTATGTTTTACAAAATGAAACAGTCAAAATCGGTTATTGGGAATTAATATAATCAGGTTGTATTTTTTTGAACAAAACATATGTTATTGGCCAACATAGATTTATCATACTCAGGTTACAATTTACAGAATAGAACATACCCATCAGGCTATGTTTTACAAAATGAAACAGTCTAAATTGGCTAATGGAAGTTAACATAATCAGGTTATATTTTTCAGAAGAAAACACATGTTATTGGCCAACATAGATTTATCATACTCAGGTTACAATTTACCGAATAGAACATACCCATCAGGCTATGTTTTACAAAATGAAACAGTCGAAATTGGCTAATGGAAGTTAACATAATCAGGTTATATTTTTCAGAAGAAAACACATGTTATTAGCCATCATAGATTTATCATACTCAGGTTACAATTTACCGAATAGAACATACACAATACATATTCCTTTCCACCAAAACTAGCAGTGAACTCCCCCCAAAAATCTGGGATTATCCAAATGCTATAGCTGAAAATCCTCGGATCTAAGTTATCCAATGCTACCATCGGAAACCCCCAAAATCTGGGGTTACCAAGAAATTTCCCCAAATCAAAATGTTGCAGTTGCCGAAAATCCCATTGACCCACTTTGGGTTTTCCGGCAGCCAAGAACCCCATCAGGATCAATTGAACCTGTGATAATAGGTTTTCCCCTTCACCCCCATGACAGACCCAATTCCCAACCAAACCCAATCCATAACCCAGCAAGAAAAGCTACTGAGTTCCTACCTTGTCCGGTGAGAGGAAGAAGGTGGTTGTCGCTGCGAGTGGAAAGGTCTGCCGGCCTCGACTGCACCGCAACCTGGAGAGAGGGCAGGGTCGGCTATCGTGCAAGGTCGCCGGCAGCATCGACCGGCGTCGGCAATGGTCGAGGTTGCTGCACGCAGGTAGAGAGAGAAAAGAAAGAAATAGGGAGGTAGAGAGTGCAGGAGGAGAAAGAGAAAGTGAAGGAGGAGGAGAGGGGCTGCGAGGTGAGGCCCCCTCTCCCCTGCGTGTTTTTAAAACACAGGGGGGTGTATTTCAGGAAACCCGAAAAAGGGTTTCCCCTTTTTTTTTAGAAAAAGGAGAGTGCGGCGCATGAGAGGGGAGAAGCACTCTTGCCCCTCAGCTTTAACCCTAACGGGTTCGGCTCGGGTCCGGATGCGACCAAGGTTCGTTATTATTTATTTATTTTTTTCACGTAGCATGCTCGGGGGCTTGGCTTGGGTCCGGGTCCGAGACCCGGGATCCATGTTATCATCGCAAAATTTTTAACTTTTTGCGAGTCAAACTGACCTTTGAAAAAGTTTTTGAAAATAACTCGCCTCCGTTTTTAAAATGCGGGATAATTCCGTAGAATGGGACTCGCCTGTCGGTACGAGGTTCAACCGTTCCTGCCACCTTTAATAGGGGTAATTGAACCAAGGATCAATCTTATGCTCTACTCTATTCAACTTGTCTAAATCATATTCTAATTTCTAAATGCACATAGAATCAGGCATGTGCTATGAATTTTCAGAAAATGCACATTTGAAAACATGATGTTTGCTTTGAATGATTGAAATATTTAGAAAATGTAAATCTTGGAAAATCATGAATTGGGATTTGAAATGTACTTCTGAGAAAAATAAAATTGATTTTGAGGAATCCTTGACATTTGGTGAAAATCGATTCTGAGAGACTTGGTTTCTCTGAATTCAAACTTGGAAATTGAAATTCTAACTTAGAAAATTTGAATTTGGAACTTGGGAAATACTTGAAATATTCTTTGAAATTCAATGCTTTTGGGAAAATCGATTTTGCTATAAGACTTAGGAGATTTTGAGGAATTCAATTTCCTTGACTTGGATTTTAAATTGGAGTTGACAAATGCATGAAATGAATGAATATGGATTTGAGGAATTGAGAAATACTTTTTGTATTTTTGAGAAATGCAGTGCATTTTGAAGTTAGCCTAAGAGTGTAGGCTGAATGTGGCTAATGTGAAGATTATAAATCTGAGTATCATTCGTATTCTGACTATGGCCATAAATACAAATTCCACCAAGTTTATAAACTTCATAAAATCTAGTGCATGTGCCATTCGTGTAGACCATGGTGAATTTGTAAAAATATGCATGAATCATCATCCATCACACATTAAAATTATAAAAAAATAAACTATATGCAATGCAACCTAAGCTAAGCAGGAAATATAAATTCTTATTCCAAAGTTTAATTACAAATTACATCACTATTGAAATTTAAATACATGAAAAATAAAGTCTTCAATGTACCTGCAAAACTAGAGAACTTGGTTAATGAATATATGTTGGCTTTTCTAGATTTATCCAACAATATCAAGAAATTGTTGGATTTTGCTAGATATAAGCCTTTTTGCCATGATTTCCTTAAATCAAAATGATAAAATATGAAGAAATAATAAAGGTAAAATATGAAATTTCGAAATTGGGGTCAAAATGACCAAAATACCCCTAATAACAAGACTATGACCTTGAAATTAGGGTTTTTAGAAAGATATTTTGATAAAATGCAAGTTTTGAAATTTGAATGGAATAAACTCAAACCAAATATACTATGACATGAATAAAAATATGAAATTAGGGTTAGGGATTTCGAAATTTAGGTCAAATGACCAAATTGCCCCCGATAGCAAGACTATGGCCTTGAAATCAGGGTTTTTAGAAAGAGATTTTGGTAAAAATTTGGGTTTTATGACCTAAATGAAATCAAATAACTACAAAATTAAACCTAAAGCATCCTAATATGATTATGAACATGATTAAACCCTAAAAATATATGCTTATACACGAAAATCCAATAATATCACAAAAGCTGTGATTTTAGCAGTGTTTTTGGATCTTTAAGGAACCCGGTTTTGCAATTTGCTTAATTCAGCCATCAAATGGATTCCAAAATCCATAAAAATTGGTACCTGCACTTGTTATAACCCTAATATCGAATTGGAATTATAAAAATAATTTTTTGACATTAAATTAATCCAAAAATTGCATTAAACCCTAAAAATATGCTATTTTTGACCTAATTCACCAACCAGTCTCAGTCCAAGACCTGAACCAGGGGTCAAATCTCCATGGAAATTTTTGAAATTTTACAGAGACTAACTAGGAAGAAAAACAGAGATTTCCCAATTTACATATCGGAAAAAGCATCTCCGGTTAGGGAGAAACCCTTCCGGCAATCTGAGCTAACATATTTCACTTTTAACAGGGATTAAAACGGCTACTTCAGATTGAAAATACAGACATAAATAGCAATCCTAAACAAAAATCTCTGAAATATTATTGGTGAATAGTAGACAGAAAAATAATAATACTCACTTTTTACAGATCTAAAATCGGATCTGTGGTTTGGGATTTATGACTAACACAAGTCTGATTAGGGTTTTGGTAAACCCTAACGAGTTTTAAATTGAAAATCCGACTTTATGTCAGAGGAAAAATATCAAACAGCAATAAAAAATTCTGAAAATTTCACAGTAGCTAGATCTAATTAATATGAATCCATGAAACTTTACGGATCTCAAATCGGATATCAGATGAGAAAAATATCATCACATCAAGTCACCCTCCTGATTTTAACACCGATTTTAAAGTTTTAAAAACCCGACCTGATGTCTGATTTTTTTGACAGGGTTCCCGAATCCAAAAACCTCTGATTTTTTTTACAGTAGTTCAATCACATATGCATGCATCACATATAAAAGAATCAGAAATAAACAACAAGTATTTCAATCCGAAACAGCATGCTCTTTTCTGTTCTAAACTAAAAATACACAGAAATCTAAGAAACTTGAGAAAATATGCATTAATTAATGAAAAACAATAAAACAAACCATAAAACAGCAAATAAAAATTATTTCTATGCTTAAAAACGTAAAATAAACATGAATAAACAAATAAATAAAATAAAATCAAGGAATCAATGGCTGGAATTTGATTTCACCCTTAAACACATGGATTTGACCCATTAAAAGGGTAAATCATGTATTTCATTGGTTAATAATACAAAAGACAATGCTAAAATTGATTCTAATGGATTAGAATCCTTGTAAACACCACAAAAAAGAGTTAGATCACTTTCTTGAACCGTTCTTGAGGTTGTTGAGGTTGAATTCATGGTTTAATCCATGAAGGGGATGACACCAATGGCTAAAATTGATTTAAAACATGAAAAAGTATTAAATAAAACTAAAAAGTATTAAAAATATTACCTTGGTGCTTGAAGCTGCAATGGAGGAAGGTGGAGGTGCTGGAGAGGAGAGAGAGGCCACGAAAATTTGAGAGAAAAGAGCCCCCCTTTTGGCCCCCCTTAGGTCCCTTTTTATAGTTTTTCAAAAGTCACTTAATTAGGGTTAATTAAGAGGTTTTTCATTTTTTTAGAACTCTTTCTAATAAATCCACTAAAGGCAACGATTCTTTGTGGTTATCTAGCCTAGGTGGGACTCTAATTAATCCCTAATTAGCCCCTAACTAAACCTAGAAAACCCCCAAATGTGATGCCACTTGGCATCTTTCACATTTGGGTTTTTAAAACACCTTTAAAAACATTTAAAAACACTAGTTTTAAAAACTAATTTTCAAAATGAGTTTTCAAAATGGTTTTGACTCTTCTAAACTTCTGACACTAACCAAGACACCGACTAACCCTAGTCTAGCCCTGACTTACTCGAATATGGCGCCACCTCGAGTGGGCCCTACTTGAGTTTTAAAAAAAAGCGATTTTAAAACTTAAAATTGAAGGAGTTTTCAAAAGAATTTTCAAAAGTAATCTTAAAGTTAAGTTTTTGAAATGGCATAGGGTTCTAACTGGGTCAGAATTCCTATGGATATGGTTCCAACTGAGTGGGCCCACATCGAGTTTTGAAGAATTTTGAAATAAACACTGAAAACAGCTTTGAAAAGGGTTTAAAATTAATAATTGAAATTCAAGATTTTTAAAAATAGGGTCTCAAGCGAACTGAAACTCCGAGTTAGAGTCTTGAACTCTTAGGACTCTGAGATTTTAGATTTTAACAGCCAAATGAAAGAATTTTCAAAAGATTTTATCAAGAAATGATGAAATAAGTCAGAAAATACAGTCAGGGTTAGACTCCTAACTCGACCAAACTCTAAAATAGAGTCCTGAATACTCTGGACTCTGCAAAATGACCTAATTTTTGAAAACAAATGGAAATAAATAAAAATGAAAGTAAAAACAGACTCCTGACTGGATTAGAACTCTGGGACAGAGTCCTGATCGGACTGAAACTCTAGATTTTTTGGTATTTTCTGAAAAACAAATGAAAGAACTTATCAAAACAGTGAAAACAATAACGAATATTGAAATAAAACAGAGTTCTGATTCAACTAAGACTCTGGGGATAGAGTCCTAATTGAACTAGGACTCTCCAATTTTTGGATTTTCTGAGAAATCAAATGAGAGGATTTTGAAAAACAAGTGAAAACAGGATGAAATTGAAGTTTTGGTTCAGAGTCCTGATCTAATTAGGACCCTGAGAAAGAGTTATGATTCGATCAGAAATCTAAGAATTTTGGTTTTCTGATAAGAAAATGATGAATTTTAAGCAAAGCTTTTGAAAGCCAGTGAAAATGAAGTGAGAAAATCAATTTTGGATAGAGTCCTACTTCGATCAGGACTCTGGGGTAGAGTCCTTATTTGATCAGGACTTTGGGATAAAACCTAAGAATTTTAAAATTCTTTGATAAAAGTATAACAATTTTGATAGATGGAAAGATTTTTAAAAGATTCTTTCAAAATTGAAATCAGGATCAGAGTCTTGATCCAACTAAAACTCTTCAAACAGAGTCCTGGTTCAACTAGAACTCTGAATTTTTGACTCATTTTAAAAGATTTGATTGAAAATGGATAAAAATAGTTGTAAAAGATTAGAGTCCCAATCCAATTGAAACTCTGAAGAAGAGTCCTTATCCGACTGGACTCTTGAAGAAGAGTCCTGATCCAACTCAGACTCTAACATTTTGGCCAAAACAGAAGATTTTGAAAGGTTCTTCTCAAAAACAGGTAAAAAGGTAGTGAAAATTAGAGTTTTGATCCGACTAGGATTCTGGAAAAAGAGTCCTGATCCAACTAGAACTCTGAAATTTTTGAAGATTTTTGACAAGTAAAGGAATCCAGAAGCGACACCACCTAAATGGGTCTCATCTGAGAATTGAAATTGAGTTTGAAATGAATCCAGATTGTTTTCTAAGAAAGTATTTCAAAATATAAGGTCCCAGGGGTTGGAAAATGACAGAATGTTGAATAAATACCCAGGTTTTGAAATTGATTTTGAAAGAAAAGCTTTAAAATTAAAATCTGGATTGAATATTTTAAAAACTGGAGTGTTGGATCTCGAAGATGAGATGTAATGACATGCAATGCTATGCTGTGCAATGAAATGGTATGCCGAATGCATGCAATGATATGCAATGACACATGAAATGGACAAACACTGGATGAGGGTGAAAATTTGGGGTGTTTACAATCCAGCAGTAAGGTGGATCCGTAGTTCTCTTGTGGTGTGGATCCGCATGTTGGATCCATATGGATTCCAACTATGGATCCACACATTAAAATTATACATATATATATATATATCTTTAGTATATGATTATTATTATATTACTATTACTATTACTATTATTATTATTATTCCTTTTTCAATTATATGTATATGATATTATACATATATATATGGACCCAAATTGATATGGATCCGCTATAGCAATTTCTTCACAAAAAGTCTGATTTAAACTTCGTTGATCCACTTCATTCATCTTGGATTCCAATATCAAATTTGATTCTCATAATGAGGGTCCAATACCAGAGATACAAATCCATTTGACCTAACAATTATTAAATATCAATTTTAGTGATCCAACATCTACGATCCAAATGGAATATCGAAAATCCAATCATGCTATTATGAATCCGATATTGAAGATACAAGCAAGATATCAGATATCCAATTACAAATAACACATACAATAATAAAAATATCCTTGTACCAGTGCAAGGATATAAATTTCAAGTTAATTTATCGGATAAAATTCACGGGTATTACATCTTCTCTGGCGTCGATCATCCATCTTTGGCTTTGCTGAAGGATCCATTGCCGATGTCCATCCCTCACTTGATCAAGGAAGTCTCGGCTGACCCATCATCCATTATCGACCATTGATTCCAACATAGCCAAAAGACCTTGTAGCAGAGGACTCAATCACCTTGCCTCTTCTGATCGACTGTAAAGGACCAGACTGATTTCCTCCGTCAGAGGCTTCCTGCAAAACCAAGCATCCACCGATTCCTACAATCAGACTGGACTTCTGAAGGATCGGTCACCTCAGCCACCATTGATCCAGGATTGGATATCGAGCATCCCACCTTCATCTCTTTCCTCCATTTTCTCACCTGAATTCGGAAATCTCTGCAAGCAGAAAGCCACTTCTCTGATCCTACCAGAGAAATATCGTTTTTCCCATTTTAAGAACGTTTGCAAAATCAAGGTAAGGATTGTTCCCTGTATTCTGATTCACATTTTCTTCTTTCTTTCATTCGATTTTCTTTTCTTTTCTTTCTTTTTCCCACTTAACGCAGCATATGCAACATCGGTCTGCATCTAGCAGGACCGATTTGCATTTCTGCAATAGAAGTTCGACCCTCTCTTGGGTTATATTCACATTTTTTTATATATATATTTTTGATATCTTATATATTTTCATTAGTCTACCATGTGCTGTTCAATATTCATTTGGTTTTCAACTGTTTTCCTCACACATCTGCAATTCTTAATCTGATTGTGATTCAAGTAACGATATCTCATATCATCAACATGAGATTTGTAAAGAACATTTTAAAGGTAGAATTAACCCATTGTAAAGTCCAGCAGTTAATCTGGATTTGCTTGGCAATCCGCTACATCATCATCACAAGATATTATGTTTTCCTTTCACTCTAGGTCTGTTCGTTTCATTACAATTTCCCTTTTAGCTTTATCATGCTTTCCATGGGGTGGTTTATATAATCATCATTCGAGTTATGTCTGTTTACAGTTTGCATGATCAATATCCTCATGTTCTTCAACAAGCCATTATGAAAATGGCATTGATTTTTCTTTATCTGCTTGAAACAATTCAATGGCTTGGCTGCTGTGGTAATTAGGCTACCAAATGTTGGAAATATCTCAGAACCAAGTCATATGATTTCTTTTGTATTAACCTTAGTTGACTGATCTTACCTCTCTGTATGTCCATCTGCTGAAGTTTTTTTTTTATATATCTATTTTGTCATTTCATACTCATTCCATTTTATACACAGTAGCATTGTATCTCTAGTATCACTTCCATTTAGATATCCTCTCTTCATGGTGTCATATTCATTAATAATTTATATGGAGAATAATTCTGTTTTTTAGTTCACTTCACGTTTTGTGTCATTTCTTCCCAATCACGATGTCTCGTTCATAGCCTCTGTCCTATGCCCATTCACTTTAATATCTCAGCATCATGCTCTGTACCCTTACGTTGGTAAGCTATTAAACATGCTTTCAAATCAGCATAGGTAGCCTTGGAATCGGCCAGGATAGTGATCCCTTTATCGATTTGTTATCATCAGAAGTGATTCATCACTCTGTTACTGCTACAAAAGCAATCGGTTATTGCTGAAAATGTCTCATCAAGCCATTGGGCAGGGATGAGTCAAGTTGTAAACTCGAACTGCAAACCAGATGGAGTTTCATTCGATGACATCAGTGCTACCCAGAGTCCATAGTGTTGTTTTAAAGGATGCATTCACAGGGTGCTCTCTATCTTTGCTCAAGTAGCAATATTATGTCTGTTATATGCCAGTGAATTAATCTACCAGGCTAAAAAAAAGAGGGGGTGATTATGTACTATACATTGGTAAAAACCCATCAATAACATTAGCTTAAGGCATGTTTTGACACCTTGCTCTCAACACACCTGCTGAGCTCATCTCATTATGCGTCTCCTGTGGACATGCTCACTAAGTGTCGAATGGCAGTAAAAGTCTCTGCTAAACATCTTCAAGGGTTGTGGGGCTAACTCTTATGAGCCCCTACTTCTAAAATTTTCTCCTTCCCAGGACAAAATGCTTTGTCTACAGTAACATCGAATGGAAGTCGGTCAATTATCTTTCTCTCAGCATCTTGCAGTTAAAAAGATGGGATCAACTTGCTGGAATATGACTATTCTTTGTAGATGCAATTCATAATCTGATATGGGTCCTTAGCCATTGGAAGACAATATTTTTATCTGCAACTTACATTGATGATCATCCTAGAAACAACTTAAGGTTCAATATGATTCCTGGGCCTTTAGCTGATGTACTTCAAACAAGTAATTTTCAATAATCATGACGCTGGAAAGGATCTGTTATGAGTGTCAACTTTTTTTTTATTTCGCGTTCCATATCAGGTATGCTCGTGAGGTTCTATATTCCCTACAGTTGATATCATTGCTGACTTTCAGTTATTGGTTGCCCCTTAACTTTCATCTGTAATACATACCATCTTGCATGTACATCCACAGTAGTTCTATTGAATTACTGTGGCTTCTATGCATCCATAAAGGTTCCAGGAACTATTATGGTCTCTTTGCATCCACAGTAGTGCCAGGCACCACTGTAACCTCTTTTGAGTTCTGATTATAAACATATTAGATATCCTATCATAAGCCTAGTTTGAAGCATCACCTGTGCACTAATTCTTCACACCCACAGTCAGTATTTTTCCCTAACACCTACTGCCTCCCATATACAGCTATTCCATCACCTTTATCCTAGTGCACTCTGTTGCATCATCCATAAACTTCCATTCCAGTTAGGCATCAACATGAACGTCCAGCCCAGCTAGGTATAGGCACATTCATTAGTATCCATCTCCAATTAGGACCCGGCGCAGGCATGTGTACTCTTTCAAACACAAGTATAGCCTTGTACATCTCCATTGCATTTCCATGGACAATTAGATGATACATTCCCATATCCATCTAGATCAAGGTATTCGTATGTGCTCTTTCTTTTTTTTTAACCCAAGTATAACATCTAGATTTTGCTTGATCCTCCATATTTTGCAATTTTGCTCTAAGTTAACTCTATTTTGCAGGAAAGATATCAAATCCCTTCTTAGATCAAGATTTTGTCAATTTTAAAGATTGTAATAATTTAGATTTTAATGAGAATTTTCATTTCCTGTTTTAGATAGAATGAATGAGCATTGTAAATATCATGAATTGCTTGTTTTCATGCATTTTTGGCTTTTTATTTCTCAAATTCTCACAATGGTGAAACACGAATGGCACGTGCACCATTTCATAAGAGGTAAATTAATCCTAAGTTGATGATTTACATCAACGACCATAGTCAGGATGTAAACAAGACTTAGTATTTTTATCTTTTATGAAATAACACTGGATCCACACTGGATCCTTTTTCAAAATCATCATATTTTCTTTAAATATTTTCCTCTTTTATGAGAATTTAATCTAAAATTAAGTCAATATATATACCAATGGCCATAGTCAGGGTATATTGAAAATTAATTTCATTTTAAATTCTATAAAAGCACCAAAAGGGTATTTTATTCTTCATTTGAATTTAGATATGACTATTATATAATACATTCAATGACCATAGTCAGGAACGTATTATATCATTAATCTTATTTAAATTCATTTAAGGAATGAAATATGATTTTTAAATCCAAATTCAAATTCTTTAAAATCATTTCATCATTTAGGATAGAATTGCATCTTATTTTCAAAAATTCCTTTTAAAATCCAAGTGATTGTGAATATCTCTTCTTCAAATTCTTATTTCAATTCTATCTCATTTCCAAGACTTTGAAATCAAATTCAATGTTTAAAATTCAACTTGATTCACTTTATAAATTCAAAATTCAAGTTCAAAGTCCAATTTGACTTTGAAAATCTGTGAACACCCCAAATTTTTCAAAGATTTGCAAAATGCTCCTTTTGCCCCTGACTCCATCTTCTGAGAAAATCAAAGCGATTTCAAAGATAAATTTCAGTCATTCTTCAGATTTTCTGAATTAAATTCCATATTGATGTATTCAAATTCAATTCTGGATCTGAATCCACTGTTTTAAATCCGTATTCTCTCAAAACCCGGCTTCTAATGCATTTTCTGAAGAAATTTTCTCAAAATAGCTTTTAAATTCTCAGGAAAATTCTCTTTTGTAAATATTTTTGCAAAAACACAAAAAAATAGTTTTAATCTTTGTTTTCTCACAAAATTTAGGATTTTATTCCAAAAATACAAAAAAATAGAAAAATAACATAAAAAACCCAAAAAATTGGAAAAGCTACGCGAGAAATGAATGACTTTAAAACTTCTTAAAGTGGTTTTGCTAAAAACCTCGTTTTGGAAAACCATTTTATAAAAATTCCTTTTTTAAGGGGAACCTCCTTTTTGAAAAAGGGAAAACTTTCAACGGCCCTCTTCGCCTCTCCTCTCTCCATCGCAGATCTTCAAACGACCTCCTCTTCTCTCAGCCTTCGATCCTCAATGACCTCCCTCTCGAATCCTCCATGGATCCTTTAAGAAGGGACCTCCACCATTTATCGAGGGATCCATCAACTTCGTCCACGATCGCCCTCCATCTTTCGCTCCCCTTGCATCAGAAAAACCCATCGTCACCGAGTTCTCTCTGCAAAACCCATCTTCTTTCTGAACATTTCATATAACCCATCCTCAGGCTGGAAGTTCCCCTTCAGCATCCATCTTTTCGGATCCATTATCGACATCATCTACCAGAGGCCATCCATTGATTTTTCTCATACCCACCTTCACGCAGCAAAACCCTCATTCGACATACCTCGCTTGATTCCATCGGAAGAGGCATCAACATTTGATCAGGTGAATAATCCATACCATTTGGTGTTTACCGTCTCCAAGAAACAAGAAGATCAAAGCCTACTACGAGTAAGCAGCCATCTAGTTCCCCTCATTTTTTTTTTTAGCATTTCTCTGTTTTGGTTCCCTTCTACTCTTCTTCATCTCCATCACTCGCATTATAAAAGCACCAATGGTGGGGTCGACCTGCATTTAGCAGGAACGACCCACCTGTTGCTACATTAACATGGGAATAATCTCATTCCAGACACCCCTAGTGGCTTTTCCTTTTCCGCTGTGTTGGTAAATTTCTTTTCCCTGTTTACAATCGAGGAATATATGACAGCCGAATGGTGGTAGCATCCTTATCGGTTCCAATTACTTACTGACTGTCAAATTCCTATTTAGATCTTAATGGTCACAACAGTTTGATTCTTCGTTTTAATTTTTTTTCTTCCTTCTTCCACATTCAGCATCCTATTTTTCTCATGCTTGTTTATTCTCTTAATCGTTTTTTTTATTTTTTTTAAATTTTTGCTCTATTGCGTTTTCATGATAACCGATGCCTTGCTTGGTTTGGTTTGAATATACATTTGTAACATCTTGCTTAAATCTTCATCTCAAATAAATGGTTCAGTCATTCAACTTTCTTATAGTTATATTTTATCCTGCATTTTTATTTTTTTGATGGATTTTTGCTCCTTTTCCTGAAGTATTGCTCTTCATTCTCTCGTATATACTTATCATTTTTTTTTCTTGTTCTTATTACATTCTTACATTATAATCTGCTCATAGGATCGACCCTCTGTTACATATCAACCCCACCAGAGTCTCCGATCCCAGTTTGCGTTTTTTTTTTATAAGTAGTGGATCATATTATCAGTAATTTGTAGTTCTTTTATAAAAGATCCTCTGTTTTACCTTGGATCCATGATATTTCAGAGGCTTTCAGTTCAACTTATTTATTTTAATTGTCTTCTTTAAAATTTACTTGATCCAGACATTTAAGGATCTCTCCAGCTTCACTTAATCCAGATCAATGTGTTCCATGGTCTGGATCATTGACTGTTTCTGTGTGATGCCTGCGTTTTATCGCCCCACCCCCATCCGTGTCTGATGCTTGAAAGTGCACTAGGATCGAGGCAACGAGCACTAGAGGGGGGTGAATAGTGCTTTTAAAACTTTTTGCGGAATATTGAAGGATTTTGCAAATCTCAAGGAAAACACACAAAGAACACAAGATTTTATCCTGGTTCGGTCAAACCCGACCTACATCCAGTCCCCAAGCAAAACCCGCTTGAGATTTTCCACTATCAACCTTGTAAACTACAAGATCACACAGACCATAACCGGTCCCACTTTCAGTAACAATCCCACTGAAAGCAAACAACTCCTTTACACCAAGGAGTCCTTTTTACATAAAAGAAATAACAACTTACAATACAACCTATGAGCCTTCCTTTTGAATGCAAATGAAATGCAATTGGCTTTTGAGGTTGTTGAAATACTCTACTCACGAATTCACTATCTCTCAAAGTGATTTGAGTGAAAAACTGAAGTGAAAATATCACGTGAGTGAGAAAACAAATACTTGAATGAATAGGAGTGAAAAGCAAGATTCAAATCGATTGAATTGTTGTTTTTGAGTGTAAAATGCACTCATATTTATAGTTAAAAGATTCCATACGTTGAGAGTATGAAAAGGTGTCAAAACGGTCCATTTCGAATGATCAAAATGTTTGAAAAATGAAAAGACACGCCTTTTTGAAGTGTCAGGAAAACGGCAAAATTAGTCGACTGAAACATCAGTTAGTCGACTAATAGTTAGTTATTAGTAGACTGACAGTTATCGTCGGTCGACTGATCTGTTAATCGAGCCGTTTGAAAATCTGAACTTTTGAAACTTAGTCGACTGGAGAAAAGTTAGTCGACTGATAATATCATCAGTAGACTGAAAAACCTTTTAGTCGACTGCTGCTAAAATCTTCTGAAAAACAAACATTTTGTTCGGTCGACTGATAAAAAGCATTAGTCGACTGCTGCTAAATTTCAGAAAACACATGTTCTGTTCAGTCGACTGATAAAACCATTAGTCGACTGCTGCTAATTTTCCAGAAAACAGACATTCTGTCCAGTCGACTAATAAAACCTTCGGTCGACTAATTTGACAAAAATGACTTTTTAGAAAATATGGTGCGAAAGGATTAGTCGACTGATAAGTCTATTGGTCGACTAATAAACATGAAAATTTAAGAAAAGAGTTTTCTAAAAAGATTTTCAAAAGAGTTTCTTTTAGAAAAGTTTTTCTAAAGACTTTTAAGGTGAAATGCAACCTAAATATGCACTCTAAGTAAGGCTCTTACAAGAATCTAAGACTTTTAATGAATTAAACATTTGCACACTAGTCTTCAAGGATTCTTCACTGAATTCTTCAATTTCTTCATAGCCTTAGCTGAAATGCAGTTGATTCTACTTGCTCATCATCAAAACCTTGTACTTGAAGTATCATGTATGGCTTCATTGTCGTAACAATCTCCCCATTTTTTATGATGACAAACTTAATCAAAGATGAAGCATTTGGATGCATAGATGGAGATTTTACTCCCCCTATCAATATGCTGCAAAATATTAAAAGTTAGCACATTTAAAGCACATATATCACATATTGATTGGTTTGCATTTCCATTCATCATTTTTTTTTCATGCATTTAGAAATACATTCATTCAAAGCTTTCTTTTTCTCTTAATTTTGCATTTCTCATGCAAGATCTCCTGTAATGTAATTGCTATCATCTTTTTCTCAAGATCTCCTTGCAATTTCAAAGTAATGTTATCTTTATCTTTTTCTCCCCCTTTGTCAGAATAAAAAAGAGTAAAGGCAAAAATAGCATAAGCAGAAATAGAGATAAGTTTAAAATATTACAACCCATAAAGTATGTTTTTCAAAGATCAAAGATCAGAAAAGAGAGTTTAGCAAATCCTTAATGGCAGTTACATCCTTCTGAATTGAAGCAAGTTGTTGAGTCACATCTTCACGAAAGGTGTGTTGATGCAGCTCCAACGCTTCCAGTCTCTGCATAACTTCATCATGGTCTTGATTTGTCGAAAATTTATTTCTTTTTGCATGAGATGAAGGTGTCGCAGAAGGTGAAGGTTCAGAAATAAATGGTTCATTAGGATCAGATGGTTCAGTTTGATCAACATTTAAGGGAGGCAGATATTTAATTTTCATTCTTTTAAAAATTGTTTGATCAAAGAACTCTTTTTGCTCAATGTACTTTTCATTTGTTAAAGGAACTTTAAAATGTCTAAAAATACGGGTTAAAAGACAACCATAAGGAAGAAATGGTTTTTGTTTCCACAAGTTTGTAAAATACACATTGGCCCAGTTGACAGAAATATTTCCAAATAAAACATAAAGAGCCGTAGATAGATCTGTGGAATAATAATCAAAAGAACCAGTTTTGGGTAGAACATTGTGGGCAAGGATTCATCCAGCAATGCGTGCACGAGTTTGAAGATTAGTATTTTTGAAAGGAGGGCAGTGAGGTGCTTCTGGAAGAAGAATTTGTTCAAAAACTCTTTCATCATTCAATTCAATAGTGTTGAAAAGAGTGTCTGAAGGTGGAATTTCAAGAATTTCTCCAAGCAATTTTGAATCAAACTCGATTTCAACATCACGAACAAGAGAAGACAAAACTCCAGTTTCATGATTCATTTGTAAATTTGTGTAAAACAAGTGAATGAGAAAAGGATAGTGATGGGTATCTGCACAAGCATCAAAAAGATGTGAAATACCAGGAAATAATTCTCTTATTTTGTAACGAGAAAACAAGTGAAATAGAACATTTCGGCCTGGTAAAATAGGTAGGGCAGAAATTGATCCAAAAGTGTCATAGAGAAGAGGGTTGCGAAGTAATCTTAGTGAAAAAACATGTCTTGAAGTAGGTGTAGGAGGAGGAGAACCTAAACCTTTTGCAGATGCAGACTTCGTGCGAGGCATGGTTACCAAAATGTCGGCTTCCAAATAACGTCCGGCAAGGGGAAAAAGCTTTCCGGCGTTCAAAAACAAAGGACGATGCGGTGGCTGACGGTGAGGAGAGGTCAGCCAAAAGGGGATTCCGGCAATGCACTGTCACGGCAAGAGAGTTCGGGCGTGTTTTTGAAGATGCGTCAGTCACTACAAGAGGATTCCGGCGTTTGAAGATTACGGCCACAAGATTCCGGCGTCTCCCTGTTACGGTAAGAAAATCCCGACGATGATGGAGTCGAACGACACTCCGAGGGTTTTTCGGAAGAGAGAGAGAGAGGCAAAAGAGAAAGAGGGGTTTAAGGGTTTCGTTTTTAAGAAAAACGAAAAGGTACGAAGTGAAACGATGCCCTTTTTTTAAAAAAAAAAACGGGTTTTAAAACAAATCCAAGGGGTGTCGGGTCCCTTCACTTAAATTTTTTTTTTTAAAAAAATTTAGTCGACTAAAACTTTATCGGTCGACTAAAAAGTGCGACTTATTCTAAAAAATATCATCAGTCGACTAGAAATATATCGATCGACTAATATGGTGCGATACATTCCAAAATATAAAACACCAGTCGACTAGAATTTTATCGGTCGACTAATATAGTGCGATTTTGAGATTTTGTTCAAAAATCAGCATTTTTATAAATCCAAAAATGAGCAAATACCTAGTTCTCTCCTAATTCTCATAAAATCTTCATTTTTAAGAGGTTTAGTGAAGATATCGGCATGTTGTTCTTTAGTGGAAATAAAATTTAACGAAATATCTCCTTTTAACACATAATCTCTTAAAAAATGATGTCTAACTTCAATATGCTTAGTTCTTGAGTGCTGAATAGGATTTTTCGAAAGGTTTATAGCACTAGTGTTATCACAATAAATAGTTGTTGTGGAGTAGTTTAAACCAAAATCTTTTAAGGTCTGTTTCATCCAAAGTACTTGTGAACATGCTAAACTAGCCGCTATATATTCTGCTTCAGTTGTTGAGAGTGATACTGAATTTTGCTTTTTACTAAACCAAGAGACTAAGGAATTTCCTAAGAAATGACAAGTTCCACTAGTACTCTTGCGATCAGATTTACTTCCTGCAAAATCTGCATCACTATATGAAACTAAATCAAAGGAAGATGATTTTGGGTAAAACAAACCGAAATCTGAAGTATCTTTCAAATAACGAAGAATTTGTTTTACTGCAGTTAAATGAGATTCCTTTGGATTAGCTTGAAATCTTGCACACATACAAACACTAAACATAATATCAGGTCGACTAGCAGTTAAGTATAATAGAGATCCGATCATACCTCTGTAGAGCTTAGTATCTACACTTTTACCATTTTCATCTTTATCAAGAGAAGTAGTTGTACTCATAGGATTCCTTCTTGATTTCGATGAGTCCATCCCAAATCTCTTGAGAAGTTCTTTTGTATACTTAGCCTGATTGATGAAGATTCCTTCTTCAGTTTGCTTTATTTGAAGTCCAAGGAAGTAGTTTAATTCGCCCATCAAGCTCATTTCAAACTCTTCCTGCATAGCTTTAGCAAATTCTTTACAGAGAGAATCATTAGTAGAACCAAATATTATGTCATCAACATAAATTTGCACAATAAGAATATCTGAATTAAAATGTTTAATAAATAAAGTGGAGTCTACCCGACCAATGGAAAAACCAGATTGTTCTAGAAAGTTTCATAGTCTTTCATACCACGCTCTTGGTGCTTGTTTGAGTCCATACAAAGCTCTTTTCAATTTGTAGACTTTTTCTGGATATTTCTCATTTTCAAAGCCTGGAGGTTGCTCTACATAAACTTCTTCATTGATGTGTCCATTTAAAAATGCACTCTTAACATCAATTTGATATAACTTGAAGTTCATGTAACTAGCAAAAGCAAGCATCATACGAATTGACTCTAATCGAGCCACTGGTGCATAGGTTTCATCAAAATCTATGCCTTCTTCTTGATTATAGCCTTGTGCCACAAGCCTTGCTTTGTTACGAATGACTTCACCATTTTCATCCAGCTTATTTCGGAAGACCCATCTTGTTCCAATTACTGGATGATCCTTTGGTCTATCAACTAGATCTCAAACATCATTCCTAGTAAATTGGTTAAGTTCTTCAGACATGGCTAAAAGCCAAAATTCATCATCACATGCCTCATTGATATTCTTTGGTTCTAATTTAGATATGAAAGCAACATTTGCAATATATTTTTCTAACTGCCTTCTAGTTTGGACACCACTCTTTATTTCACCAATAACTTGTTCATGTGGATGATTAGGAACTTCTTTTCAAACCGGTTGAAGAGGAATATTTTCTTGAGAAGTACTCTCTATCAAGGGTTCTTCTTGAAGTATTGCTTCTTCTTCTTCGCTTAGAGGAATAACCTGCTCACAATTCTCATCAAATGCAACATGTAAAGATTCTTCAGTACAAGATGTTCTTTTATTGAAAATACGATATGCTTTACTTCTAGAAGAATATCCAAGAAATATTGATTCATCTGATTTTGAATCAAACTTATCAAGATTATCTTTGGTATTTAACAAGAAACATTTACTACCAAAAATTTTGAAATATGAGATCTTTGGTATACGATCATAATACAATTCAAAACATGTTTTATGTAAAATTGGTCGAATAAGAACACGATTTAAGACATAACATGTTGTATTAATTGCTTCAGCCCAAAAATATTTTGGTAAATTTTTATCTTGAAGCATGGTTCTAGCACATTCTTGCAAAGTTCTATTCTTTCTTTCAACCACTCCATTTTGTGGAGCCGCTCTAGGAAAAGCAAAGTTGTGAGAGATACCATGTAAATCACAAAACTTTAGAAAAGATTCATTTTCAAATTCACCACCATGATCACTACGAATTTTAATAATAGATGTAGATTTTTCATTTGTAATTCTTCTACAAAGTTTAGAAAATTCTGAAAAAACATCATTTTTGCTTTTTAGAAAAATCACCCATGTAAACCGAGAATAATCATCTACTATAACAAAAGCATACTTGCTACCATTCAAACTTTGAATTCTAGATGGTCCAAATAGATCTAAATGTAAAAGTTCAAGAGGACGTTTTGTTGAAACTATATCTTTTGCTTTAAAAGAACTCTTGATTTGTTTACCCCTTTGACAAGCATCACATAAGTGATCCTTTTTATATGGTATTCTAGGTAGGCCTCTTACAAGATCATTCTTGGATAATTTTGAAATAATTTTAAAATTAACATGTCCAAGTCTCTTGTCCCATAACCATTGAATTTCATTTGAAACAATAAGACATTTTTCATTAAAAGAGAGTAATTCATCTAGATATAGTTCATACACATTGTTTCTTCTTTTACCTTTAAAAATGATCTTTTTAGATTGAAAATCAGAAATTAAGCATAAATTATTTTCAAAAGAAACATGAAAACCTTTATCACATAATTGACTAATAGATATTAAATTATGCTTTAAACCATCCACTAAAAGAACATTTTCTATCAAGGGAAATTTTGGATTAACAATATTACCAATACCTATCACTTTTCCCTTGTTATTGTCACCAAAGGTGACGGTTCCTCCATCCTTATTTTGGAGGGTGGAAAATAACTCCGGCCTTCCAGTCATATGTTTGGAACAGCCGCTGTCCAATATCCATTTGCTCCTTATGTTGTGTACCTACAACAAAATCAGACAACAGAGCATTTGACCCCTTTCTATTTTCGGGTCCATGAGAGTTAGTCTTAGGAACCCATATCCATTTGGATTTTGGTTTCCTTTGATAATAAGTATTCTTTCTATAAAAGGATTTAGAATAAAAATGTCTAGAACAATCATATCTAGATGCATTTCTATTAGAACTAGAAAGTTTAGTTCTATGAACAAAAGGTTGAGAATAATGTCTTTGATTTTTCACCACAAGGTTTGGTCTATTTTGAGTATCAAAGAAGCTATATCCCAATCCGGTTTTATTAACCGAGCATCTTTGAGAACCAAGAAGTTTTTCTAGATTCTCTTGACCATTTGTGAATTTGGTCACTATAGAAAGAAGATCTTTTGACTTTTCTTTAAGACTAAATATTTTATTTTGTAAGAGATTGGTTCTAACTCCAATTTCTTTTATCTCAAGTGCTTGGCAAGAATTTTCCTTCTTGAGATCTTCTATTTCTTGAAGTAACACTTTATTTTGAGAGTCAAGAGTTAAATTTTCAGTTTTTAACTCTTTATTTTTAGAACTAAGACTCTTAAATTTAGCATATAAATCATTAAATGCTTCAAATAACTCATCATAGTCAAATTGACTTACCGAATCTTCTTGTGCTACAAAACACATGTTGGCGACTTCTTCATTTGATTCTTCATCGGAAGAGGAGTCACTATCATCCCAACATGCTTGAAATCCCTTTTTCTTCTTGAATTGGTCCTTGGGCTTGAATTTGAGAAGAGGACAATCTTTCTTGATATGTCCTGCCTTTTTGCAGTTAAAGCACTTTACTTCATTGGGAATGGAAGAATCTGCTTTCTTTGCCTTTCTTTGAAATCTTCCCTTTTTGATGAATCTTCTGAATTGCCTTGTGATGAGGGCAATATCTTCATCTTCATCTTCTTCAGAATCTTCTGAGTCAGAAGTAGCCTTAAAAGCAAGAGATTTCTTTTTAGGCTCTTCTTCTTGTCTGTCTTGAAGTTGGACCTCATATGCCATTAGGTTACCAACTAAGTCTTCAAGAGTGAGAGTATTGAGATCATTTGCTTCTTCAATAGCAGTGGTTTTTCTCTCCCATTCAGGAGTTAAACACCTTAGAATTTTTCTGACTAAATCCACTTGTGAATATTCTTTTCCAAGGAATTTCAAAGTATTAGTTATATCGGTCATTCTAGTTACCATGTCTGATATAGATTCATTTTGCTTTATTTTGAACAATTCAAATTTATGAACTAAAGAAGTAATTTTAGATTCCTTTACCTTTGACGTACCTTCGTGAGTTACAAGAAGAGTATGCCAGATTTCATTAGCTGTAGAGCATTGAGAGATGCGATTGAACTCTACCTTGTCAACACCACAATATAAGGCATTCATTGCCTTGGCATTAAGTGAAGCAGTCTTCTTTTCATCATCGGTCCATCGGCTGAAATCAGTTGATGGAGTTTGGTACTTTTCTAAAACAACTCTCCAGATATCGAGATCCATGGATTGTAGGAATATTGTCAATCTCACTTTCCAGTATCCATAGTTTGTTCCATCGAAGAGAGGAGGACGAACAGAGGAGCTTCCTTCTTTGTGCTGAGATGTTGTAGTTGTCATGCTAGATGATGGTCAAATCAAAGTAATAGCAAACTTGGCTCTGATACCAAATGAAAGTGCACTAGGATCGAGGCAACGAGCACTAGAGGGGGGTGAATAGTGCTTTTAAAACTTTTTGCGGAATATTGAAGGATTTTGCAAATCTCAAGGCAAACACACAAAGAACACAAGATTTTATCCTGGTTCGGTCAAACCCGACCTACATCCAGTCCCCAAGCAAAACCCGCTTGAGATTTTCCACTATCAACCTTGTAAACTACAAGATCACACAGACCATAACCGGTCCCACTTTCAGTAACAATCCCACTGAAAGCAAACAACTCCTTTACACCAAGGAGTCCTTTTTACATAAAAGAAATAACAACTTACAATACAACCTATGAGCCTTCCTTTTGAATACAAATGAAATGCAATTGGCTTTTGAGGTTGTTGAAATACTCTACTCACGAATTCACTATCTCTCAAAGTGATTTGAGTGAAAAACTGAAGTGAAAATATCACGTGAGTGAGAAAACAAATACTTGAATGAATAGGAGTGAAAAGCAAGATTCAAATCGATTGAATTGTTGTTTTTTAGTGTAAAATGCACTCATATTTATAGTTAAAAGATTCCATACGTTGAGAGTATGAAAGGGTGTCAAAACGGTCCATTTCGAACGATCAAAACGTTTGAAAAATGAAAAGACACGCCTTTTTGAAGTTTCAGGAAAATGGCAAAATTAGTCGACTGAAACATCAGTTAGTCGACTAATAGTTAGTTATTAGTAGACTGACAGTTATCGTCGGTCGACTGATCTGTTAATCGAGCCATTTGAAAATCTAAACTTTTGAAACTTAGTCGACTGGAGAAAAGTTAGTCGACTGATAATATCATCATTAGACTGAAAAACCTTTTAGTCGACTGCTGCTAAAATCTTCTGAAAAACAAACATTTTGTTCGGTCGACTGATAAAAAGCATTAGCCGACTGCTGCTAAATTTCAGAAAACACATGTTCTGTTCAGTCGACTGATAAAACCATTAGTCGACTGCTGCTAATTTTCCAGAAAACAGACATTCTGTCCAGTCGACTGATAAAACCTTCGATCGACTAATTTGACAAAAATAACTTTTTAGAAAATATGGTGCGAAAGGATTAGTCGACTGATAAGTCTATTGGTCGACTAATAAACATGAAAATTTAAGAAAAGAGTTTTCTAAAAAGATTTTCAAAAGAGTTTCTTTTAGAAAAGTTTTTCTAAAGACTTTTAAGGTGAAATGCAACCTAAATATGCACTCTAAGTAAGGCTCTTACAAGAATCTAAGACTTTTAATGAATTAAACATTTGCACACTAGTCTTCAATGATTCTTCACTGAATTCTTCAATTTCTTCATAGCCTTAGCTGAAATGCAGTTGATTCTACTTGCTCATCATCAAAACCTTGTACTTGAAGTATCATGTATGGCTTCATTGTCGTAACAATGCTCACGGCTTTTCCTTTTTTCACAGAACTCTATTTCTATAGCAGTTTTCATAACATGCTATCCTCATAAAAACTCACATCCACAGCATGGCATTTCATTCTCTTACCTCATTTGCATTAGTCTATCCAGTTTCGCATCTTATTCCTGTCAAAATTGATTTCCATTTTTTTTTAATTTTGCAATCTTCCTTTTCTTCAGTTGTTTGTTCTTTGCTGGCCTCAGTTTTCATAACATGTTGTCCTAACGACCATTTATGTTTCATCATTTGTTCGTTATTTGCACCTATATATCAGCAGGTTCTGATCTTTACTTAAGTAATTTTTTTATTGTTGTTCTTTTGATAAAATTTTGAATGGACACTGCAGTGCCTTATCTGAGTTTTTAATAGATGCATTCAACGCATTTGCCTATTACAGCATGCCTTCAGTGTTCTTTGAGAAACCCATTGTGTTTCTCCTCTGATCATTGATAATCAACATAAGGACAACAAGCTACAACTACAACTCGGTTTAACAGGTTAATTTCTTTTGATTTGTCAGACCATTGATGTGGAAATTCTCATCGAGCCATTTAATATTTTGCCATATTCTAGTGTCCTTTCTCTCTTGAAGATTTGCTTGCAAGTTCCATAGAAAATTTGAACAACGGATGGAATTTTAGAGAGAAAGGAACTCAGACGCTTACTGATCTGAGTATTCATGATAAGAGAAATTAAATATAAGTCTATTTAATGACGGAGGCTTTAGCTATGTCATTTTGGTTGTAAATGAAAGAATTTTTAGCTTTTATGTTAGAGATGGACTAGGATTTGATGGGACATGAGTCGGCCTGAAAATGTGTGAACACCACAAATTTTTCAAAGTTTTGTAAAAAATGACCCTTTTGCCCCTGACTCTATTTTTTTTTTTAGAAAATCAAAGTGATTTCAAAGCTAAATTTCAGTCTTTCTTCAGATTTCTGGATTAAATTCCACATTTATATATTCAAATTCAACTCTGGGTCTGAACTCAGTATTTTAAATCCAAATCTGAGCCCCGTTGTCCGATTTCCAAAATAAAATCACAAAAATACCAAAAAATGATTTTGAAAGGCTCGGGCGGCTCATCCGACACTCTGTTGGATCCTCGGCCCTATATTTCTCAGTTCGAGGTTATAAACCTCGAATATTTCTCAAAAATTCGGACATAAACCCATTTCTGAAAAAAAATTCTCAAAAATAGCTTTTTGTAAATATTTTTGCAAAAACACAAAAAACTTAGTCTTTATCTTTGTTTTCTCACAAACTTTAGAATTTTATCCTAAAAATACAAAAAAAAAATGAAAGATAACTCAAAAACCCAAAAAAAATGGAAAAATCTCGAGAAAAGCAAATGAGTTTTTAAACTTTTAAGGAAATCAATTTTTTGCTAAAAAGCCTCAGAAGCCCCCTCTTTGCAAAATATCGAAAATTAGAGGGGCTCCTCCGCAAAAACCCTCTTTTAGGGTTTTCCTTCGTAAGAAAAAAAAGAAGAAGCCGAAACCCTCAGCCCCTTTCATTTCTCTCTTCACTCTCTCTCTCTCTCCCGACTTCCCTCCATGGGAAACCCTTCATCGCCGAAACCCTCAGTCTCCATTGCCGCCTTCGATCTCCAACGGCCCTTCACGAACCTTCCTCTCCTTCCTTAAAAGGAGGCACGCAGGGCTCCTTCTTCCCATCCATCTTCACCCCGGCACCCTCCTCCTCTCGACACCCGTTATCACCCCTCCATCTTCATGCATCTCGGTTCCTTATTCTGCCTATTTCCTTCCTTTTGGGTTCTCTTCCCCACCAACGGAGGAAGATCGATCCTGTAGTTGAAGCTCCTCGTCTTCAAGTGCCTTCCAGTTCCAGAACTTCAGTAGCATCGCTTCTCCTCCCTGATCAAGACATTCGCCTTCATCTCCTTATCTGAAAGAAATCGGCTCTTCCTGCAGCAATAGGAGAACAAAAGGACTCGATTGAGTCGGCAACATCATAACAAAAAAAAACCTCCCCTCTCTTCTTCAGAGTTCCTGCAAGGTAAGATCAAAATCCCTACCATTCATCACTTTATCCCTGGATTTCTTTAATTTTCACAGAGTTTTAATGCATCCTTAGAATTCGTCTTCTTCTATCTTTATCTGTTTTCGTTTGTCTTTTTTTTTTCTTTTCTTTTTTGACTTGTATTTCTGTTTTGAATTTACAATAAACTCCCAGTTTTTATCCTTCCTTACTTACTGATGATCGGCAATGCCTCTCAATGACATCGCCAATTCACCTGGGTTTTAAATCTTAACCCCATTTCGGTATTTTACCTTTTACCTTTTGATCTTTCGATTTTTCTTCCATTTTCTTTTCATTTTTTTTTCTTTTTTCTTCTTTTCACTTATTAGTACACTGTGGAGAGCATTGGCTTGTCTGTAGCAATCCCAAGGCAAACCCGTGTGATGTCAAAGGAATCCCCCCTATTCCGACATTTTTTTTTCTTTTTCAAACTGTTTTAAGCTCATTCAGCATTATGCTTTACTTTTATATTCTATATTTTGTTTATGCATATCGTTATCAGTTACATTTCTGCAACAGACTATCAATCTCAATCTTGTAAAACCGGCCCCTGTTTCGTGATTACCAGTCTGAGAATCATACCATATTAAAACTATGAATCTGTTGTCGATTTATTTATTTATTTATTTATTTACATACTGTGTAAAAATTCATCTTAAATAGATACCAGAGTATGAAATCGATCTAATGTTGGGTGTTTAATTTTCAAACAGCATTATAATTCCTAATATTTGATCATCTTTTATCATATCTTGATTCTGTTATATTAGGTTACATTTCATAATATCCTCAGGCATTTTGTTGTACTTCCTTGCTTGGATAATCCAAGCATCGTTGAGAAAAATCAGATATAAAACATTGTTTTAAATATTGAGGATGTTCATTTCCCTGTCAATACTAGTTTGAGTTTCTCATGTCAAGATGCCGAAGGTGTTTTCCTTCCCTTCTTAAAGTTCTAATGATTTACACATCTATGTGACTCACGCTCTTAATGCGGAGGGATTGGCGGCTATTTTTGGGGTATCAAGGAAATCTATACCGATCCTAGAAAATTGTGAAAAACCCCTTTGCAGTTGGCTATTGGGCTAAAAAGGTATTTACAGCAGGCTATTCAAATCACTATTTGGCATCTTTGTAATATGCATCGGAAGACAGTTTTTAGATGCCATTCATTTGCAGATAGTCATCTAATGTCTTTTTCTATTAAAAATTCACTGAAATCACCTGTTGGGTGACATAATGGTGACATTATTGGTAAGTTTTTACTTAGATTAAAGCTAATTCCTTTTCTGAGATCTCCTGAGGAAGCACTTGGGATGATTGAATGTTGCAGGTTATACAGTGAAAAGAAGGAGATATCAACGTTGTCTTTTGTGTAAATTTTGTTTTGCTTATCAATCAATGAAGGAAGGATACTGTTTTTTTTTTCTTTTAAGCATGTGGGTTGTTGTTCCAGGAAGCAAAACAAATTCCATACAACTGGTTACAGAGATGGGTTGATAGCAGGGAAGGAAGCTTCTGCACAGAAAAGCTTAAATGCTGGTTTCAGGAAATCTGCAATTGATGGATATGCTTAGAGATTGGTTAGCATGTGAACATTACTCAGCTATATGTTTTGTAACTTGGTGGGTGGTGCTATTACTTAAAGAATAAAACCTACCTGTTGTTGAAAGGCTTTGATAAGGTAAGGCTGTGATTTTTTTTTAGTGTGCTATTATAATATTCTGTTACAGTTGAACAAGTATGATATGTTTATTACCATTACTTTAGTACATATACAATTTCCTGGATCCACATGTTCCATGGATCATTTGTCTATATATGAAATAAGCATTGCTTATGTTTTGCCTGGCCCTGATTTTTTCTTTTTATAAGCACTAGCATGTATCCAACCTCAAGATCTGGCTATTGAATGTGATTTGTAGTTTTATCCTCTGTAGACAAGGGTATAAACATGATCGCTTGTAGAAGTTCGAGTGACAGAGAGTGCTGGTAAGTTAGTTGAATAATTCAGAAAATACTCAGACAGCTCTCATTGGTTTATGACCAGTGTAAAAAAAAAAAAAGAAGGATGTCATCAAGAACAGGTTAGTCAAATTCTGAATTTATACAGTAGGATTTTTTGAAAGAATATATTTGTACAGTAGCCATTTAAATAATTGGTATTAAATATATCAAAAGTCTGTTCATTTTGATCAATATCAAATGTGAGTGAAATAAACTGCAGACTTAGCTTGAAATATTTACATTGTTCATTATTTATTTTCTGTGCTGGCTTTTTCTAGAAGTTTCGTCCCTTGGAGGTTTAGTCAGGATACGTTCTCTTTTTTTTTAGTGCTTGTCCAGGACACTTCTAATTAATATAGTAGAAAAGGCTTCTTTTTCTTTTGAAGTTTCACTAGGTGTAGAGTCTGGGGAAAGTGATAAATCTAAAATATCTGATTTCGCTTGAACTGTCCCATCATAGGATTACTTAATGGTGCTAAAGGAAACCGTGTATCTTCAGTTCTAGGCCTGTCTATAGTTATAATATGCTTGGTTATGGTAACCATCTTCAGTTCTTAGCCATGTTCATTGACAGTAACCGAGTGAGTCATCTAAGTATTAAAATTATCTTGAAGAGTTAGAGCATGCTGTACCTATGTGATTTGGAATAAATGAATCAAAATTACGAGGATTCTGCTTTTGAATCCTGACATGAGGAGTAAACAGGCGTGTCCCTACCCATTTGTGACATTTCTTTTTGGTCTTGAAAGCCTTAAGCCACATGATGTAGTGTAAGTCCATTTTGATTTTCTTTACCTAAATCCACTATCCCCATCTCTCAGCACATCCCAACACATGGTCATGGGTTAAGCAGCAAAATTGGGATCACTATATGAACATGAGGTAAAACTCAAAGTTCTTAGACATGGTTCCAGCAAGTGTTATTCAAGATGTATCAGCTGTTGATATCAGTCTTTTCAATGCATTAGTGGATCTGGAAATGGTATGGGAATAAGGTTGATGCATGCATTACCTGGGTATGAGATACCCTGTTTAAACCTTAACACCTCATCAGGGAAGGCCCCAATTGCAGCCAATTGGTTGTAGCTGGAATGAAGACAGATATTTGCAGCATTTGTTAGAATCAGACTTATAAAGATATACTCGATATATATATATATATATATATATATATATATATATATATATATAGATAATGTCATGCATGTATGTACATATACCCCCACATATACATATGTATATACATAGACATGTATATATATCATTTCTCATCTTTCCATCATGTATATCTTTGCACATGAGCACGTTAACATCAACATCTGTATGATATGTGCAAAATTTTCCTTCTCTTTTCATTACTAACCCGTTTTGTTTTGCAGGAAATATGTGAAAGATATCATTACTTGGGGTTGTAAACTTGATTTTTAAGTTGTAATAGCTAGATTTGAATGAAAATTTACATTTCCGGCTTTAGGTAGAATGAATGAGCATTGTAAATATCATGAATTATTTGTTTTCATGCATTTTTGCCTTTATTCTTCAAATCTTCACAATGGTGAAACACGAATGGCACGTGTACCATTTCGTAAAAGGCAATTAATCCTAAGTTGATGATTTACATCAACGACCATAGTCGGGATTGTAAACACCCCAAATTTTCACCCTCATCCAGTGTTTGTCCATTTCATAAGTCATTACAGATCATTGCATGTCATTGCATGTATTCTGCATAGCATTGCATGTCATTGCATGTCATTGCATCTCATTTTCGAGATCCAGCACTCCTATTTCAAAACATTCAATCCAGATTTGAATTTTAAAGCTTTATTTCAAAATCAATTTCAAAACCTGGGTTTTTATTCAATACTCTGTCATTTTCCAACCCCAGGACTTTATATTTTGAAATATTTTCTCAGAAAACAATCTGGATTCATTTCAAATTCAAATTTTAATCGATTTCAATTCACAGATGAGACCCATTGAGGTGGTGTCGCTTCTGAATTCCTCTATTCATCAAATTTCTCAAATTTTTGAAAGTTTCAGTCCGATCAGGACTCTGTCTCAGAGTCCTAATCCAGTCAAGAGTCTGTTTTTAAGTCTGTTTTACTTCCATTTTCAGTCTTTTTCGATTATTTTCAAAATTTAGGTCATTTTACAGAGTCCAGTTAGTTCAGGACTCTATTTTAGAGTTCGGTCGAGTTAGGAGTCTAACCCTGACTGTGTTTTCTGAGTTATTTCATTATTTCTTGATAAAATCTTTTGAAAATTCTTTCATTTGGCTTTTAAAATCTAAAATCTCAGAGTCCTAAGAGTTCAGGATTCTAACCCGGAGTTCCAGTTCGCTTGAGACCCTATTTTCAAAGATCTTGAATTTCAAATATCGATTTTAACCCCTTTTCAAAGCCATTTTCAGTGTTTATTTCAAATTTTCTAAAACTCGATGTGGGCCCACTCAGTTGGCACCATATCCAGAGGAATTCTAATTCAGTTAGAACCCTATGTCATTTCAAAAATTCTAATTTTAAGATTACTTTTGAAAATCCTTTTGAAAACTCCTTCAATTTCAAGTTTTAAAATCATCTTTTTGTAAAAACTCAAGTAGGGCCCACTCGGGGTGGTGCCATATTCGAGTCAGTCAGGGCTAGACTAGGGTTAGTTGATGTCTTGGTTAGTGTTAGAGGATTAGAAGAATCAAAACCATTTTGAAAAACTCATTTTTGAAAGTTAGTTTTTAAAACTAGTGTTTTTAAAGGTTTTTAAAGGTGTTTTAAAAACCCAATGTGGAAAAACGCCAAGTGGCGCCACATTTAGGGGATTCTTAGGTTTAGCTAGGGGTTAATTAAGGATTAATTTGGATAATTTAGGTCAAGGGCAAATAGGTAACTCCATCCAAAAATTGCCCCCCCTTTAGAGTCCAAAATTTTCAAAATTGTCAATTTTTAAACCTAAAAATTTTTTATAAATAGATGCCATAAGGGGGGTCGATTTTCCCATCTCTCTCCTATTGGATTCTTGGAGCTTCTGTCTCCTCTTCAGCCCTTCCTCCATTGCAGCAACCTCAAGGTAATTATTTTCTTTAATTTTTAGTTTTTATTTAATATTTTTCATTGTTTTAAGCATGATTTAGCCATTGGCACCATCACCTTCATGGATTAAACCATGGATGGATTCAACCTCAAGAACCATCAAGAATCAGCAAGAACGATCCAAGAAGGTGATCTAACCCTGTTTTGGATGATTTACATGGATTTTAATCCATTAGAATTGATTTTAATATGATTCTTTACATTATTAACCAATAAAATATATGATTTACCCCTTTTAATGGGTTAAATCTATGTTTTAAAGGTGATATCAAATTCCAGCCATTGATTCCCTGTTTTTATTTTATTTTCATGGTTTATTCATGTTTGTTTTACATTCTATAGCATAGAAATAATTTTTATTTACTGTTTTATGGTTTATTTTATTTATTTACATTAGTTAATGCATGGTTTTTCAAGTTTCTTAAATTTCTGTGTGTTTTAGGTTTAGAACAGTAAAGATAATGTTATTTTGGATTGAAGTACTCATTGTTTATTTCTGATTTTTTTATATGTGGTGCATACATGAGTTATTGAGTTCTTGTAAAAAAATCAGAGGTTTTGGATCTCGGGGACCCTGTCAAAAAAATCAGACAGGTAACTTGCTGTGATGATATTTCTCTCATATTATATTCGATTTTAGATCTGTAAAATGCTATGGATTCACATTGAGTAGATCTGTCTGCTGTGAAATTTTCAGATTTTTTTATTACTGTTTATTATTTTTCCTCTTTCAGAGAATCTGTTGTTAAATTTAAAACTCGTTAGGGTTTACCAAAACCCTAATCAGACTTGTGTTAGTCATAAATCCCAAAACCACAGATCCGATTTTAGATCTATAAAATGTGAGTATTGTTATTTTTCTGTCTACTATTCACCACTAAAATGTCAGAGATTTTTGTTTAGGATTGCTATTTATGTCTGTATTTTCAATCTGAAACAGCTGTTTTAATCCCTGTTAAAAGTGATATATTTTAGCTCAGATTGCCGGAAGGGTTTCTCCCTAACCGAAGATGATTTTTCCGATCTGTAAATTGGGAAATCTCTGTTTTTCTTCCTAGTTAGGCTCTGTAAAATTTCATAAATTTCCATGAAGATTTGATTCCTGGTTCAGGTCTTGGATTGAAACTGGTTGGTGAATTAGGTAAAAAATAGCATATTTTTAGGGTTTAATGCAATTTTCGGATTAATTCAATGTCAAAAAATTATTTTTATAATTCCAATTCGACATTAGGGTTATAACAAGTGCAGATACCAATTTTTATGGATTTTGGAATCCATTTGATGGCTGAATTAAGCAAATTGCAAAACCGGGTTCCTGAAAGATCCAAAAACAATGCTAAAATCACAGTTTTTGTGATATTCTTGAATTTTCATGTATAAGCATATATTTTTAGGGTTTAATCATGCTCATAATCATATTAGGATGCTTTAGGTTTAATTTTGTAGTTATTTGATTTCATTTAGGTCATAAAACCCAAATTTTTACTAAAATATCTTTCTAAAAACCCTGATTTCAAGGCCATAGTCTTGTTATCGGGGGCAATTTGGTCATTTGACCTAAATTTCGAAATCCCTAACCCTAATTTCATATTTTTAATCATGTCATAGCATATTTGGTTTAAGTTTATTCCATTCAAATTTCAAAACTTGCATTTTATCAAAATATCTTTCTAAAAAACCCTAATTTCAAGGTCATAGTCTTGTTATTAGGGGTATTTTGGTCATTTGGACCCCAATTTCGAAATTTCATATCTTATCTTCCTTATTTATTCCATTTTATTTCATACTTTGTCACTTTTGATTTAGGGGAATCATGGCAAAAAGGCTTATATCTAGCAAAATCCAACAATTTCCTGATATTGTTGGATAAATCTAGAAAAGCCAACATATATTCATTAACCAAGTTTTCTAGTTTTGCAGGTACATTGAAGACTTTATTTTTTATGTATTTTAATTTCAATAGTGATGTAATTTGTAATTAAACTTTAGAATAAGAATTTACATTTTCTGCTTAGCTTAGGTTGCATTGCATATAGTTTATTTTTATAATTTTAATGTGTGATGGATGATGATTCATGCATATTTTTACAAATTCACCATGGTCTACACGAATGGCACATGCACTAGCTTCTATGAAGTTTATAAACTTGGTGGAATTTGTATTTATGGCCATAGTCAGAATACAAATGATACTTAGATTTATAATCTTCACATTAGCCACATTCAGCCTACACTCTTAGGCTAACTTCAAAAATGCACTGCATTTCTCAAAAATACAAAAAGTATTTCTCAATTCCTCAAAATCATATTCATTCATTTCATGCATTTGCCAATTCCAATTCAAATTTCAATTCAAAGAAGTTCATTTTCTCAAAATCTCCCAAGTCTTATAGCAAAATCGATTTTCCCAAAAGCATTGAATTCCAAAGAATATTCCAAATGTTTCTCAAGTTCATAAATTCAATTTTCCAAGTTATGCATTCAATTTCAAAGTTTGAAGTTAGAAAAATCAAAATTTTACTAAGTCTTATTCAAAAATCGATTTTCTCAAAATATGGATTTGCCAATGATATTTCAAGTATTTCCCAAGTTCCAAATTCAAATTTTCTAAGTTAGAATTTCAATTTCCAAGTTTGAATTCAGAGAAACCAAGTCTCTCAGAATCGATTTTCACCAAATGTCAAGGATTCCTCAAAATCGATTTTATTTCTCTCAGAAGTACATTTCAAATCCCAATTCACGATTTTCCAATATTTACATTTTCTAAATATTTCAATCATTCAAAGCAAACATCATGTTTTCAAAATGTGCATTTTCTAAAAATTCATAGCACATGCCTGATTCTATGCATTTAGAAATTAGAATATGATTTAGACAAGTTGAACAGAGTAGAGCATAAGATTGATCCTTGGTTCAATTACCCCTGTTAAAGGTGGCAGGAACGGTTGAACCTCGTACCGACAGGCGAGTCCCATTCTTCGGAATTTTCCCACATTTTAAAAACGGAGGCGAGTTATTTTCAAAATCTTTTTCAAAGGTCAGTTTGACTTGCAAAAGTTAAAAATTTTTGCAATGATAATAGGTTTGGCGACCGTGATGGGACCTGTCTTCGTCTGATCAATTTAATGCTCTACTTAGTTCAAGTTGTCAAAATCAATTTCCATGGAATGTCAGCTTTTACTTTATAATGTCATGTGAACCTAGGAGCCTAGACCTGAACCCAACTGACATGGAATGCATATAGACTAGGTATGGTTTGGTAGGACCATATTGAGGAGAATTATTCATGCTCACATAGACTTAGGTCTAATATAACACTCCTCAATTTTGGAATTGTATGAAAACAATGTTTGCTTCTTCAATTTTTTTAAAAAACTATCTCTTTAGGACTTAGAGCCTTCTATTTGCTTGCATGTGTTCATGTTTTCAAAAAACCACCCCCACCTATATTGTCCCGGTCTTCACGTTGTTGGGCTCTCTTCCAGAACCATAGTTCGGGACAAAGCCTTACAACTGGGCCACATATTTGGGTGAAAAACCCCCTGCCACGTACCAAGGGCCATAGTCCAACGTATATCGGCAGGTGCTCAAGGATGTTGGAAAACTTGAACCTAGAACCGGAGAAATTGATTTTATGCCATGTACATTGAGCCTTGGCTTGAGTATATAGGCATAGCATGATTGGACACAGATGATCTGAACCTTAGAGTTAGGATTAAGATCCTACAGCTATTTCAAAAATTTGTGCATCTAGAGTCAGCTTTTAGGGAATGCTGTATGTGCATACTTGTTTGTGCAGGATGTAATTGAATGTGTCATAATCATGTCCTTTTTATTTTCCATATTTTCCCAATTTTCTACAATACTGGACGATTTTTCCAAAAATCCCCAATCCATGTCCATGTACTGTCCATGTTTTAAACCCTGGACGATTTCTCCAAAAATCCCCAATCCATGTCCATGTACTGTCCATGTTTTAAACCCTGGACGATTTTCAAAATACTTCATTTTATGAAGTACTTCCTTATATTTCATTAAACCCTGGACGATTTTCATAAAATTCCTTCATTTTCCTCAAAACTCCAGGTGATTTCCCATCTTTCCTGTCTTCTGGATCTCGAATTTCATGCTTTATTATCCTGCCTGCATCTTTTTGAAAATCCTTGTACTTTCCCAAGTCTTATTCCAAATTTTCTATGTTTTTCAGTCTACCCTGATGGCATCCAGTCAACTTGATTCAGTCTTTCCTGAGGGTCACATCTCCTATGAGGTGAGACAAGGTCTTCCTGAACATCGAGTCTTCAGCACTGGATCCTTCTTTCCCCGGTGGTATTATTCATGGCTCAAAAACTTCTATCGTATGTTTCCGGACCATTTGAATGATTGTGGATTGGAACTGGCATCCGCAGTGGGAAAGCAGACAGTCAACGGCAATTTGATCCATGCGCTAGCAGAACGGTGGAATCCGAGCACTTCTATCTTCTGGTTCCCATGGGGAGAGATGACAGTATTGATAGATGAATTTTCAGAGATTATGGGATTGCCCGAGCCAGCCGGTCAGCCTGAAGATCCATTGGAGAAACAGTTTTTGATCAATGTCAAGGGTCTGGATCCCCGAGACGCTTTAGCTCGCATGATAGGACGTAAGTCGTGGCCCTTGATCGAGGAGGATGGGAATGAATATGTGGACCTGCTCGAAATCTACAGACAGTATGGGACATTTGTGGAAGTCAGCTCGTTGTCCAGGACAGCTCGAGAGAGAATTCAGCACACGATGGTTCTGTGCACGGTGGGATTAGCTTTCTTTCCCGATGGACGGAATTACATAGATATCAGAATAGTTCAGCTTCTAAGGAGATGGGGAAGTCGACAGACCAGCCGCCTCTCGATAGCCATGGCCGCACTCGCTTTTCTATACCGAGGGTTGACTCGTTTCACACTCGGAGAGTCGATCCTAGTCGAAGGGTGCACCTATGCCTTGCAGTCTTGGTTCCTCCGGCATGTGCCAGCTCGAGCCAGTTCCTTCAGATATAATGGTAAAAAGCTTCTGCCAGTTGCGCGATACCGGTTCTTGATCGACAACCTTCAGGAGGAAGAAGTCGTATGAGACTACTTCGATCGTCAGGAATCACCTCCCAGATATACTTCTGCATATGGCAAGCGATTCAGGCTACTTGGCCCATTCTTCTGCGCATACTATCATCCAGAGCGGTGTGTCAGGCAGTTCTCTCAGAGGCAGAAGCGCGTAGAGATTCCTCCACTAGCAGGGGTTCTGCCAGAATTCGATCTTGCATCAGATCAGTGGTCTGGAGCATACCATTCTGCCAGACATGGCTGGGATTCCTTTGTCAATCTTACTATTTTCCTGGTCCTCGAGTGTCCTCTGATTATCCAGAGTGGTGGAAAATTGTTCGTCCCCCTCCCCTCTGTCAAGAGTATTATTGATAAAATCATGTTTTTCCCCTTAATAAAATTTCTTTATTTTACATCTCATTTTGGTTTGACGACCTCGCCTAGGTAACAAGGCATATTTCCAGTTGTTTATTTTGCAAAGAATAGCAGCGCAATTGTCATAATCCCAGCGACGACTCAATCCCTAGTAATGGGATATTATTTCAATTGTCTACCAAAATTCTCAACAAATATTTTCCTCCAAACCAAATTTCCTTCAGAAGCCTAACCATCAGTTCTGCCCTGCAGAGAGCATCAGCAACATCCAAGAGAACATTTGTGATACCCGATCGTTCATACAAGATCCAGAAAGAAAACCACATCAGTTGAAGGCATCGCGTACTCAGTCATATCAGAAGAGGAAATGGACTCACCCCGTAGTCAGAGTCAGCAAGCAGAGGATGACATGGATCCCCAAATGTACGTCATGTTCAAAAAAATGATGACCAAGATGCTGGCAGAGCAAGCTGAGGCTAGTACTGAGCAAATTCAGACCAAACAGAAGGATAGGGATCACACAACCAAGAATGTGAAAATCATTAAAAAGCAGAATTGCCATGAGGAAATGTCTGATGAGTCAGAATCAGCAGATGATACTGACAAAGAGTATGAAAACAAGCAAGAATTCAAAAGGTCGACTCAGGGGCAGGGGTCGGCCTACAAATCCAAGAATCAGTCTGTTGACGACCCTACACAGTCACAACTGAAAGATGTGATGAAGATGGTTAAGGATCTTCAAACTCGTGACAAGGGCAAAAGAGTCTTTACAAGTGAAGACTTCTATGATGCACTGGATGGGGATGATGATCTCGATAACCTCCCCAAGAAATTCATTAAGTTTGATGGTTCGGGTGACCCAAAGTCACACCTCGCCCTTTTCTTTGCAGAGTGTTCCAAGTTCAGGAGGAATAACCGAGCCTTATTTCTTTGTTTCCCTTGCAGTCTGGAGGGTATTGCAGCAAAATGGTATTCAGAGCATATTAATCCCATAGAGCTGAAAGAGTTTGATAAAGTGGTCAATTTGTTTATTGAGCGCTTTTTATTCAATGTTGAAGCACTCCCGACTCTTAGTCATCTCTACAGTCTGAGGCAGAAGGAAAACGAGAAGGCCAGTGATTTCATTCACAAATGGAGATCCGCTTGCAATAAGATGCGTGAGCCAATAGCATAAGGACACGCACTATCTTTGATCCTGAGCAACTTCTCGCAACCCCTGAGGGGACTGATTTCTACATCTCCATCGAAGAGCTTCATAGAACTGACAGAACGAGCTGAATGTATTGAGTTGAGTATGGAAAATGGATCTTATGAAGGTTTCATATTCACCAAAAGCAACAGTCAGCAGGAATCTAACAAGAAAACCCATTTTAGCTACTCTACCAGCAACAACAAGAACCATTATAAGGGAAATGTGAAAGATCACAGCTCTGGCCCAGGGGGACCAAACCCCAACAAAAATGAGCAAAAAGGTGAGTCGATTCCCCAGTATGATAAGCAACCTCAGCGATCTTTTGAGCAAGGGTTGAGACCTCAAGAAAAGTCGAAGCACGACAACTGGAGTTTTAAACGTGACTTTACTCCCCTAGATCAACCGCGTGAAGAAATCCTTGAATATATGTTGGCCAAAGAGATGATTAAGCTCCCAAGAGTCAATGATCCTCCTATCACTAGGGGAAGATTTAAAGATCAATTCTGCAAGTTTCATCGGGCCATGAGGCATGATACCGAGTACTGTTTCGTTCTCAGGAATATTATTCAAGACTATATTGATAAAAATATCCTTGTGGAAGGCAAAGAAGAAGATAAAGCAACCAGCTCATCAGCCCCTTAAGAGCGACAAGGCCATCACTCTTTCATTCTTGCATTTTGCTTTCGTCATTTTGTATGGATGGCATGGTCTCATCTCTTTCATCAATAAAATTATCAATCTTCCTCATAGTTTGGCATCATCTTTTGTATTTCTCCTTCTTTACAAAATGTCTTTTTACAAGGAGTAACCTCTTTCAGAGTGTCTCCCGAATTCATCAAGAAGCACATCGTCAATCTTTCCACTGTTATCTTCAGAGAACATTCCTCAAATATCAATTATTTATCCTTTCATCCAATATCTTACTCCTCCATTACACTGGGGCATTATTTTAAAAATTGTCTTCAAAACATCCTGTATGCAGGCAGGTACAAGCAAATCTCTCATTTTGCACACATGTGTACTCATTTACATCATTTTGCATTTGCATGCATTCATTTGCATTTTTGCATACATCAACTTGCATCAATCCAATACCCATTTAGGATAAGGGATGAATTCTGAGACTCGTGGCATTTGTCTAGTCAGCGTGAGGGTAAAAGATTGAAAATCTCACATTACAATCATCAAGCGCTTTCTAAACAACAACCTTTTTCAAGTTCGTCCTGCGGGCCGAGTTTTTATCAAAACCATTTTTACCGGCCAACCTTCGGGTGAAGCCTACTTTCTAAATCTAGTTTTCACTGGTCGAACTTCCTAAATCCGGTTTTCACTGGTCGAACTTCCTAAATCCGGTTTTTACTGGTCGAACTTTCAGAATCCAGTTTTCACTGGTCGAACTTCCTAAATCCGGTTTTTACTGGTCGAACTTCTTGAATCCAGTTTTCGTTGGTCGAACTTCTTAAATCCAGTTTTCACTGGTCGATTTTTCTAAATCCAGTTTTCACGGGTCGAACTTCTTAAATCCGGTTTTCACTGGTCGAACTTCCTAAACCCGGTTTTCACTGGTCGAACTTCCTGAATCGAGTTTTCACTGGTCAAACTTCCTAAATCCAGTTTTTGCTGGTCGAACTTCTTAAATCCAGTTTTCACTGGTCGAACTTCCTGAATCCAGTTTTCACTGGTCGAACTTCCTGAATCTGTTTTTACTGGTCGAACCCTCTAAATTCAGTATTCACTGGTCAGACTTTTTCAAAGCCCAGCATTCGTGCGGGTACTTTTTTTTAAATCCAGTGCTCATGCTGGTATCCTTCCAAAATCCAGTGCTCGTATTGGTAGCCTTTTAAAGTCCAGTGCTCGAACTGGTATCCTTTAAAAATCCAGTGCTCGTACTGGTAATCTTTCAAAATCCAGTGCTCGTACTGGTAATCTTCCAAAATCCAGCACTCGTACTAGTAATCTTCCAAAACCCAGTATTTGTACTGGTAATTTTTCAAAACATAATGCTTGTATTGGCACATTTTCAAAATCCGGTGTTTGCACTAGTACACTTTAAAATGTCCACTAATTTACTTTTCCTTCGGGATTCGAGTTCCGACTCGAATCTTCTTTCCTTTTGGTTAACCTAGTTTTCCTCCAGAATTCGGGTTCCGACTCGAATTTCCTTTCCTTCCAACCGGTCTAGTTTTCCTTCGGGATTCGAGTTCCGACTCGAATCTTCTTTCCTTCTAGTTAATCTAGTTTTTCTCTGGAATTCGAGTTCCGACTCGAATTTCCTTTCCTTCTAACCGGTTTAGTTTTCCTTCGAGATTCGAGTTCCGACTCGAATTTCTTCTCCTTCCACGATGGATCTAGTTTTCCTTCAAAGATTCGGGTTCCGATCCGAGTTTTTCTTTCCTTCAGAGTTGGTCTAGAAGGTTCGAGTTCCGACTCGAATTCTCTTTCAAAATCCAATTCATCTAGTTTTCCTTGAAGAGTTGAATTCTGATTCGAATCTTCCCTCAAAAACCCAGTTTAGCACCTGGTCCATTCAAAGCTCACAAGTTGGAATCATTCCTTCTTAAACTATGATCCTTAGGTTAAATCCCTATGGAATAGATAGTTCGTAGGTCGAATCCCTACAAAATCCATGTCATTCTCAGTAAACCAATTCACAATTTCGACTTTTTTTAGCCAATCAAATTCCAAATTTCCAATTTCCAATTTCCAAATATCAATTTCCAATTTCCAATTTCCAATTTCCAATTTCCAAAATTCCAAATTTCCAATTTCCAATTTCCAATTTCCAAGTATCAATTTCCAAATTCCAAACTTTCAATTTCTAATTTCAAATTTCAAAATTCCAATTTCCAAAATTTGACCCTTTTGGTCATCCACTACCAATTCCAACAATTTTCTCTTGCGAGAGACCCTTTGTATAGGGAGAGTTTGAGGGAGCTCGTTCTTTTCGCATGCTATCCAATTCGTTCACTTAGCCCCTTTTCAGGGAGAGTTTGAAGGGACTCGTGTCTTTGTGAACCGTTTGCAAAACAAAATTCCAAATTTCACACAAGAACCCTTTTTATAGGGAGAGACTCGACGGAGACTTGCTTTCCTTGTGGCCCCCCAAATTTCAGACTAGGCCATTTCATCATGAAGGACCCTCTTTTCAGGGAGAGTGTGATGAACTCGTTCCTTCATGACCAATTTACCAACCTCACCAATTCCGGCCCCCTTTCCATAAGAGAAGCCTAATGTTAGGAAGTTTTGACGAAAGCTTAATTTCTCTTCGAAAGTTCGTTTTGCAAACACCTCCTCTTCAGGGAAGAGAGGAGTAATTCCCAATTCTAATTTCTGAATCTTCTCCTTTGGGGAAAGGAGAAGAGAATTTTTGTCATGGATGTGTTGCGTTGTGCTTCAAATGCTCGCTTTCACAAAGGATTTCAAGAAAATTTTTGCCAATTTGTCATTAAATATTTGTTGATTTCAAAAATCTTTATTGCACAAAATTATTACTTCAGAATACCTCCACTATTACTTCCGAAAGGGCAATGCTTTCGCGAAAAAGGATTCAAAGTTCAAAATCTTTCTATTGGCCAACCAAAAGGATGAAGAATAAATCCGCGATATGGCCATTAAAGAAAATTCAATGTTGTTGCAAAGCCATGAGTGATCGATATTGATAGCAGTCAATGACACATTTTTAAAGACCTTTCTTGAAAAATAAAGCAGTCGAAATATCCTGGGTGATACAAAAAAATCCACTCAATCTCCATATCTCCTCAATCACCTAAGCTGCAATTAAATATCTGCAAAAGGGATCTCTCAATTGTCGTCAAGATGAAGGTGAATTAAGCGAGTCGACCCCCGGGGCCAAAGAAGATTTGGATCATCTCCAAGATGACGGAGTTTGTGACGGATCCTTCCAGGGAAAGTTCAGATCACCGTCGAGATGAAGGCGAGTGTGATGAGCCTACCGACAAACCCTAAAAGGTATTTAATTTCTGCTATCATCAAGAGATTCCCAACCAATGAGCCAATAACTATCATGATAATCCCTGAGAGAAAAGAAGGATCGGAACATCTCTGAGATGAAGGAGTTTGTGACGTACCCTTCCAAAAAAAAAAAGAGAGAGACAAGTCAGGACATCTCCAAAATGAAGGATGATGTAATTCCCGAAAATCCAAGAGAGCTCCAATCTGCTAAAAAAAAGAGTGCAGAAAGATCATCATGAGAAAAGAATCCCAGGATATCAGACTGCCGAATCTATCAAGAATCTTCTTTAATTTTGTGAAATTCTTTTATCAATATTCTTTCACCAATAGCCCTCGCAATATCAAGAATACTTTCTTTCCCGTCCATATCAAGGAAATTGATAGCTTCCTTGAAAGAAAGCCAATCACAAGCAATTTGAATTCGAATCTTGATTCTACAGAGTTAAGCCCAGTCAGAGGTAATACTTCAGGTAGAAAAGAGGGAATACTTTCAAAACAAAGTGCATCATTTTCAATTATTTTGAATCAACAACAATTTTCAACATTTTGACAATATTTTTTAGCTATCTTGGCGTGAAGCGAGAGCTTGAGGTTAATCTTTGGCACATCCTAACATCAGTTGTTATCCTTTTTAGGACTTGATAACGGGAGTTTTCAAGATTCCTTCCCTTCTTTGGTATAATCTGAGCGCACGGGCTCTCAGATTTGCACACTTCCCTGTGTCCCCACTGTCCCACCATAGACAGTCCAATTTCGGCTTGAGGTTAAGCCACCAATTTTAGCAAAAGGCAATTTCAAAAGTTAATTAGTCTCAGCAATGAGGCGCCCAAAATCAATCCCTTTTCAAACTTTAGGGACCCCAATTTCCTTCCTTTTGCAAAACCCCTATCGGATTCATTGTGCGGAAATCCGAAGGTTCCATCACGGTCTCTTCTTTCGAGGATTCCGTCCATTTTCCACCCAATCAGGTTAAGGGTATAAACCTGGGCCTCATTTGATGAGGTATTCCATTTTCTGCCCAATCAGGTTAAGGGTATAAACCTGGGCCTCCTTTGATGAGGTATTCCATTTTTCAGCCCGATCAGGATAAGGGTACAAACCTGAAGCCTCCTTTGATGAGGTATTCCATTTTCTGCCCAATCAGGTTAAGGGTATAAACCTGAGCCTCATTTGATGAGGTATTCCATTTTCTGCCCAATCAGGTTAAGGGTATAAACCTGAGCCTCATTTGATGAGGTATTCCATTTTCTGCCCAATCAGGTTAAGGGTATAAACCTGGGCCTCCTTTGATGAGGTATTCCATTTTCAACCCGATCAGGTTAAGGGTTAAGCCTGAGCCTTCTTTGATGAGGTATTCCATTTTCATTTCCCGGTCAGGTTAAGGGTAAAGCCTGAGCTTCGTTTCTACACGAGGTATTCTCTGTCCCATCCAGGTTAAGGGCAAAACCTGAATCTCATTTCTTTTCGAAGTAAAATTTTCTCCTTATTCTTCATTTCATATCTATCATCATCACTTGAACTAATTCTTTCATACCCAGTTAGATTCATCTAACTGGGGCATTTTTATAATCCAAATTTGGTGTGTTTTCTTTGCCACTAAGCTCGGCTTTCAACCGGCTTAGCAGCAAAGAGGGGCATCTGTAAACACCCCAAATTTTCACCCTCATCCAGTGTTTGTCCATTTCATAAGTCATTACAGATCATTGCATATCATTGCATGTATTCTCCATAGCATTGCATGTCATTGCATAGCATTGCATGTCATTGCATCTCATTTTCGAGATCCAGCACTCCTATTTCAAAACATTCAATCCTGATTTGAATTTTAAAGCTTTATTTCAAAATCAATTTCAAAACCTGGGTTTTTATTCAATACTCTGTCATTTTCCAACCCCAGGACTTTATATTTCGAAATATTTTCTCAGAAAACAATCTGGATTCATTTTAAATTCAAATTTTAATCGATTTCAATTCACAGATGAGACCCATTGAGGTGGTGTCGCTTCTGAATTCCTCTATTCATCAAATTTCTTAAATTTTTGAAAGTTTCAGTCCGATCAGGACTCTGTCTCAGAGTCCTAATCCAGTCAAGAGTCTGTTTTTAAGTCTGTTTTACTTCCATTTTCAGTCTTTTTCGATTATTGTCAAAATTTAGGTCATTTTACAGAGTCCAGTTAGTTCAGGACTCTATTTTAGAGTTCGGTCGAGTTAGGAGTCTAACCCTGACTGTGTTTTCTGACTTATTTCATCATTTCTTGATAAAATCTTTTGAAAATTCTTTCATTTGGCTTTTAAAATCTAAAATCTCAGAGTCCTAAGAGTTCAGGACTCTAACCTGGAGTTCCAGTTCACTTGAGACCCTATTTTCAAAGATCTTGAATTTCAAATATCGATTTTAACCCCTTTTCAAAGCCATTTTCAGTGTTTATTTCAAATTTTCTAAAACTCGATGTGGGCCCACTCAGTTGGCACCATATCCAGAGGAATTCTAATTCAGTTAGAACCCTATGCCATTTCAAAAATTCTAATTTTAAGATTACTTTTGAAAATCCTTTTGAAAACTCCTTCAATTTCAAGTTTTAAAATCATCTTTTTGTAAAAACTCAAGTAGGGCCCACTCGGGGTGGTGCCATATTCGAGTCAGTCAGGGCTAGACTAGGGTTACTTGATGTCTTGGTTAGTGTTAGAGGTTTAGAAGAATCAAAACCATTTTGAAAAACTCATTTTTGAAAGTTAGTTTTTAAAACTAGTGTTTTTAAAGGTTTTTAAAGGTGTTTTAAAAACCCAATGTGGAAAAACGCCAAGTGGCGCCACATTTGGGGGATTCTTAGGTTTAGCTAGGGGTTAATTAGGGATTAATTAGGATAATTTAGGTTAAGGGCATATAGGTAACTCCACCCAAAAATCGCCCCCCCTTTAGAGTCCAAAATTTTTAAAATTGTCAATTTTTAAACCTAAAAAATTTTTATAAATAGATGCCATAAGGGGGGTCGATTTTCCCATCTCTCTCCTATTGGATTCTTGGAGCTTCTCTCTCCTCTTCAGCCCTTCCTACATTGCAGCAACCTCAAGGTAATTATTTTCTTTAATTTTTAGTTTTTATTTAATATTTTTCATTGTTTTAAGCATGATTTAGCCATTGGCACCATCACCTTCATGGATTAAACCATGGATTCAACCTCAAGTACCATCAAGAATCAGCAAGAACGATCCAAGAAGGTGATCTAACCCTGTTTTGGATGATTTACAGGGATTTTAATCCATTAGAATTGATTTTAATATGATTCTTTACATTATTAACCAAAAAAATATATGATTTACCCCTTTTAATGGGTTAAATCTATGTTTTAAAGGTGATATCAAATTCCAGCCATTGATTCCCTGTTTTTATTTTATTTTCATGGTTTATTCATGTTTGTTTTACATTCTATAGCATAGAAATAATTTTTATTTACTGTTTTATGGTTTATTTTATTTATTTACATTAGTTAATGCATGGTTTTTCAAGTTTCTTAAATTTCTGTGTGTTTTAGGTTTAGAACAGTAAAGATAATGTTATTTTGGATTGAAGTACTCATTGTTTATTTCTGATTTTTTTATATGTGGTGCATACATGAGTTATTGAGTTCTTGTAAAAAAATCAGAGGTTTTGGATCTCGGGGACCCTGTCAAAAAAATCAGACAGGTAACTTGCTGTGATGATATTTCTCTCATATTATATTCGATTTTAGATCTGTAAAATGCTATGGATTCACATTGAGTAGATCTGTCTGCTGTGAAATTTTCAGATTTTTTTATTACTGTTTATTATTTTTCCTCTTTCAGAGAATCTGTTGTTAAATTTAAAACTCGTTAGGGTTTACCAAAACCCTAATCAGACTTGTGTTAGTCATAAATCCCAAAACCACAGATCCGATTTTAGATCTATAAAATGTGAGTATTGTTATTTTTCTGTCTACTATTCACCACTAAAATGTCAGAGATTTTTGTTTAGGATTGCTATTTATGTCTGTATTTTCAATCTGAAACAGCTGTTTTAATCCCTGTTAAAAGTGATATATTTTAGCTCAGATTGCCGGAAGGGTTTCTCCCTAACCGAAGATGATTTTTCCGATCTGTAAATTGGGAAATCTCTGTTTTTCTTCCTAGTTAGGCTCTGTAAAATTTCATAAATTTCCATGAAGATTTGATTCCTGGTTCAGGTCTTGGATTGAAACTGGTTGGTGAATTAGGTAAAAAATAGCATATTTTTAGGGTTTAATGCAATTTTCGGATTAATTCAATGTCAAAAAATTATTTTTATAATTCCAATTCGACATTAGGGTTATAACAAGTGCAGATACCAATTTTTATGGATTTTGGAATCCATTTGATGGCTGAATTAAGCAAATTGCAAAACCGGGTTCCTGAAAGATCCAAAAACAATGCTAAAATCACAGTTTTTGTGATATTCTTGAATTTTCATGTATAAGCATATATTTTTAGGGTTTAATCATGCTCATAATCATATTAGGATGCTTTAGGTTTAATTTTGTAGTTATTTGATTTCATTTAGGTCATAAAACCCAAATTTTTACTAAAATATCTTTCTAAAAACCCTGATTTCAAGGCCATAGTCTTGTTATCGGGGGCAATTTGGTCATTTGACCTAAATTTCGAAATCCCTAACCCTAATTTCATATTTTTAATCATGTCATAGCATATTTGGTTTAAGTTTATTCCATTCAAATTTCAAAACTTGCATTTTATCAAAATATCTTTCTAAAAAACCCTAATTTCAAGGTCATAGTCTTGTTATTAGGGGTATTTTGGTCATTTGGACCCCAATTTCGAAATTTCATATCTTATCTTCCTTATTTATTCCATTTTATTTCATACTTTGTCACTTTTGATTTAGGGGAATCATGGCAAAAAGGCTTATATCTAGCAAAATCCAACAATTTCCTGATATTGTTGGATAAATCTAGAAAAGCCAACATATATTCATTAACCAAGTTTTCTAGTTTTGCAGGTACATTGAAGACTTTATTTTTTATGTATTTTAATTTCAATAGTGATGTAATTTGTAATTAAACTTTAGAATAAGAATTTACATTTTCTGCTTAGCTTAGGTTGCATTGCATATAGTTTATTTTTATAATTTTAATGTGTGATGGATGATGATTCATGCATATTTTTACAAATTCACCATGGTCTACACGAATGGCACATGCACTAGCTTCTATGAAGTTTATAAACTTGGTGGAATTTGTATTTATGGCCATAGTCAGAATACGAATGATACTTAGATTTATAATCTTCATATTAGCCACATTCAGCCTACACTCTTAGGCTAACTTCAAAAATGCACTGCATTTCTCAAAAATACAAAAAGTATTTCTCAATTCCTCAAAATCATATTCATTCATTTCATGCATTTGCCAATTCCAATTCAAATTTCAATTCAAAGAAGTTCATTTTCTCAAAATCTCCCAAGTCTTATAGCAAAATCGATTTTCCCAAAAGCATTGAATTCCAAAGAATATTCCAAATGTTTCTCAAGTTCATAAATTCAATTTTCCAAGTTATGCAGTCAATTTCAAAGTTTGAAGTTAGAAAAATCAAAATTTTTCTAAGTCTTATTCAAAAATTGATTTTCTCAAAATATGGATTTGCCAATGATATTTCAAGTATTTCCCAAGTTCCAAATTCAAATTTTCTAAGTTAGAATTTCAATTTCCAAGTTTGAATTCAGAGAAACCAAGTCTCTCAGAATCGATTTTCACCAAATGTCAAGGATTCCTCAAAATCGATTTTATTTCTCTCAGAAGTACATTTCAAATCCCAATTCACGATTTTTCAAGATTTACATTTTCTAAATATTTTAATCATTCAAAGCAAACATCATGTTTTCAAAATGTGCATTTTCTAAAAATTCATAGCACATGCCTGATTCTATGTGCATTTAGAAATTAGAATATGATTTAGACAAGTTGAATAGAGTAGAGCATAAGATTGATCCTTGGTTCAATTACCCCTGTTAAAGGTGGCAGGAATGGTTGAACCTCGTACCGACATGCGAGTCCCATTCTTCGGAATTTTCCCGCATTTTAAAAACGGAGGCGAGTTATTTTCAAAATCTTTTTCAAAGGTAAGTTTGACTTGGAAAAGTTAAAAATTTTTGCGATGATAACAGGGATGCAAACAAAACTTAGGTTTTTTATCTTTTACGAAATAACACTGATCCACACTGGATCCTTTTCGAAAATCATCATATTTTCAGATATTTCCTTCTTTTATTAGAGTTTAGCTTAGAATTAATTCAATATATATACCAATGGCCATAGTCAGGGTATATTGAGAGTTAATTTCATTTTAAATTCTATAAAAGCACCAAATGTATTTTACTCTTCTCTTGAATTTAAATATAGATTATTATATAATACATTCAACGACTATAGTCAAGGATGTATTATATCTTCAATCTTATTTTAATTCATTTCAAGAATGAAATAGCTTTTCAAAATCCAAATTTCAAAAGTTTAAATTCATTCATCATTCAGGATAGAATTGCATCATATTTCCAAAATTTCCTTTTCAAAAATTCCAAGTAAATGCAAATATTTTCCTCAAATCTATCTTCAATCCTTAACAAAACCAATTCATCCTTTCTAATTTTCAAATTCTATTTCATTTTCAATCTCAAAGTTCAATTTAAACTTTGAGATTTCAAATTCATTTTATATTCAAATTCATTTTATATTCAAATTCAAATCAGATTTCAAAGTTCAATTTGACTTTGAAATTCCAAATTCATTTTATATTCAAAAACTCCAATCAAACTCAAAATTCAATTTAACTTTGAGATTCGTGATTCATCTTCTAATTTTTAAATTCAAACTTCAAAATTCAAGGTCTAATTTGACTTTGAAATTCATTTATATATTCAAGATTCAAATTCAAAACTTGAAAGTTCTGAATTCATCTTCTGAATTTAACAACTCCAATCCCCCTTTAGGATCCAAAATCCCAATCTCACTTTGGATTCCAGATCTTGGATCCAGTTTCACCTTTAGGATCCAGAACCAATTTCTATATTGGATCTTAGACTTCAGATCCAAATTCTATTTTAGGATCCAGAATCCAATCTCATCTCGGATCTCAGATTTCAGATCCAATATCCATTCTAGGATCCAAATCTCCATTCCATTTTGGGTCTCAGGCTTAAGATCCAATTCCACTTTAGGATCTAGAATCCAATTCTATTTTGGATCTCAGACTTCAGATCCAATTTCATCTTAGGATCTAGAACCCGATTCCACCTTTTGAATCTCAGACTTCAGGTCCAAATCCACTTTAGGGTCCAGATTCAAATTCTACTTTGGATCTCAGACTTCAAATCCAAATCCGTCTTAGGATCCAGAATCCAATTCTACATCGGACCTCAGATCACAGATCTTAAATTCATTTTAAAAATCTAATTCCATTTCAAAATCTAGATTTCAAATCCTAGTCTATTTCCAGATCTCATTTGAACTCCCTAAATCCATTTCTATTTTAAATACCATTTGATTTTCTCAGATCCATTCTAAAATTCAGAATTCAATATCACTTCCAAATTTCATCTCCTTCTCCTAAATCCATGATTAAATTCAAAGTCCATTTCTGACTTTGAAACTTCATTTCCTTTCATTTCGAAGCTTTAAATCATTCTTTCTCCAAAATCAAGATTTACTCTTCCAACTCCGATTTACTTCAAAAAACTTAGAACTTCTCTGATCTATCTCAAAGTTTTAAGTTAGATTCAATCATTTCTTCACTCTTTTACCAAGTTCTTCTCAGAATACTTGGAAATTCTTCAAAATATTTTCAAAAAGAGCATACATCTTTGCATTTGCACAAGCATGATTCTTTGTGCATCTAGACTTAGGATAAATTCTTAGCAAAGCAAAAGGCATAAATTCGACCCTTGGTTTGATTACCTCTGGTAAAGGCACTGTGAACACCCCAAATTTTTCAAAATCTTTTAAATATTCCTTTTTTGCCCCTAAATTCATTTTTTTAAGCAAATGAGTCATTTCAAATCTAAATTCCAGTTCATTTCCCAAGTTTTATTGAAATTAAATTCATTTTATATGTTTAAATTGATTTCGGATCTGGATCCATTATCCAGATCCAAATTTGAGTCTCCTTGTTCAAATTTTTAATTAAAATTATAAAAAATACCAAAAATAGCCTTTAAATAGCTCAGACAGTCCATCCGACATCCGTTTGGATCCATCACGTTGTATTTCTCGATTCGAGTGTCAAAACTCGAACATTTTCTCAAAACTTAGGTCCAAGCCTATTTTTTTGAAAGAATTTTCCCCAAAATAACTCTGACTTTTCAGAAAAACCCTCTTTTGTAAAATATTTCTCGAAAATACAAAAAAAAATAGTTTTAAATATTTGATTTTAGGGTTTTATTCTAAAAATGTCAAAATATATATATATATAGAAAATGTCAAGAAAGAAAAAAAATAAAAAAAAAATAAAAAGAAAAAGCACAAAAGTGGCCTTTTGAAGGCACCTTCTAAAAATCGAGTTTTATCAAAACACTTTTTAGCAAAAACTGTTAAAGACCCCCTTTTCTGTGAAAATATTGAAAACACAAAGGGACCCGATTAGAAAATTTTCTAACGGCTTCCCGTTATAAGAAAGGAGCCGCAGGCCTCCATTTCTTCATCCATCCTTCACCTCGCCACGTCTCTTCTCCGATCCCTCTTTTTCCTCTGAAGTCTTCCTCCCAAAGGTCACAGAAGAAGCCACTTTCCCCCTTTCTTCAGAACTTCTGCAAATCAGCCGATCATTGTAAAGCATCTGTAGTTACCGGAACGATCCTCCCTACAACAAATAACCAAGTAAGAATCCTTTCTTCCCCTTTGTAAATTTTGGTTTCCCTTTGGATTTTTTATCGGTTTTACCCCATTGACGCACCATCGATGGTGTTGGGTTGCAAATAGCAACCTCAACCCATCTCTGTGCCACAATAACGGAATTCATGATTCCAACATTTTCCTTTGGTTTTATATTTTATTCATCCTTGTTTTGTTTGTACTATCATATCCAGTGAGTTTATGTAATTCACCTGAATTCTCATTCTATTGGTGATTTTTAATTCTGCTTTCATTTTTTTTTCTTTTCGTTTTTCTGAGAGTTTTCAATTCCCTGTTCACGTTACTATCCCTGTTCTCAGAATTTGATTTGATATTTTCATTAGTCATTACATTTTGATTCATGTTTCATTTCATTTCATAGCATTTCAATACTTTTATTTGATTTTGCTTCGTATGTTTTGACTCTCTGCAACAAGAATAAAATTTCAAAATCTGATCAACTGGTTGGATGACGGTCTGCCAATTTTTCCGGTCTTGGTGAGATAGTTCGATCGCCGGATATGTTGTGAATGCTGAGCAACTGATCTCTGGATCAGTTTGACTGATTGTTTTGCCATTCAAATTTTGAAGCCTTAACAGACTTTCGGTGGTGAACAGTTATTCATTAGGGGGATCCATTAAATAGCATCCATGCCTCACCTCCTCATTAAACTTTCTCTCGACGTTTCTCCTTCTTCTTTCCCTTCTTATCTCTTCAACCCCTGATCTCTTTCTGGTGCTCTCCAATCAGCAATAAGATCAGTCATCCCTGCAACATTCCGGTAAGTCTCCCTTCTCTTCTTTTACTTTCCTGATTTCCTTTAATTTTTCTGTTTCGGATTTCCATGTAACGCACCACGGATGGTTTTCGAGTTACCTGTAGTAACCTCAAAACCTCCCTGTGCTATATCAAAGGAACGATCTCATTCCCACCTTTCATTATTTCTGTTTTTTTTTCTTTCTTTTCTTCATATTTTGCTATTTTTTTTTATTTTTTTTTTCTTTGAGCTGTTTGAGGTTCTATGATTTGCATTTTGTATACTTATCCCCCATAGATCAGCCCGTAGACCACCTCTGTAAATACTAAACTGAGTCAATGTTTAATGGCTGTAAATATTATATGATCTCGTTACCTCTTTTCTGGTGCCATTGAAGAAAGGGACTTCAGCCCTCGCCCCTTAGCACCTTTTGTTTATAACCTCTATAAAAACCTTGACTTTGTTGGCTGATAATAGTCCCCTTACATAATGGATGATACCTTACGTGAGTCAATAAAACCACCTCAGGAAACATATCCAGATTTATTACCCTGAAGTTCACAGGATATGTGAATCTTTGCATTTGGAAGCTGGAGTGAAAATTGTCTCTTGTGCTAGCGTGAGATACACTAAATATCAAAGGGGAAATCAACTTTTCCCTCAGTAGTTGTGGTCTCTTCAAGTAGGCCATACGTGGTTACTGCTGAATCTGCAAAAACAAAAAAAGATGGGTCCAAGCAATATGGGGATTAGGTTCCTAATAGCTGAAAGTTTACATTCGTTGAAGCCATTCATCACATATGGCCCAGCAAAAGCTTCCAGCTATGATATAAACTCTTGGCAGGGACAAAGCTTATCAATTTAGAACCTACATCTACCTTGTATGATTCTCTTCGTACATTTGAAAAGGTTATGGAAGACTACAGTTTTATATTGGTTGAAAGCTCAGGTAAGTTTGGTGTTCCTGCTACAATTCAGCCCTGTTTATTTGATAAATACACTGTCTAATATTTGAGTAGCAGCTAGTACATGGTACGGATGATTTTGGAGGTGCTGCACCCAACTGTCTTTGTGAGGAAGTCAACATTATTATCTCAGTTTAACACACTTCTCATCTTCTAAAGAAATGGTTGTGATTTCTTTTCAGGAGCAATTGATTATCAAGCCATTGAGCTATATCGGAATCTTCATTATCGATTGGTGAGTTTCATGGGGTATTCAGCACAAGGGAATATGTGGAAAACGTCATTATTTGGGATTTGTATCTTAAATGTTGTAATAATTAGATCTTAATGAGAATTTACATTTCCTGTCTTAGATGGAATGCATGAGCATGTATATATCTTCTAGAATTGCTTGATTCATGACATTTTCCTCTTTTATTCTCAAAATCTCACAATGGTGAAACACGAATGGCATGTGCACCATTTCGTAAAAGGTAAATCAATCCTAAGTTGATGATCCATATCAATGGCCATAGTCAGGGTGTGGACAAAACTTAGGATTTTTATCTTTTACGAAATAACATCAGATCCACACTGGATCCATTTTCAAAATTCATCATATTTCCTTAAATATTTTCTCCTTTTATCAGAATTTAACTTAAAATTAATTCAAAATATATACCAATGACCATAGTCAGGGTATATTGAGAGTTAATTTCATTTTAAATTCTATAAAAGCACCAAATGTGTTTCATTCTTCACCTGAATTTAAATATAAATTATTATATAATACATTCAATGACCATAGTCAAGGATGTATTATATCTTCAATCTTATTTTAATTCATTTAAAGAATGGAATAGCTTTTCAAAATCCAATTTCAAAAATTTAAATTCATTCATCATTTAGATAGAACTGCATCATATTTTCAAAATTCCTTTTTCAAAAACTCCAAGTGATGTAAATATCTTCTTCAAATCTATCTTCAATCCTTATCAAATCCGATTCATTCTTTCAATTTTCAAGATTCTATTTCATTGTTAAATCTCAAAATTCAATCTAACTCTGAGATTTCAAATTCATTTTTTATTCAAATCAGATTTCAAAGTTCAATTTGACTTTGAAATTCCAAATTCATTTATATTCAAATACTCCAAATCAAATTCAAAGTTCAATTTAACTTTGAGATTCTCTTCCTCTTCTACATTTCAAAATTCAAACTTCAAATTCAAGGTCTAAATCGACTTTGAAATTCATTTATTCAAGATTCAATTCCTGAATTTCATTTTCCAAATTCAATTCAAAATTGGAAATATGGATTCATCTTCTAAATTCCAGATTCAAGCTTCGAAGTCCAATCTGACTTTAGAATTCATTTGCATATTCAAAATTCAAATTCTCAAATCAATTTTGGAAATTCCAAATCCGAAATGGGATCAACTTGGATCTAGTTTTCTAAAAACAATTCCACATTGGATCTCAGACTTCAGGTCCCTAAAAAGAACGAAAAAGTTTGGATTTGCATTGATTTCAGGGATCTCAATAAGGCTACCCCGAAGGATGATTATCCACTTCCTAACATTGACCTGTTGATTGATAGCACAACAGGTCATGCCATATTTTTCTTCATAAACGGATATTCAGGTTATAATCAGATCAAGCTGGCCGTTCGCGATCAGTCGAAGACTTCATTTACAACCCCATGGGGAACTTTCTGCTATACAGTCATGCCATTTGGACTCAAAAATGCTGGAGCAACCTATCAAAGGGCAATGACCGTTATTTTCCACGATCAAATGCACAAGAATATGGATGCATATGTGGATGACATTCTAGTTAAGTCTAAAGAAGAAGAGAATCACCTTGATGCTCTTAGTCAGTTTTTTGAAAGACTTATTCTTTATAAATTGAGACTTAACCCTCAAAAATGTGTTTTTGGAGTTGAGTCTGGAAAATTACTCGGCTTCATCATTAGCAAGAAAGGAATCGAGGTGGATCCGGTCAAGGCAAAAGCCATTATTGATATGCCGCCTCCAACTAATCTCAGAGAACTGTGAAGCCTTCAAGGGCGTATTTAGTCTATTCGCAAGTTCATCTCCAATTTGGCTATGAGATGTGAACCGTTCAATCATTTGCTTAGAAAAGGAATTAAATTTGAATGGGGATCAGAATGCCAGCTCTCGTTTGAGTGCATCAAGCAATATCTCCTTAATCCACCAGTTTTGAAGCCACTTAAGTTGAGAAAGCCTCTCTTACTATATATTTCAGTCAATCAGAATGTCTGTGGTGGATTCCTCGCACAGTATGAAGAGGGCAGCCTGATAGAGCACGCCATCTACTATGTGAGCAAAACATTCATTGATTATGAAAAGAAGTATTCTCAGATGGAGAAAACTTGTCTAGCTCTGGTTTGGATGTGCCAGAAGTTAAGACATTACTTGTTGGCTTCTGAAATCAAGTTTCTATCGAAGCTTAATCCTCTTAGATACATCTTGGAACAACCATTTCTCACTGGACGGATTGCAAAGTGGTAGGTCCTCCTAATGCAATACGACCTAGAGTATGTTTCTCAAAAGTCAATTAAAGGCCAAGCGATCGCAGATCAGTTGGCAGATTTTCCTTTGACCGAAGAAATTAAAGCAGATGATGATTTTCCTGATGAGCACATCTGCAATGTCCAACAACCTCCAGTTTGGAACCTATTCTTCGATGGCTCTAAAAATATGTCTGGCATGGGGATTGGAGTCTTGTTAATCACTCCAGAAAAAGAAATGATCCCTTATTCTCTCAAGCTTGGTTTCCAATACACTCATAATATGGCCGAGTATGAAGCTCTAATACAAGGCCTCAAAATTCTGCAAAATTTCAATGTCAAGAGAGTGCCTGCCTTTGGCGATTCTCTACTTGTCGTCAGTCAAGTTAACACTGAATGGCAAGTGAAAGATTCTAAATTGATTATGTATCAGAAGATCGTCCTAACTCTTGTGGACAGCTTCGAAGAATTTCAGCTCAGTCATATCAGAAGAGAGCATAATCAGATAGCTGACGGCTTAGCGAGTCTGAGCTCCATTTTATCATTCAAAGGCAGTGAATCATGTCGTTCTTTTGAAGTTGGCAGACTTGAGCAACCCGCTTTCGATTCAATTATGCAAGTAAACCAGGTTAATCAGAAGGAAAAATCTTGGTATCAAAATATCAAAAATTACATTGAGACTGGTGAATTTTCACCAGAAATGCCAAAAAGGGAGCAACGTGCGATTCAACGTATGTCTACCCGTTATTTCATTCTCGCCAATGTCCTTTACCGCTGTGGTTTCAGTTATGAGTATTCAAGATGCTTAGACAAAGAAGAGGCTATGAAAGTTATCCAAGAGGCGCATGAAGAGATTTGTGGTGGCCATATTGGCTATCAGACTCTCGTCAAACAGATCGTCCAAGCAGGTTACTACTGGAATACCATGCAGCAGGACTGTCATAGATTTGTAAAGAAATGCGTCAAGTGTCAGATGCACGCACCTTTCATTCATGAACCGGCCGCATATTTACAATCAGTTGTTTCTCCTTGGCCATTTTCTATGTGGGCGTTTGACGTCGTAGGCCCTATTACCCCTTCTGCTTCCAACGGCCTCGAGTACTTCCTGGCTGCGACAGAGTATTTCACAAAATGGGTTGAAGCTGTTACCCTACGCACCGTAGAAGGCCGCCATGTGGTTTCTTTCATTCACAAGAACATCCTTTGCCGCTTCGGCATACCACATGATATTGTATCAGAAAATGGAACCCATTTCAAAAATGAGAGGATGAAAACCTTCTGTTCTAAATTCAGAATTTGCCATCATTTCTCAGCTCCCTATTATCCTTAAGGGAACGGCCAAGCAGAGGCCACCAATAAAATCTTAATCCGCATTTTGGAAAGGACTGTGAAAACAGGATGAGACTGGCATGAGAAAATTCATGATGCGCTTTGGGCATACCGGACCACCATTCAAACCCCGACTAATGCCACTCCTTCGGAACTTGTTTACGGAACTGAAGTGGTGTTACCTCTCCATATCCAAAAGCCTGCTCTCAAATTTGTTTCACTTATAGAATTGCCACTTGATCAGTATCAGCAGCAAAGATTGGTGCAGCTGGATCTGCTAGATGAAAAAAGGCTCAAGGCAGCAGAGCACGCTCAAGCTTATCGACAAATGATAGCTCGACACTATGCCAAGTCCGTCATTGGAAGAAGATTTCGAGTTAACGATTTGGTACTCAGATCAACGGCTCATCTCAAGCACCGACCAAGGGGCAAGTGGTCACCCAATTTAGAAGGCCCTTATGTGGTCAAGGAAGCACTTCCTCGCAATTCATATCGTCTAATCAACGCAGACGGAGTGGAAATGCCAGACCCTATCAACGCTCTGCATCTGAAGAAATATTATACTTAGAATTTTCATTTTAAAGCCTTTGTACTATTCAAAGAGTCATTTCAATAAAACAATGATCTTCTATCAATTCTTATATTCTTCTCCATGATACTGGGCATTTTATTTTGATCTATAATCGTCTTCTTCCGTCATATGCAGGCAGGATTAGACGAAAGCTCTTTTCCTCAAATTTTGTTAATTCTTAATTAATCTTGTGATCTTTATTTTTCATTTCATTTGATTCATTTTTGGTTTGATCAAATTTACATCAAGCTAATACTCATTTGTGTCAAGTTTTAACAAATTTTTCAATCTTATTAAAATCTTGTTTACTTTTATCTTTAAAGAATACCCTTTCAGGATAAGGGATAAACCTGATGCCTCCTTTCAATGTGGTATTCCTTTTATTATTTCCCCCGTTCAGGATAAGGGGATAAATCCTGAATAATCTTCTAAAAACTCATTTGGAAAATCTAGCTCATCTTCAAAACCCAGTTCTCGCACTGGTTATTTCTCAAACTTTTCAATCATATATTGAGCTCATTTGGAAAATCCGGTTCTCACACCGGTAACCTTCTAAAATCAGTCTTCTGACCAAAGACCTTTCTCCTTCTGAATTTTTGTTCTAACTTAAATCTCCCAAAACTTCATGTATTTTCAAAGGATCCAGCATCTCGTTGGTCATGTATTTCCAAAAGATCCAGCATCTCGCTGGTCATGTATTTCCAAAAGATCCAACATCTCGCTGGTCATGTATTTCCAAAGGATCCAGCATCTCGTTGGTCCTGTATTCCAAAAGATCCAGCTCCCGCTGGCCGTATATTCCAAAAGATCAAACCCTTAGGGTGCGACTCCTCAATTCTATCATTTCTAAGGTCTTTAATCTCACAAATTCTATCAGTTTCCCAACCTCTGGTTGCAATATCTTTAAAATCTCATCATTTGCTCAACCCTCAGGTTATAATCTCCCAAATTCAATCACTTTCAAACCATCAGATTAAATTCTTCATTTTCAAATCCAGTTTCTATAACTGGTCGGGATTTTCAAATCCAGTGTTTTCACTAGTCAGAATTTTCAAATCTAGTTTTTATAACTGGTCTGGATTTTCAAATCCAGTTTCTATAACTGGTCGGGATTTTCAAAATCCAGTTTTTATAACTGGTCGGGATTATCAAAATCCAGTTCCTCATAACTGGTCAGGATTTCCAAAACCTAATGTATTTCATCAGTCAAATTTTCTTAAGTCTGATTCTTGCACCATTTCTTTAAATTACAGCTAAACGTCTCATAAAAATCTATATTGAGTGATTATTTCACAAGAAATTCATGAAAACTTTGCCAATTTGCTAAAAGCATTAGTTGATTCTAAAAAAGTCTGACTACACAAAAAGAATTTCCTCAGATTACCTCTAATATTTCTTTCCAAAAAAGGTGAAACTTTTTGCAAGAAAGAGGTAAAATTCAAATCTTTTCCTATTAATCAACCAAGAGGATGTAAGAAATGTCCTCGATATGATTTGTGAAAGAAATGTTCAATGATATTGAAAGGCCAGAAGTGAATTGATCTTGGCTATGGTGCATGTTTTAAAATGACTTTCTGGCAATCAGGCAGTGGAGATATCTTGAGCTATAGAAAGAATCCACTCATATCTTCTTATTCATAGTTGTAATAAAATATTCGCAAAAGTGATCTCTCAACTGTCGTCAAGATGAAGACGAATATGCGAGCTAGACCCTCGGGGCCAAAGAAGATTTGGATCATCTTCGAGATGAAGGAGTTTGTGAAGAATCCTTCCAGGGAAAGTTCAGATCACCGTCAAGATGAAGGCGAGTGCGATGAACCTACCAACAAACCCTAAAAGATATTTGATTCCAGCTACATCTAAAGACCTTTTGAGCCAATGTCATCAATAGAATCCCTGAGATAAAAGAAGGATCGGAACATCTCCAAGATGAAGGAGTTTGTGACGTACCCTTCTTTGAAAAAGAGAGAAAAGTCAGGACCCATCCAAATGAAGGATGATGTAAAAAACCCAAGAAAGTTCAATAACTCAAAAGAGTGCAAAAAAAAAGAGATCATCGTGGGAAAACACCCAGATATCAAACTACCAAAGTTGCCAGAAGTCATCTTTTCTCATGCAAAATTCTTTTATCAATATCCCTTCATTACTTGCCTTTATGAAATTAAGAATATTTCTTCTCTTCTCATATCAAGGAAACGGATAGCTTCCTTGAAGAAAATCATCAGCGCTAAAAATTTGAATCTGACTCTTAGAACTGATGAGTTAACCTCATTTGGGGGAAATACTCTAGGTAAAAGAGAGAATATCTTTGCACATACGTGCACATTTCCAAGCATTTGAATCTACTACGATTTTATCTTATTTGCAAAATTTTCTAGCTATTCCAAGAATGAAATAAACATTCAATATCCATTTTTGATGCAACCTAGCTTTGTTTATATTTTCCAAAAAGAGTCGCCTCTGAAGGAAGTATCTCTTCCTGTCCCATCACGGTTTTCTTATTAAAGAATTCCGTATGGATGACCCACTCAGGTTAAGGGTCAAACCTGAACCATCTGCGAAAGATCATTTGATTTCAAAAGCTATTTCAGTCTCAGCAATGAGACGCCCAATTTCTTCTCCCTTTTCAAAGCTTTAGGGAACCCTATATTTCTCCTTTCGCAAAAACCCCTTTCGGATTTGTTCGTCCAAATTTCGAATGTCCCATCATGCTTTCTTCATTTTTGAGAAACCTGTATGGTAGATTTCCCCCACTCAGGATAAGGGTCAAACCTGAATCATCTGCGAGAGGTCATTTACTTTAAAAGTTATTTCAGTCTCAGTAATAAGGCGCCCAATTTCTTCCCCTTTTCAAAGCTTTAGGGAACCCTATATTTTCTTACTCTCGTAAAACCCCTTTTGGATTTGTTCGTCCAAGTTTCGAAGGTCCCATTATGGTTTCTCCATTTGAGAAACCCATATGATAGATTTCCTATTCAGACTAAGAGTTAACCCGGAACCTCGCTTCGTGAGGTATCTTTCTTTCAGGTTTGGGTTAAACCTGAGACTCGTTCCAACGAGATTCTTCGTTCTAAACGAGATGTTTTCTTCTAATCTCATCATGGTTCTTCCCATCATGGAACCCATGTTTTGTATATCCATCCAGGATAGGATTCTACTTGAGCTTCATTTCACAAGACATTTTTCAAAATTGTCCCATCAAGGTCTTCACATAATCCTCTCCTCATTCAATTCATTTCGATATATCTTTGTCCCATCCAGGATAAGGGTTAAACTTGAATTATTCCAAAAGCGTATCTTGTCTCACCCATGAGGCTTGATCAAAATTCTTATTCCACCATTTTGGGATGTTCAACCCAAAGTCCCATCACAATTTCCTCATTTCTATTATTTGATTACACCATCTTCGAGGATTTCGTCTCCCCAAAACCATTCAGGATAAGGTTTCAAGCCTGAGAAGCCATGTTTCTAAAATAAATCTTTCACACCCAGTTCAGATCTGCTGACTGGGGCATTTTCAAAATTTGGAGTGTTATCTTTGCCACTAAGCTTGGCTTTCAACTGGCTTAGTAGCAAAGAGGAGCATTTTCAAAAATTCCTTTTAAAATTCAAGTGATTGTGAATATCTCTTCTTCAAATTCTTATTTCAATTCTATCTCATTTCCAAGACTTTGAAATCAAATTCAAAGTTTAAAATTTAACTTGATTCACTTTATAAATTCAAAATTCAAGTTCAAAGTCCAATTTGACTTTGAAAATCATTTCTCAAAATCAATTTTGAAATTCCAAAAATCCAAAGTTAGATCCTAATCTCAACTTGAATCCGGATTTTCCATTTATAAATCTCTACTTTTTTTGGATCTCAGACTTCAGATCCAAATCCATTCTAGGATCCAGAACCTAATTCTACTTTGGATCTCAGACTTCAGATCCAAAATCCATCTTAGGGTCCAAAGTCTAAATCTATCTTGGATCTCAGACTTCAGATCCAAATTCCATTTAGGATTTCAAATCTTGGATCCAATTCCATTTAAAATTTCAGATCCAAATCCATTCTAGGATATAGAACCTAATTTCACTTTAGGTCTCAAACTTCAGATCCAAGTTTTATTTCGGATCCAGAATTCATTCCCATTTCGGATCTCAGATTTCAGATCCGAATTCCATTCCTTCGGATCCAATTCCATCCTAGATCTCATATTTCATATCCAAATTTCCCTTAGGATCCCAAATCCAGAATTCAGTTCATCTTGAATTTCAACTCTAATTTAGAATCCATACTTTTTGAATTCAAATTTCATTCTGAATTCCAGATTTCAAATCAACTTCCATTCTCAATATTCCAAAACCAATTCCTATTTTCCAGATTCTAAACCCAAAATTCAATTTTAAACTCTATTCAGAACCCAACTTTGGATTCCGATTCCATCTTGAAATTCCAACTTTCAAATCAATTTTATTTCTCAATTCCATTTAGATTTCCCACATTTTCTTCTGATTTCAAACTTCAAAGTTAGAATTCCACTCCATTTTCATCTCTATTCTGATTCAAAGTCCATTTATGACTTTGGAATTTCCTTTCTTCTCCTTTTATCTCAACTTCAGAATCATTCCTTTCAAAATCAAATATTTATTCTCAAACTCTGATTATTCCAAAAACTTAGGATTTTAAAATCTTAAGTTCTAAGTTAGAAACCCTTTCTTCACTCTATCATCAGATTCATCTCAGAAACACTTGAAATATTTCGAAAACATTTTTAAAAAAATAGCATACATTCTTGCATTGCACAAACATGATTCTTTGTGCACTTAGACTTAGGATAAATTCTTAGATAATTTCTTAGCAAAGCAAAAGGCATGAATTCGACCCTTGGTTCGGTTACCCCTGGTAAAGGCGCCAGGAACGGTCGAACCTCGTACCGACGAGCGGATCTCGTCTCCCAGTTTTCCCGCAAATATTTCAAAAACAGAGGCGAGTTATTTTCTAAATATTTTCAAAATTAAGGTCAAGTGAGACCCCACAAAAGAATTCCTCTTCTCTCCTTTTCTTTTTTTTTCTTCTTTTTCTCTCTTTCTTTCTGCCCTTTTTATTTTCTCCCTTCAAAAAGGAGGAAATAAAGGTTGGAAAGGAAAAGAGAAGGAAGAGAGAAAAAGATACACGAGAGGAAAAATTTTGCGATGATCACAGGGAGCACGATGAACAAAGGTATCCACGAAATATAACAGAAAATTTAAACAAAAACACAGAAAGAAAATAAGATCAATACATTAAAACAAAGAATGAATTATGAAATATAGCCTCAAATGTCGCAAGCATTGGAACAAAGGTAAGGTTGTTGTTGCAATATGTACCATCGAGGCTACGATAGGCAGGTCGATGATACAGGATTGCCTTCGGTGAATAGTGAAAAACAAGAAAGAAAGAAGAAGAAAAAAATTGTGAAGGATCAAGGAAAATGCAACAAAGAAATAGAAGGAAAAATAATGTAGAAGAAAAGGGAAGGAGTGTAACACCCCAAATTTCAAACTTGCGAACCTTTTCAGAAAAACAGGCAAGAGACTAGAAATTTCTCTTTCCTTCAGAGTTTGTTTATGAAATCAGCGAAAGATTTTTCTTTGATAAATCATAAGGCAAGCTGACAACTTTGGGCACGTTAGCTAAAAGAACCAAAACTGAAAAGATTCGGATATCCTAAGGGAAAATCCGATACAAACCCAAGCGTCTAGGATGCGAACTAAGAGCAGGAAGAAGAAGTCTTGAAGCCATCTTGCAATCGCGCCATCGCCCGTAGTGTACCTAATCATCACCTGTACCCATAGAATGGGTTAGTTTCGCGAAAAACTAGTAGGTGCACAAGAGAGACTAATAGGAAACTGAATTAAGTACTTTTAATTCAGTAGGCTACGCAGTTTAAAGCAGATATGCAGTTAAACAGGTAAGCAATGCAAGCAGGTGAATAGTGCAAACACGTAAGTAGTGCAAACAGTGAGCAGTTCAAAGCAAGTAAGCAGTTCAAAGCAAGTAAGCAGTACAACTGACAAACGCAGCATACGATTCAATTGATCGTAGGCTGTGAACCACCACGCAACTAGCTTGTTCTCGTTCCTAGAACGAGGTCACAACATCTAATCACCATCAGGACATCGCTTGTCGCTCACTACTTCTAACAAACGCGTTGTCCTGAACAACCTTAACCTGTTCTCATCTCTCAAAGTCTTACGCGGCTAACCGTCACCGGTTATGACGCACTAAGGCGTCATACCTTCTCAGAAAAGCTCACCCTTCCGTAGAAGGTCCAAAACATGATCGATAACTCAAATTGCTAACGATCTGATTCTCACACCTGAGTCAAGCTTGTAATCATGCTTAAACAGAAAGTCGAAACTATGAATTCATAGTTGGCTATCACAAACAATCTCAGAAGGTCGTCACAGCTCACCATAACTTTTTATGGTAAGCAAAAACACAAGATCCACGTCGGATCATTTGGTCCGAGAGATATACGACCGGACAAGGAATTACCGCCCTAGAGGGTATATGTGAACACCCCAAATTTTTCAAAATTTTGTAAAAATGACCCTTTTGCCCCTAACCCCATTTTCTAAGAAAATCAAGTCATTTCTTCAGATTTTCTGAATTAAAATCCATATTGGTATATTCAAAATTAATTCTGGATCCGAATCCAGAACTTTAAATCCATATTTTCTCAAAATCCGGATCCAAACCCATTTCTGAAGAAATTTTCTCAAAATGGCTTTTTAAATTCCCAGAAAAATTCCCTTTTGTAAATATTTTTGCAAAAACACAAAAAAATTAGTTCTAATCTTTGTTTTCTCACAGACTTTAGGATTTTATTATAAAAATACAAAAAAAAAATTTGAAAAAATAACACAAAAACCAAAAAAATTGGAAAAACTACGAGAAAAAGCAAATGATTTTTGGGTCTTTTTGAAAATTAATTTTGCTAAAAACCTCGGGAACCCCCTTTTTGTAAAAAATTGAAAATCAAAGGGAGGGGGTCTTTTGCAAAAAAAACTTTTTAGGGTTTTCTTTCGTAAGGGAAAAGGGGAAAAGCCGCCCCCTCCATTTCTCTCTTCACTCTCTCTCTCTCCCGATTTCTCTCCATGGGAAACCCTTCATCGCCAAAACCATCAGCCTCCATTGCCGCCCGATCACCATCTTCAAACCCTCTTCATCCTCCACCTTCGATCTCCGCTCGGCCCTTCCCGAACCTTCCCCTTTTCCTCTTTAAAAAGAGCACGCATGGCTCCCAATCGGCACCCGTCTTCACCCTACCATTCTTCTCTCCTTCACAATCGTCTTCTACCTCTCCATGGGCTTCTTCTCCTTCTGATCCATTTTCACCACAGCCTTCTCTTTCTTACACACGATCCATCCGCCACCACCCCAGCACCCTTCTTGACAATCTCTTGATCCGTTATCACCATTCTGAGTCTTCATCGCCCCTTCTTCTATATTTTCCTCTTCCACTAGCTTTTCCCTAATTAGTTGAAGGACATTAGCCATCTCGACAGTTAAGCTACGAACCAGATTCATTTCCAACCTTCAAAGGAGATATCATCGCTCCATCAGCAAAAGCAAAACCGATCTTACAACAAAAGCTCTGCCGAGGAACTTTATCTTGCAGCAGCAATACCCAGAGAAGACATTCCTCGTCTCCTTCCTTCAGAGCTCCAGCAATTCGGCAGCCGAGGGTACCGACAGATCAGCCATATCCCTCTGTAATCAGATCCTCCATCAAATCACCTACCCAGTGAAGAGGTTCATCAGGAAAGCAGAAGAAGATTCCCCCTCTCAGTTGGCCACGGTAAGCCCCCTTTTCTTTCTAAAACGTTGATACCTTCTGGTTTTTCCCCTGATCATCACCCTATTTGGAGCACTTCTCGTGGTACCGCTTTGTTCATAGCAATGTAGGACCACCTGCGTGCAAAATCAAAGGGAACAAATCATGTTCCAACATTTCCTTTCTTATTTTACAATTTTTCCTAATTCTGGTTCGTGTCTTTCATCTTAATCATAGTTTGTTTTTGTTTTTTTATATATATATAGACCGTCTTTTGATTTTCAAATTCCTGTTTTCATTTTAATTTTACATTTGATTTCTTGTCCCTCATCTTGATTGTCTCTTGGTTTTGACCTTGCATTTATATCTTTATTTCTTATTCCCATTTTGAATTCCCGATCTACATTCAATTACATTTGATTTTCTTTTAGCTTTGTTTTTGTTCATTCCTTTTACTACATTTCATTTATCATATATCACATCTTACAACATCATATTTGATCACTAATGGCAGATATTTCCCCATGTTCACAATGCATTCTCATTACATTTTTTTTCTCATCTTAGTTTTATTCCCTCACACCAGAACAGACTCACGTTGAAAATCCATAATGTGATTTGAATATGCTATGAAAAGGGAGCCTGCAACAATCTGGTTTCCTCTTGGGTTCATGGTTTCACCTATCTGATCTGACATACACCAGGCACAAGCTATTTCTCTATGTAACTGAAGGGTGGAAGTAGATCTGCACTGTTATATATGGTCAAGCAATATGCTTGTGGCACTAGGTGCCGATTTCATCGTGTAAACCAACGTGAAGAGCAGATTTGATATTGTTCTTGCATGATTCTGAAGCAGTATATCTCGATATTGTGGTAGGAATTTCAGTTAATACTTTATCTCTTGCATTCTCTGCGGTGTTCATCATTTTTTTCTTCTTCTTCTTCTGCTGTTACCTTTTTTTTTTTTTTGTTATCTCTGCATTAATCTCATTTTTTTTTTGCCTTCTGTTTAAATATCATATACTTTTGCTCATTACCTTTATGATTGCATTTATATGTCATGGTTTGCTGAAATTTTCCCATGTAACTACCCCTTGCTTCATCACGTTTTCATGGCATATGATATCTTCTACTGTTTGGTTTATCATATTACTTTCTGGATGACTTCAGATGTCCTGCTGAGTAGTTATGGAAAGATCAGATGGGGAATAAAGGTAACGTGGGTCTTATAATCAATATTTTAGTTCAAATTCAGAGCCAGAGTATCACATAGTGAAAAGGGGGTTACTTGATAAGCCAATATTGTGTACAATTTGTGGAATAAAGCAAAGAATAGAAGGTTTCAGGGTGACCTACGTATCCTCACAGATGCAAGAATCGGTATTAGTCAATGTTGGAGATAGCCACGATGCTAGAAAGGGTAGGCCAATATAACACTGCCATGCCTTTAGCCAATATTCATTCTCCTACCCTTCTTCCTTTCAGAATCATTAATTGGTTCTCTCTGTGATTCTGCTGAATGTCTGCTCATTTATATATATATATATATATATATATATATATATATATATATATATATATATATATATATATATATATATATATATATATATTTGTTATATTTTGTTTTGTTCCTTTCATATTTTGTTTGGTTATATTTTTGTTATATTTTGTGATTTTGCTGAATGTAAACTTATTAGTTTCAGACATTAGTTACCTGATTCCATCAAAATTGTCCATCTGGTTCCCCATTTATAAAAAAAAAAAATGTGAGTCTTACTATTATACTGGCACCTGCTAAAAGCATCTTCCCCCGTGATCACAATAGTGTCCTATGTGCATAAAGTAACTCCAGAGTGTTGTTATGATGAACAACTGCAAATGGGTGGCTGGCAAAAATCCATAGGAATGTTTATAAAGACCACCCTTCACCATTACTTTCTTTTCGTAGATAAACTCCCCTGGTTTTTGCCAATCCATTATTGATGTTGGACAAATAAGGCGTTATTTACAAGACATATATATATGTGGCCTCATGTTTACTTTCAGCATTGCTATCATTCACCTTATATGCTGTAGTTATATTGTACATTGTAGCATATCCCTCAGACTGTTATTTATAACATTGGACCATTGCCCCACTGATGAGGGAGTTGGGATTCTCAGTAGGATCGGCTCAGAATGATGTGTGTTAAAAGAACAATTGATGCTGGAAATGGGCTAGCTGTACACAATTTATCACTGTAGGATTGGCTCATATCAATCAAACCAGATTGGATATCTTCAGCAAATTGTTGGCTACTCACTCTACTAACCTTTGTGAATTTTGAACAGGCGTTAATCAGTGTTGACTGTACAGTGTTTTAAGGCCCTGTGAACAGATCTGACTCTTGTTTCATGTGACTTATTTTGGGTCATTTTGGGTTTAACGTTTGTATAGCATGGATGAATTGCTGACTCGATTCATTCCAATTGCTTGGGGCTCCTGGTTGTTTCGCTTCAACTAACACATGAAAGAGATCTGTTGGTTTAGAGACCCTGGAGATGTATGACATGGTCATGACACAACCATTTGTGTTGGAATCCTGTATAACATGGAACTTTTTTTTTCTCTCTCTTTCTTTTCCCCTTTACTTTTGCTGGAAATTATTGAAATATGGTGCGAAGCCAACTCACAACACGATGTTTGGTCGTTTACAGAGGGTCTGCTTGCTAATTAGTCCTGCGATGCTGGATGCCATTTGTTTTCAAGTAGATTCATGGTGTTAATATCATATATGTAGTCATAGTTGTATCCACCCAGCCCAGCCTGGGCAATGGAGGTTCATAACCTACATCATACATCGCCATTGCCCGGTGCCTACAGCATCTCTGTAGCATTTATATTTTGTCATGCTCGTTGGGAATTGCATATCTGTATATCTCATGCTTCGTTTGCAGTCTCATTTGCAAAATACTTCCCTCTCTGCTGAAGTTATGTCTTTATATTTAAAATAAAGATGCAACAAAATCATTTGTTGGCTTCATGATGTATTGACGGACATTGGCATGTATTTTAAGGAAGGGCTCCTGATTCGGAAGTTGATATTGAAAACATGGAAGGCAAAAGAAAATTTGGTCAAGTGGTTTGAAAAAGGCTAAATAGGAAACTAGTTCGTCTCTGAGAAATCCAAACAGAGGTAAGACTATGATTAAATGATCATTTGGGGCAAACATACAGGTATATTCTCATATGTGTTTGGATACATACCTTTTCACATGTATATTGGATTTTGATATAGCATCCTTTGTTTCCCCATGTATTTTCTTTTGCATTTTGCCCTGTACTAACTCTGTTTTGCAGGAAAGACATGAATTGTGGAATTTCCCTTTTCAACAATTTGAACTTCAATGCAATTTCAAGTTTGATATTAATGAGAAATTTCTTCTTTCAGCCTTAGAATATAATGAATGAGCATTGTAAATATCATGAAATGCTTGTTTTCATGCATTTTTGACCTTTATTTCTCAAATTCCCACAATGGTGAAACACGAGTGGCACGTGCACAATTTCGTAAGAGGTAAATTAATCCTAAGTTGATGATTTACATCAACGACCATAGTCGGGATGTAAACAAGATTTAGGATTTTTATCTTTTACGAAATAACACTGGATCCACACTGGATCCGTTTTCAAAATTCATCATATTTTTCTTAAATATTTTCTTCTTTTATCAGAATTTAACTTAAAATTAACTCAAAATATATACCAATGGCCATAGTCAGGGTATATTGAGGGTTCATTTCATTTTAAATTCTATAAAAGCACCAAAATGTATTTCATTCTTCTCTTAAATTTAAATATAGATTATTATATAATACATTCAATGACCATAGTCAAGAATGTATTATATCTTCAATCTTATTTTAATTCACTTAAAGAATGAAATAGCTTTTCAAAAACCAATTTCAAATTCTTTTAAATTCATTCATCATTTAGGATAGAGTGTCATCATATTTTCAAAATTCCTTTTTCCAAAAATCCAAGTGATTGTGAATATCTCTTCTTCAATTTCTATTTCAAATTATCAATTCTATCCCATTTTCAAAGTCCAAATTGACTTTGAAATTCATTTATATATTCAAAAGTTTAAATTCTCAAATCAATTTTAAAATTCAAAGTTAGATCCTAAATCCCAACTTGGATCCAGATTTCCAAATTCAATTTCCACTTTGGATCTCAGACTTTAGATCTAAATTCTATTTTAGGATCCAGAATCTAACTTCACTTTGGATCTCAGACTTCAGATCCAAATCCATTCTAGGATCCAGAATCCAATTCTACTTTGGATCTCAGACTTCAGATCCAATTCCATCTTAGGATCCAGAGTCCAACTCTATCTTGGATCTTAGACTTCAGATCCAAATTTCATCTGGGATCCCAAATCTTAAATCCAATTCCATTTCATTTCCAGACTTCAAATCAAGTTCCCATTTCGGATCCTAAATCCAAAATTCAACTTTGAACTCTATTCAGAATCCAAATCTTGGATTCGGATTTCATCTTGAAATTCCAACTTTCAAATCAAATTCTATTTCTCAAATTCTATTTTAAATTCCCCATTTTCCTTCTAAAAATCAAAATTTCAAAGATAGAATTCAATTCCATTCCAAACATTCATCCAAGTTCAAATTTCTAATTCAAAGTCCATTTATGACTTTGAAAATTCCTTTCTTCTCTTTTCTCTCAGTTTCAAAGATCAAATCCAGATTCATATTCCCAAGCTCTTGATTATTCTAAAAAACATAGAACTTTAATCTTAAGTTCTAAGTTAGAAATCATTTCTTCACTTTATCAGATTCATCTCAGAAACACTTGAGAATTCTTCAAAACATTTTCAAAAAGAGCATACATCTTTGCATTTGCACAAACATGATTCTTTATGCATTTAGACTTAGGATAAGTTCTTAGATAATTTCTTAGCAAAACAAAAGGCATAAAATTCGACCCTTGGTTCGATTACCCCTGGTAAAGGCGCCAGGAACGATCGAACCTCATACCGACGAGCGGATCCCGTCTCTCAGTTTTCCCGCAAATATTTCAAAAACGGAGGCGAGTTATTTCAAAAAATTTCAAAATTAAGGTCAAGTGAGACCCGCAAAAGAATTCCTCTTCTTCTTTTTTCTTCTTTTCTCTTCCCTCTTTCTTTCCGTCTTTTATTTTCTCCCTTCAAAAAGGAGAAAATAGAGGTTGGAAAGGAAAAAAGAAGGAAGAGAGAGAAATACACAAGAGAGGAAAAATTTTGCGATGATCACAGTATAACTGATCTTGGACCCTACACTTCCTCACAGAAGTTCACCGTCTTTGCGGCTACCCGTTCGTGGACAGTGTACATCCTCACAGAGATCTCCCACTCTAGCCGGGTCACCTGATCTGGGAAAAGTATAACCTCACAGCAAAACCTTTGGGAGATCAGTCCCTAACAAATGCCATATCCAATGAAAATCATTGTGATACACGCATCCACACAAATGACCGCTCTCAGGGTCGATAGCCACTAATACAAACAACAAGATCAACGCCCGGATCACCTAGTCTGAGAAATGTATAACCTCACAAGGAATTCTGCCCTAGATGTTATACCTGGTCTTGGACCATACACTTCCTCACAGAAGTTCACCGTCTTTGCGGCTACCCGTTCGTGGACAGTGTACCTCCTCACAGAGATCTCCCACTCTAGCCGGGTACCTGGTCTTGATCATACACGCCCTCGCAGATAATCCTTTGGAGATCAGGTGCTCGACAAACACCCTACTCGATGATACACACATCTATACAATCGACTGCTCTGAACAGTTGATTGCTCTCGATGTCAGTAGCCACAATATGGGCACAAGCATGTATATCAGCAATATGCATCATATCACTCCACGCAAAAGCATATAATTCTACGCATCGTATGATTGCCACAAGGAATATTGCACTCCTCAAATAGGCCCTCAAAACATGTGTAAACGACACATGAGAACGCGCAGATATGGCAATTCAGTTGATTCTATGGGCGAAGGGTAACTAACTCTATCCGTCAGCCAAACAAAACAACTGAATAAGACAAGCACTCATAACAATGCTCGTAAAACATATAATTACCATAAAATGGCTCAGTCCATCGATAAGTAATTAAATTAGTTGTAAGGCATAAACCATTACATCACAAGTCATTCATAAGCAATCATACGGCGACAGTTATATCACAATATGTAAGCAGCTTATAAGACAAGCGGCCACATCAATCCTAGTTGCCACCAGTTCGTAGATTACGAGCTGTATGCAATCACATCAATCATAAGAAATGCAAGCCAACAAGTGCTACGTTACAATAAGCACCAAACAGTTCGACCAAGGGATAAAGCAAGTCACATGCTAATATGTAGCAACTGGTATAATGCTATTATTATAAGCATTTAACTAGTATGAGAAACTCGTTATTACTCCGCAAAAAACTGCGTAAGCAGTTTAACCAACTAGAGTAACGCCTTCACAGGCGTGCACAACTCAACGAGTAGCATATTGAACTATCGAGCAAGCAAGCGAATTAGTAGTGCAAGCGAAGCAGTAGTGCAGGCAAAGCAGTAGTGCAAGAGAAGCAGTAGTGCAAGCGAAGCTCACGACTCAACGACCAGTGTAAATAGACCTTATGTTTCGATAATTACGAACCTGCGGGTACGCGCAGGCAAAACGTAGAACCAACTGAGACTAGTTCGGGCGTCTGTTATTCTATGTATTTTCAATAACCCAAATAGCTAGTTGAGTTCGCTCCAAAGGGACGGCTTTAGCCGAGAGAGGATTCCCCAAAGGAGGTTGTGCCACGGACGCATCCAACTTCTGCAGAAGTGTTGAGCTAACTAATGTAGCCCCTTTCCCCTAACTCCAATGACTGGGGAGGCTGGATCGTTGCCCGTAGGGTGGTTGTTAACAACCTGTCCATTGGAGTTTGTACTGCTCTGTCCTCTCCCTTGACAGACACAAAGAAGCGAATAGGTACGTTAGGGGTTGCTTAACTAACGACCCATTCTATGTTGTGGTATTTAAACCACTCGAGCATCTTGCCTGTGAAGGCGAATGTGAGGCCATTTATGTGATTACAACAGTTTGCATTTAGCGTTGTTCGAGGTCGCACGACCGTCTCATCCGATCATCACAGTACTAGACGTGTCGTGCACGACTACAAGTACTCTAGGATGAAGGGGGTATAGCTCGTCAATAGAACACTCAACAGGAGTGTTTCACAAAGATGTAAAGTTTATCAACTTTACTCTATCTTTTGAAACAACAGTACCTTGTGCCAACATAATGCATATGATTATCTCGAATCACATCTGCTATCAGGGTATCTACATGTCTCGCATGACTCGATACCAGCCTCGATAGACGGGATACGGGTTTCTCAACAGAATACCCGCTAAGAAGTTCGCTCGAACCCCCAATTCGGGATCACCCGAGATATGCCAAAAAGGCGAGCAAAACCAGCCAGTCACATCCTTCTAAATGCTTCGATTTAGAGCAGTCTTCGATGCTTTTGCGCAGCTCCCTGAAATCTCAAGTTGACTCTACAGGACTGCGCACACGAAGAATCAGGATCCTTGCGAGGTATCCCTCTCCTTAGACGAAGGTGTATCGCGAGCTCCCAACTGAACTCTTGTCGCAAGAAGGAGAGTGGTAAATGCCCCTTGCATCCTCCACGAGGATGCCTTTAAGGCATACGCAAAGAGCAAGAATCTGCACGTCATCTGCAATATCAAGGCAGAAACAACACATGCAAAAGCAAGAGCCTAGCGCAAAGCGCGACGGCAAAGTAAAGACCGTAAGAAGGGGTGCAACGCAGAACCTTTGCGCGATGCGCGACGGCAAGGTAAAGGACAAGAATCACGAAACCGCGTCCTCGAGTTAAATGCGTACTCGTATAAATATATGTGATATATATATTTAATTATCCTTTTTAGTTAATTGAACTTAATTCAATTGTCCAAGTCTTCTGTGCAATCTTCCCCTACCTTAAGAAGTGACGGTCCTCGTATGTCAGCTGCGTAGGTAAGCACGAGCTCAAGCCATGAAGAGCGAGCAGGATCCACCGTTCAACCTGTGATGCTAAAAAGGTTAGCATGCTAAAATACAAATGAGAAGTGGGTCCGGTAAGACCTGCAGTAGTACCGGACCCCGATACGAGGTTAGGCAGGGAGCTCAACTCCCTGCAGAATGCAGAAGAGCACCAAAGGCAGCAAAGAGGGGCGAAACCCCCTACTGGAAAACAAACAAGGTGCAAGGGGCAACAGTCCCCGCCAACTTTGAAGAAATGCGAGGCAGGGCCCAACGACTCTTACTGCCGAAGAACAAATGCAGGCGACAGGGGACGTCGCCCATGTCGATGAAGGACAGGCAGAGCTCCAGCCCCTGCCGACCTCCCAGAAACGACAGGCAGAGGCTTTATCCCCTGCCGATCCAAAAGTGTCAGGCGACAAGGTCAATGCCCCTGTTGTTCTGTCAAAAGACGTTAGGTAGGGGCCACAACCCCTGTTACGACAATGAAGCCATACATGATACTTCAAGTATAAGGTTTTGATGATGAGCAAGTGGAATCAACTGCATTTCAGCTAAGGCTATGAAGAAACTGAAGAATTCAGTGAAGAATCTTTGAAGACTAGTGTGCAAATGTTTAATTCATTAAAAGTCTTAGATTCTTGTAAGAGCCTTACTTAGAGTGCATATTTAGGTTGCATTTCATCTTAAAAGTCTTTAGAAAAACTTTTCTAAAAAGAACCCTCATGAAAATCTTTTTAGAAAACTCTTTTCTTAAATTTTCATGTTTATTAGTCGACCAATAGACTTACCAGTCGACTAATCCTTTCGCGCCATAATTTCTAAAAAGTTATTTTTGTCAAATTAGTCAACCGAAGGTTTTATCAGTCGACTGGACAGAATGTCTGTTTTCTGGAAAATTAACAGCAGTCGACTAATGGTTTTATCAGTCGACTGAACAGAACATGTGTTTTCTGAAAATTTAGCAGCAGTCGACTAATGCTTTTTATCAGTCGACCGAACAGAATGTTTGTTTTTCAGAAGATTTTAGCAGCAGTCGACTAAAAGGTTTTTCAGTCTACTGATGATATTATCAGTCGACTAACTTTTCTTAAGTCGACTAAGTTTCAAAAGTTCAGATTTTCAAACGGCTCGATTAACAGATCAGTCGACCGACGATAACGGTCAGTCTACTAATAACTAACTATTAGTCGACTAACTGATGTTTTAGTCGACTAATTTTGCCGTTTTCCTGAAACTTCAAAAAGGCGTGTCTTTTCATTTTTCAAACGTTTTGATCATTTGAAATGGACTGTTTTGACACCCTTTCATACTCTCAACGTATGGAATCTTTTAACTATAAATATGAGTGCATTTTACACTCAAAAATACAGAGAAACAATCAAATTCAATAGAATTATATTGAATTACTTCTTGCTTTTCACTCCTATTCATTCAAGTATTTGTTTTCTCACTCACGTGATATTTTCACTTCAGTTTTTCACTCAAATCACTTTGAGAGATAGTGAATTCGTGAGTAGAGTGTTTCAACAACCTCAAAAGCCAATTGCATCTCATTTGCATTCAAAAGGAAGGCTCATAGGTTGTATTGTAAGTTGTTATTTCTTTTCTGTAAAAAGAAGGATTCCTTGGTGTAAAGGAGTTGTTTGCTTTCAGTAGGATTGTTACTGAAAGTGGGACCAATTATGGTCTGTGTGATCTTGTAGTTAACAAGGTTGATAGTGGATAATCTCAAGCGGGTTTTGCTTGGGGACTGGATGTAGGTCGGGTTAGACCAAACCAGGATAAAATCTTGTGTTCTTTGTGTGTTTGCTTTGAGATTTGCAAAATCATTCTATATTCCGCAGAAAATTTTAAAAGCACTATTCACCCCCCCTCTAGTGCTCGTTGCCTCGATCCTAGTGCACTTTCAACCCCTACCGACCAATGATAACAGAGAGAGAGAGAGTGAGGGGCAGGTGCTGCAAACCCCTGCCAGTCGATCAACAACAGGCGACAGGGGGGGGGGGGGGCATCACTCCCTGCCAACCAGTCAGACATAGGCGACAGGAGGCGTCGCCCCTGCCAGCCTGCCGACTGAAAAGGAGAGAAGAGGACGATGGTGCAGGGAGGGAGGCTCAACCCCTCCCCTGACCAAAAGAGGCAGTAGGGAGGGCTCAACCCTCCCCTGCCGTCAAAGGTAGCAGGGAGGGTTCGACCCTCCCCTGCCGTCATGAGGCGTAGGGAGCAGGGAGGAGGGGCTCGACCCCTCCCCTGCCGTAACAGAAGCAGGGAAGGGTCGTGCCTCTTCCCTGCCGAACAGAGGGAACAGAGAGGAGGGGGCGAGCCCCTCCTCTATCGGAAGAACCACGAAGAGGCAGGGCTCCGCCTCTGCCAAAAAATCCACAAAAAGGCAAGGGGCAAAAGCCCCTGCCGAAAAGATGGGCCGACACAGGGAGCTCCGCTCCCTACCGGCGAAACAAGAGGGACAGGGGGAGTGGAGCCCCCTGGCGACACGGCAAATGACAGGGGGCTGAGCCCTTTGCTGAACCAACAAGTGATAGGGGGCAGAGCCCCCTGCCAAAACAGTAAGCGACAGGGGGCGGAGCCCTCTGCCGACACAGCAAGTGACAGGGGGCTGACCCCCCTGCTGAACCAACAAGTGAGAGGGGGCAGAGCCCCCTGCCAAAACAGTAAGCGACAGGGGGCGGAGCCCCCTGCCGACACAGTAAGTGACAGGGGGCGGAGCCCCCTGCCGGCGAATGGCGACGACAGGGGGCTCTGCCCCCTGTCAGTCGACCCGAAGAGAGAGAGGCTGGGGGGAGTCCCCCTGACGACGACAGGGGCGCAACCCCCTGTCGACCGATCTCTCCCGGAGAAGAAGAAGAGGAGGCGGGAGGAAATAGGGGAGACGAAGAAGAAAAATGAACGAGGAGCGTACTTGGAAATCATCGACAGCGGCAGCGGCGGCGTCGGTGGCAGGTCACAGGTGGCGGCAGCGTCGGCGTGGTCGCAGAGGGGGGCTGTCGCAGGTGGCGGCGGGTCGGCAACGCAGAGGAGTGAGAGAGACCGAGAGGCAGTGAGGGAGAGAGGCAGCGAGAGAGGAAGAAGGGGGGGCGGGGGTTATCTTTGAAACCCCTGCCTCCCTGTGTTAAAAACACTGGAGGCGGTGCCTCCATTCGGGTCCGGATCTGGATCCGACCCGAATCCAAACTTAAAAAAAAAAAATTTATTATTACAAGGAGATGAGGTGCTTACCTTTTGCTGTTGTTGCTCGGACTAAAGATCCTTCGGTTGATCAAAGGAGAAACGTCAGGGAGAAGGCAAAGGGGAAAGGGGGAAAAAGGGAAAAGGAGAAGAAGAAGAAGATCAGAACAGATGAAGGGGTGAAGGCGATGAAGAATTTGACCCCCCTTGCAACGGTTTTATAAGAGAAAATTATTGCAAATTTTGTAAATCGGGTCCCTCTGTTTTTCAAAATTTTTGAAAACAGTAGTCTTTTGTAAAGCTTTTTCTAAAAAGAAGGTTTTGATTATGAAATATTTTCAAAAAGAGGGTTTTAAGCTATATTTTTCTGAATTTCCTTTTCTTTTTCTATTTTTTTGTTCTTTTCTTTGTGTTTTCTATTTTTTTGTGTTTTTGAAAGAAAACTTTCTAAAATTGTGGGAAAAATAAAGGGGGTTTTGAAACATTTTGTAAAACTTGAAATTTTTACAAAAGAAGGGTTTTTTGAGAATACAAGGTTAAACTTCAGGATTTTTTTCAAAAAATGGATCTGGATCCAGATTTTGAGAAAATATTTGAGTTTTGGAGCTCGAATCGAGGAATACAAAGTAGTGGATCCAAATGGATACTGAATAAACTGTATGGGCCATTCAAAAACTATTTTTGTATTTTTATAATTTGAACTGAAAATCAGATAGCAGGGCTCAGAATTGGATTTTGATATCTGATCCAGATCCAAAATTGGGTCAGATATGGAAAATGGATTTGGATTCTAGTGAATTCGAGAAATAAATTGAATTTTGATCAAAAACTGACTCAATTATTAAAAAAAAATGGAGACTAGAGGCAAAAAGGGAAATTTTGTAATTTTTTGAAAAATTTGGGGTGTTCACATCAACCATGTTCTTTCACTCTCTCTCTCTCCCAAATTCATGATCCTCTCTTTTCCCAAGCTTCTCCTTCCTCCATTGTTGCAGCCCCCCAAGGTGAGTGGTCTTCTTCTTCTTCTTTTTATGTTTTAGTTATTTTTTTTTTTAATTTTACTATTGCTGCCCTTATGCTTGAGCCCCTTTATTTTTTTTATTTAAGAAACCCTAAAACAGTTTGATATGATGATCTACAGATTATCCATGGCTGATTACATGTTTCTAATTCATTGAAATCATTGGTTATGAGTTTATTATATCAAACGCTTGAAAAAGATCGAGATTTGACTGTTCGATGGTCGAAACCCTCTTTTAGTGGCTAAATCAAATTCCAACCATGCTTTCCTTGATTTGTTTTTGTTTTAGTCATCATATTAATTTTTATTTTACATATTCAAACATCAAAAGTTGATTCATTGCATTATTCGTATTTTTTTGTGATTTTTGCATGCTTAAATTAGGTTTATTTGTATGCTTCATTGATAATATACATTTTTTATTCTAGGCATCTGAGAACAATCTTATTTTATATCTGATTTTTTGTCAAAAAAATACAATTTTTTTAGGGTTGGTCCATACATTTGTCAGGGATTTCCTATAAAAAAATCCGATTATTTTGAGTTTTGTAACTCTATCAAAAAAATCAGAAGCCTAACTATGCTTTTTAAATCATGAAAACATTACGTGGAATCAAGAGCGGCTTGTTGGAACAATATCTCCCTCATCGGAGATTCGATCGATGATCTGTAAGTTGCAATGTGTTTGTCATCATGTCTAGTACTTTCTGTAAATTTTTAGATTTTTATATATCTGTTTTATATTTTTCCTTTGACAAAAATCAAAATCTGTTTCTGTCAGGCCGTTATGGATTGTCTAAACCCTAGATCGACTTGTGTAGATTGTATCTCCCTAACCGAAGATCCGATCGCTGATCCATAAAAAAGAGTATTTTCATCTCTGTATCTACTATCATCTGCTAAAAGTTTATAATTTTTTAACACAGTTTAATATATTTCCCTATACCCGAAACTGGATGTATTTATTTTAACCCATTACATATAAGCCAGAATCAAGCATATATTACCAGAATGATATCTCCCTAACCAAGTTTGATTTTTCCAATATATAAAATAAGAAATCTCTATTATTATGTCTAGTTTTTCTGTGTAAAATTGTATAAATTTATATGGTGGTTTGATACCCAATTTGGGTCTGACACTGTGACAGATTCATGATTGTAGATAAAATCACTTATTTTTCTCATTTTTATTCAATTTTTATATTAGAATAATCTCAAAAAATCTGTTTTTCAATTTCAATTTAGTTTTAGGGTTATTAAAAGTGCATATGCTAATTTTTGTTAATTTTGGAATTCGTTTGCGGCTTTATTTGATTAAATTGCAAAAATAGGATGCCCACAGAGTCCCATTTCAAGTAAAACACTGGCAAAAATTGCTCTTTTTATGATATTTCGATTTTTTTTGCATGTTCTTCATATTTTTAAGGTTTGATCATGTTTATAATCATTCTAGGGTGCTTCATACCCGATTTGGTGTCAATTTGAATCCGTTTGATCACTGAATTCAAAGTTTTACCAAAATATTTTCTGAAAACCCTAATTTTAAGGCCATAGTCTTATTTTCAGGGGCATTTTGGTTATTTTTTTCAAAATTCCAAATTTCAAAGTTATTTATCTTCATTATTTACTCAATTTTATATCATATTTTAATATGTTTAACTAAGAGAAATATGGAAAAAGGCTTATATTCAAATAAATCCTATAATTTCTAGATATTATTGAATAAATCCAGAAAAGCTGACATATCTTCACTAACAAGTTTGCTAGTTTTGCAGGAATATTCAAGATTGTGTTTTATTTTATTTTATTTTATTTTAATTCAATTAGTAATGTAAATAAATTGTAAATTTAGAATAAGAATTTAAATTCCTGCTTAGCTTAGGTTGCATTGCATATAGTTTATTTTTATATAAATGTCAATATGTGATGGATGATGATTCATGCATATTCAAATCCACCATGATCTACACAAATGACACATGTACTAGCTTACGAACAAAACCAAGATTTATCATCTTTTTCTAAGCCACAAATGGCCTACACTCTTAGGCATTTTCAGAAATTATTGCATATTTTAAAGTTTTTTTCAAGTATTTTTTCCTTCTAGAATCAAATGAGATATATTCAATACATATTTGTGGCCATAGTCAGGGATATGTATAGGATTTATTTCATCTAAGTTCTATAAGGCACAAAAAATTCTTTAATCAAAGATTTTTCATAAATTCTTCAGAAAATATTTTTGTAATTTGCATTTATTCATTCATCTAGGTTAGATTACATCATGAAAAGGATTTCCTAGGGCCACATGACCATCCCTGTTGATTCACTTCAAAGTTTGATAAAAAAAATCATTTTTCTCAAAAAAATCTCTAAAGTTTTCTCAGTGGTCGATTTTCTCAAAAGCTTTGGATTTCTTCAGAAATCGATTTTTCTCTTCTTCAGAAATGTTCTTCCAATGTGATTCATGATTTTCTAACCGCTCATTTTCCAAGTATTTTCAAGATTTTGAAGCATACATCATGTATTCAGTCAAATTTTTTCTAAGTCATAGCACATGCCTGATTCTTTGTGCATTTAGGAAATATAACATTGATTTAGATAGTTGAGCAAAGCAAAGCACTAGATTGAGCTTTGGTTTGATTACCCCTGGTTATGGTGCCAGGAACAGTTGAACCTCGTACCGACAGGCGAGTCCCATTCTTCAAAATTATCCTGCATTTTAAAAACGGAGGCGAGTTATTTTCAAATTTTTTTTCAAATGTTAGTTTGACTTGCAAAAGTAAAATTTCACTATGATAACACTCGTGCACCATGGCGTCTATAGGTATGCTTTGTATTTGATTTTACAGGAAACACCATCATTGGGTTATGGGCCACGCTTCCCCGCATTCTGTTGCGTGTGGGTGCAGGCAGTGCCTTCTCACATTTGTTGCGACTGTTGCCGTAGGGCGAGGTAAGTTGCATGTCGCTGTAGCTGTAACAAATTGAACATGTTGTTGTGGGGTGATGTGGTTCATCTGTATTCAGCAAAATTGTTTGAACTCTGACGATTGTAGCCATGGGGTGACAACATTTCTCGGCTGACCCAATCCAAAATTCTGCTGATTGTTTGTCGCCTGGATGGCATATGGAAGCCATTGGTGACCAACGATTTTGCCAGTGCCATTGGATGCAATTAGCCGATAGCAGGTCACCAGTTGAAGGTGGCAGCCCGTCGTCGTGGGGCGACGTGGCTCATCGGTTACCGACCGACCATCACCGGCATGAAATAAGAGATTAAAAAAAAAACATAGTCGGCTTAAGGGTTACCTGTGGTCGTTGGACTGCAGGGGGATTTGCCATTGTCGGGGTCACCGCGGATCATCACTGTGGGGGAGTGGGGGTGTTTCACTGGATTGCCAACGAAGTGCAGCAAACTCCTTACCTGTTGCGTCAGTTGCCATAAAAGAAGGTTTGAAAAAAACCCTTTTGTCTTTTTCTGGTAGCTGCAAACACAAAACCCTTTTTTTTGTTGGAAAAGGGTTTTCTGACGAGATGCATCATCATGGGGGTGATATGTCAGAAGGGGTGGTTGTTGGTTGCCTACGACTTTGTCAATGCCGCTCGGGTGTCATCGGGGGCAATAGGGCTCCTTTGTGCATCGACTATCATCGCCATCAGGATTTGTCGGTGCCGGGGCTGTCACCGGAGGAACGTCACTGGGGAAGGTGACCATCACTAGCTGGACAACGACGTTTGTCACCGTACAACAACGTGGGTTACCATGGGGCGACGGAGGCAGAGAAACCAAAATAGTTTCTCAGAATCTGTAAACAGAAACCATCAGGATTCTGTTTTAATAGTGATACTGAATCATGTCTAGCATTTTGATTCGGTGACAGGCCCAATCCAAACCCATTTTGGGTGGATCGGGTTTGCCATTTCGATTGGATCAGACCCGGACCCATAATGGTTATGGGTCTGGGTCTGATCCGGAAAGATCTAGGTCTATTTTGGACCGGATCTGAACTGGGTCCATTTCAGACCGGGACAGACCCAGGTCTAGTTCAGACAGGGTCAGACCCGAATCTATTTGAACCTAGTTGGATCCATGCTACTGCAGGCTCCAGACACTATTTGGCCTGAAACGGATCAAGAACTGATACTGCTCTTTCTAGGACCGGTTCAGAGCTATTTTTGACTGGTTCCTTCCAGTTTTTCACCAATTTCAAGATGCTAAGACCTTGTTTTCATAAATATGTGAAGATATAGAGATTTTGGCATTCGGTCATAGGGTTTATGAACTTTTGTTCATACTTGGCACCGATTCATAAGGCTCAGAATCAGTTTAGACCCTTTTATGATCGATTCAGGGTCGTTTCAGATTGATTCTAGATTGAGGACTCTGGGTTTTACACATATGAGCTTGCTTTTGTCAAATTTTCATGCTTTATAAAGTGTTTATTGTATGGAAAGTATGTCTTATGCATATTAATTTATGTGTTTCATGTTGGTTAAGTTATGCATGATGGTTTTAAGCATGAATTATGATTAAATTCATGATAATTAGTTTATGCATATAAGTTGAAGCATGAACTTGTATTTTGTTATGAATATACATGCATTTACATGTGTGCATGGGCATGCTCTATAATACGAATATGTTTTCGGTAAAAGATCTTGATTGACCAATTAATGTAATCACCAAAGTGATCTGAGTTGTGTTGATTGAGGATTCTTTGTACTGTATTAAGATTCACTATTATGATTGTGTGTGAATTTATAAAATATCTTTTCTACCCAAAGGTATGTCGTTGTGTTCCAAATTCACACGGGTGTTATAGTAGACATGTATTCCAGCCCATAAAGTATGTTTGTACCCAAAGGTACAATGCTGAATTGCCTCTGGTTACATGATCTGTTAATTTCACCAACTGAAGTCAATTCCTTGTGAATTAAAGAGACGAAACGACTATGAGTATTGTCGTTTCCACCAAAGCGGAACAATAATGACTCAACTATGCTTGTCTCAGAAAAGGTAAAAATAAAGGGTCTTGCTTTTACCTTTTCATTACGAGTCTTGTCTGAGCAATAATAGTAATGACTTTCCATTTTCGTTCCTTGTTGTATCAGGTTCCTTCCTTATCAACGGTTCTAGTAATATCTCCATTTTAGATGAATCAAATTTTTCTGATTAGAAAGAAATTGTGTTATTTACTTTGGGTAATATGAATCTAGACCTGGTCCTTAGAATTAACGAACCTCCCGCTCTTATAGAGCAGAGTACAACCAATCAGAAGGTTGCCTCTGAGAAGTGGGAGCGCTCAAATAGACTTAGCTTGTTGCTTCTGCAATCTTGAGTGGCTAAGAATATTTGAGGCATCATTCCTCACTGCAGGAAAATGAATGAATTTATGAGAGCCATTGAGGCTCAATTATTCACTTCTAATAAGGAAAGGGCCAGTACGATCATATCCAAATTAGTGTCTATGAAATATTCTAGCGACAATCACATCCGACAACACATTTTGAAAATGAGGAATATTGTGACTCAACTTAATGACATGAAGTTTGCCATCTATAACTTCTTCTTGGTCCATCTGATCTTAACCTCGTTACCTACTGAGTATGGACCCTTCAAAATCTCCTACAACACACATAATGATGAGTGATCTTTTAATGACCTCTCAGCCAAGTGTGTTGAAGAAGAGGAGAGACTGAATGGTGAGAGGGTGCCAAGTGCACATATGACCTCTCATAAGGATAAACAGAGGTCGGGGCAAAAAAAAACCCCATTTAAGATGAAGAATCAGAAGATAGCCTCTGAGGAGAGTTCAAACTCTTAGGCGAAAGCCAAATCCCAGTCAGGAGGCCCTTCTATAAAGTGTTTCTTCTACAAGAAGAAGGGGCATAAGAAGATGGACTGTTTGAAGTATAAGAAGTGACTAAAAAATAAAGGTAATAAGTCATTTGTTTCTCATGAGTGCAATTTGATTTATGTTCCATTTCATAGTTGGTGGATTGATTCTGGTGCCATGATGCACACTGCCAACTCTTTGCAGGCATTTCTGAACAAAAGGAAACCAACAAAGCATGAAAGAAGCATCTTCTCAGGAAATAGGATGCGTTCACATGTCAAGAATGTTGGGACCTGCAAAATTATGTTGGAGTGGAGATTCATATTGGATTTGGTCAATACATTCTATGTTCCATCTTATAGTCGGAACCTAATTTCAATTTCAAAACTTGATAAGTTTAACTTTATATTTAAATTTGAAAATTCCAAGCTTGTTAATGATAATGTTATCAAGAAGCTTTAAATCCATTTGGGCTTGGCATGAATTGTGACTAAGTTGATGAACTTCAACTGCCCAAATAGTTTTCTATAATAATGTCAAAAATAGTTTTCAATGATAATGTCAAAAAGGAACTTGGAATACATCTCATTATGAATTCTGACTAAGTTCTTGAACTCCAACACCCAAATAGTTTTGTTACTATTTAAAAGCCAAGTTGAATGAATAGATTTTGCAATATATGAATATCACTTTCACTTTATTCCAAGTTACCCTATAAGGCCTCAAGCAGGGTTCTTCATAACTGTAACAGGATAACAAGGAAAGTCTCATATGAAGTTTCAATAATAGATGATGTTTCTATATAGTCATATTTCATGCCAAGAATAGAAGTATGGGCCATATCCCAATATCACAGAACAACAGTTTATTTTTTTTCTTTGAGCTATCAAAATTGACTACGACAAAACTTTGGCATGAAACCAAATTATACTTTTACTCCATATTCAAAACCCTCACTCATATGCCCATAAGTTATTTTAAAAGTTCAAGAAGGGAGGATCATTTGACAAAGAAGGGAAGAAGAAAACGATTGATCTTTTCTTGAGCGATTATGCATGTTGCACTCGAAGTTTTGGAGAGCCTTGTAGTGTGTCAATGGTATGGGACTTAGTGTGAAAGAGGTGTATGCATGCCACAGAGTGTGTCATGTGCCTGAGTTCGGCATTGGACTTTGCAAGGGGCGTGGCATGTGATACAACCTCGCCTAGAGATCATTGCCTAGGAGCTATGCCGAATGAAGAAAATTCATTTCAACGAACACGTAGTGTGTGAGTTGGTATTGTTGCAACAACTTAGGCTGAATTGCAGAGTATGCAGTAGCATTATACTAGCAGATTAGTATCATTAATCTGATGTTTGAATTGGAATGATCTGAACCTCCTGTTCGAACAAAGACGTTCTGGATCTAAGCTTGATTTCTATGCCTCATTTGAAGTGATAGTGCTTTACAACAAGCTGAAGTTATTAACTAGCTAGCATATTCGAAGGTTCTGAGTTAAAGAGCACTAACTGTAACAATCGAGCATTTCTACTAGACAAGAGTTGACAGAATCATCCGTTCCCTAACTCATCATCTTCATTTGCCATAGACTCTTATGAGAATAGTCTAGAATGAAGATCTGGCATCTTTATATCTGTAGCTTGTCCTCAGCAAAGCGTAATGTTTCTTGAATTGTTATTAGAGCTTGAGCAATTCCATCGCTGCTCCTTAATTCAGCCACTAGATACTACACAATGTCAATTTGAATTGAAGTGGTGAAGATGATCATTCAATTCTCTGCTTCCATTCCAGAATTTCAATCACAGCATATGCTTGTATACAAATTAGGCTAAGAGGAAGATAGAAGAAGAAACTGATGAAGAGAAGAGAGGATTGGACATAAGGGAATCCTAAAGAGATGAGCTAACTCGCCTCTCAGGCCAACTTCTCACATAGTGAGGTCTTCTCTCAAGAATGAGAGCCCAAGTGAACCTACAGGCTGATGGAAGCCCTTACGGAATTTTTCCCAAATGATTCCAGATTAAAAAGATAGAAAATCTATGGCTTTGGGTCCTATTTATAGGCCCAGCCCATGTAAACAGTAAGAGACGCCAGACCTGGTCAATAGCTGACCTGTCTAATCAACTCTGGCGACTAAGAACCTCCAATCACCTTGCACCATTTCAGCTTATCCAGCTCACTCGGCTGACTCACCTTCCATGCTTGCATCTAGCGCTTGAGCACTCCATTGCCCACGCGCTGCACGCACTGGCGCTTTGCCCATGCGCTGCATGCATTGGCATTTTGCCTGCTCGCTTGTGCATCATGCGTGGTGAGCTTGTGCATTGCGCATCCCATGTTGTGTGCCTGCACATTGCCGCCGCACGCAAGTGCATTGCTATTCAAGCGCAATGCTCTTGTGCCTCCATGCGTTGTGCTTAGCGCATCACATGTTATGCATCGTGCGCCTGCACATTCATGCATTGCGCACTCTGCACAACAACATTGTGATTGCTTCCTTGTGCGCCCTTGCACCTTACAACTTTGGTGCCCTCCTAACCCAAGTCTCTAGTGCGCTTGTGACCTTCCAATACATCAGATGAGACCCTAGTTGTCCTTACTGTGCAAATGCTTCTGTGCTAAAAAAGGGGTTCGTATCAATCCACCACTCTCCGTTTAGTCTTGTCCTCAAGATATCTTCCAAACCTATAGGTTAGGGCTCTCCAACTCCACACTTTATTTTTGGTTGTCACACTGAGCCAACTTATTTAACACTACTACTACTTGCTACTAGTAGTTCTGACCCATTCTTGAAGTACCTTTAATCGCTAGAGTCAAATGGAAATTCATGCCATTCTTGCATGGTTATGGTGAACTGCCTTTGACCACTTTTCAACTTCTTATTGTCCATTAAGCATCGGCCTAATGGCCTCCACATATATTCAGTGCCCTTCATTTCACCTAGCAACTACATAGGTTGCCACCGAGTTGTGATCATTGGTGACTCAAATTTGTTCCTACGCTTTTTAACTATAGCCAACTTTCCTTCCGGCAATCTAACATGAGTCAAAGCCCACTTTGGTTGCTAATCCATATAATGCAGCAAGATATTCTCTTTCAGTTTTTTCCTAGCCTCTCTTTTGGTGCACATGCTTGCGTTGCCATTTTCCATAAATTTTGTTCCATAATTGTACACCATGTTTATATCCTCTGCACTTTGGTAGCTCTTTCTGCAGAATTCATAGACTTCACACCTTCTAAGCTTAATATTGTCATGGTCATTCGACTGAGACTTCGCCTTTCCATCAGTGCCATTTCTTGCTTAGGCGTTATGTGCGTTGACAGACCTTTGTCACTCTCAAAGTGCGCTAGTTCCCTTGTCAAATGGGCGTTGCACACCTCATGCATGGGTTCAACCATACACAAGGTAACTGGTGCATTTGGTGTTATGCACTTCACAACAACCATGTTGTGTGCATCTTGAAGGTCATATGTTCCTGCATAAGCATTGCATTTAGGTACTCTCACAGTGCTTGCACGGTGTCTTAATACTTGCTGTGCAAGAACATTGTGCAGTCTGGCCTTGGCCATTTCACACTCATCTTGCATGTTGTTGTTATCTTTAGCTGGTTCAAGTGCAGCCTTGGTGCGATCTGTTGTATGAAGCGTCAAACCCCATTCATCAAGATGTTTGATCATGCGTTGTAGCAAGGACTCTATTCGTAACTCAGGGCTAGACTTTTGATCGCAAACTTTACCGTCTTGGCTGTTGCGTGAGCTCTTTGCCATTGTTGGGCGCACAACTGTAAACACCCCAAATTTTCACCCTCATCCAGTGTTTACATTTCATGTGTCACTGCATATCATTGCATGCATTTGGCATATCATTTCATTGCATTGCATGTCATTGCATCTCGTTATCGAGATTCAGAACTCTTGTTTTTAAAATATTAAATCCAAATTCGAGTTTTAAAAACTTTTCTTTCAAAATCAATTTCAAAACTTGGGTGTTAAATCGACATTCTTGCCATTCGCCAACCCATAGGATCTTATATTTCAAAATGTTTTCCTCAAAAAATAATCTGGATTCATTTGAAACTCAATTTCAATTGATTTCAATTCTCATATGAGACCCATGTAAGTGGTGTCGCTTTTGGATCCCTTTATTTATCAAAAATCTCAAAAATTTTAGAGTCCTATTTGGATCAGGACTCTGTATTTTCATCTTTTTGAATCTTTTTAAAACCCCATTCTAATTCTAAACTAGCTGTGGTCATATCCTTGCCCATTCTCGTCATTTTTGGCCAAAATTTCATAATCCCAGTCTAATCAGAACTCTTTTTCCAGAATCCTAGTTAGATCAGGACTCTTTTTTTAGAGTAATAGTCGGGTCAGAACTCTATTTTTTACTACCCTTTTCACCTGTTTTTGAGAAAACCTATCAAAATCCTTTGTTTTTGGCCAAAATTTTAGAGTTTTAGTCAGATTAGGACTCTTTCTCACAGTTGCAGCCAGATCAAGACTCTATCTTTCATCGTTATTCTTACTTGTTTTTAATCAAATCTTCTAAAATCTTTCAAAGAGAAGTCAAAACTCAGAGTTTTAGTTGAACCAAGACTCTGTTTGAAGAGTCCTAGTTGGATCAGGACACTCACCCTGATTTCAATTTGAGAAAATCTTTCAAAAATCCTTCTATTTATCCCTTCAGGAATCAAAATTGTTATACCTTTATCCCGAAATTTCAAAATTGTGAGGTTTTATCCCAGAGTCCTGATCGAATCAGGACTCTATCCAAAATTTGTTTTCGCACTTCATTTTCACTAGTTTTCAAAAGCTTTGTTTAAATCTCATCATCTATTTCTCAAAAAAACAAAAATTTTCAAAGTCCTTGTCGAATTAGGACTCTTCTTTTGAGTCCTAATCAGATCAGGACTCTGAACCAAGCTTCAATTCTATCTTGTTTTCACTTGTTTTTCAAAATCCTCTCATTCGTTTTCTCAGAAAATCCAAGATCCTAAGAGTCCTACTTCAATTAGGACTCTATCCCAAGAGTCCCAGTTGAATTAAAACACTGTTCTGATTTCAATACTTGTCATCATTTTCACTATTTTCATAAGTTCTTTCATTTGTTTTTCAAAAAATATCAAAAAAAATCTAGAGTTTCAGTCCGATCAGGATTCTGTCCCAAAGTCCTTATCCAGTTAAGAGTCTGTTCTGAAGTCTGTTTTTACTTCTATTTTCATTCACATTTATTTATTTTTCAAAAATTAAGTCATTTTGTAGAGTCACAGTTGATTCAGGACTCTATCTCAAAGTTTCAGTTGAGTTAGGACTCTAACCCTGACTGTATTTTCTGACTTATTTTCATTAGTTTCGATAAAATCTTTCAAAAACTTCTTCATTTGGCCATCAAAATTCTAAAAATCTCAGAGTCCTAAAGTTTCAGGACTCTAGCCTAGAGTTTCAGTTCGATTAGGACTCTATTTTCAAGCCTTTAAATTTTATTTATTGATTTTAACCCTTTTTCAAAGTTATTTTCAGTCTTTATTTCAAATTTTCAAAACTTCAATGTGGGGCCCACCCAGTTAGTGCCATATCCAGAGGAGTTTTTACTCAATCAAGAGTCTGTACCATTTCAAAAACTTTCAATCTCAAAGTCTACTTTTGAATATCTTTTGAAAAACCTCTCATTTTTAAGTTTTAAAATCATTTTTGAAAATTCAAGTGGGGCCCACTCGAGGTGGCGCCACACCTGCAAAAGTCAGGGTTAGACTAGGGTTAATCATAGTTCTAGTTAGTTTAGAGGTTAGAAGAGTCCAAGTTGATTTCAAAATTCTATGTTGATTAAGCTTTTAATTAACAATTTTTAAAGTTTTAAATCAAAAAGCTTTAAAAACCCAAATGTGGGCCCACACTAGGTGGCGCCACATTTGGAAGTTTTCTAAGTCAATTAGGAGTCTAGTTAGGGCTTAACTAGGTTAGGTTAGGAATCTATAAGAGTCCAAACTTGATTTTAAAAATCATATTTTTTTACTTTAGATTTTAACCTTGATTTTAAAGTTTTAAATTAGGATTTTTGAAAAATGCCAAGTGGCGCCACATTTGGGAAGTTTCCTAAAACATTTAGAAGATTAATTGGGGTTAGTTAGGGTCCTTTTAGGGTTAGGAAACCACCAAAAATCGTCCTTCCTATTTAGCCTATCTTGATAAACTCCAAAAAATTTAAAACTCTCCAAATTAGCCCTAATTACATGGATTTTAAAAATCTATAAAATGGGGTCTTTAGAGGGGTCAAAGGAGGCTCTTTTCTCTCTCAAATTTTCGTGGCCTCTATCTCCTCTCTACAACCCTCTCCTTTCTTCTTGCATCTGCATCCATCAAAGGTATGTTTTATTAATTTTTTTTATGCTTTTATTAATTTTTTTCTTTATTTTACCATGATTTCACCATGAGAGTCTTTTGTTTCATGAATTTAACCATGAAATCCATCCAAGAAGCTCAAGTTTGGTCCCAAAAGATGATCTAACCTTGTTTAGTGCTGTATTTTGAGATTCTAATCCATTAGAATTGTTTACATTATCGTTTTTCATGTTCTTAACCAAAGAAACATGAAATTTATCTGTTAAATAGATTAAATCCATGTTTTCAAAGGTGAAAATAATTTCAGCCATAGATTCTCTGTGTTTTATTTATTTTTTATCATATTAATGTTCATTGCATGTGTTCCAACATTAAATTTAATTTTGTTTTGCTGTTATATATTTTTTTATTGTTTTTCATTGTTAAATCTTGTTTTTTTAATGTTTTATTGGATTTTCATGTGTTTTGATTCTAGATCTGTAAAAAGTATATTATTTTGTATTTAAATATTTGTTAGAAATTGCTAATTTTTTAATATGTGATACATAGATATGTTATTGAGACTCTGTAAAAAAATCAGACATTTTGGAATTCGGAAACTCTGTTAATAAAATACAAAGTCAAATCGGGATTTCTGTTGGTTAAAATCATTGTTCAAATTCAAGCATAACTTGTAGATGCGTTATTTATTTCATCAATATTTGATTCAAGATCCGTAAAATGCAGTGGCTTCATGTTAATGTTAGATATTTACTGTAAAATTTTCATAATTTTTTGTCACTGTTTGATATTTTTCCTATGTCAGAAAGTCGGATCTATGTTTTAAAATTTGTTATGATTTACTAAAACCCAAATCCAACTTATATTGATCATAGATCTTTAACCGTAGATTCGATTCATAATTTGTAAAAAAGGAAGCTATTTTTTTTTTGTCTATTATTTACTTCTAAAATTCTAGAAATTTTTGATGAAGTATGCTATTTTTTCCTATATTTGCAACCGGAATGGCCTGTTTTAATCAATTTTATATTCGTTAAATTTTAGTCCAGATTGCCGGAATGATATCTATCTAACCGAAGATGATTTTTCCAATCTGTAAAAAAAAGACTCTTTATTTTTTTGACTACTATTTTTCTGTAAAATTTCATGAATTTTCATGGTGAATTGACCCCTGATTCGGGTTTGACACTTAAACTGGTACGTGACCGCGGGTAAAAATAGCATATTTTAGAGTTTTAATGCAATTTTTGAATTGGAATAATTTCAAAATATATTTTTATGATTCCAATCTGATTTTAGGGTGATAACAAGTGAAGGTGCTGATTTTTATCAATTTTGAAACCCATTTGATGCTTAGATGAGCCAAGTTGCAAAACAAGGTGCCCGTAGGATCCCGAAACACTGCCAAAATCATGATTTTTATAATATTTTTGGTTTTTATGCATATGTTCATGATTTTAGGGGTTTTTCATGTTTATAATCATGTTAGGATGCTTCATGGTTGATTTTATGTTTATTTGATTTCATTTAAACCCTAAATCCCAAGTTTTCACCAAAATTTATTTCAAAAAACCCTGATTTCAAGGCCATAGTCTTGCTATCGAGGGCATTTTGGTCATTTGACCTCATTTTCGAAATTCCTAACTTGGATTTTCTTATTTACAATCATACCACATCATCTTATGTTTGATTTATTTTCATTTGAATTTCAAAACCTCATTTTACAAAATATCTTTCTAAAAAACCCTAGTTTCAAGGCCATAGTCTTGCTATCAGGGGTATTTTGGTTATTTTTACCCAAATTTTGAAAGTTTTAAATCCCATTTTCATATTTCTTTAATTTTTTTTCTTATTTCATTATGTTTATCTTAGGGAATCATGGAAAAAGGATTATATCTAGCAAATTACAGTAATTTCCAGATATTACTGGATAAATCTAGAAAAGCCAACATATTTTCACTAACAAGTTTTCTAGTTTTGCAGGGACATTAAAGACTTTACTTTCCTCTATTTTTCTGTATTTAAATTCAATTAGTGATGTAAATTAAATGTAAACTTTGGAATAAGAATTTCAATTTCTACTTAGATTAGGATTTGCATTGCATATAGTTTAATTCTGCAACTTTTAATATCTGATGAATGCATCATTCATGCAAATTTTTTACAAATCCACCATGGTCTACATGAATGGCACGTGCACAAGTTCTTAAGGAGTTGACAAACTCGGTGAAATTCATATTTATGGCCATAGTCAGAATACGAATGAGACCCAGATTTGTGATCATCACATTAGCCACATTCAGCCTACACTCTTAGGCTAACTTCAAAATGCACTGCATTTCTTAAAACTTAAAAGGATTTTTTCAATTCCTTAAAGAAATATCTTTCAAATCTATATTCATTCACTTCATTCAAATGGAAAATTCCAATTCTAATTCAGAGAAATCGATTTTCTCAAAAAAATTTAAGTCTTTCTCATAAAATGATTTTCTCAAAACCCTGGGTTTTCAAATGGTATTTCAAGTATTTTTCAAAGTTCAAAATTTGATTTTTCAAGTTATATATTCAATTTCAAAGTTTGAATTAAAAAAAAAAAACAAATTTCCAAAGTTAATTGAAACTCCTCAGAAATCAATTTTCATTTTCCTCAGAAATATTCTTTCACCATGATTCACGATTTTCCAAGTGACATCTTTTCCAAGAATTTTCCAAGTATTTTAAATCTCAGAAGCAAACATCATGTTTTCAAATTTGCATTTTCAGAAAATTCATAGCACATGCTTGATTCTTTGTGCATTTAGAAAATAAAACACGATTTAGACAAGTTGAGCAAAACTAAGCACACTTTTGATCCTTGGTTCAATTACCCCTGGTAAAGGCGCCAAGAACGGTTGAACCTCGTACCGATAGGCGAGTCCCATTCTTCGAAATTATCCCGCATTTTAAAACGGAGGTGAGTTATTTTTAAATTTTTTTTCAAAGGTTAGTTTGACTTGCAAAAGTAAAATTTTGCGATGATAACAGGTTTGGCGACCGTGATGGGACCTGTTTTCGCCTGATCAATTGTGTGCTTAACTTAGTTCAAATTGTCAAAATCGCGTTCCATGGAATGCCAGCTTTTACTTTCTATTATCATGTGAATCTAGGAGCCTAGACTTGAACCCAGCTGACATGGATTGCATGTAGACTAGGCATGGTTTGGTAGGACCATATTGAGGATGAAATATTCATGCTCACATAGACTTAGGTCTAAAATACAACACTCTTCAATCTAAGATTTGTTTGAAAACAATGTTTGCTTTTCCAAAATTTTCAAAATCTCTATCTCTTTAGGTTTTAGAGCCTTCTAATTTTCTTGCATGTGCTCAGTTTTTAAAAAAACCACCCCACCTATCTCTACCCGGTCTTCATGTTGCTGGGCTTTCTTTCAGAACCATAGTTCAGGATAAAGCCTCACAACTGGACCACCTATTTGGGTGAAAACCCCCCTGCCACGTACCAAGGGCCATAGTCCAACGTATATCGGCAGGCACTCACGGATGTTGGAAAACATGAACCTAGAACCAGAGAAATTGATTTTATGCCACATATATCGGGCCTCAGCCTATGTATATCATCATAGCATGATTGGACATAGCTGATCTGAGCCTAGAGTCAGGATTAGGGTCTTACAACTCCTTTAAAATTGATGCATTTAGAGTCAGCTTCTTAGGGAATGTTGTATGTGCATAATTGTTTGTGCAGGATATGGTGAAATGCCTTGTTTTATTTTCCTTTTATATCATTTTCCAAATTTCATCTATTTTTCTAATAATTTTATCAAAACCCTGGATGATTTTCAAAAACCTCATATTTTTCTTCAAAAAAAAGTTCAGGCAATTTCCCTTTCCTACCTTTCCTCTGGATCTTGAATTTTCAACCTTAATTTGATCATGCCTGCAATTTTTTAAAGGTTCTGATCTTGTCAAACTTCTTCTCTTCGTATATGTCTTCCAAATTTTATTCAAAATTTTTGTCTCTTTCCAAATCCTTAGACATCTCCTTCATCATCTCGATTTCCCCCAAAAATCTTTTAATCTAAACCATCCCATTTGTCTTTCCTTAATTTATCATTTTTCCTTCGATGCATCAATAAAATTATCAATTTTCCTCACAATCTTGATGCCACCTTTTATTTTTCTTCTCTGCAAAATGTCCTTTCATGAGGAATGATCCTCTTCCAGAGTCTCTCCTGAATCAATAAAAAGTTAGTTGCTTTGTTACCTTCGAAGAGCATTCTTCGAACGTCAATTATCTTCCTTTTATCTAAAATTTCCTTCCCCTATTACATTGGGGCATTATTTTGAAAATTGTCTTCAAAACATCCTGTATGCAGGCAGGATTAAACAAATCTCTCATTTTGCATGCATGTGCACCGATTTTGCATTCATTTGCATTCGCATACATTCATTTGCATCCATTTGCATTAAATTCATCTTTCCCTTCAGGTTAAGGGATAAACCTGAGTTGTCCATTCAGAATAACAGATAAATCCTGAGACCCCGACAGTCGTCCAAGTCGTTGCAAGGGCGAAGATTGAAAATCTCCCATAGCGACCAACAAACACTTTTTAAAACACCAATCTTTTTCAAATTCAACCTTCAAGTCAAGTCCTTTTATCAAAACCATTTTTTTCAATCTTGTCAAAATCAACTTTCAGGTTAAGCCTTTCTCCAAACTCAGTTCGCACTGATCTAGTTTTCCTTCAGGATTTGAGTTTCGACTCGAGTTTCTTTTCCTTCCAAATTGATCTAGTTTTCCTTAAGGATTCGAGTTCCGACTCAAACTTCTTTTCCTTCAAATCCGAATGGGTCTAGTTTTCCTTTGAGGATTTGAGTTTCGACTCGAATTTTCTTTCCTTCAAAACCAAACTTTCTAGTTTTCCTTTAAAGACTCGAGTTCCGACTCAAATTTTCCACTTTTTCTTACAGGATCTGAGTTTTGACTCGGTTATTCTTTCAAAACCAACCTTTGAGTTGGACTTACCTTCAAAATCCAACATTGTGCTAGGACTTACCTTCAGAATTCCAATTTTGTATTGGATTTACCTTTAGAGTTCAGGTTCGAGTTAGACTTTCATCCAGAATCCCATTAATGTGTTAACTCGGATATCAAGCAATCTCTTTCACCAAGGATTCCAAGAACATTTTGTCAATTTGTCATTAAATATTTGTTGATTTCAAAACCTTTATTGCACAAAGAATTACCTCAAAATTACCTTTACTATTACTTCCAAAAGGATAAAGCTTTTGCGAAGAAGGATTCAAAATCTAAATTCTTTCTATTGACCAACCAAAGGAATGAAGAATAAATCCTCGATATGGCCAGCCAAGAAAATTCAATGTTGTTGTAAAGCCATAAGTGATCGATATTGATCGCAGTCAATGGCACATTTTTAAAGATCATTCTTGTAAAGACAAAGCAGTCGAAATATCCTAGATAGGAAAGAAAAAACACTCAATCTATATCTCCTCCTTCATTTAAGTTGCAATTAAATATCTGCAAAAGGGATCTCTCAATTGTCGTCAAGATGAATTATGCGAGTTAGACCCCCGGGGCCAAAGAAGATTTGGATCATCTCCAAGATGAAGGAGTTTGTGATGGATCCTTCCAGGGAAAGTTCAGAGCACCGTCAAGATGAAGGCGACTACAATAAGCCTTCAGACAAACCCTAAAAGATATTTAATTTCAGCTACCATCAAGAGACCACCAGCTAATGAGTCAATATCGTCAATATAATCCCTAAGGCAAAGAAGGATCAGAACATCTCCAAGATGAAGGAGTTTGTGATGTACACTTCCAAAAGTGAGAGAGAGAAAAAAAAGGCAGGATATCTCCAAAATGAAGGATGATGTAATAAATTCCCCAGAAACCCAAGAGAGTTTCAATTCTGTCGAAAAAAAAGAGGGCAGAAAGACCATTCTAAGAAAGAATCCGAGGATATCAAACTGCCAAATCTGCCAAGAATCTTCTTTAATGTTGTGAAATTCTTTTATCAATGTCCTTTCACCAATCACTTTCACAATATCAAGAATATCTTCTTTTCTATTTATATCAAGAAAATTGATAGCTTCCTTAAAGAAAGCCATTCGCAAGCAATTTGAATTTGAATCTTGATTCTACAGAGTTAGCCCAATTGGAGGTAATACTTTTGGGTAGAAAAGAGAAAATATTTTCATACCAATGTACATTAGTTTTAAGTATTTTGAATCAACAAACAATTTTTAACATTTTTGGCAATATTTTCGTGTTGTTCTGACATGAATTGAAGAGCTCGATGTCCATTTTGACACATCCTGGTATCACCTTTTGCCTCCTTGAAAGAGTAACCTTTGTCATCTTTCACGTTGTTGAAAGGATTCATCTTTCGCGTTGTTGAAAGAATCGCCTTGCTCCTTTGGATCGTCTTATTCATCTTTCGCATTGTCGAAAGAATCACCTTGTTCTTTTGGATCACCTTTGTCATCTTTCGCATTGTCGAAAGGATTCATCTTTCGTGTTGTTGAAAGAATCGCTTTGCTCCTTTGGATCATCTTATTCATCTTTCGCGTTGTCAAAAGAATCACCTTGTTCCTTTGGATCACCTTTGTCATCTTTCGCGTTGTCGAAAGAATCGCCTTGCTTTTTTGGATCGTCTTATTTATCTTTCGCGTTGTCGAAAGAATCACCTTGTTCCTTTGGATCGCCTTTGTCATCTTTTGTGTTGTCGAAAGAATTTATCTTTCGCGTTGTTGAAAGAATCGTCTTGCTCCTTTGGATCGTCTTATTCAGCTTTCGCGTTGTCGAAAGAATCGCCTTGTTCCTTTGGATCGCCTTTGTCATCTTTTGCATTGTTGAAAGGATTCATCTTTCGCATTGTCGAAAGAATCGTCTTGCTCCTTTGGATTGTCTTATTCATCTTTCGCGTTGTCGAAAGAATCGCCTTGTTCCTTTGAATCGCCTTTGTCATCTTTCGCATTGTCGAAAGGATTCATCTTTTGCATTGTCGAAAGAATCGCCTTGCTCCTTTGGATTGTCTTATTCATCTTTCGCGTTGTCGAAAAAATCACCTTGTTCATCTGGATCGCCTTTGTCATCATTCACATTGTTGAAAGGATTCATCTTTCGCATTGTCAATAGAATCGCCTTGCTCCTTTGGATCATCTTATTCATCTTTCGCGTTGTTGAAAGAATCGCCTTGTTCATTTGGATTGCCTTTGTCATCTTTCGCATTGTCGAAAGGATTCATCTTTCACATTGTCGAAAGAATCGCCTTGCTCCTTTGGATCGTCTTATTCATCTTTCGCGTTGTCGAAAGAATCGCCTTGTTCCTTTGGATCGCCTTTGTCATCTTTCGCATTGTCGAAATTATTCATCTTTTGTATTGTCGAAAGAATTGCCTTGTTTCTTTGGATCTCCTTTGTCATCTTTCGCATTGTCGAAAGGATTTATCTTTCGCGTTGTTGAAAGAATCGTCTTTCTCCTTTGGATCATCTTATTTATCTTTCGCGTTGTTGAAAGAATCGCCTTGCTCCTTTGGATCGTCTAATTCATCTTTCGCGTTGTCGAAAGAATCGCATTGTTCCTTTGGATCGCCTTTGTCATCTTCTGTGTTGTCGAAAGGATTCATCTTTCGCGTTGTCGAAAGAATCGCCTTCCTCATTTGGATCGTTTTATTCATCTTTCGCGTTATATAAAGAATCACCTTGTTCCTTTAGATCGCCTTTGTCATCTTTCGTGTTGTCGAAAGGATTTATCTTTCACGTTGTTGAAAGAATCGCCTTGCTCCTTTGGATCGTCCTATTCATCTTTCACGTTGTTGAAAGAATCATCTTGTTTCTTTGGATCGCCTTTGTCATCTTTCGCGTTGTCGAAAGGATTCATCTTTCGTATTGTCGAAAGAATCGCCTTGCTCCTTTGGATCGTCTTATTCATCTTTCGCATTGTCGAAAGAATCGCCTTGCTCCTTTAGATCGTCTTATTCATCTTTCATGTTGTCGAAAGAATCACCTTGTTCTTTTGAAACACCTTTGTCATCTTTTGTGTTGTCGAAAGTATTCATCTTTCGCGTTGTCAAAAGAATCACCTTCCTTCTTTGGATCGTCTTATTCTTTTTTTCGCGTTGTCGAAAGAATCGCCTTGTTTCTTTGGATCACCTTTGTCATCTTTCGCGTTGTCAAAAGAATCGCTTTGTTCTTTTGGACGGCCTTTGTCATTTTTCGCGTTGTCGAAAGAATTCATCTTTCGCGTTGTCGAAAGAATCACCTTGTTCCTTTGGATCGCCTTTGTCATCTTTCGCGTTGTCGAAAGAATTCATCTTTTGCATTGTCGAAAGAGTTGCCTTATTCTTCTTCAAAAAAGTTGTCTTATTCGCCATCCAACTTACCATTTTCTATCTTCCCGTTCAGGTTAAGGGTTAAACCTGAATTTTCTGCAAAAGGTCATCTGTTTTAAAAGACATTTAGTCTTAGTAATGAGATGTCCAATATCAATCCCTTTTCAAGCTTTAAGGAACCCCCTTTCTTCCTTTTTCAAGCTCCTCTCGGATTTATTGTACAAAATTCAAAAGTCCCATCATGGTTTCTTTATTTGAGGATTCCAGTTATCTTCTCCTTTCAGGTTAAGGGTTAAGCCTGAGCCTCGTTTTTCCATGAGGTATCGTCCCATCTAGGTTAAGGGCCAAGCCAGAGCCTCATTTTGATGAGGTGAATCTTTTTCTTTATTCGTCATTCCATATCTGTCATTACCATCGTAGCCAATTCTTTTATACTCGATCATATTCTCCTAACTGGGGCATTTTTTTTATATAGTCCAAATTTGGTGTTTTTTTTTGCCACTAAGCTCGGCCCTATACCGGCTTAGTAGCAAAGAGGGGCATCTGTAAACAACCCAAATTTTTACCTTCATCCAGTGTTTACATTTCATGTGTCACTGCATATCACTCATGCATTTCGCATATCATTTCATTGCATTGCATTGCATGTCACTGCATCTCGTTATCGAGATGCAGAACTCTTGTTTTTAAAATATTAAATCCAGATTCGAGTTTTTAAAACTTTTCTTTCAAAATCAATTTCAAAACCTGGGTGTTAAATCGACATTATTGTCATTCGCCAACCCCCAGGATCTTATATTTTGAAATGTTTTTCTCAGAAAACAATCTACATTCAATTAAAACTCAATTTCAAATGATCTCAATTCTCAAATGAGACCCATGTAAGTGGTGTCGTTTCTGGATTCCTTTATTTATAAAAAATTTCAAAAAATTTAGAGTCCTAGTTGGATGAGGACTCTGGATTTTCATCTTTTTGAATCTTTTTAAAACCCCATTCTGATTCTAAACCAGCTGTGGTCATATCTTTGCCCATTCTCATCATTTTTTGCCAAAATTTCAGAATCTTAGTCCAATCAAGACTTTTTTTCCAAAATCCTAGTTGGATCAGTGTAAACACCCCAATTTTTCCTCATCCATTTTCAAACACACCCCTCGTGTAGTGTCAATCTTGTTAGATCCGTGTAGGAGTCGAACCCTAAGTTTGTGTCAAAAAATCACCATTTTACCAACTTTTATTAGAAAAATTACTATTTTACCCCTAGGTCATCTTGGACCCTAGTTAGTCGGAGTCAACCAAGCTCATTGGTCAATTCAGAACAGTTAGAATATCAGTCATTTCTAGCTCACCTGAGCTCATGATGAACAGACCATTTTCATTTTTGACAATTCCTGCCAAAATGGGATCATTTCTTCAGAAATGAGCTCATTTCTCACTCAAATCCAAGTCGATTGTCTCTGAGTCAGTCATTCACAGTCAGTCATGTTTTCCTAAGTCTAGTCTGAGCTCACCAGGAGTTCGAGTGCTCCAATTTCAGTTCAAAACCATTTTCAATGTGTCTAGGAGCCCATTTTAGCCCATTTCAGCTCATTCAACTGAAATTGAGCTGAATCCAGTCAATTGAGCTAGTGTCCGAGCTTCAATTTTAGTTCATGTTAGTATTACTAACCTTTGACTCAGCTCAGATTCAGAATTCACTTCACTCCAGTGACAATTCTGCACCATTTCTCTAAAAATGGCAGCTTTTCTTGATAATTCAGTTGAAGAGTTCAGTTGAGTCAGTGTCTTGTCAGTTCACTTAAGTTTTGAAACTCTAAAACCCAACTCAATCCAGTTCATTTCAGTTCAATTAAGCTCAAACCCTGATTTTCAGTGTCACTCTAACACAGTAGAGTCCAAAAACCATTTTTTGGACCATTTTGCAAATTTTATCAATTTTAACATCTTTTGAACTGGTACAACTGTCAATCGGGGTCTAACATCCAAAATTCTTCATTCAGGGTTTGCATTTCGCATAGCATTTCATGTCATTTCTCATCATTTCATATCATTTTTCAACATTTCATAACATTTCATTTCATTTTCGAAGTCCAAAACTCTAGTTTTATAAATTTCAATCGAGATTGAGTTTTAAAAGTTTTCAAAAATCAATTTCAAACCCTGGGTTTCTAAAATTGACATTTTTACCCCTAAGTCTAAATTTGGAAATATTTTCTCAAGAAAAATAATCTGGATTTATTTCAAACTCAAATTTTCAAATTCTACACTAGATTTGCTTCGCAACGAGGTATTGAACTTTAAAATCCGAGCTCGTTTCAAAAACTGCCAAAAATAGCTCATTTTGTCTGGAAATTTTCTGAATAAACTATTTTACCCCTCTAATCGTCAAAATGAATTTCAAAATTGGAATTTGGATCCACTCTGAGATGGTCCATCCATTTGCAATTTCCTTTTAATATATATATATATATATATATATATATATATATATAAGTTTTACTTTATTTTCTTTTAGTTGCTTATTTTTTTCTTTTTTTTTACCTAAGGTGGGACCCACAAGGGGGTCGACTAGCAGCCCTCTCCCTTCCTCTTTCTTTCCTTTTTTTTCCTTCCCCCTTTTCCTTTTTCTCCTTCTTCTTTCTTTCCTTTTCTTTTTCCTTTTCTTCCCTTTCTTCTTCTTTCTTTTCTTCTTCTTTCTTCTTTTTCTTCCTCTTTCTTCCTTCTTTTCCCTCTCCAGCCCACTCACGTAAGGCTCTTCTCCCCCCTCCTTCTTCTTCTTTCCTTCTTCTTTCTTCCTCTTTTCTTTCCTTTTCCCTTCTTCCTTCTCTTTCCTTTCTTCCCTTTTTTTTCTTTCCTTCTTCATTTCCCTCTCTTTCCTTCCCTATTGTCCAGCCATCACATGCCCAGCCCATTTCACGTAAATTCCTCTCTACAGCTCCCCTCTCATTAAATCTACCAAAACTTAGAGAAAAGGGGGATTTTTCCTAAGTTAGAAACCTAAACAACACACAGTGGAGCCTTAGCTCTCTCTCTCTCTCATGCCTTAGCTCTCCTCTCTCAAATCCCTATCTCTTCTTTCTCATACCCAGCTCCCTCTTGCTCTCTTGGGTTCCAGCCCCATCAATCAAGGCAGCCACAACCATACCTCCATCGAAGGCAGTACCACATGATCACCTTCTCCATTAACGCCATCCACTATTCCAACCCCTACAACGGGAAGCACTTTGGCTCCAGCCGTCACCCAACCATCTCCTTCACATCAGCTTCAACATCAACCAACTCTAGCCAGCCACCGTTTCCTCCAAAGCAACCACCTCCTTGCAGCCATCCCCTCACAGTCCCTTCAAGTCCAGCCCCATCTCCTTCATCACCAGCTGCTACAACTCCATTGTTGCAACCAAAACTTCCAAGGTGAGCTCCTATTCTATTATTTCAAGATTTTTACTAGTCATGGTTAAGGACCCTATGACAATTATCCATGGAGCCTATTGACCATGGATCTTTTAAGCTTCACTTTCGCATGAATGCTGTGAAAGCAAATCAAGGAACATATTTATAGTTGTATATATGTATTTTTTTTCTGGTCTTAAATCAAGTGAATGCGATAGAGTGTCTATCTTATCTATTGAGGCTATGCGGATGATGGGATTCATCCACCGGTTGGATCAAATCTCTCATTTTGAGAGCCCACATCAAGATAAATCCTATCTCCTATCGATTTTTATTTATTTTCATGTTTTCATGTAATTTTTATTCTTAATGATTGCATTTAGAATAATTTAGCTACTTCATAAGCATTCAATATTACTTTTATCAGTGTTTAGCTTAGTTTTCAATTTTATGCAAAGTCCCATCACCATTTCATATATGTATCTTTGTTCAAAAATCCTAAAATGTTTATGATAGTTACAACTATCTGTCTGTGATCTCTTAAAAAAAATGGAATCCGTTTGAGATTTACACCTCCATTAAAAAAATAAAAACCCGAACTGGGTTTTGAACCCTCCAGAAATACCAAGTTCAGTTTTATTAGAATTGTCGGTCTAAGATCCTTTAGATGGGAGATCTGAATCTCTCTCTAAAAGTTGCAGTAGATTCATGGTGGAATCTACTAATTGTCTGAAAATTTTGGGATTTTTCTAAAGAGATTTGACCTTTGTTAAAAATCGATTTTCCCAGACCCCTGGGAAAACCTCGATTTTTCCTTGTCAGGGTATAGACCGACCATAATGTATTGTGTCTGTTCAATCCATAAGTCGAATGCAAAAACTTTCAACACGAAAGTTGTTTCTAACCCATGTTAGCACATAAATGTAGGTTTTTCTGAATTTATCCAAAAATATGGGAAATCATCAAATATTACTCAGATATAAACCCAAATTCATACCCCCTTTGATATAAACATAAGAAATAAGTAAAAAAATTTGAAAATAAACTTGAAAAATCAAAATTAGGGTTAAAATGACCAAAATGCCCCTAATAACCTTGAAATCAGGGTTTTCTGAAAGAATTTTTATAAAATTTGGAAATTTGAAAATCAAATGAAATAATTCAAATATAATATGATGATATGAATAAAAATTTCAAAAATCATAGATATATGTTAAATCCTTAAAAAAAATCATAGATCTATGCTAATCGAAAATAAACAAAACCCTAATATTCTAACCAAAATCAGATATTCATTATTCATGCCAAATTCTAACTAAAAATAAATACAAAAACCTTAAAACCTTAATTAAACATTCGTGTTATTTAAGAAACTAAATAAAAAATACAAACCCTACCAAACATCATAATGCATTCGTTATGTTATAATCTATAACAGAAATTTTATAGGAATAAGTTTTTGGAGCATTTGATTTCGATGCATGGATATGTTTTTATAAGTTTCAAAAATCAACCGCCTACAATTTCATAAGTTTTTGAGGCTCCAAATACTATTTTTTCATCCAAAATGCAAGATTCAACTATCAATTCATAGTAAATCAATCATGTTGAGCACATCGGTAAGGTCAGAATTTTGAAAAAACATAGAAAATTCTATAAATGTTTCTTAGTGGATTGGTTTAGGAGGTTCACTATTGGGTAGGTTTTCATTTCCCTGTATATATTCTAAATTAAAAAATCCACAACTTTATATGATGACAACAACATAATGATTTGACAGAAATTGAAAACTTAGCCAATATTAAACCTCCCAAACCTACCCAATAAGAAACATTTATCAGATTTTCTGTATTTTTTTGAAATTCTGACCTTACAGATGTGTTGGGCATGATAGAGGATCATGCATTTTGGATGAAAAAAATGGTATTTGAAGAATAAGAAATTTATGAAATTGTAGACCATTGATTTTTTAAACTTTATGAAAATGTGGTCATGTATCCAAATCAAATGCTCCAAGAACTGATTCCTATAAAAACTAGTTCACATCTGTAAGGTCAGAATTAAAAAAAAACACTGAAAATTTGATAAATATTTCTTATTGGGTAGGTTTGGGAGCTTTTCATTCTCCATGGTTTGACAACCAAATCTTTAATTTAATTTGAATTCCATAATTAACAAACCTACCACAACAAATTATACAAGTTTAAGAAACAGAACTTTACTGAATATTCCATGTCAAGCACCATATTTTCTGAAATTCTGGATACATAGGTTTTTTTGACGGCGGTGAGATAAAGACCTGTTTTAGCCTACTTTTACCATGACGGAGCTAACCTGAGTTAAATATTTTAAAATATCAAAATACTCTTCTTCTTTATTCACAATTAGTTCACTTGGGTTAGATGTCTAAATACTTTAATGGATATACTTATCTTGGATTTGACCCCAAGTTCAGAGATATACTATCAAAAACCGAAAATATAGGTAAGATCTATTTCACACTTGAGTTGAAACTTTGTTCCGTTTTGGTTATTCATAAGTTCGTAGGTAGTTGGAGGTAAGTTCATAACATATAATGAAAAGGGCCATCATGCAATTTTTTTAGACGAATAAGGGTAAAATAAGAATTTTAGAACACAAAGTCCCTATTTGACTACTGTAAAAAAAGAAAAAGGACTATGTCTGAAATTTCAGTAAACTTGGTACTTTACGTCAAATTTCATGTAAAAGGTGTGCTTATATATCAGAAAATTACACTATTTTTTATATTCCTTTTTATCATTGTCATAGGGAAAAGATGCTTTGGCAAACTATAAAGAAAGACCAGCTTGTTCACTAAGCCAACGCAGCGACTTGGTCCATGTAAATTTATTCTTTCAAAGCGACCAGAGGCACATTGAAATGCTTCTCCCAAGATTCCAACCAAGAACCCTCTCTCTCTCTCTCTCTCTCTCTCTCTCTCTCTCTCTCTCTCTTGATGATCAGCAAACCAAAACCGTTATGTGCTTCTAACAATGATGGATTTGTTTTATATTCTTGTTAGAAGTCAACGTCGAATTTTAGTATGGATGCATTATTGCTAGGGGTGTCAACGGGTCTGGCTTACCTGGACCCAACCAGGACCAAACCCTATATTGCTTGGGTACGGTGATAAATAATAAAACCTGATTAAGACTTGGGTTCGGACCCAAAGGTCCGATCAATACATGGATCCGGGTATAGTTTGTGAAATTTTATACCAGACCCGACCAGAGTTCCGATTAACACCCACAATTTTTCAATGTAAAAATGATAAAAATATTATTTTATCGAGTATGGTCGGAGTCTGGTTCATGTACTTCTTATTGGATCCGGGTATGGTTTCTCTTATAGTGGACCCGATTAGACCTTGGTCTGAACTCGATACCATACTAAAAAATTAGGCCCAAGTTTGGTTTTACCTGGGTCATAACCAAACTCGACCCATTGACACCCCTAATTATTGCCCTCACTAATTGGGCCCGCAGAAGAACTGGTTGATGATGACAGGATCATGTCAGCTAAGCCTGAAGGTGTTTGGGGACTTTGGAGAGCCCTTTGCTAGGGGGATATGGTTGGGTTGATTTGGTAGTGCCTTAGCCATTGACCATAAGTAGAAACTACCCAAAATTCCTAGACGATCATATTAAAGTTTTTGCAACTATTTCGTCAGCATTTTCTTAAATAAAAAAAAAATTGATATGCAACTTAAGAATATTTGTTTAACAAATTTGTCATGCTCAAGCTCTGATTAAGGATCATTTTTTGAAATAATTGAGTTTAAAATCTTGATATAATCCGAAACTAGAAAAGAAGAAATCTCTTCCTCCAATCCCCTCTTGAATCAGATTTTAAGAAAACTAGCAATTCACATGAAAAATTGGGGATGAAATTAGGGCATTATACCTTTTTTGCTTCTATTGACCTCCAAAACTCTCTGTATTCATTTTGACGCATACGTTGGAATTTAAATCCTATTCCAATTTGGGTTAGAAGGGGCATATTTGTCATTTTGGTAAAAGCAATGGTTTTCTTTTGAAGATGGTATTTTAGAAGGGAAATTCATATGAGACCCTTGTGGAGTAAAAGAGAGAGTGAAAAAAAAAGAAGAAAAGAGAAGAGAATGGGAAACGGTCGTGGATGCCCAACCCACCTTGGGAGCCTTATTGCAAGCATAATGGAGGCATTTTAAAGGAGTAACTAAGAGAAAAAGGCTCATTGTTGAAGCACGACAAAATTTGTGAAAGTTGTCATTGCAATGATAGTTTTAGAAAGGGGTTTCTTGATATAAACTATTCTTATGCTCTTTTGTTAAGTATTGAAAAAGTATATATATTCATGTTTGATGCTTGAGATTATCATATAGTGAATGTGATATATTTGAGATTTGAGTTATCTTGTGCATTCCCCTTCTTGTTGTGTATCTCTTTTGGGCTTACAACATGGAACCCCTATTTGTATTACCAGGATCCTGCTACATATTACAAAAGAAAATACTTACATGATTAAGTTAAGTACTGAAATTACATGAGTCAATATTTATGTTGAGTACAACATCAACCAATGGGGGCTCTGCTTGTTTGGTAGGAGTTGTTAGTGCACATCACCATGTGTTGGAACGTTTGCAGGTTCAAAACCCAATGGTGGGTCTGCCTAACCCCAGTTTGCCTATAAAAAGAAATGCTTTCTAAATCATACTCAATCTTCTCGGATAAGGAGTAAGTTTTTGTCAAACATTACTATATATATATATATATATATATATATATATATATATATATATATATATATATATATATATATATATATATATATATATATACACAAAACTTTAACTTGCCTATTTGACCCAGTAGATCAGCTCAGATGGGACCCAAAATAGTGGCACAAGGATGCATCGTTTGCTGTTGTAGCTCTTAAAATAAGCTCTCTAACAACACAAAAGCCATTTAAGTCTCTTACCAGATGACAAAGTTATGCCCTTTGAAATTTGCATATGTAGTTTGCTCTCTTTACATGTTCAAATATTGCTTTGATTGGCTCATAGCACTATCATGTTGGGTTTGGTTGGGTCCATCTCCATTTGCGTGGTCCACCTCTTCTTGGTCTTTTTGAGCAAATTTTTTTGCACAGAATCGACGCGTTCCGGCGTCGGAACACTTTTCTGCAACGAGCCAATCATGGCGGGAGAAGGGGCGAGGGCAGCCGCAGGGAGGCGATCGGGCGAGGGAGAATGACTCCCCCTGGAAGGAGACCGACAAGCTCCGTGTCGACGGCCAGAGGACCTCCAGCGCCCGCTTCACGGAATAAACTGCCGACGAAGAAGTGGATGCGTGAGAGGGGGTAGAGGAGCGACGTCGATCGACCGACTGTGAGCTTTTCGGGGTGGTAGTGGAGACAGGATCCGACGAGAGAGAGGCGGGATGGGCGATGGAGACTGGCGAGGGGCACTGTCGGGAGGAGGAGGACGGCACGGGGGAGAGGTAGCGGGAGAAGGAGGACGGTCCGGGGGCCGATGCCAGTCATGCTCGGAGGGCCTCAGGCGAGGGAGAGGCGGAACGGGCGGTGGAGACCGGCGAGGGGCACCGCCGAGAGGAGGAGGACGGTGCGGGGGAGAGGTAGCGGGAGGAGGACGCTTGGAGGGCCGACGCCAGTGTCACGGCTCGGGGGGCCACTGCACGTCGTCAGAGGAAGGGCGGTTTAAATCGAACGGAGGGAGGAAAAAACAGAGGGAGGGAAAATTTCGCGCCTTAGGTGAGACAGTTTAAATAAAAAATTAGCGACAGAATTAGCGAGGGAATTTTTCCGTCGCTAATCCGTCGTTAAATAGCGATGGATTAGCGACGGAAAAATTCCCTCTCTAATTCCGTCGTTAATTAGTATTTTTTTGTAGTGTTTTGGAGACGAAAAAATTTTGTCGCTAATCCATCGCTAAGTAGCGACATATTTAGCGAGGAAAATATTTCTGTTGCTACGTTTGTAAATATTTCGAATGTTAGCGACAAATAGTTTTCTCTCTTTAATCCGTCGCAAATTTGCGAGGGAAAAAATTCATCGCAAATTTTCGTCGCTAATTAGTATTTTTCTTGTAGTGCAACATAACAGTACTATGAGCCAATCAAAGCAATATTTGAACATGTAAAGAGAGCAAACTATATATGCAAATTTCAAAGGTGGGCCACCCAAATGGGGATGGACCCAACCCAAACCCAACATACTTCACCTCAAATACAACAAAAAACAAGTGAAACATCACAAATTTTGATAAAAATTTTAAAAATACTTACAAAAAGGAAAAAAAACAAAAAGAGTGGGTAGAAATGCAAAATGCACCAAACAAACTTAAAAATGAATAAAAAATATATAATAACTAGCACAATTATTAAACCCTAGGCTTACCAACAAATGATCGATTGTTTTTGGCTTCCTATTTCCTCTGATCTCACCGATTATTTCTGCGGATACCTCTACAAAGAACGATCACACTTAATTCATCTCAAACAGAACAAAAGACAAATGAAACATTTCAAATTTGGACAAAAACAAACATAAGAAAAATACTCACAAGGGGGGGGGGGGGGGAATAAAAAGAGTGGGTAGAAATGCAAAATGCTCTAAATAAACTTGAAAATAAACAAAAAAACATAATAATTAACATAATTATGAAACCCTAAGCTTACCCACAAATTGGTTGTTTCTAGCTTTCTATTTCGTCTAATCTCACCAATTATTCCTGCAAACACCTCTATAGAGAATGATCTCACTCACTTAATCTCAAACACAACAAAAAACAAATGAAACATCACATATTTGTAGAAAAAAAAATAGGCGGGATGGGCAAGGGTCTTCAAAGAGAACGTTCTTATCGAAAAACCAAAATTGACAAAGAAAGGGAACAATCTCACCACTCCTAAACCCATCGGATGCCATTAATGGAAGGGGTAAAAAGAAAAAAACACTCGAGCGATCAAAGAGAAATAGAGAAAAATATAAAAAGAGCTCGTCGAGACACTTTTACAGACACCACCCTATAACAACAACATAATTATCAAAACTCTATAACGGTGAGTGTCAGATCTCACTAAATTTGATCTATAAAAGTGAGATTATCTAGCTATTAGATATTGGCGTTCAAGATCAATAACGATGATATAGAGCTCTCGCTTCAAGACAATGCACACTTTTTGCACCTTGAGACACATTTTTAACAACACTGATGTCACTCTATAAGGGGGACATAGTTGTCGTTGTTATAGAGTAAAACCCTATAACGACAAGAATCTCACCGTTATTGATCTATAACATCGAGATCTTATGGTCGTTAAAGTGTTTTAACGACAATATCTATTGGCCAGATAATCGCACTATTATACATGTCTTTAATGGCGAGATGTGTGCAAGGATAAGGCATTTCAGGAGACATCCAATGCACTGGTATTGATGAAGCTAATAGTGGCGAGTTTCATGGTTGTAGTAGAGTAATAACGTAAGATTCATGGCTCGCCATTATTGATGAAGTTAATAGCGAGACAAAAATATTGTCATTATTGCTTTATCAATAACAACGAGATTTTTTCTCATTGAAAAAGAGTCATAGTTATTGACCCTCATCCTTATAGTGTAAGGTCGCTACTGATTGCATATCGTGTAGTGAATCTAATTATGCGCAATATAGACAAACTATTAGGAAATAGGAAGGTTGCACATTAGGTTGGGCTAGGCCCATCATAAGGCTTGACCGACCTGAACCTTGTATATGAGGAACCAAGGTTGGGTTAGGCAGGGTCCCATTGAAAATACATTTTACTCGAGCTTGAGTCTGGTTTTGTTTATTGTTTGGAGTTTGGCCAACGGTGAGTTTAGTTGGGTCTCGGGCTAACATAGAGCCAAAACCTGGCTCATTGAGTACCTGGCCCAATGTCCACCCAATAAGTTGTTGGTATAGAAAAAAGGTATGCCGCATAAGAGCGTAGGTTCAAAAACCATTGGCCAATAAAAAAGTGTAAAAACCGAGCAAAGCATGGACTTTTTTTTTTAATGAGAACTAAAACACGGACTTAAAAATTAGGCTTGTAGGATTGGTATGCCAAGAACCAAATTGTATACCTGCAATTTTCAATAGTCTTCCTAGTGTGTGTACACAAACTGTTGAACTGACGTGCATTAGAATCTGGACAGAAAAACTTATTTGATGTCCACCTTTTGCTGCCTCATATACTTTCAAAAGCTCCTATATTTGAAAGACATTTCATGACCCAACCTTTTAGTAAAACTGCCAAATAAAAATGTCAGTAGGGCTATCGATCGACGGATTGGGTTTGTGTCAGGTGCTGCATCAGTTTGGTATGGGTATAAAAAGTATCAACCAGAATAATATTCAACTCAATTCAAACCCGACTTGAACAATATGCAGGGCAGATTTGGGTTATGATTTTTGTCAGGTACCCAACTCAGACTCAAGTATTTTATTTGCATTGTGAATATCAGGCAAAAGGTAGGCAGCTAAGGCAGGTCTGTCTGTGAATGAGATTTTTTCATATAAAAGTCAAAGTCAAAGCGGTGCAAGTCATGGGAGGCTGGCTCCACAAAGTCAATGGCGCATGGATAGGTTTCTTGCAGCACAAGAGTTTGAAAATGTTGTCCAGAGATTTCCTGGAAAGAGAAGCATGAAATGTTTGTGAGATCTCCAAAACCCTTATTTATGGGGGTGGGGGGGATTAGTTTGTTAAAATGAGAAGAAAGCAGAAGAAAGAAATTAATGGCGAGGGTGCTAGAGAGTTCAGATGCATCCCATGCACCTGCCGGTGGCTTCTTGCTCATCTGTTTTGCTGCGATGACAGTAATGGCCATCATGTCCATGATCATCTTTGCTTGTGCTCATCATGGCACCAAATCTAAGCGTCGCAAACGAAAGGATGGTGGTGGTGATGGTGATGGTGGTGGTGGCGATGGTGGTCATGACCATCATCATGTAGATGCTGGTGGTCATCAAGGAGGTCATGGCCATCATCATGGAGATGGCGGTCATCATGGTGGTCATCATGTAGATGCTGGTGGTCATCATGGAGGTCATGGCCATCATCATGTAGATGGCGGTCATCATGGAGGTCATGGCCATCATCATGTAGATGCTGGTGGTCATGGCCATTATCATGTAGATGCTGGTGGTCATCATGGAGGAGGTGGTTTCTGAGGCAGTGAGCAATATAATGCATATTTTAAACTGTTTGTATACTTTACCAGCATCGATCTGTCCTGTCCGTATGGGTATTTGTACAATTCACTTTAAAGGCACATGTACTATCTATTTTAGAATCGTCTGCAGAAAGAATTGTTCGTTTTATTTTTATCACACGGCGCAAGTGAGCGTTGCATAAAGTTAATTTTGTGGATCATATGGTTTTGAACCCACAGAATATTGAATGATTTGGTAAGCCTCTGTCAGGTCCGACTATATATGTAGATTCCCTAAATCTAAGCGCCAAAAGCTTTAGGTTTAATTTGAATCCGTAAGTAACCAAAAGTGTGCAATCACATTACACCTGACCCTCTCTTATTCAACCCGAATTAGTTACTTACGGATTCCAATTAAACCTAAACCTTTTGGCGCTTTGATTCAGGGAATCTCACCAGCGTACATAAGTATCACCAGCGTTGAAGGGTGATCGGCGTCTGAGCGGTGCGGGGATCGTCGGTGATCCCGCTGGCAGCTCCGACGATGAGAGAAGGGATGACCCGAACAGAGGAACCCGATTTTCGGATCTTCTTCTTCTCTTCCCAGTGTTGTTGCTCTGGAGGTACGAGTTTTCTGTATATCTTCTTCTCTGTATCACAAATGTTGCGGGGATGCACCGTTTCTGACTTCTCCCAAAGGACGATCCTCCAACCCTCGCTTCACTGGCGGGTTCTCGTTCCGCGTCGCGTCCGCACTAGGTCCGTTCTTCTTCTTCTCGTTCCGCGTCGCGTCCGCACCAGGTCCGTTCTTCTTCTTACTTTCTCTGTTTTTTTTTCACGATCTGTTTTTCCGGTTGGTTCCTTGCTTAAAGTTTTGATTTTTTTCCGTTTCCTTTTCTTTTTGTTTGATGTTTTCTGCAGTAGCCATCGGGAGGAGTAGGGGCGGCGGTGTTCGGTGGGCAGGTGACTTCGGATGAGGCAGAAAGCTTGTTAATAAGGCTGGATCTGGAAATCTCTTGTATTCATTCCTTCTTCTGCTGTCATTTCTGTGAAAATGTTTTTTTTTTTTGTGAACTTTGGGAGAGGGTGATTGAGTCTAGGTTGAGAATGATTATCATGATATCGGAGAATCAATTTGGTTTTATGCCTTGAAGATCAACTATGGAAACTATACATCTTCTTAGACAACTTATTGAGAGAAATAGAGAGAGGAACAAAGATTTGCATATGGTTTTTATTGATTTGGAGAAGACATACGATAGAGTACTTAGGGACGTTCTCTGGTGGACAATGATGAAGAAAGGTGTTTCTCTCAAGTACATTAGTATAATTAAGGATATGCATGAAGGAGTAGTAACCAATGTCCGCACTTGTGGAGGGGTGACAACCAATTTTCCTATAACGGTTGGGTTACATCAAGGATCTGTTTTAAGCCATTTCTTATTTGCTATAGTGATGAATGAGCTTACGAGATCAATTCAAGAAAATGTGTCGTGGTATATGTTGTTTGCTGATGATATTGTTTTGATTGATGAGTCTAGAGCTGGGGTTAATGCTAAGTTAGAATTATGGAGACAGACATTGGAAGCAAGAGGTTTTAAGTTGAGTAAGAGTAAGACAAAATACATGGAATGTCGGTTTAGTAAGCAACGAAGCAGTGATGGGAGTGTAGTGAAGCTTGATGAGCAAGAAATACCGGTGGATGATTGTTTCAAATATTTGGGATCTATCATTCAAAAGTATGGAGAAATTGATGGAGATGTAAATCATAGGATAAAGGTTGGGTGGATGAAATGGAAAAGTGCAACTGGAGTATTGTGCGATCGTAGAATGTCATTGCGGTTGAAGGGAAAGTTTTATAGGACGACTATTAGGCCTGCTTTACTATATGGTACTGAGTGTTGGGCTGCCAAGAGACATCATATTCAAAAAATGAGTGTAGCTGAGATGCGTATGCTGAGATGGATGTGTGAAAATACAATAAAAGATAAGATTCAGAACGAGGAGATATGTAAGAAGGTAGGCGTTGCACCCATTGAAAATAAGATGAGAGAGAATCGTTTACGGTGGTTTAGACATATTCGGCGAAGGCCTAATGATGCTTCAATTAGAAGGATGGAGAAATGGGAAAATATATTAGTTAAAAGAGGTCGGGGTAGACCTAGGAAGACATGGATGGTGGTGATAGGAAATGATATGAATGCTTTGAACCTCACCGAGGACATGGCATTGGATAGAAATGATTGAAGGAGAAGGATTCATGTGGAAGACCCAAAATGATTTTCTTTTTTGGTTCATATCGCCGACCCCAATTGTTTTGGGATGAAGGCGTAGTTGTTGTTGTTGTGGTGGCGATCTTCCGATTTGAGTTTGAATAAACTGAGCAGCTGTAAGAACTACAAATTTTACACAAAAACTTAAGAATTATGTGGATTTGGGCCTAGGATCCGTTATTGGACCCAAAAGAAAATTTCGGATATTAGAATATTTTAGTAATATTATATAAATAAATATTTAAGAAATTAAATATTTCAAATCCTTGGTTCAGACCCAAGTGAATCCAACCCTTGGGTCCACTGCTGTTTAAGCGACCTGGACCCAAATCAAATTTGGGTCCAGCATTTCGGGTCGTGGTTCGGACCCAGACCCGATCCACCCCTTGTTAAAATTAAAGAGGGGTTAATAGGGGGCAACCCGATATGGGTTGCCCGAAATTTTTTTTTTCAGGGAAAACCCTCTCCCCTGCGATAACGAGTGTTAGGGTTCAGCCGAACCCTAACACCTAAGATGATGGGAGGTGGGGGAGCACCCCGCAGCCGCCGGGAGGGTGTGCTTCCCTTCCTTTTCGGGGGGCCACCCACCTACAAAGGGGGACCCCGACCACTTCCTTCTCCCTCTCTCGCTGTCCCATTCTTTCTCTCTCACCCTTTTTCTACCTTTCTAAACCTCGAAGCCCCCTCCAATCCCAAGCCGCAGTTCGAGGCCTTGCAGTGAGGAGCCAACCTCGCCGGTGGTGGTGCTGTCCAGGCCGACCGACCCCTCTCGTAGCTGCCGCAACTCCTTCGCCGAAAAATGGTAGGGTCTCTCTAAATTTTTCTTCAGGTCGATCATAGATTAGGTGGGGTGTGGGTTGTCCAAAACCCAAATGGGTCGACTTGCAAGGGGGGGGGGAAACTCTCCAATGTTGGGGTTGTCTGTCACCCCAAACCGAAAACCCCAAATTTTTAATTTAAGGGTTTCGGATTTCTGTTTTTAGGGATCGAGCATGTGTGTGTGTGTGGGGGGGGGGGGGGTCGGGAAATAAAATGAGGGGACTTCGAATGAGATTTTTTGCTGAGTCCTGTTAAGGGATTCACGAACCTCTAAATAGCTGTACCTGTTCTTTATTTTTTGGAGTATCTTGCGATTTTCTGCAGTATGGGTCATGGTTGGGTACACTGCTGGGACCCAAACCAATATGACGATTATGTAGTTGTCGAGTATATGAATTTCTGTTAATTTTTTAGTTTGATTTCATGTTAAATTGAACGTGTTGAAATCTTTTGTTTTGTTTAGTTAACTGTTAATCTATCCAGATATTGATGAGTGGTATGCCGGCTAACATTTAGGACTTGGTAAGTTGATACTGTAAGCTGACGTGACAAAAAGTGTTATAGGTAGTCTGTTCTCAAATCGGTTTTATACCATTTGATAGGGAAGTGACTTCGCTTACTGTTAGCAAGTCTGGTTAGTTGTTGATGGCTATTTCACATTCACTCCATATATCAGACTCTGCTTGTTTTTTTTTTAGATGAATCTGGTTCTGAATATCCCTTATACTAACATGTTATGTTTCCAAACCCATAAAGTTTAAGGTACGGTTTCACAGGTTACTATTAAGTATATTGTTGTACCACTATTAAGGGTTCTATCTTGCAAATAACCTGTGGAATAAATATATAGAATAGTATGCTGATTCTTAAACACGTAGATTAGTATGTAACCAGGTCACATATCACTCACACACTTAAATACAGGGCTGTTTCGAGTAATTGAATTAAGTGTGGTTTGTTTTTTCGTACACTAGGTTATGAACTAAAGGATTGTATTTTTTTCATCAAGATCTGATATTTGAAGGCAAAATGCTTGGAAACTCATGAATTAGTTCTGTACATATTTTTAAAGATTTCATGAATTGTTTTGGTGCAATTTTCTTTAAGCATTATATGAAAGGTTGATGTGTGGCATGCCTAGGACCTGTATACATAACTTTGGTTAACTTATATTAGGTTGCAATATGTTGATCAATAGGTTGTAACATATGAAAAGTAGCCTTAACTGAGCAGCTGATCATTTTGAAGAAAACTACTTGTAATGGATACATATACATTGTTTGCTTTACCCCAATTTTATGCTCATGGCAAAATATGCATGTTGATTGGTGATAACCAACAGGCCCAATTACTATAGTTGGACTGTGACCTAATCAATTCAAAACCCCTTGTACCTGTTGGAGGAAAATGTTAAAACTGAATTCTTGCACATGTTGGATTCAAAAGTTATAGGCCTAGATAGGCTAGGTGAGTTGTTTCAGCAGTACTCCATTAGCTGTTGTGTATATGCACCATGCTCAATCATCTAAAAGGGACTATACCCATTATATTGGAACATAACACAAAATGGTTTGGATGAATTACAACTAGTGTCATATGGGAAACCCAGCCTAATGGGCAATATGGGTTGAATACCCGGTACGGTTACTAGACTATTAGCTTGTATGCTATGGCAATAAAACTGATGAAAAACTTAATATTAAAGGTTGTGCGCCCGACTGGTTTAAAGGCACCGGGGGCCTTGGTGCTTGATGGTAAAGACACAGAAACATTATGAATAATAATCAAAACATTAGTATGGAATTTAAATTTAACTTCTGTGCTTGACTAGTTTAAAGGCACCGGAGCACTTTGAGTGGGCTTAAGCAATCAATATGGAAAAGGGAATTGGATGGTTTATTCACCTTGGTAACTAAACTAAGGATGAGTATTCTACTGCCGTGGTAGTAGAAGGAAGTCGGGGAAAAGCCCTGTACTTCGGGAAATAAATTTAAATAAAAAGAGTAACCCACTCAGTTTCAGGCTTACCTTGGAGAGGGTAGATGGTACAAAACTCTGGGGACATGTATTTTGTTTCGAGCGTAAAGCGACTCGTTGGTCCCAGTCCTCAGAGTCGGGGGACCCGGACTACCAATTGTGTCCTAGGTGGTAGTTCCATGTTCTTCTGCAGAAGTTAGGGATGCATCCTGTCTTGGTTTTGGCCTTTGGGAGTTTCTCTCGGTCACTGGCCGCTCCCTTGGGATTTCAGTCACAGTTAGAAGGTTCGGGTTAACAAAACAACCCTGAATAATATACCCCCGGACATTCTCTTTTGTGATGGTTGCCTTGGCCCGTGTGTACCCGCGGGATAAGAAAAGATAAACATTTATTAGAACAATTAGGTATCACTGTGTGAGAGTCATTAAAGAGACAATTGCTTACTCTTTCATCATGTTTTATATTCGGTGCTTATGATGAAACGACATCCTGAATTGTGTATTTATTAGTTAATTGAATTCATATTATGGATGTTGTTCATGTTAGTGTAAGTTCTGCTTTAATTGCTTAATACCTTGCTTAATTGTTGTAGTTGCATAAAATGCTTTTTGTGCTTAAGTATAACTGTTACATAATCTACCTTTCTATTCAGATATATGTCTATGATTGCTATTGCATCGAATTCCTTATGTGTTTATGTTTAGACTGTAATTCAAACACGACACCCACATCACACTTGACACATGATCTACTTGCAAGAATAATTACAGTTTTCCTACTTAGACGTGGTAGTCTAATTCCTATAATTTCTATTATTTTCAGGAGAAGAGTAGTTCTATGAGCGATGCGGGATGAGGCGCTGACCGAGACTTGATCTATTTGTTCCCTGGCGGTTCTGCTTTCTTTCAGATTGAGATTTTTGTTTTGAGACTCACAATGTGACAACTCTGATGTTGGATTTTATTATTATTGAAGTAGAAATAAATGGTGTGGTTTGCTTTTACCTTCCTGTATCGTTCTGAAATGCTTAACCCGAGAATTATTAGTTGTTTCCGCTTTTTAAAAAAAAAAAAAATGGGTTAAATTTCGGGGTGTTACAGCAGCATTGTTAGATGCTTCATTTTTTCTTACTTTTATGAAATTTCAACGTTTTCATTGTTTATCAGTTTTCAGACTATGATTTCCTGCTTTCTTCCTTTTCTTTCTTGGAAGAAAATATCTGATCATGATCCAATAGTGTAGATCGCTTTTTTTTTTCTTCTTTCAATTTTGGGTTGGTTAAAGGAGCATTTTAGTGGGAAAGAAGCATTTCGTGTCATGATGATCCTCTGCGATATCGATATTCCAAATCTGTTGTTGCTATTTTCCTTGTGATTGATTTGTATGTTATCTAAATGTTCATTGGCTATTATGAATTGAAATGTTGGACCGACTTTTTGTTTTTGGTTGTGTTTTATAATGGGTTATTGTTTGAGAAGATTGATTGAGGGAAAAGGGAAATGATTGAAGGAAGGGATCTTTGTCAGTTCTCAAATTTGTGCTTGCATATTTGAAATGATTGGTTTAAATTGTACTGTATGGGGATCAATTTTTGTGAAAAGATGGATTAAGATACATGGTCGCATTATGTTGGAAGAATTCTTCATTATTGTTAACTTGAATGTAGATCAACAGAGGCTTATCCTGTTTATGCCAATAGTTATGACAAAATGTCCCTGATTGTTCAGTTTTGGACTCTCTTTAGGGGTGCACAATGAGTTGAGTAGCTCAAGCTCTGTTTGAGCTCATTTATTTATGAAACAACTTGATCTTGAGCTTAAATATAAGTGAGATTGAGCTCAAATGCCAATTTAAGCTTGTTTAGTATGTATATTTTCAAGTTCTGTTTACCCATTAATACAACAAATGTATTGGGTAAAGTGAATTCTCAACTAGATCTAGATCCAAACTCGATACAAAAAAGAGATGATGGTCCAAATCTATTGGATCATCCAAATTCCAAATTTCCCACTTATAGCCTACATTTTGTTGCTAACATCCAACAAATTCATGTGCTTAATAGATTCTCAGTAGGATGACCTAACTTGATTGTACTTGATATTGACTGAACAGTAATCAGGTTTAGAGGAGGTTCAATTATACAATGGGCGTCGTTCTACAGGGCCCAAGTACTAAATGGGTCAATAAAGTTCTATATTTGTTGTTCTACAGTGGAGTAACATCAATAAAGTTGTTCTATATGTTGAGATGCTTTTAGTAGTGATATTGATGCAGGGCAGGACCCGAGTGGACCCATCGTGCCACCCGATCTACCACAAAGGACAGATGAGCGACTTCGCGGGTATGATCCACTTGCAGGGATGGAGCCACGACGTAGGGAGGTACCCCTACGCACCTACCCCAGGCGTGGTGGAGTTCGCACGCCCAAGAACCAGCAGCAGATGGAAGCTGGCCCGGATCGCGGGTCGGACCCAAGTCTGGACCCGCGACCTGGGTCCACTAAATAGCCTTTAAAAGGCTCACGCCTAGGGTTGCGTGGGCAGTGAAAATTGAAAAGCTTCAGCCGTCTTTCTTTTTCTGCACTCTTCTTATTCTTTGCATCTTGTTTTCTTTTAATTCATTTACTGTTAGTTGTTTCTCCATTGTTTATTGAAACTATTTTGAGAATAATAAAGAGGTTTAGCCACACCGATCTGTTTACACTCCTTCTCCGACGTGGCTGCATCAAAGTGGTATCAGAGCCCGAGCCCACCTTCATCAGCGATATGGCTCTTGAAGCAGGGACCGACCCGACACGAGGCGAGGAACGTGAGGAGGCTTGCAGTGAAGATTCGATGTTGCGCGTGATGGCTGTGCTCACAAAAATCCAAGAAAACATGCTGCGGATGAGCAAGGACATTGCCGGTCTGTCAAAAAGAGTGGATGGCTTCGATGACCGACTGGTGACCCTTGAATCATCCAGGACACGACCCATAGTCGCAGATCTGGTGGATGGCACGACGACAGGCGTGAACCCTGACCTTTCTACAATCTATCTGCCAAACCAACTTCAGCACAGTTGTATCCCTTTGCTCCCAACGGCACCGATGCACACTCCCAATCCGGGTACTTTCCAGCTACCTCGGGGCGTGTCGATGGGCGACGTTCTCTCTGTGGGGGTACCGAACTCAAGGCAGTTAGCCAATGTGGCTGCATCGCAGGCTAATTCGACCCTGCAGGGAATCGGCGTCCCACTGGGTCCTTTTTCAGGCTCGGCTCTGGGGTACCAGCACCCTGCGACCACGTCGCAGACCGGCCCGAATCATCGGGACCCCAGTATTACGCTGGGCCCATCGGTAGGTCCCAGCTCGTGGCAACTGGGGGCACTACAGGCCGGGACGGGACGACAGGGCCCCAGCGTTTCTCTGGGTATCTCATCGGGCCCTGTTCTGTCGACCCGACCCGGGGAGACAACCTGCTGCCCCCCTGACTTAGCGCATGGAGGCCTAGAGATCGCGTACTCGCGCACTGGAACAAGGGGGCCCCTGCTGATTGGATTGAACCCAGGAGGGTCCGATCCAGCCCTCATGACTACAGAGCCTGGGCCTGCGTCGCTGGGACCGTCCGTTGGGTCTCAGGGAGCGGGTCTGGCACCAGAACCCCTTCATCCAGCTTACCCCGTTGGGTCCAGTTCGCGGGCTGTCCCGAACCAGATCCAACTCGTTAAATTTTATCCCCATGATGGACCCCCTATCGACCCAGACCCATATCGGACCCGGATGGAGCTCCAGTTTGGATTTGAGCCGGGTCAGAACCAGACCCATAATCTTATGGATCGGGGATCAAGTTCAAACCAAGCCTATTATCCCCACAACTCGAACCTTGATCCAGCCCATCCATATCTGGGTCCAACGAATAGCGTAGGAATGGGCCCGATCCATATCCCATCGGGCGAGTCAACCCATCAACATACCCACCAGAGCCCATACCCAAACCCAAACCCACCTGTCTACCCAACCTTGACCCCGAACCCACTGCAGCATCCGACCCAACCTCACAACCCACTCCCATATTATACGAACTCTACCCGCCAGGAACCCGAACCACACCCGAATCCTCCACCCTACCTTGGACTTCCCGTCATTCTAATACCACAATACCGGCCACAGATGGTGCCCGCCCACGGGCAAACCAGACCGAGGCAATGTCAGCAGGAACCGGCACGCCCTGACCGTCGACCCCCCATCGGGAGAGTTTGACAGCACCAGCATCTCGGCGAGCAATACCGTACTACGGACAATGAAGCAGTATGGGACGACGTCATTTTCTGGAACGAGCATCCTGCAGGAATGGTGGAGCCGCGACAACAGAGAGCACCAGACCACTCCTCCACTTATGGCGTGAAACTAGATCTTCCGGAGTTTGCGGGGCGATTCGACGCGGAGCAGTTTTTCGACTGGTCTTATGCAGTGCAATTCTTCTTCGACTACCACACCGTCACTGAACATCGTCGTATCTTGCTAGCGTCTACGCGATTGAGAGGCCTAGCATAGACATGGTGGGTGGAGCTACAATGATCGAGGGAGCGGCAGGGATTGGAGCGCGTACAGTCGTGGGAGGAAATGCAAAGACTGATGCAGTCAAAGTTCGTGCCTTCGTATCATGCCGAGTGAGCCTACAAAGAATACCTGACCCTGCGCCAAGGTTCCCGAACTGTAGCAGAGTACACCGCGGAGTTCCATCGTCTTTCTCTGCGTGTGCAGATTGAGGAAACAGCTCGTCAGCAGGTCACGAGGTACATTTCGAGTCTCTGTCTTGCTATCTCTGATGATTTTAGTTGTGTCAAAGTTGAGACATTAGATCAGGCCAGCAGTTACGCCATGAACATAGAGGACAAGCTGAAGCGGAGACAAGAGTATAGGACATCCCGTAGTGAACCCACCAGTCGACCTAAGTCGGGTTTCCCAACCCGGGGAGCAGGCTCCCCTAGTGATTCAAAGCCTAGAGCAGACCTTAGCAAACCTAACCAGTCAGGCCCAGCTTTCCACACCCGGTCCAAAGTCAAACCTAGTGAGTCGACCCTTCATTGTTTTAGGTGTCAAGAGTTAGGGCATGTCGCGTCCAAGTGTCCCACCGTGAGCAGGAACACCCATCTTATTGAAGGAATTGTAGAGTCTACATCCACAAGTGAGAGTGATAGTGATGACAAGTCATTAGTTAAAGACGAGGATGAGAGGGGAGTTATAGAGTTCGACGGTAACGTCGAAAGCTTGTTGTCCATCCGTCATGTGTTGACCACACCCCGAGAATCGGCCCCATCAAAGTGGTTAAGGAATAACATCTTCAGGACCCGGTGCAATTATGAGGGTCACGCTTGTGATGTCATCATTGACACCGGAGCATGTGAGAACATGGTGTCTGAGAGTGTGGTGTCTACTTTGAAACTCAACACCGAGAAGTTGTCCCAACCCTATAAAATGGCCTGGTTCAAGAAAGGAAATGAGGTTCCCATCACTCAGCGATGTCTAGTCCGGTTTTCCATGGGAGAACACTACCACGATGAGGTGTGGTGTGATGTAGCCCCTATGCACGCGTGTCACATTCTTTTGGGACGTTCCCTGGCAGTTTGATCGCCAGACAACTCACGATGGCTGCAAGAACACATACTCTTTTATCTTTAAAGGCCATAAGATAGTCCTTCTACCTATCAAGGAGACCGTCTTTCCCACCGTGGACAAACCTGAGCGCGTCCCCCGTCTCACAGGCCTCTCGTACCGGCTTTTCCTGAACCATTGTCAGGAAGAAGGTTATTGTTATGCCCTAGTGGCAAAGCCAGTGATGAGTTCGTCAGTGTCCATTCCCGCGGACGTTGCCCCTCTTCTAGAAGAGTTCCGCGACATTATGCCGGATGACCTACCTGATGGATTACCTTCGACAAGGGTAGTTCAGCATGCCATTGACTTTGTGCCAGGGTTGAGTCTACCCAACCTTCCCGCATATCGCATGAACCCCTCTGAGCACACTGAATTATTAAGACAGATTCAGGAATTACTGAAAAAGGGTTTCATTCGCGAGAGTGTTAGCCCTTGTGCCATACCTGCCTTACTCACTCCTAAGAAAGATGGGTCCATGTGCATGTAGGGGTGGCAATCGGGTCGGGTTGGCGGGTTGGCGGGTCAGCATACCTCAACCCGAACCCGACCCGTTTATTAAACGGGTCGGCTGTGGCAAACACGAACCCGACCCGTTTAATAAATGGGTAACCCGACACGACCCGCCAACCCATTTAATAAATGGGTTGGAGTAAACAGGTTTTCAGGTTCGCGGGTCAAGTTGGCGGGTCGGGTTGGCGGGTTGACGGATCGGGTTGGCAGGTAGTCAGGTTGGCGGGTCGGGTTGGCGGGTTGGCAGACGGGTTGGCGGGTCGGGTTGGCGGGTTGGCGGGTTGACCCACCCGCCTAACCCGTTTATTAAACGGGTCAGCCGGGTTGGCGGGTTGGCATACCCCCAACCCGAACCCGACCTGTTTAATAAACAGGTTACGCGGGTCGACCTGTTTATTAAACGGGTTGGCTTAAGCCCAACCCGAACCCGCCTAAGAGGCGGGTCGTGTCAGAAATTTCCACCCCTATGTGCATGTGTGTCGATAGCCGTGCGATCAATCGCATCACAGTCAAATACCGTTTTCCCATTCCCCATTTGGATGATATGTTTGATATGTTATCTGGTGCCTCCATTTTCTCTAAAATAGATCTAAAAAGCGGGTATCACCAGATTCGTATACGTGAAGGGGATGAGTGGAAAACGACATTCAAGACACGTGATGGATTGTACGAGTGGTTAGTCATGCCGTTTGGGTTATCTAATGCCCCAAGTACCTTCATGAACATGATGACCCAAGTCTTGCGTCCGTGTATTGAGAAGTTTGTTGTTGTCTACTTTGACGACATCTTGATCTATAGTTCATCATTGCCCGATCATTTGAGTCACCTGCGTCAAGTCTTAGGTATTTTAAGGAAGGAAAAATTGTATGCCAATGCAAAAAAGTGTGAGTTTATGACGTCCAGTGTTGTGTTATTAGGTTTTATTGTGTCAGCTGATGGCGTCAAGGCCGACCCCGCCAAAGTCCGCGCGATTGTCGATTGCCCTACCCCAAAGACTATAGGAGAGATCCGTAGCTTCCACGGGTTAGCCACTTTTTACCGACGTTTCGTGAGAAATTTTAGTACCCTCATGGCCCCCATCACAGAGTGCCTAAAAGGTACTGATTTTCATTGGACGCCCGCGACTGGAAAAGCCTTTACGCTCATCAAAGAAAAAATGACCAGTGCTCCTGTCTTAGCTCTCCCTGATTTTAGTGCAGTCTTTGAGGTTGAGTGTGATGCCTCCAAAGTAGGGATTGGCGCTGTCCTGAGTCAGAATCGTAGACCCGTTGCCTTCTTTAGTGAGAAGCTGACTCAGGCCAGGTGCCAATACTCCACTTACGATGTTGAGTTCTATGCCGTGGTACAAGCCCTTCGTTATTTGAGACATTATCTCATTTATAAGGAATTTGTCTTGTACACGGACCATGAGGCCTTGAAGTATCTGAATAGTCAAAGGAAGTTGAGTGCTCGTCATGCAAAGTGGATCAGCTTCTTGCAAGAGTACACCTTTTCGCTTCGCCATCAATCTGGTACCCTGAACAAGGTGGCTGACGCTCTTAGTAGAAAGAACAACCTTCTGATGACTATGGCAGTACAGGTCATTGGCTTCGAACAATGCAAGGAATTATACCCCACGGACCCTGATTTTCACAAAGTCTGGGAAGGGTGCATTTCTTCAGATCACACCCTCGACCCCCGTTTTTGTATTAATAATGGTTACCTCTTCCATGGGAACAAATTGTGTGTGCCCGATTTCTCCCTTAGGCTCCAGTTGATTTCTGAATTACATGAAGGAGGGTTAGCCAGGCATTTCGGGCATGATAAGACGTTCGCTCTCTTAGATGAACGATACTTTTGGCCCAAAATGCGCAAAGATGTTGTCAAGTTCATCCAAGGGTGTCATGTGTGTCAAGTGTCCAAGGGTCATCGTCAGAATAGTGGTCTGTATACTTCGTTACCCATTCCTGAACGACCGTGGGAGCACGTATCCATGGATTTTAGCGTGGGCGTTCCACGAACACCACGTCGTTTTGATTTAGTTTTAGTAGTTGTTGACCGGTTCTCCAAAATGGCTATCTTTGTCCCGTGTAAGCAAACCACCGATGCCTCTTTAGTTGCCTCATATTATTTCAAGGATGTTGCCCGTTTCCATGGTCTACCCCACACAATCACTTCTGATCGTAACACGCGTTTTATGAGTCATTTCTGGAAATCATTATGGGCCCTCTTAAAGACTAAACTTCAGTTCAGTAGTGCGTATCACCCCCAGACCGATGGCCAAACCGAAGTTGTGAATCGCACCTTAGGAAATTTGTTACGGAGCCTAGTGGGGGAAAATGTCAAAACTTGGGATCTCATATTGCCCCAAGCCGAGTTTGCTTATAACAACTCTATTAACCGTTCTACTGGTAAATCTCTGTTTCAAGTAGTGTATGGTCGGTCACCCACCCATGTCGTCGACCTAGCCCCTGTGTCAGCTCTCTCAGCTCCAGCTCCGGATGCCTTTGATGCCGTTGAATATATGCGTGACATTCACAGACAAGTCCGTGCCAAACTTGTTGAAAGCTACGAGGCCTACAAAGCTTTCGTAGATCAGGGTCGTCGTGATGTCCACTTCCAGGTCGGTCAGCTCGTCTGGGTGTATCTACGTCCAGAGCGTTTTCCTGTAGGCACCTATAGCAAATTAAGTCCTAAGAAGTATGGCCCTTTTAGGATCCTTCAGCGATTGGGTTCGAATGCCTACCTCCTTGAGCTACCCGATGATTGGCATATTTCCCCTATTTTCAACGTGGCTGATCTATATGCTTACTGTGGCAACAACAAGTCGTCAGAGCTGACTTCTTCCCAACCCGGGGAGAATGATGCAGGGCAGGACCCGGGTGGACCCATCGTGCCACCCGATCTACCATAAAGGACAGATGAGCGACTTCGCGAGTATGATCCACTTGCAGGGACGGAGCCACGACGCAGGGAGGTACCCCTGCGCACCTACTCTAGGCGTGGTGGAGTTCGCACGCCCAAGAACCAGCAGCAGATGGAAGCTGACCCGGATCGCGGGTCGGACCCAAGTCTGGACCCGCGACCCGGGTCCACTAAATAGCCTTTAAAAGGCTCACGCCTAGGGTTGCGTGGGCAGTGAAAATTGAAAAGCTTGTCTTTCTTTTCCTGCACTCTTCTTATTCTTTGCATCCTGTTCTCCTTTAATTCATTTACTGTTAGCTGTTTCTCCATTGTTTATTGAAACTATTTTGAGATTAATAAAGAGGTTCAGCCACACCAATTCACGGTGGGCATCTGTTTACACTCCTTCTCCGACGTGGCTGTATCAGATATGCAGTCATAAACGTATTTGCACATCTAAATTTGCTCTTAGTTTGTGAAAAAAAAAGAGAAGCAGCAGAAAAAAGAGGAAGAGAAAATTATGAATTGGTGCCTATATACTTCCATTGTTAGGCTAAATCAACTTTTAATGAGACAACTTTCATGCCCATTGCTTTATGGGACAACTTTCATGCTAATTGCTTTGTTCATATTTTTGTTCCCCAACAAGTGGGTGATGATGAATCAAGTTACAAGGCGTCTTGAGAGAGTTACAGATTATTAACGGAACTAGATTTGATATCATTGGATCTGGATGACTGCCCATATAGATCCATATTTGTCCTCAAAGGAAAATCGATGAGGACAACAACCTGCTCTGGAAAGTTGATGAGGATAGCAACCACCCACACTGAAAACCATGTGATATTCTCAGCAGGTCGATTCTGCATGATAAACTTAGCAGGATGACCTGCTTAAGAAAGATGGTGAGGACAACAGCTGCCCACATAACAACGTCGATCCTCAAAGGAAACACTGTGAGGACAACAATAGGATGGCCTGCTCCCAAAGAAAAGCTGATGAAGGCAACATACGATAAGGATATTGACCTACTTGGGAAAGCTTGCCCACATAGGCAAGATGACAAGGAAGGATCTCAATCTGCACACAAAGGAAATAACATCAGACTTGTAAAAATAAAAGAGACAAAAACTCACGTAAGTATATAATTTGTAAGCTATGTCATAGGGACTCGGCCAACTGGGTGCCGCACCCGCGTCGAAGCGACGCGGGTGTGGCACTCGGTGCGGTCAATCTGACCCTGGGTGCGGTCAACGCACCTAGGGTCATTTATGTCCAACCTTTGGACTTTATATATATATATATATATATATATATATATATATATATATATATATATATATATATATACTTTTTTATATTTTTGCCGCACCCCTGCCCTTGCACCTGCACCTGCACCCGCACCCATGTGACATAGTTTGTAAGCAGCATGGACACAATGGATAGAGTTGTTTTTTTAGTTTTTTGTGGATGCAAGCACTCAAGTTGCCGTAGCATGTACACCATTCTATCTTTTGTGTGCTCTTTGCCTTTCGTTTATGGTATCAGAGCCTGAACTGAATTTGACATCGGTTCTTCTTATTCATTTTCATGGCCCAATCATCAGCCTCTCTCAACCCACACAGGTTCCCATATACTGCAACATTAAATGTTGCTAATTTCGTGTCGATCAAGCTATCACACATGAACTATTTACTGTGGCGAACACAAATTCTTGGCCTAATCAAAAGTCAGGATCTTCAAAACTTTATCGTGGAGAGCTGACTGTTCCAGACTAGTTCATTCTTGGGAGCGAGTCAACATAAGGATAAAAAGGTGGTGTGTCAGATTTATTTAAACTCAATCACACTGTACTCAAGTGTTATCACAGGTTCAATCAGATGTATCAAGCCAATGATATTCCTCGGGCTTTTGCAGCTATGAACATCTCTGATAATCAGAATCATGCTTGGTTTTCCGACACATGAGCTACTTCACACATCATGGCTGATATAAGTAAACTTCAAAAACTTTTTAAATATCATGGACCTGAAAAGATTATGGTTGGAAATCAAAATATACTTAAAATCACTCATATCGGGTCGGCGACCATAGATGTTGGGAAAAGTAAATTAAAACTTGGTAATGTCTTTGTGGTACCTGAAATAAAAAACAACTTGATTTCGGTTAGTCAACTAACGATTGATCAAACTGAATTTTATGATGATCATTTTGTGATTAAGGACAAACATACCAAGAATGTGATAGCAACAGGTCATAGAAGTGGATATCTATATGTGCTTGAGCCGAAGAATAAGAAGGTATTCTTCTTCAACCGATAACGTGTGGTGAGCAGGGATATTTGGCACCAGTGATTAGGACATCCCAACATGGATTTGATTGATTTCTTACACAAAAAATTTTTTTATTTCATTTTCTGGTAGTAAGAATAATGACATATGTCGTAGTTGTGCTATGGCAAACTCTAGTCGTCTTCCATTCTCTATCTCTGATTCAGTTTGTAGTGACATTTTTGAGAAAATTTGTTGTGATCTTTGGGAGCGAACACCAATAATTTCAAATCAGGGGTTTAAATATTATGTTATTTTGGTTGATGATCACAGTAGATATGTCTGGTTCTTCCAATTAAAAGAAAAATCTGAATGTTTTGATTATTTTCGTGAATTTTACCAATCGGCCATCAACCACTTTCAAAAGAATATCAAAGTATTCCAATTCGATGGAGGAGATGAGTTCATGAGCAACAAATTTCAAGATTATCTGAGAGAACATGGCATTCATCAAAACATTTCATGTCCTTACACCCCTGAACAAAATGGTAGGGTTGAGAGAAAACATCGCATTGTTGAACTTGGCCTTGCCATGATGTTTCATGCTCAAGCTCCCCAAAAATATTGGGTTGAAGCTTTCCATACTATTGTTTGGCTTTTGAATAGACTTCCTTCTTTTGCTTTGGGGATGAAATCACCCTTCTAAAAAATATTTTATAAGCAACTCGACTACTCATTTCATCATATTTTTGGGAGTCATTGCTTCCCCCATTCTAGAGACTATAACAAAAATAAGTTCTTACCTGGGTATCCTCCTTGCATGTTCTTGGGCTATAGTGAGAGTTACAAAGGATATTGTTCTCTCCATGTGGAATCTAACTGGGTATACATCTACCGACATGCTTTTTTTGACAAAGGAATTTATCCATTTCATGGTATTGGCAACAATTCCAAACACTCCACTGACCTACATATATGGTCACCAATAAATAAAACTCACTAAGTGATGAGCCACAACCACCGGATATCGATAACCATGACCACAAGAATTGCATGAGCTACTTTGAGCATGATTTCAATACTAGACCTGATACAAATCAACTTGATCAGAATCCTAATAGTCATCAAGTCTCCAGCCAACCTAATAATGAAACCAATATAGGTAATCTCCAAGATGTTCTATGTGATGCCCACTCAAGTGATAATGTCATTGTCAATCATCTTGAACCCATTAACAGTTATATCATGGTTACTCGGGCAAAACATGGGATAGTCAAACCTAACCTGAAATACTTTTTGGCCAAACTTGATCCTCTTTCTGAACCCAAAAATATTAAGGCGGCTTTAAACCATCCAAGGTGGTACCAAGCTATGAAATTAGAAATGACAGCCTTAGACCAAACCTACTTGGGAGTTAGTTCCAAAAGAGCCCACTATGAACATCGTAGGTTGCAAATAAGTGTTCAAAATCAAATTAAAGGCTGATGAATCTTTCGAATGTCTGAAAGCCCGTTTAGTTTCCAAGGGGTTCACCCAAGTTTCAGGGGTTGACTTCATCGAGACCTTCTCTCTAGTTATCAAACTAACCACCATCTGCATTTTTTTGTCCCACCATCTGCATTGTTTTGTCCCTTGCCTTAGCCTACAATTGGAACATTCGCCAGCTTGACATTAAGAATGTCTTTCTGCATGGATTCTTAGAAGAACTAGTTTTCATGGAACAACAAAAAGGGTTTAGAGATTTGTAGAAACCTAATCATGTTTGCAGACTAAAAAGGGCTCTTTATGGCTTAAGACAATTCTCGTGAACTTGGTTTGACAGATTCAACATTTGTTTACTCGCCATGGGGTTCTATTATAGTGTTGCAGATTCCTCCCTCTTTATCTACCAGAGCAGTGCAGGTAGGATATTTCTGTTACTCTACGTAGATGATGTTATAATCACTGGAAGTAACCCAAAGCTTCTATCAGAAGTTATTAACAAAATCAATATTTAGTTTTCCATGAAGGATCTCCGAGATAATCATTTTTTGGGCATTCAAGTTAAGCAGTTTGATGGTGGGTTATCTTTAGATCAAACACGATATGCATTGGACATTTTAGAAAAAGCTCAAATGAAAGATTGTCACCCCATCTCAACTCCTATGTTTTAGCGACCTCACCCTCCCAGCGATGATACTATGTTCGACAGTATCAAGGTCTTGTAGGCAGTTTACAATATTTGACCTTCACAAGACCTGATCTTTCCTATTATGTAAATTTTGTCAGCAAACACATGCATGCTCTTGCGCTATATCATTTTCAACTTGTACAGTGCATTTTGCAATATGTCAAGGGCACCATTCACTATGGAATTCGCCTTCTTGCCCAGAATATGCTCGTCCTTTATGGATTATCCGATGCAGATTGGGCAGGATGTCCTGTCACCCGTCGATCCACATCTGGCTATTGTGTCTACATCGATGGCAATTGCATATCATGGAGCACTAAGAAGCAACCTACGGTTGCTCGATCTAGTTCAAAAGTTGAATACCGTTCACTTGCATCTGTCACAACTGAAAACACTTGGATCACATTTATTCTTCACAACCTGGGTGTCTACTCCGATCAAGCTCCTATTGTGTTCTGCGACAACCTCTCCGCTTTATATGACAGTCACCCAGGGTTTCATAACCGCTCCAAACACATCGAGATTGATTGTTATTTCGTGTGAGAAAAGGTTGCCCAACAACAGTTGATCATCAAGTTCATTCATTCACACTTAAAGGTGGCTAATATTTTTACAAAACCCTTCACCAAATCCATGTTTCAATTGTTGCGGCCCAAACTTGGCTTATGGCCTTCTCCCATGCTAAGTTTGCAGGGGAGTATTAAGGAAACTAGATTTGATATCATTGGATCTGGATCACAGCCCATGCATATCCATCTTTATCCTCAAAGGGAAGTCGATGAGGACAACAACCTGCTCAGGAAAGTTGCTGAGGATAGCAACCATTCACTGGAAATTGTGTGATATTCTCAGCACGTCAATTCTGCCTGATAAACTCAGCAGGACGACCCTGCTTAAGAAAGATGGTGAGGAGAACAACTGCCCACATAGCAACGTCGATCCTCAAAGGAAACACAGTGAGGACAACAACATGATGGCCTGCTCCCAAAGAAAAGCTGATGAAGGCAACATCAGGCCAATCCATCCATGGGAAAGACGATAAGAATATTGACCTCCTTGGGAAAGCTTGCCCACATAGGCAAGATGACAAGGATCTCAATCTACACACAAAGGAAATAACATCAGACCTGTAAAAAGAAAAGAAACTTACCAAAACTCACGTAAGTATAAATTGTAAGCAACATGGAGACAATGGATAGAGTTGTTTTTCTGGTTTCCTGTGGACTTTGGCACTCAAATTGCCGAACCACGTACATCGTTCTATCTTTTGTGTGCTCTTTGCCTTGCCTTTACTGATGATGTTTGAGACGAGTTGTTAGTTTACTGTCTAAGAACTCTTCGGTATGTAACAGGGGTGTTATGTTTTCCTTTAGCATGTTTTAGCACTATTGACAAAATCAATCTTATGGTGTTTTCTTCAATATTTAGTATAGCAATTTCATAAGGGTTGCATTTGCTTTATTTTCTCTTACAAGGTTTTAGCATGTTCACTGTGTCAAGGTTCATGACATTTAGATTGTAGACTGTTACATCAAAAAATGAATGTATGTTGCTTAAATGCGAGTTTGATTGTTTGATATCACCGCATGATTAATATTGGTTTGTTGAATATGAATTGAAACTTACATCTTGCATGCCTCATTCAAAATGTATTGATGGTTCAATCTAGTTCATGTACTTGATATAGGTTATGCATTACTCTTTCATATATATATGACTGATTCAACTCTGCGTCAACTAGTTCTAAACCCTCAAGCTTTCAGTTCACTACTTAAGGCTCTAGATGAAGTGTTCACCTGTAGAATAGTTTCTTTTTTTCGGGCTTACATTTTCAGAAAAAGATAATGGCAGTTTATAGAAAATCCCCAAGCTTGATGAGCCAGCCCAGCATTTATGAACAGGACTCATGGTGAAAACTCGATTATTTTGAACAGAAACACAATATCCAAGTTTTTATCTGATTTCATTTTTAATTTTGAATGTTGCAGCCCAGGCGAGCAGATTTCGACATGAATCAGCATGTCAACAATGGTGACAAGGTTGATTCCTTGACTAGTTTAGAGTTTGATGATCCAGAATCAGATTCAAGTGCTTCCACAAATGGGTCTGCAACCACACACAAGCAAAATGTGGACTCCTCAGACGGCAGGTTTCCAGTTCATGCATCTATTGAGATTGTCTGGTGAAGGGCTTGAAATTAACAAAGGACAGAATAGAGGAGGAAACCAGCAAGTTATTAGTCTCTCTCTCTCTCTCTCTCTCAGCAAGGTGTATTGTTTGGGGCTCCTTGTCAGTTGGTGTTTGTATGATTATGTAAAACAAACAAGGTAATCAAATTTATTTACTTTTTTCCTGTTCAACGAGAGTTGTAGTCTTATAAGGAATTCATAATATGCAAATGTGAGAATGAATTAACAGAAACACTAACGAACCTGAATTGCTTGCTTTTGCATATGGCTCTTAAATCATTTTGACATTGTGTTTGAGCTACCTGAAAGCTTGATGCTGAAAATTTCAATAAATTCACTGGAAGTGCCTGCGCCAATGAAAACTAGCTTTCACCAACAACCTTTCACTGGCACACTGCCTGTGCCAATGAACACTTTCACTGGCACTATTCTTGCACCAGTAAAGCCTGAACTGGCACTTAATTTGTGCCAGTAAAGCACTTTCACTGGTGCCAACTTTGCGCTAGTGAAAAGGGTTTTCAGTGGTGAATGTAAATTGTGCCAGTAAAACATTTACTAGTGAGGCTTTTATTGGTGCATTGATTGCGTCAGTAAAGACTTTTACTGGTGCAAAAGTTGTGTAAGTAAAAATCAAAATTTTCATAGTGTCTATAAATCCCCCAAGAGAGAGATCTGTACCTCCATATACAAGAGAATGAGATCTGGTTGTGTTGTATAAATTTTTTCATTTAGATTACCATTCAGTAAGATAGTTTTGACATCCATTTGATGTAATTCAAGATCATAGAAGGCCATATAAGACAACAAAACTCAAAAAGAAGTGAATTTGGCAATTGGAGAGAATGTCTCATTATAATCAATTCATTCTCGTTGATTATAGTCTTTGGCTATTAAATGAGCTTTATATTTTTTTATAGACCCATTAGCTTTGAGTTTTTTTTTAATGATCCATATGCATCATAAAGTATGATATCCTTCTGGCATGTCAATAAGAGTTCATACTTTATTTTGCATGATTGAATCATATTTCTTTTATTGTTGCTAACCATTCTTTAGAAATGAGTGATTGCATAGCCTAATTATATGTGACAGAATCATCATCTGACATATCATCAAGCATAGAATAACATTCACCCAAATATACATTCACTGAGATCTGAATACCGTTCACTTGCATCTGTCACAACTGAAAACACTTGGATCACATTTATTCTTCACAACCTGGGTGTCTACTCCGATCAAGCTCCTATTGTGTTCTGCGACAACCTCTCCGCTTTATATGACAGTCACCCAGGGTTTCATAACCGCTCCAAACACATCGAGATTGATTGTTATTTCGTGTGAGAAAAGGTTGCCCAACAACAGTTGATCATCAAGTTCATTCATTCACACTTAAAGGTGGCTAATATTTTTACAAAACCCTTCACCAAATCCATGTTTCAATTGTTGCGGCCCAAACTTGGCTTATGGCCTTCTCCCATGCTAAGTTTGCAGGGGAGTATTAAGGAAACTAGATTTGATATCATTGGATCTGGATCACAGCCCATGCATATCCATCTTTATCCTCAAAGGGAAGTCGATGAGGACAACAACCTGCTCAGGAAAGTTGCTGAGGATAGCAACCATTCACTGGAAATTGTGTGATATTCTCAGCACGTCAATTCTGCCTGATAAACTCAGCAGGACGACCCTGCTTAAGAAAGATGGTGAGGAGAACAACTGCCCACATAGCAACGTCGATCCTCAAAGGAAACACAGTGAGGACAACAACATGATGGCCTGCTCCCAAAGAAAAGCTGATGAAGGCAACATCAGGCCAATCCATCCATGGGAAAGACGATAAGAATATTGACCTCCTTGGGAAAGCTTGCCCACATAGGCAAGATGACAAGGATCTCAATCTACACACAAAGGAAATAACATCAGACCTGTAAAAAGAAAAGAAACTTACCAAAACTCACGTAAGTATAAATTGTAAGCAACATGGAGACAATGGATAGAGTTGTTTTTCTGGTTTCCTGTGGACTTTGGCACTCAAATTGCCGAACCACGTACATCGTTCTATCTTTTGTGTGCTCTTTGCCTTGCCTTTACTGATGATGTTTGAGACGAGTTGTTAGTTTACTGTCTAAGAACTCTTCGGTATGTAACAGGGGTGTTATGTTTTCCTTTAGCATGTTTTAGCACTATTGACAAAATCAATCTTATGGTGTTTTCTTCAATATTTAGTATAGCAATTTCATAAGGGTTGCATTTGCTTTATTTTCTCTTACAAGGTTTTAGCATGTTCACTGTGTCAAGGTTCATGACATTTAGATTGTAGACTGTTACATCAAAAAATGAATGTATGTTGCTTAAATGCGAGTTTGATTGTTTGATATCACCGCATGATTAATATTGGTTTGTTGAATATGAATTGAAACTTACATCTTGCATGCCTCATTCAAAATGTATTGATGGTTCAATCTAGTTCATGTACTTGATATAGGTTATGCATTACTCTTTCATATATATATGACTGATTCAACTCTGCGTCAACTAGTTCTAAACCCTCAAGCTTTCAGTTCACTACTTAAGGCTCTAGATGAAGTGTTCACCTGTAGAATAGTTTCTTTTTTTCGGGCTTACATTTTCAGAAAAAGATAATGGCAGTTTATAGAAAATCCCCAAGCTTGATGAGCCAGCCCAGCATTTATGAACAGGACTCATGGTGAAAACTCGATTATTTTGAACAGAAACACAATATCCAAGTTTTTATCTGATTTCATTTTTAATTTTGAATGTTGCAGCCCAGGCGAGCAGATTTCGACATGAATCAGCATGTCAACAATGGTGACAAGGTTGATTCCTTGACTAGTTTAGAGTTTGATGATCCAGAATCAGATTCAAGTGCTTCCACAAATGGGTCTGCAACCACACACAAGCAAAATGTGGACTCCTCAGACGGCAGGTTTCCAGTTCATGCATCTATTGAGATTGTCTGGTGAAGGGCTTGAAATTAACAAAGGACAGAATAGAGGAGGAAACCAGCAAGTTATTAGTCTCTCTCTCTCTCTCTCTCTCAGCAAGGTGTATTGTTTGGGGCTCCTTGTCAGTTGGTGTTTGTATGATTATGTAAAACAAACAAGGTAATCAAATTTATTTACTTTTTTCCTGTTCAACGAGAGTTGTAGTCTTATAAGGAATTCATAATATGCAAATGTGAGAATGAATTAACAGAAACACTAACGAACCTGAATTGCTTGCTTTTGCATATGGCTCTTAAATCATTTTGACATTGTGTTTGAGCTACCTGAAAGCTTGATGCTGAAAATTTCAATAAATTCACTGGAAGTGCCTGCGCCAATGAAAACTAGCTTTCACCAACAACCTTTCACTGGCACACTGCCTGTGCCAATGAACACTTTCACTGGCACTATTCTTGCACCAGTAAAGCCTGAACTGGCACTTAATTTGTGCCAGTAAAGCACTTTCACTGGTGCCAACTTTGCGCTAGTGAAAAGGGTTTTCAGTGGTGAATGTAAATTGTGCCAGTAAAACATTTACTAGTGAGGCTTTTATTGGTGCATTGATTGCGTCAGTAAAGACTTTTACTGGTGCAAAAGTTGTGTAAGTAAAAATCAAAATTTTCATAGTGTCTATAAATCCCCCAAGAGAGAGATCTGTACCTCCATATACAAGAGAATGAGATCTGGTTGTGTTGTATAAATTTTTTCATTTAGATTACCATTCAGTAAGATAGTTTTGACATCCATTTGATGTAATTCAAGATCATAGAAGGCCATATAAGACAACAAAACTCAAAAAGAAGTGAATTTGGCAATTGGAGAGAATGTCTCATTATAATCAATTCATTCTCGTTGATTATAGTCTTTGGCTATTAAATGAGCTTTATATTTTTTTATAGACCCATTAGCTTTGAGTTTTTTTTTAATGATCCATATGCATCATAAAGTATGATATCCTTCTGGCATGTCAATAAGAGTTCATACTTTATTTTGCATGATTGAATCATATTTCTTTTATTGTTGCTAACCATTCTTTAGAAATGAGTGATTGCATAGCCTAATTATATGTGACAGAATCATCATCTGACATATCATCAAGCATAGAATAACATTCACCCAAATATACAAAATAATCAGGGTATTATATAGGATGACTTATCCTGGAACTTCTTCGTAGGATGGGTGGATCAGTAGGGCTCCCACTGAACTTGATGTTAGTTCTTGTTCTTCAAGTTGAACCTTTTGTCTTTCAAGTTTTGAAACATCTTCTTCCAAAAAATGAGCATCTTTAGACTCAAAAAATTTATCTTGCTCAGCATCATAAAACTTATAGCATTTAGAATCTTCTGAATATTTGATAAAATTTGTCTTTCAGGTTTCGGGAACTAATTTGTCTCTATGTTGATATGGAATCATAACATGTGCATGACATTCTCAAACTTTGAGATTTGATGTATCTAGCTTTCTATCAATCCACAACTTATAAGGTATGATATCAGTCGTTTTTTAAGGAATACAATTTAAAACATATGTAGAAGTAGCAATTGCTTCTCCCCAAAAGCTTTGAGGGAGATTAGCATGAATCATCATAGCACGTATCATGTCCATGAGTATTCGGTTTCTCCTATCAGCAACTCCATTTTGTTGTGGTGTATAAAGGGTTATAGTATGATGGACAATGTGATTTTCTCTGCAATATTATTCAAAAGCAGTTGATGTATACTCACCCCCTTGATCTGATCTAAGAACCTTAATGGATTTTTCAAGTTGCTTTTTCATAAAAATTTTGTAGTATATGAATTGATCAAGTAAAGTCATACTGTGAATAATCATCAATGAAAGTGCTAAAATAAGACTTATGAGATCTTGTTTGAATAGTATGAGCACTACAAATATCAATGTGGATAATTTGTAAAAGATCTCTTCTATGCTCTCCTTTTGATAAAGGAGCATGAACCATCTTCTCAGAAATGCATGGCTCACAAACAAGATAATGGAAATAAGGATTACCGGGTATCAAGCCCAATGATGAGAGGCGTTTCATCTTTCTAATACTAATATGCCCAAATCTTAAGTGTCACAAATTTTCATCATGTGATATGTCCAAAGATGAATCAAAAGTGGTAACAATAATATAAGGAGAAATAATCTTATTCGTGACATTATCAATCATATATATATATATATATATATATATATATATATATATATATATATATATATATATATATATATATGTGTGTGTGTGTGTGTGTGTGTGTAAAAAAACCCTAAACATAGTAAACCCTAAACAGTAAATCAGGTATCAAATATTAAATAAAATGTAAGGTTACCTAAACAAAACATTAACAACAGAGAAACATACATAATACATTCACAACAACAACCAAACAAAAACACTACAAGACTATTAACGACTCATATTTGCAGAAACAAAAAAAAAAATTGGAAACAACAGTAATCGCCAAAATGAAGTGAAAAAACTAACCGAGAAAATTGATGAGCGGTAGAATGCAGTGAAAAATCTTTCACAGGAATCATCGTAAGGGCATATGGAAAAGAGTTATGTTCTAGAGGGAAAAGGGTTATCGCTCTTTCTACATATAAATGAAGAAAAAAAATAAACACAAACGCCTATATATAATGTAAATTTGTATGCTAAAATAGAATCTTGCATCACTTAAAGTCAACAACATGCAAAAGTCCGTGAATACTATAAACTTTTTATGAATATGGCATCGAAAGTATACTCTCACAACAACCAATGCAAAACTCTTAACGAAATTCATACTCTAATCGCCTATATATACACGCAAATTCACACACCAAGATAAAATTTTGCATCGCTATAAGTCGATAGCATGCGAAAGTCTACGAATTTTGCATCGAAAGATAAACTTTTACAACCACCAATACAAAACTCTTGACAAAATTCACAAGTAACGAATTTTCGCAAGCATTGTCATTATATTTGTATTATTTGTGCGAAATTCATGACTTTATCAGAAACACCGTGCAAATTTTATTTTTAGTGAGATTTAGAGAGATTGAGAGAGTGTTGCGACGTAACGCATGAAAATCGAGAGATCCGCTCATGCTAAGGGTAAAAAGGTTCTAAAAAAGTTAGGAACCTGTGAAATTGGACATTGAGTGGATTTCAAAATTTGTGGAGAATTTTGGAAAAACATGTCAAATTTGTTGTACAATATGCTATTTTTCATTTTTTTATTTATTTGAAAATAAGCTTATTCAGGTCAGTTTCATATCGATTTTCTATTAATATGATATGAATTGGCTGATTTGCAATGATAATGACAACATTGATCTATGCTAAATATTTAATTTAATTTAATTTAAAAATAAAAAATCAAATGGATCCACTATCCTGCATCATTCTTCTTAGGTTAGAGAAGACTCACCCTTGACTTTGATCTAGTTTTCGCTTCTACCAGCTTCTTTTTCAACTTGTGCAAACCATTCAATTGATACAACACCTTGAAGATGTGGATATGCTACCGGTAAATCAGGTGGGACCAATGGTGGCAAGATCTACTTGACAGGAGAGGTACCTGGACATTGTTGTTTCATGGTGGATTGAAAGTTATCAAATGGATCCACAAATGATATTTGGGTCAAGTAAGAAAAATCCACTTGAAAATGAGAGAATGGGTTTTGCCCACCTTCTTCCATTGCCCCTCGTCCAAGCTAACTGAATAGCTCACCATCCAACAATCGGAGTTGTCGCCGATTAGAGATGGCCGGTGGCCACTCGCCTGCTGGATCCTGGCTAATGGCTGCTATTGTGACCTCTTGGATCGAAGCAGCAAAAGGAGTCAGAAGTGGGTGGAGGTTGGAAGGGAAGGAGATGATGATGGTAAACAAGTAGAAGGGAAAGGGAGAACGATGGTGATCCAGAAGTAGAAGAGAAAGGAGAAGGTGGTGGTGATAGGGAAGAAGGAGAAAGGGTTGTTGATGGTTGATGTTTGGTTGAAGAAGAATTAGGCAACAGTTTGGGGAGAGGCATAAGTGATGGAAGGAAAAAAAAAAAAGATGGAAAGGTGGTGGTGGCTGTAATAGCGATGGCTTTTGTGATGCAGGTGGAGGTAGAGTTTTCGCAAAGCAGGTTATATGTCCCCCCCCCCCCCGAAGACGACCGTTAGCTACAGTGCGTGTTCGGGGGTTCGAATAAGCACCACATATATAAGCACATGGGGATCGTATCCCCGTGTGTCAGCATCACCCAACATTGAACTTGCAAAGACTTAAGTATCCTTTCCCGCCATTTCTATAAAAAAACGACGGTTCGAGAAAAGGATAAAAATGTCCTCCATCTAGAAAAGTGAAATGACGGTCCGAGTTCCTCCATCTAGAAAAGTGAAACGCGGGTTCGAGAATGATGTTAACTCTTTAAAATCCAAACGTTATGTTTTTGCCCTAAGCAGTAAACTTTTGCAACTTATACTGTAATAGGATCTCTCTTTGTCGTCGTCTGCTCCTACCGGACCCTCCTTTGGCGTCGTCTGCTTCCACCGGAGCACCCTCACTACAAGAAACCCGTGGATTAGCGATGACCTACATCCATCACTAATCCGACGCTAATCTGTAGCTAAATAACTTAGTGACGGATTAGCATCGGATTAGAGATGGATAACTTCTATCACAAATTTTTTGACGCTAATTAGCGACAGAATATATCTGTCGCCCATTCCATCGCTAAGTAGCGACAGAATGTATCTGTCGTCAGTTCCGTCGCTAAGTTGCGACGGAATAACGAATGCCAACATCCATCACAAGGTCGTCATTACTATACAACGATTTTGGTATTGCGACGGATTTATAGTCGTCTCTACATTCAACGCTAATAGTAATTAGCGACAAATATATCCGTTGCTAATCCATCGCAAACAAAGAAAAAAATTAAAAAAAAATATTTGAAAATTAAATATCGAGAAAAAAATTCTCGTGATACAATTTATATTTCCTGTGAATAAAAAATAAAGTACACATCAAAATACATATAAAAGGAAACTAAAATAATTAATCGATCCACTATAAAATTTGCAAGTTCTAATTATTTACAATTCAATATTTACATTTTTGAAACAAAAAGAAGGTAGAACAAATTCAACACATGAATTTAATCATCGCCAAGATTTTGTGCATCCTCTTGTTCATTGTCTTGATCTGTCCCTTTAGCTCTACTAGGCTTATTATCGCCAGCAACCTACACGAGAAAAGAAAGGTCAGTATTGATAAACAAAATATACTGAAATAAATTATACTCTATATGTGATTCTATGATGCTCATATATGTTCTAAGGCAGTAAAAAAACTGTATATGTGATTCTATCATGCTCATATGTGTTCTAAGGCAGTAAAAAAACTGTATATGTAATCCTATCATGCTCATATGTATTCTTAAGGCAGTAAAAAAAACTTATCATACTCATATGTGCTTTAAGACAGTAAAAAAAATGTATATGTGATTCTACCATGCTCATATGTGTTCTAAGGCAGTAAAAAAACTTTATATGTGATTCAATCATGCTCATATGTGTTCTAAAGGCAGTAAAAAAACTTTATATGTGATTCAATCATGCTCATATGTGTTCTAAAGGCAGTATAAAAACTTTATATGTGATTCTACCATGCTCATATGTGCTCTAAGGCAGTAAAAACACTGTATATGTGATTCTACCATGCTCATATGTGTTCTAAGGCAGTAAAAAAACTTTATATGTGATTCTATCATGCTCATATGTGTTCTAAGGCAGTCAAAAAACTGTATATGTGATTTTATCATGCTCATATGTGCTCTAAGGCAGTCAAAAAACTTTATATGTGATTCTATCATGCTCATAAGTGTTCTAAGGCAGACAAAAAACTATATATGTGATTATATCATGCTCATATGTGTTCTAAGGCAGTCAAAAAAACTTTATATGTGATTCTACCATGCTCATATGTGCTCAAAGGCAATCAAAAAATTGTATATGTGATTCTATCATGCTCATATGTGTTCTAAGGTAGGCAAAAAATTGTATATGTTATTATATCATGCTCATATGTGTTCTAAGACAATATATAAAACTTTATATGTGATTCTATCATGCTCATATGTGCTCTAAGGCAGTCAAAAAACTTTATATGTGATTCTATCACGCTCATATGTGCTCTAAGGCAGTAAAAAAATTTTATATGTGATTCTATCATGCTCATATGTGTTCAAAGGCAGTAAAAAAACTGTATATGTGATTCTATCATGCTTATATGTGTTCTAAGGCAGTAAAAATATTATACTGAAATATTATATAAAAGGTCAGTATGGACAAACAAAATATACTGAAATAAATTATATGCAATGCACCTAAGTTAAGACAATCAAAGTTATATGAAATCTAACGACATGCAATACATCACATGAAACTTTCATACCAGGGAGGTAACTGCAAACGAAGCTCCCCTGTTTTGCAAAAAACTGTTGAACTCATCCCGGAGAACGTCAGCAATTGTTTCATGGAAGTAGTCACGCATTGTGTCCTTAACGATCTGGCGTATATCATCCCAAGAATCAGTCAGATGCTTGGAGCTGATGTTGATGGGAGAAGTCTTTGAGCCGTGACTGGAGGAAGCAACGACTGATGAGGTATTCATATTACTCCCAAACCCGAACACATGACCTTTTTTGAGTTCACTTGCTGCAGTCACCCATGCTGCAGGATCAAATGATGGATGCTGAGTAAAGTCATCGCCATATCGCTATACCATCTGTTGCTCATATGACTCCTACAAAATAATGTTTACAGTATAAATTAATAATTAAGAATTACAATGTTTATGATAACTTGTATATTACAATGATTATTAATACAATAAATACATACCGTTGTCGTTCTCGCCTTTTCCGATACAAATTCTCTCATGGTCTTGCATTTATGTGTTTGAACAAACACATCATTGTATGGCACAATGCCTCATTTTTCTGCTTCCTTCGAAGTGAAATGATAAAAGATTTAGTTAATAGGTTTGCAACAATACTTATAAAATTAATTTGTTTATATATTGATGAGTTATCATTTTTTTCAAGTGACTCCCAAAAGTCGTAGATCCACCTGTGTGTAGATGGGCTTCGGGTATTTTTGCTCAATTTTGTGCAACCTTCGCTGAGCAGTTTCGAAATGCATCCCCAGCTCACTTGTCACACATTGCATCCCAAACATCTGACCTGATAGTAAGAGGTCCATGGCCCTTCCACTACAGTGGATCATCTATCCCGCCAGATGCTTTTCTTGCTGTAATCTTCATATTGTGCAGCATGTCTGCAAATCGATTGACAGCCATCTTCTGCCATACCTTTCTTGCATCATGTTCCCCCATCGTAGTCGCGAAGCGATTCGAAGCCTACAAATATTTTCAGAAAGTTAGTAGGCATGACTATAACAATAATTAAATATGAAACACATTAACTATGACAAATAACTATATACCGTGAATGAGGACCACAATCTGTCTATCACCTCTTTTGGATACTCTTTCCATTGAGCGATCGGTCCTGGTAGATATTGAAGTAGTGAATTCCTAATATCACATACTACTTCTTGTGGTTCAAACCTCATGCTGCACATGATTTGGTACACAATAAATATCAATATACAATATTTATAAGATATGCAATAAGTGAAAATGAAATACTTATGGTCGATTATCGATATACACTATTCGAATGAGTCTTCTTGTGCCAGACTGAGAAGACTCTACATCCTGTGTTGGCTCCTGACTTGTATGATCAACTGGTGTAGGTGGGTCATGTACAGACGAAACATCATCTATAAAAAAATACGTTATAAATTCTTAGAATGCGCATTTCAACTAATCAAGCATTCAATTAGTTAAATGATATACCTATCAAAGGACCCCGTGAAGATGAAGACTGAGACTGGCTACTACTGAATGAACGACCATTGTAAGCTCCATAAACCATATTCTAACAAATAAAAAATGTCGATGTTGGTATTTCATTTGTCTTTGTTGGTATTTTAGTCATTTTCTATTCCTAGGATATAAATGCCATTTGAGAAAGTTAGTCCATCTTCAATAATTTTAGGGGTGAAATCTTGTTCGTCGTTGCTCCACACTTAGTTTTTTTTTTTGTCGCATCAAGTAGAGATGGCAGTAGACAGATGAAAACCTCACCTCGGATATGAAATAGGGATGGAGATGAAGGTTAAAATCAAAACCCATGTGGAGATTGGGGTAGGGATGGACTCATGCTTTTCCGCACTCTGCCCCCATCCCCGTCTTTAATCCCTCCCTCACCCCGTCCTCCATCCTTCTTTACGGATGACAGTGGATCGAGGGAAAATGAGAACCTGCCCTACCTTAGCCCATTTGAATCGGAGATGGAGAACATGAAATGGAGACAAAGGTTAAAATGAAGGGAAAGATTTTGAGATGGAAGGAGGGTGAAGATCTTGTCCCCTGCCTCGATTTACTAGCATCAAAAGTAACACACCAAAGCACAAGTATGATTATTTTAAATAGCTTTTTTTTCAAGCAATTTTTTTACATTTATTCAGAGAAACCACCTTAAGATACTTAAAAGCTCGCTGTCCGGACAACTTAAAACTCCGAGAGCTTACCCCTGACTCACCTTCATAGAATTACCCTAGAAGCAGCTAACCAGGTAGTTGTGAAGGTGTTGAGATTAAGGCACCATATCAAACCCCAACCCCAGTAACAAGGTAGTTTTTAGAGGTGTGCCACTTAAGGAAGGGTGGTCGTAGGGTCTCCCTCGGGCTTTTTCTTGCATTGGCAAAGATTTATCGTCATATTAAAAAAAAAATGGATATTAGGTCCTAATACAAACCATTGCCTAAAGGCCATATAGGCTTATGCCCTTTTGGTTGCTTGATGTAAATCTAAATTGGAAACCACTAACTATGACTTACTCTATCAATTATCTAAAAAAAAAAAAACTGAAAAAAACAAGAGATAATAAAAAATTAAAACAACGAAAAAATAAAATCAAAAAATTAACTAGGATTTACCTCGTCTCAACTTTGATTCTCAAACTCCCAATTCTTTTATTTGTTTATAGATAAGAGTTTCTTAATACTAAACAAAACTAAATACCTACTATTCCTGTAACTTTTTCAACAAACCATGTTTATCCAAAAAAATGAGGCAGGGGGTCCCCCCCCCTCACCTGTCAGAAAAAAAAAGTGGTAGGGGGGCGACCCCCTGCCGAAAAAGCAAGGGGGCGAACCCCCCTGCCGGAAATAAAAAATGAGGCAGGGGTCCCCCCCCCCTACCAAAAAAAAAAGAGGCAGGGGGGCAACTCCCTGCCAGAAAAGCAGGGGGCGACCCCCTGTCGAAAAAAAAATGAGGCAGGGGTCGCACCCCCCCTCCTGCCGGAAAAAAAATGAGGCAGGGGGGGTGACCCCCTGCCGAAAAAAAAATGAGGCAGGTGCCCCCCTGCCATAAAAAAAGAACGAGGCAGGGGGGCGATCCCCTGTAGGAAAAAAAAATGGCCCACTTACCTGGAAGACGCCGGGCGGCGGAACGGGGGGCGATGGGCCGGGGGAGGGACGAGCGTCGACAGGCGGCAGAACGGGGGGCGATGGGCCGGGGGAGGGACGGGCGTCGACAGGCGGCAAAATGGGGGGTGATGGGTCGGGGGAGGGACGGGTGGCAGACCGGGGAGCGACGAGCGGCGGGTCGGGGAGTGCATCGGGCGGGAGAGGGCGACGACTGGGGGAGTGCGTCGGGCGGGAGAGACGAAACAGGAAAGAGAAAAAAGGGTTCTGATTAGGGATTTACGGGAAACTTAGCGACGGATTTGGTGACAACCTACTTCTATTGCAACTCCATCGCAAATTTACATGACTAGTTAGCGACGAAATATTTTCGTCGCTAACGTTGTCGCTACATAGCGATGAAAAAACTTCCATCGCCAAATCCGTTGCTAAATGCTGCAGGTATTGCGACATAAACCTGATGTCGCTAAGCCATCACTAATTAGCAACATATTTGGCGATGAAAGTTTTTCCATCGCTATTTTCGTAAATATTACAGATTTTAGCGATGGATTTGTTTCTCTCGCTAATCCGCCGCAAAGTTGCGACATAAAAAATCCGTCACAAAATTTCATCGCTAATGGCCATTTTTCTTGTAGTGCCTTTGTCGTCGTCTGCTGCCAACGGAGCACCCTTTGTCATTGTCTGCGCAGTGCCAGCATCGTTGTCACCATCGACTGCGTCTATCTTTTGGGTGTTTCTCATCCACTGTCAGATTACCAAAACTCCTTTCGTTTCGGTGAGTTTCGTGTAAGGTTTTGTTATGCAAACAAATCAATTTGTAAATCTGTATGCTAAATCTTACAACTGGTTGTACTATTCAAGCTAAATAACACCTATTTTCATACTAAAACAAATCGATTTTTGCCTATCCACCTTCTGGGCATTGAAAAACAGTTAGCACAATTTGTTCTTATAAAGGACAAACATTTCAATGATATGTACTTATGAAGGCTAAATTTCTACAATGATTTGTACGTTAGAATGCAACAATGATTTATACATTTAATGCAATAGCGATTTATACGTTCGATGCAACAATGATTTATACATTCGAAGCAATAACGATTTAATGAAACTACCACGATTTGTACTTAATTTTGATAAATCCTACAACAATGTTTACATATGAAGCCTGAATGTTACAATGATATGTACTTATGGAGGTTGCGATTTATACAACGATTTGTAAGTTTGAAGCAACAATGATTTATACATTTAAAGCAGTAACGATGTGTATTTATGAAGTTACCTCAATTTTTACTTAAGTTTGTTAAATCTTACAACGATGTTTACTTATGAAGCCAAATATTGTGAGGATTTATAATGTTGGTGATTGTTTAACGAATGGGATAATTTGTATTATTATATACTTGGGGAGGCGGTTATAACATATAATGATGCAGTTAAATTTATGTGTTGTGCAAGTTAGCAATGTCTAAAGCTCGTCAAACATGAAATCCCCCACCGTTCTATGGGATGACTATTAGAGAAGTTATCCACCAGTCTCATCTATATGAGCATTATGAAAGGTACCAAAATATAATGAAGATTGAGAATGATAAAGACAGGGACAAAGCATTGCAATTATATTATGCGGAGGATTATCTATCAGATATTGAGGCTGAAGAGCAAAGGCAAAATGAGGAAGAACTAAAGATGAAGAAGAAGAAGAAGAAGGATGACGAAGAGAAGGAAAAACAAAGGAGGAAGGAGGAGAATGAAAAACAAAGGCAAATGAAGGAGGATGATGAGTAGAGGGAAAGGCAAAGGAAGAAGGCAGAGGAGAGAGAAAGACAAAGGAAGAAGGAGAAGGAGAATGAAAAGCAAAGGAAGAAAAGGCAAATGAAGGAGGAGGAGAGGGAAAGGCAAAAAAAGAATAAGGAGGAGGAGAAGGCAATTGAAGAAGGAGGAGTTAGAGAAGAAAAGGCAAATGATAAAGCAGAAATATTTTCAAAAGCAAAGGAAGAAAAGGCAAATAAAGGAGGAGGAGGAGAGAAAAAGGCAATTGAAGAAGAAGAAGGGGGAAGAGAAGGAAAGACAAATGATGAAGATGGAAGATGGAAGATGAAAGGCAAAGGAAGAAGCATCAGGATGTAGAAGAGAAAGAAAGGCAAAGGAAGGAGGAGGATGAGGAAGAGAAGAAAAGGCAAAGGAAGGAGGAGGAGGAAGAGAATGAAAGAGAGAAAAAAGCAGGAGGAAGAGAAGGAAAGGAAAAGGAAGAAGCAGGAAGAGGAAGAGAAGGAAAGAGAAAGGAAAAAAGCAGGAGGAAGAGAAGGAAATGGAAAGAAAGAAAGAAATTGAAAAGCCGAGGAGGGAGGCGAAGGAGCGAAGGAAGGAAGAAGTAGAAAAAATAAAGGGAGGTGGCGGAGCAACAAGAAAGGCAGAGGATGGAGGGAGGGGATGAAGATGAGAAAAGTGTGACCAAGGTATGTAAATCGATCCTGTCTGTCATGATTTACTGTGATAGCAATTACTATGTATAGCAATTACTGTGAATGATTTACTGTTATAGGTATGATTACTGTGATAGTGATTACTATGTATAACAATTACTATGTATAGCGATTACTGTAATGATTATTATTTATAGCGATTACTGTGTACAACGACGTGCAGAAGTACAAATGAGACTATATTATAATTGCTATGAATAATATGCTATTTTATATTACAGGAAGGTCAGAAGAGAAGTAGAGCACCAGGTGAAAAGCTCAGAGAGCGGTGTCAATGGCCTGTAGTTCTGTCATGGTATGAACAACTGAGTGAATATCAGAAGGATCGATTGCGAAATATGCACTTCGACGACCTTCTAGACCAACATTATTTTGAAACGTGCTGGAACACCATGACCCACCTGGTAAATAAGTGGAATCATCAGACGAACGATTCCAGTTTGATTCTTTTGAGATCACCATAACTCTATAATATGTGGCGCGGATTACTGGTCTTAAGTGTCATGGAAGTGCTGTCCTATTACTGGATTCAAACTATAATGCAAGGGAAAGGTGCACGATCCTTCTAGGAATGTCGATGGACGACTGAAGTCAATGTATTTATGGTGGAAGCAATTCAACATCGATGAAAGTTTCTTTCCGTAATAAATGGGAAGGTCGGTCAACTACATGTACATCTGAAAGAGCTGACCAAGAGTTGTGCGTCTTTCTTCTTTATTTTTTTGGACTTACTTTATTTTCTGATTTGTCTGATTTGGGGATAAGTTACCTGTGGCTGCAGTTCTTGGAAGACTTAGATGAAGTCGACAACTATGCACGGGGTGCTGCTATGCTCGCGCACTTGTACAATCAACTTTACCGTGCGAGTAAGGGTACAAAAATCATCGCAGGGTTTTGGCCATTTGTCCAAGTAATTGTTTATTATATATTTTGTAGTTGTAGACTAAGATCGTTGAAGGTTATAGTCTTAATAATATATTGATTTTGTAGGCCTAGTTGTGGGAGCATATTGTCGCCTTACGTCTTCAGTGTGGCCCTGCGATGTGTGGTTTTTCAAAGATCGGCCGGTGGGCTAGAATAAATGTCAAGGAAGATAATGCCAAATTTATTTTAGACGGACTGCAATTAAATGAGGTAAATGGTTTAAAATCATTTACAATTGTTTTAGCATTTATCATTCATTAGTATAAATCATTGAAATGTTTAGCATTCTTAAGTAATCATCACTGCAGGATTTTGTATTCCTTAGTACAAATCGTTATCGCTTTAGCATTTAATTTTTAGTACTGTAAATCATTGTAACCGTTTGCATTCTTAAGTAATGATCGTTGCAGGATTTTGTATTCTTTAGTATAAATCGTTATCCCTTGACCATTTAACTTTCGTTAGTGTAAGTCATTATAATCGTTAGCATTCTTAATAACAGTTGCTGTAATATATTTAGCACTCATTATTATAAATTATTTTAATATTTTGCATTCATTAACATGAATAATTATCTATGCCTAAACCATAATCTTCAATGTACAGGTTATGTGGAGATCGTATGAAGATGGGGAGGATGAGAACCAAGAGGTTGTTGCTGAGGCTGCGAGACTGTCTGACTACGATATTTGGCTGTTTAGCAATTATGAAGTCGAGTTGCAGGATGGTAGTCGAGTTCTCCTACAATCTGGCTTGGGACAGTCTATCCCAAAGAAGCTTGTGAAAGTGAGAAATAAGATGAATAGTGGTGAGGCCAGGAACGTGAATTGACACAAATGCTACACAGAATAATTGGATAGTTGGAATAAAGGAGGTGTTTGTGCTATAACGTATAATTATAAAGAACGACAATATGATCCCAACTATTTTCAAAAATATTGGGAACCCATGCGTCGAAATCTAAAGATTGAGAATATTGAGAACTCATGCGTCCCTCCTGTCCCCCATCATGTCGTCTCCCAGCATAGAAAACACGTCCATCGTCTCCCTCCGGCTACAACAATGATTACCTCAATTGCAGTACATGTTGAGGAGCGAACACAACTCACAAAAGAGAAGGTAGTCTCCGCCACAAAGTTCGAGATGTTGGAGAGGGAGAATAAGGACTTACGGAAGCAGGTAAGGAATTTGGGGAGACAAATGCGGTCATAATATGATACACTGGTAGAGATGATGATCAGTGTTTATAATAAGATCGAGGGAACCATGAGGCCACCGATGATAAAGAGTCCACCAAGAAAAAGAAAGAGACGATTTGTATGTCATAGTCCATCTGAGTCATCAAGTGCCACTGAATAAACGATAGCGATTCTTTTTATTTCGGTAATTATTTATTGTAATTCTATAATTCTTTGTTGTAATTTTATAATTCTTTTTTTTGTAATGTGACATTCTTTAATTGTTTAATTCTTTTTTTAATAAGTGTAACACACAAGTGGCACTGAACATATCATTGTAATGTTCAACTTTCATAAATAAAAGTGATCACGATTTATTTTTTATAAGAGATCGCGATTGGCTTGCAACCAGTTGTATAAAAGATCATAATTTATTTCTTATAGAAGGTGTTCTATCACGACCTGTACAATGATTCATATACAGTACATGTACAACGATTTGCTTGATATCGATTGGCTTGGTACCAATAACGAAACATTCTATAATAGATAGCGATTTATTTTTTAGAAGTGTTCTGACATGATTTGTACAACCAAGGACATAAAGCGGAAACGATTTATCCTATCGCGATTTGATTTTACGAGCAGGTGCAGAATATGGGGAGAAAAATGCGGTCACAATATGTTCGACCTTCATAAATAAAACTTAAAGAACCATTTAGCGTTGTGTACTGTGGAAATTATGATTTACTTTTACGAGCTTTTCAATCGCGTTTAGCGATTTACTTAATGACCGATAAAAGGCTGAAATGGTTTATACGTATGAAGGCTACGTGTTATCGCGATTTGCTTGATACCGATTGTCTTGCAACGAGTTATAATTATTTGTTGTAACGTGATATTTTATAATTATATAATTATTTCTATAACAGATTGCGATTTATACAAAGACTGATTCATAAAAGGCAGAAATGAAAATCAATAAACATATCGACACGATGTTTAAACTTAGTAACGTATAAATCAAGGTAACCACAACCATACAATGGAGGAAACTTTATAATTAAAATATCAATTTCGTTCACAAAGACATAGCGTTTTCACAATAAGTTCAAAACTACAAATTGACGTGATTTACAACATTCATTTAAAAAAAAATTGAGTATTAGTTTAGAACACTTCATGAGCAATGGTTTGACTTAGATATAATACATGACCATCATCATCAAAGAAAACAAACATCATCATCAACATATTTGTCATGAAGTATATCGAAGATTAGGCAGATATTTTTCCAACTGCGAAGGATGGGTTGCGAACGATAGAGGGTCCGACAGTAGGAATAGATCAAATAGATGGTCATCGTCATATACTTCAGTATATCATGCAGAATATCTATGGTTGCTCCGGTATGAGGGCAACGATTGAGGATGATTATGGTCGTTATATTCTACGTAAACTTCAATATACTTCATGACAAATATGCACAGTCGTATGTGTCATGAATATATCGATGTATACATAGAAGATAACCACTATAATCATCATCGAAGATTATCCAGATCTTTCCTCATGGTGTGAAACAACTAGGATATCAACACAGGTAGAATGAACACAGAAGAACAAAGAAGAAAGAAAAATACAAGAGAGAAAAAGAAGAAGAAGATAAAGGCAGAGGAGAAAAAAAGATTGAAGAAGAAGAAGTTGCGTTGCCGCAGAAAAGAGCAAGAGAGGTTAAATAGATTAGGGTTTTAGACCTAGAGAACGGGTCGGGTTGGGTTTTACATAGAACAGGGTATAAAATAGATCTATATTAGGGTTTTACGCACATATACCTCTTCTCTTCTTTTTCTTATGTCGTTCTTTTTTCTTCTCCTTCTTCTTTATTCTTCTTCTTCTTATGTCCGTAACGATTTGTACTATCATGATTTACACAATAACTGATAAAAGGCAAAAAAGAGAAAGAAAAAACAACTCGACACAATGTTTATTGGTAAAGAACAAATCGAGGTAACTTGATAAATATAAATCAACTTACAGCAACATCGATTTAACAATATTATAGTAACAAAGGCAAATCGTTGTGGCAGACATAGACGTCATTGCTTAAATCATGATATTTGCTTTAACGGTCTTCCTATCGTGATTTACACAAACATTGATAAAAGCCTAAAATGATTTATACGTATAAAGACTATATAATAACGCGATTTGCTTGATTTTTATGGTTTGAGATTAGGGTTTAGGGTTTTAGGGTTTTATGTTGTAGGGTTTAGGGTTTTAGGGTTGTATGTTTTTGTGTTTAGGGTTTTATGTTGTAGGGTTGTAGGTTCTTGTGTTTAGGGTTTTATGTTGTAGGGTTTTAGAGTTTAGGGTTTTAGGTTGTAGGGTTTTAAGGTTTAGAGTTTTAAGGTTTAAGGTTATAGGTTTTTGTGTTTATGTTGCAGGGTTTTAGGGTTTTATGTTGCAGGGTTTTAGGTTTTTGTATTTAGGGTTTTAGGTTGTAGGTTTTTGTGTTTAGGGTTTTATGTTGTAGGGTTTAGGGTTGTAGGTTTTTGTGTTTAGGGTTTTAGGGTTTTAGGGTTTAGGGTTGTAGGTTTGTATGTTTAGGGTTTAGGGTTATAGGGTTTTATGTTGTAGGGTTTTAGAATTTTATGTTGTAGGGATTAGGGATTAGGGATTAGGGATTAGGGTTTAGGGTTTTAGGGTTTAGGATGTAGGTTTCAGAGTTTAGGGTTTAGGGTTTAGGATGCAGATTGGGTTTGTATTTCATGACAGCTAAACGGATCTCACAAACAACCCAATCCAATCACTCTCCCACTTCAACCCAACACACAAATCGAGACGTTGTTCAGACTAGATAAAGTAAAAATCGAGGTAACTTCATAAATACAAATCACTTTACAACTTGAGACCGATTTAAGTAACAGTTGCAAATCGATTTATGCTATCGTGATTCACGTTGACGAGCTTTGTCTGTGTGAACGATTTATCCTATCGCGATTTACATAATTACAAATTCATAAAATGCAGAAAAGAAAAACAATAAATAAATCAACACGATGTTTAGACTTAGTAAACTACAAATGGAGACTTAATTGCAAATCAATTTCACTGTAACGATAAGTGCTATCGTGACTTGCTTGATACGTCCTATCACATTGACTAGTTGTGTAAAAGTTAGATAAAACAATGTTTTTTTATTTAATTAATGCGTTATGCAATAAATTTGCATGCAGTTTTTTAAAATGGGTGGTAGGTGAAACAATGTTTTCTTTATATATGAATGACATGTCGCACAAGTTCAGGAGGGTGTCGCTTTGTTTTGCTTCGTAATTAAGGAACAGACGAACCAACGTTTCCTTTATAAACGATGCGTCCATGAAACAAGCATATAACCTGCTTCGTCGCAAAGGGGGTATCGATGTCATGGAAGGAGACAATGACAACTATACGACCAATGATGGCGATAAAGGAGACGATGACAGCTACACGGCCAACGATGGCGATTCAGGCGTATATTGTCTAAACCTCGTGACAAGTTTCTTCAACATTTGCCTCTTTAATGGCGTATATTCGATTTGTGTTGTTTACTGTAGAAAGAAATTTCAATGTCATTTATTGAATATTCTGCTAATGTCAGTGGAACATCCAAAAAAAAGATGCCCAAAAACTCTGCAAAAAGATCCAAGAGAACATCAATCGGCTACAAGATGAATTTGCAGAAGGGAACACTATTAGTAATTTTATACGTATGAAACCACTATCAGTTATATATTTACGTATGCCATGGGTATGTATGTTAACAAGTTCATATTTGTTGCAAACAAACTATATCCAATTTCATCATGTATATTAAAAGCAATGCAACAAACAATACTAGACGCATCGTCACTCCTTATTTCATGGTATATCGGTTATCTTATTTGTTTATTTATTTTTATTTACTCTTGTTGCTTCATGTTTTAACCTTACTATTATCATTGTTTCATTCAACAGACTTACGTCTGCTGAATGCCATACTCCATTAGATTTCAAGATGCACTACCATGCTGGGGTAACGATGATCACTGATGAGACTTTTAGTCAAGTGAAAAGGTAAGTGGAGAAACGACTTGTCCAAGGTTTAGGCCTAACAGTCCTAACACGATTTGTACTATCAATTTGTAAGATATTGTATCAATTTGCAGATATTGATTCCTACACTCTGGCAAACTTCTGAGCATTGGGTCTTATACATGATGGATTTACGGGAAAAACAAGTATGGTGCTACAACTCATTGGACTTTCACACTGATGTACAACGTGACATTGTGCATTTGGTAAGTTTCTATCTATAAGTGTATCGTATCTTGTACGGTAGCCCATAATTTACTTGATTTTGTATTAACCACAGGAGGGATTCATCAAAGATGTTTTGGGTGTTGACATTGGCGAGTGGAGCTTATGCTATGCACATCATGCTCCTTTACAAAATAATGACATCAATTATGGCATATTTGTAATAAAGTATATTGAAGCAATATACAATGGACAAGAACCTGATTTCGCCGTTGTATGCTCTACACTTAAATATGTTTTATTATCCTCTATTATTGGAGACTCAATTTATATATTGGTGTGACATTACTTTTTTGTTGCAGGATAATATACCTAGATTCTGCACAGAACTATGCAAAAAATTGACGGAGTTTCTAATTGCGGAAGAAAAAAAAACTCATCCGGCAAGAATACTTAGAAGGCAACGAACAATGCGACCCCTCCAAGAGTAATATGATGTACAAAGATTTCTAACAGATTTTGTAGACTGTGTATACAAATTTTGTATACAAATTTTGTAAGACTGTATACAAATTATGTAAATCTCTCTGGGTTGAAATAAAATTTCAATTTTACTAAACACGCGAATAAGTTGGACTCTTATTTGTAGCAAAGGCAAATCGTTGTCTCCGACATAGACGTCATTTTGCAAATTTCAATTTGTCCTATCGCGATTTGCTTTTGCAAACTTTGTCTATGTGATCAAATTGTTGTAATGTTCTCCCTTCGTAAATAAAAATCGTAAAAGATATTAGCGTTGTGTACGATGAATAAATCGTTGGAATGTTTGCCCTTCGTAAATGAAAATCGTAAAAGCGATTAGCATTGTATACTGTTAACAAATCATTATAATGTTTCTGAATTTGTACCCTATGTCTCTATGACTCTGATTGCTGGATGTTTCTGAATTTGGCATCATTTTCAATGAACGTTTGTTGAATTTCACTAATCATCATCCTTAATCATGTATAATTTATGCATAATTTTGTACAATTTGTATGCATGATTTTGTGCAAAATGAGCATTAAAAACCAATGTTTGACTAATGTTTGGCATGGTCCTGCAGGGTACTTATTGATTTCAATTAAAGAGAAAAATAAATAAGTTTGGACCCATTTGAGTTTTTAGAAAAGTTTGGTTTTTACTAACAAGTTTTTAGAAAATAGTTTTTGAAAAATAAGGTTTTATGAATTTGTTGATAAATAGTAAACTGTTTTAGAAAAAAATGCTTTGTCTAAGTGAACGATACGTACCATCGCGATTTACACAATGATGTCTGAAGGCTACGTGCTATCGCGATTTGCTTTTACGGGCTATGTCTATGTCAACGATATTTTCTAATCACTTTTACAGGCGATTGAGGTTGAGGGTTTAAGGATTTTGGGTTTTACTTCAACGATACAAAACAAGTTAACTTATTAAATACAAATCGATTTCATTCACAAAGACAAGCAAAGATATATCGTTCTCACCGTAACTTTGTAACTATAAATCCACACGATTTACATGATTTACAACCACATTCATATACAAAAAATATTAGTATTTAGGTACAATATCTATGAAAGAATATTTCTGACAAACACATATCTATCTTTTAGAGACTCCCATTTTTACAGAAGAGATCACCAAAACATTCATATCGTTCATCGTCGAGTCCATTTCCTACTATAAAGTGATTCTATATGCAACTTAGGATATATCCTCTTCAAGAAAATGAGCTCATTAGTGATGGCATCCCACTATACCATTTTTCTCGGACTGAGGCTGATTCTTAGAGACTCTAGCATTGGTGCACTCTTGACAATATGCTTCACAACTTAAGCTCAGGCATTGTTCCCTTGAAGGAGCCGAGGAGCTACATGATAAATCACTTTTATGTATTTGTCATGAAGTATATCGAAGATTAGTCAGATATTTTTCCAACTATGAAGTATGGTTTGCGAATAATAGAGGGGATTGACATTAGGACTAGATCAAATAGATGGACATCAACATCACCCCCTGTCTATCATGCAGATAACCACCATAATCATCATCAAAGATTATATAAATCTTTCCTCACGTCGTGAAACAACTACGTTATCAGCATCAAACCCCATCTATCAAGCACAGGTAGAATGAACACAGAAGAACAAAGAATAAAGAGAAATACAAGAAAGAAGAAGAAGAAAGAAAAGAAGAAGAAGACGAAGGCGGAGGAGAAAAAAGAAGAAGAAGCTGCCCTGCTGCAAAAAAAAAGAAGGAAGAGAGGTTAAATAGATTAGGGTTTTAGACCTGGACAATGGGTCGGGTCGGGTTGGGTAGGGTAGGGTTTTATATATAGATCTATATTAGGGTTTTACATTTTGCAGGGTTTTACGCACGTGTACACAGAGCAAAAAAGATTTATATCATGATTTACACAATGATTGATAAAAGATGAAAAAGAGGAAGGAAAAATGAATCGACACGATGTTTATTGCTAAACTACAAATCAATTTATAACTTGATACTGATTTAATAACAGTTGCAAATCGATTTCACTGTAACGATTTGTACAGTCATAGACATAAAGCAGAAAAGATTTGTTCTATCGCAATTTGCTTTTACGAGCTTTGTCTATGTCAACGATATGTTATATAGCGATTTACATAATGACTGATAAAAGAAGAAAAAGAGGAAGGAAAAATAAATTGACACGATGTTTATTGGTAATCTGCAAATCGATTTACAACTTGATACCCGTTTAAGTAACAGTTGCAAATCGATTTCACTGTAACGATTTGTACAACCACAGACATAAAGCGGAAAAGATTTGTCCTATCTCGATTTGCTTTTATGGGCTTTGTCTATGTCAATGATATGTTATATAGCGATTGACACAATGACTGATAAAAGAAGAAAAGTGAAAGAAAAAACAAATTGACATGATGTTTATTAGTAAAATACAAATCGATTTACAACTTTGATACCAGTTTAAGTAAGAGTTGCAAATCAATTTTATTGTAACGATTTGTACAGCCATGGACATAAAGCAAAAAAGATTTGTCCTATCGAAATTTGCTTTTATGGGCTTTGTCTATGTCAATGATATGTTATATAGCGATTTACACAATGACTGATAAAAGACAAAAAAGAGGAAGAAAAAAAAAAATCGACGCAATGTTTATTGGTAAACTACAAATCAATTTACAACTTGATACTGGTTTAAGTAACAATTGTAAATTGCTTTCACTGTAACGATTTGTACAACCACGGACATAAAGCGAAAAAGATTTGTATCGCAATTTACATAATGACTGATAAAAGACGAAAAAGAGGAAGAAAAAACAAATCGATATGATGTTTATTGATAAACTACAAATCTAGGTAACTTGATAAATAAAATTCGACTTACAACCAAAATTCTTTAAGTTTCATAGAATAACAGTTTTTGTCCTATCACGATTTGCTTTTACGATTTATACATGTGAATGATACATATTACAACGATCGAACATGCAGGAAAGACAATCAAATACAATTATGTAGCTCAAGAATTCACACGCAATTCCTGTGTTGCATTGCTCGTATTTGAATTTAACTGAGCCTGTCATGAAATAGAATAATATAAGACACTATATTGAGTTTAACAAGAAATGCAAACATACTCCCAACATTGATTACATACCAAAAGACTTGTAAAACTGATGTCTTTGTTCCACTGAAACTGGTCAAGAGGATTGAAGGCCACAACGTTGGAGTGCACGTCTGTAGGGTATTGCTGCATGTTGAAAATTACACAAGTTAGATATTGCTAAGTTGCACGTAATGCAAAATACTTGGGAAGCAATATAATAATGTATTACATACCACTTCATATGCAGGTCTTGGTTGCTTTTGCTTAGGGGTTGGTTGTTTCTTAGACCTTTTCTTGCCAACTAATTCTAGTGCACCCTTTGTCCTTTGTCGACTACGATCAGAGGCAGGTTTCCTTTTAAAACCCTTTGCTTGGTGAATATTTCCATCATAATCTACAACATTGACTCCTGATTTATTGAAGATGATGTTTACGGTTCGACGCAACTTCTTATACAGGTCAGGAGAAGCATGATTTTCACATTCGTTGTTCGCTCCCATTTTCTTAGAATGCTCTTCATGAGCTATAATGGACTGATGGTGAATTAGTTGTACATTTTCAAGTAAGTTCCTTGACACTTTTCTCATGCATATGTAGACTTCTTCACTTTTCGATGCCAAATTTGCAACATGCATAAGTGCCCTACATAGTTGTTGGTAATGAAAGGCTATGTGACACTTCTCATCAACACCAGATGGACTGACATTATCTCTATCCCGCAGTTCAATCTTTGCTTATCTCGTTCATCTTCGCATTAAATATGACTCAGGTATTTTTTATATTTTCTCTTGATTAAGTGCCTTTAATGCATGATGACATAAAATACCTTTGAATTCATACATTTTATACGTACATTCAACTGTTCTGTTGTCAACATTGTATGTAACATGTGCTTCTTGCCTTTTCAGATGCTCTTCGCTCTCTCATACAATACAATATTTATGCATATTCTCGCTTTGCATACATTCTCCTATGTTGCAGTTTATGACCAGTATAACCTCATTCCTAATCCATTCAAATACACTTAGTGTATATAGATTTGCAGGTCGCATCAATATTTTCATGCCCAAAGTTACAGGGTGTGTGTTGAAGCATTTCACATCTTGTTCAAGCTCATTCTGTCTAAGACCGTAAACAAATAATTTATATTGTTCCATGAAGCAAAATATTGTTAAACATGAATACAAGGTTTTCTTCAGTGTGACATGCATAGATTAAGCTCTTTGTGTGCTTATCATACCTGCACAAAAATATTGTCTTCCATATGTCAATGCCCACTTCTCTTTGTATGCATATAGATTTTCTAACCACACACAGTCTTCAAGGTCGTACATCTGAATCATTTCCTCCCAATCAGACATAAAGGTGACCTCATCTACGCTCTCAAGTACACACCTTGTAAACTTTTTATCAAACCCTGTCTTCTGATTAAATATGTGTCTTATGTTCTTTGCTGCATTTTGAAAGATATGCCACAAACAGAGGCGATGATGTGCATCTGGCCATACATGAGACACTGCAGTCACAATTGCGTGATCACCATATGTAAGTATAGCTTCAGGGTGCTTCTCATGCATTGTCTATGTAAATACTCTGAACAATCACTCAAAGCTTTCCTTGGTCTGGTTATACAAAAAAACGTCGCCTAATATACAACTTTGTGAGTGATGGTTTACTCCGAAAAACTGCGTAAATGGCCACTGTTCAATATTAATATTCACTGTTGTATAAAAAACAAGCACATCATTGAAGCATTCATAATCTACTTTTGACTTTGAATCTGCCCAAAACATATTCACAGCATATCCATTTTCATTCAGTTGCATTGCACCAAAGAAACCAGGGTCATTGCTTGATTTATTCGGTAAGTAATCAACCAAAGAACACATTTCTCTTTTCTTCATATTATCTGTCATCTTCCTTCTCAAGTGGTTTCTTAGATCCATAGGTGTGAATGAAATATTCTTGCGACCACTATCTATGTGCACGCACAAATTGTATGTCTTCCTTGGTGCAAGGTCGGCGCTATCAGTTATTTCAACAATTGTAATATGCGCATCAGTTACTTTACGATGTGACCTTAATATAGGACTCATATGTGAAGCTGCTAATTCATGGTTATGATCATTGATTAAAGTACGAACTATGTATTTCCCATTCAAAAGTCTTCTTAATATCATTCTCGTTGGACAACCACATCTTGAATCTGGCTTGCTCCTTGTTGAATTTTCACTTGACTTCTTCCAACCTTTCTTAGAACAAACATATGTCTTTCTCACCACGACATCCTGTGCATTTTTTGACCAAGAATACCTTCTAACACTGAAACCAAGTTTTAAGGCATAATCATTGTAAAATTTATATGCAACTTCCTCATTATTAAACTGCATTCCTTCTACGAGAACAGAGTCAAGTGTACTATCATGTACATTCCTAGTACCTGCACCTTTATCAAGTGTATTGTCATGATCGTCTACCTCATTATTGAATTGCATTCCTTTTGTTGGAAGATTCAAGTCAAGAGTGAATCCAATGCCTGCACCCTTCTTATCATGTGCATTATTAGTGCACATGTTCACTTCTTCAGGTACGTCATTAGTACAAATATTCACTTCTCCATAACTTTTCACTAATTAAGATACATCTTCACTACAACCAAATGATAAGCTCACCATTGTCATAAGTAAGATATCAATTTGTGTTAGCTACCACATACATTTACTACGATTTACTCAAGAGGCATATAACAACAAATACATATTAGTTAAGCAAGTCAAAGAAACGATTGAATGAATCACAGTATTTGCTTATACTACGCATCGAGTTGTTATTTACCATGCCAATAAAAGAAACGATTTAACGTATATGTGTTGATGATAGCGATTCATGTGAGAGCGATTTAATTATATATACGAAGCTGTGAAGCGATTTCAATAGAAATCACTCAGCAATTTGAATACGCAAATCGCCACCGCAGGCGCGCAATAATGTATTTCCGCATGCACACATTTTTAAATCATACTATAAATATCTTACAAATCGATACTAGAAAACACATAATATCTTACAAATTGATATACATATCACATAATATATTACAAATTGATACGAAAATTCAGCATAATGGCTTATAAATCAAAACTACAAAATAAATAATATCTTACAAATCGATATATATATCGCATAATATATTACAAATCGATAAAAAAAATCAGCATAATAGCTTACAAATCGATATTAACAAACAATATAATTTCTCACAAATCAATATTATGTTACTACAACCACGATTTGTGTTACATTGCATATACTGAGTGAATGGATGATACCGAATAGGGTAGAGCCCCTTCCTCGCTTCTGTAAACAAGCATTCTTATCAACAGGTCCGACAACCCTACAAATATCTTTCATTTTCCAACCAGCGAAAATACATCCACCTGCAATAACAAAACGCCTTAATGACACTCATGATGACATATGTTCTTTAACAATAGCATGCTGACATGGAAAGGTACTCAGGATGCCTTAATGGCACTTCTTGGAATGTTTGTGCGTTGCTTTTTTCCATACTGCCTAACAAAAATAAAGAAAAAGAGAAGACTGTAAAAAGAGATGATTGACAAATGCCCCTATGATGATCACCAATGATCGAACCAATCGATCAATTTATAGTTATCTCCACGAGGTAGGAACGACAAGGCGAAAACCTAGACTCAGGACGATGGCAAAGGGTGCTCCGGAGGTAGCAAACGACGACAAAGGGTGCTTCGATGGAAGCAGATGACAGTAAAGGGTGTGCCATCAAACGAAGCTCCGGTTATAGCAGATGGTGCATCATCAAAGGGTGATCCACTGGCAGCATAGGAGTTTACTGCTTAGGGAAAAAATGGAACGTTTGGACTTTTTGAAGAGTTAAGATCAGAACTCCCTTTTCTAGATGGAGGTCATTTTTGTCCTTTTCTCGTACCGTCGTTTCATGGCGAGAATGGTGCAAAAAGGGTACTTAAGTCTTTGCAATCGCACGAGACTCCGATGCTAAGTGATGCTAACACACACGGGGATACGAGCCCCACATGCTTATATACATGGCACTCATTCGAACCCCCTAACACGCACTATAGAAAATTGTGCATCTTCAGGCGAGAACACACAACATCCTCCCGAGTTTTGGTATCATGAACGGGTTGCAAACGAGTTCGATTCGACCAACAATAGTGCACCAATGTAATACCTTGTTCAGATTTGATCGTTGATGTAAAGCCTCGGATTTCCAAAACAAACCTAAGTTAAAATTTTCATGAATTTCTTTTTTTTTTCTTTACAGTGAAACTTAGAAAAGCTTTTAGCAGCAGAATCAGACGATAATGAGTCATCAGTTTTAGAAAGCTTTGGGCACATCACAGGTATGTGGCCAAGCACCCCTTGACGACCAAGGTGTTCCATTTATCAAAACCACTTATTTATTACAAACATAACTACTTAGAAAAGCAACACGGGTTTAATAAAAGGAAACAATACAACTCTATCTAGAGAAACCCTGAAACTCGATGCCGCCCTGCTTCGCATATTGCAACGCACGTCCAACACTTAAAATCCCCAAGAAACAGGGTTAGAACCACTAATGGTTTGGTAATAAAGCAATCACATATCCATTCAACTCAAGTAAATATATTGACCATTCATGGTCACAGTTAGGGATGGCAGTGGGGCGGGGTGGAGGACAAGGTCTCCACCCCCGTCCTGCCTCAAGATTAGAACCTCCACCCCCGCCTTCATCTCCATTTCATGTCCTCCATCCTTGGTTCAAACGGGGATGAGGCGGGGTGGGGCGGGGCTATTGCAAGGAAAAGTGGCGGGGACGGGGATGAGGCGGGGATCGGGGCAGGGCAGGGAAAAGTGTACATCCATCCCCGCCTCCATCCCCAAACAGGGATGGATTTTAACCTTCGTTCCCACCTCCACCCCCATTTCATACCCTTCATCTTCAGTCCAAACGGGGCAAGGCGGGGCCCTGTTTTCCCCCGGTCCATTGTCACCCCTAGTCACAGTTCGCAATAACGACGCTCAAGTCTCCATGACTTGGCGTAGATCGCAAGAGCCTCCTCAGGGCTATGAGTTGAACATTCGCTTAAGTCTTCATGACTTAGCTTGAGCCTCTTCAAGACTGTGATTTGCATCTCTCGCTCAAGTCTGCATGACTTAGCGCAAGCCTCTCTAGGGCTGTGTTTAGAATATCATGCTCAAGTCTTCATGACTTAGCATCGACCTCTTCAGGGTCTCAAAGGGACATCGAACTCAAATCTTAATACTTGGCACATTCGTATCTCACGAATCTAAGAGCAAGCTTCTCGAGCTTTGCTTAGTCGTGCAGATACAACACGGGTCTTTGTCCTATCGGTCTAGTAGTATACCGATCATGACACCTTGCTTAAGGTTATGTAGGACTTCATACAACAACGTCCATTCACTCATACATTCAAGTATCGTTGAATTTAAGCTAATGCATTGTTTCGATATTAACCCCTCCCCCTGGTACTTAAGGGAGGTATTTGTGTAGTCATCAACACGACATTCTGGGGGTTGATTATTCCATGTATTTTAGATACCCCAGAGGCCTATTGACCCCACCCCCTAGTCGGACGATATGTTCAATACTAGAAGAAGTCCCTATTAGGTATTCAGATGCATCCTGCTACTGCAGTAGTTGGGTTCAATCCTTAGATATTTAAGGATAACCACGACTTCAATGCCCCTGAGTGACCGAGGTCATCGTGAACTTTATCAGGTTCAAAGTTAACATACATCACTCATGGTTATACCATTACCGTCAACCTCGGTGAGAAAATTTTAAAGGGGTCTGCTAATTTTACCAATTATCTTGTCGGACATTGCATGCCTATAGGACAACTGTTGAGGAGATGTACCCGACCCCATTCAGTATGCCCCCAACATGATCATCAACCGTGGGGTCTTTTTGTTTTATTCATATGCATGTTGGACTCTACTCTCGGCACTGCGGCCATCACGAGCATCTCACCTCTTCCGAGTGGACAATGTACTCTGGCTCTGCAGCTCTTACGAGTCTAGTTGCATATCAGTCATTCAATGAGTATGCATATGACATCTCAATGGATCAACTACTCGGTGTATATCATCGCAACAAGCACTTAGCCTAGTCAAGGCGCAACCACTACTCTGGTGCAACGACCCTTACGAGTAAGGTGCCCTCACAGGCAACAGGGAGATGAGCGATTCTAGCATCGTTCCAACAACTAACATCATCATGCCATTCAACTGGCTTCGACATCTCTTCTGCCAGCCAATTCGCCAACACTTCCCCTGCTTCAACGACAGGAGTGCGATAAACCTTTCTACGTTATAGAAAGTACTGAGGGCATATGGACAACACCTCTTCTGTATGATAGAGTAACATGCTCTGTTCTTTCTGAGCTTCTTCAGAAAATTCTGCAGCACTTCCTCTCTTTAACTGAGAAAGCATGCGTTTCTTTTAAGCTCGGTGAGCATCTTTTCAGAATTTTCAGCAACACTTCTCCTCTTTGACGAGGAAATGGCTACACTTTAACTCAAGAATGGATGCGTACCGTTGTGCATACTTTGCATCCATCAATGTTTATTGGAACCTTGGGCCATAGCCATGCCATACGTAAATGACTTAGTCTTTACGAAAAAATAGTTTTGCACAAAGGCGAAGCTTTTTCAATTGGGGCTTCATTCATCAAGTAAAATCTTGATTGAGGAGCAGTAATGAAATCACATTGGCGATTTAGAGTTGATCTCCATTTGAACACTCACTTACGTGCCATATATTTAGTATAAGCAAAAGTCTGTGCCTTATATAGCGGCGATGTAAAGTAGTGCATCTTATAGGGATCCGATGGAGAAAATCAAATGAAATATCCTACTGAAGCAAATATATATATATATATATATATATATATATATATATATATATATATATATATATATATATATGCAGAAATCAGGAGCCTTGGCATCATTCAACGCGATGTCAAGACAAAGTGCATAATCGAAAATTGAAAAAAGCAGGGATGTGATCATTGTAAAATTTTTCCTTTTCCTTTTTCTCTCTTTCCTCTTCTTTTTCCTTTCTTGTCTTTTTCTCTTTTTGAAGGGAAAAATAAAAGAAAGAAAAAAGAAAAGAAAAAAAGAAAAGAAACTCTTTTGCAAGGTCTCACTTGACCTTTATTTGAAAAGATTTTGAAATTTTAACTCACCTCCATTTTGAAAATTTTACAGGAAAATGGAGAGATGAGATTTGCTCGTTGGTATGAGGTTCAACCGTTCCTGACACCTTTACCAGGGATAATTAAACCAATGATCGAATTAATGCCTTTTGCTTTGCCTGAATTTGTCTAAATGATCAAATTAATGCCTTTTGCCTTGCCTGAATCATGCTTGTGCAATGAAAATGCAAAGATGTATGCTTTTGAGAAGATGCTTCAGAAATTTTGGACTTTTCCAAGTGACTTTGAAATAGGTTTTGAAAATATCTTTGAAGAAATGATTCAAAAATTGAACTTGATTTGAAAAACTGAGATTTGAATCTACACTTGGAATTTGAAGTGAATTTAAGATTTTTGAAAAAGGAGATTTGAAATTCTGAAGTTGAAATAATCAAAGATTGAGATAGATTGATTTTTGAATCGAAGAAGGAAGATTTGAAAAGGATGAAATTTGAAACTTGAAGTGAAATCTTGAAAATGGAACTTGAAAATAAGAGTTGAATTTGGAATTGATACTGAAATTTTGAAATGAAATTAGAAATTGGAATTAGAAATAGAATTTGAAATCAGAATGGAATTTCAAAGTTTAATTGAACTTTTAAATTGGAATATTGAATTGATTTTGAAATTGAATTTTGAACTTGAAAATGAATTCAAAAATTGAAATTGTATTTAGAATCTGAAATTGAAGTTGGACTTGTAATTCAAAGAATGAATTTAAAACTTAGAATTTTAGAGAAATAAACTTTGAAAATAGAATTTGAATTCAGACTTGGAATTTGAAACCACGATGGAATTTGAAAACTGAATTGAATTTGGAAATCTTGAATTGATTTTGAAATTTACTTTGAAATCAAGATAGAATTAGAGAAAATCGTTTTAGAAACTCAGAGTTAATCTCAAAATTTGAGTTGAAATCTCAAAATAAATTTCAAAACTTTGATTTAAAGTTTGAAATAAAACTCAGGATTTGAAATGGATTTTGAAAATTTGAAATGGAAATAAAGAATTTGAATGAAATTTTGTGGTTAAAATATGAAATTTAGAAATGAGAAATGAGAATTGGAATTTTAAAACTGAATGGATTTGAGAGTAAAAGAATAAATCTGAATTTATAAATGAAAGTTGAAAATGATTTTGAATTTAGAAAATGAAAACTGAGTTGTTGAAAGATTTCAAAAATCACTTGGAATTTGGAAAATAACTGGAAAATAATTCGAAAAGGAATGCAATTCTATCCTAAATGACGAATGCTTTGAAATTTGTTTAAAGATTGAAATTTAAAAGCAAAATTCATTCTTTAATAAAATTTAAATGAGATTAAGTCATAATACATTCATGACTATGGTCACAAATATATTATAATATAATCTTTATTTAAATTATGATAAAAAATAAAATAGATTTTGTGCATCTATAGGATTTAATATAAAATTAACTTTTAATATATCCATGACTATGGCCACAAATATATCTCAAGATAATTTATATCTTAAATTCTGGTAGAGGAATAAAAGTTTTTTTTAGAAAAATATGATGATTTTCAAAAGAGACCTAAGTGGAGGTCAAATGTTATTCCATAAAAGATAAAAATCTTAAGTATTGTTCACATTTTGACTATGACCATAAATGTGAATCATTTACTTAGAATTATTTACCTCTTATTAGAAAGGTGCACGTGCCATTCGTGTCTCACCATTGTAGATTTTTTGAAATAAAAGTAAAAAATGAGATGAAATATGGAATTTATGAGAATTACATGCTCATACATTTTATTCTAAACTGAAAAGTAAGAATTCTCATTAATATCAACTTATTACAATTTTGAATTGAAATTGAAATATAAAATTCCTAATATAAGAAAAAAGAATTTAACATTTTTACATCTTTCCTGGAAAACAGAGTTAGCATAAGATAATAGAAAAATATAGATAAAAAATGCAAATATCATATTGAAATTAGAGATGCATAGGATTGTGCCTATTCTAATGAAGAAATGAATGTGCAAGTGGTCATGCTTATATTAATGATGAAATGCACATGTACACACCTTATGAGAATATATATATATATATATATATATATATATATATATATATATATATATATATATATATATATATGAGCACATATATGTAATATCTTAGGCTAGTGAAAACCTATATATGAGAAGGCGTATGCAATGCCTTAGGCTGAACAAAAATCTATATGTATTTGCCTAATGTGTTATGTTTATGCAAATGAAGGAAGCACGTATGAAAATGCATATGCAATGTTTATGCCAATGAAGAGGGGCATGAGATGACGCTTAATTAAATTTTTCCTTGCTTTAAGATATGCATCTTCAACTACGGTCTTAAGATGAGTTAACTTGACTCCTAGGTGTTCAAATTACAGAAACAAGTTGTTCGCATGGACACCAGAGAAAACACATACTGTAGACCATCTACTGCAAAGGTTATGAAGAAATACTAATAGTCAGAGCAAACAGTGACTGCTTTGATGCAACAAGACCTCGGTTAGAGTAGGCAAATGCACACACAAGCATTGTTAATGTAATTTTGACATGTCAACATGAAAGATTGATGAGATCCTAATTGAATTATTACCTGTTGATACCCTGCAGCTGCTAGTAACAACTCCTTTCCAAATATATGCAAAAGCGAGGAAAAAGAAAAAAAAAAAGAATCTCTGCAATTGATGAGGCACAACTCAGCAGAAATCAATGTCACTGATGACAACCAGCTGATGACAGAGACCTGATTTGATCTCTGCTCAGCATTTGGACATGCTACAACCATGAGTTAATGTAGAGATGTATATAGGTTATGAATTGAGATGCAGAAGTGTACATAGCTACGCACTAGGATACAACATTAATGAAAAATCATCTACATATGTGGCGCATGTAATGAGCCAGGTATGCACAAGATAATATGCATCACTGATGAATGTAAAAGACAACTAGTCATCGTGGATCAAAGCAACATTAGTTGCAGGGAATTGAAAATACAATAGGTGCTACGTGTAATGCTGTGTGCAGGTAGTGCATAGGAAGTGAAAATGCGGCAAAAATGAATAGTGATATACTTAATGTAAGTGCAAAGTGACAGTGGAGTGTTGTAGAGTGGAATACTGCACATCGAGATCCAATTTCAACTTGATTTTGCAGCAAGTCATAACCAGATGGTGAATCAACAAGGCACCTTGATTTCAGCAAATCTAAACTTTACAACAACTAAGTCTGAGTCAATCAAGGCACTTGGTTTTAGCTCAGCGGATCATGTACTTTCCAGCCTAATTTAATTTCCCAGTGGCAGAATAGATGCTCAACATTAAATCAGGAATCAGATTTTGAATTAGTTAAGCAACAATATTTTGTAGTACATCAATATACATGGAATTTGATGGGATGAGTGTATACACAGTGGAGTGAGTGAAGGTATGTGTAAACACCTCAAATTTTCCTCATCCATTCCAAACACCCCTCTCTCACTAATGCCAACCCTGGTTGGTCAGTATAGGAGTCTAACCCCAAGTTTGTCTCAGTTTAAATACCATTTTATCCCTTTTTACTAAGAAAATTACTATTTTACCCTTGGGTCATCCCCCACTCTTGTTGATGTCAACCCTGGTAGGTCAGTATAGGAGTCCAACCCCAAGTTTGTTCTAATATAGGTGCCATTTTAACCCTTTCATTAGGAAAATTATCATTTTACACCTAGGTCATCCGAGATCTCTGTTAGTCAGAGTCAGCCAAGCTCATTCTTAAGCTCAGAACAGTTAGAATGTCAGTCATTTCTGGCTCACCTGAGCTCACGATGTGCAGATTATATTCATTTCTGATCATTCTTGTCAAAATGGATTCATTTCCTCAGAAATGAGCTTATTTCTAACTCGAATCCAAACCAATTGTCTCTGAGTCTGTCATTCCTAGTCAATCCTATCTCTCTGAGTCTAGCTTGAGCTCACCAGGAGTTCAAGCGCTCCAGTTTCAGTTCAAATTTATTTCTTATTGTCCCAAAGTTCATTTTAGCCTATTTTAGCTCATTTTAGCAGAAATTGAGCTAAATCCAGTCATTTGAGCTAGTGTTTGAGCTTCAATTTTAGTTCTATTCAGTATTACTGATCTTTGTTTCTGCTCAAACCCGGTTCTTGTTTATAACTCACTTCACTCCATAGATCATTTCTCACCATTTCTCTGAAAATGACACCATTTCTCGACCATTTAGTCTAGGAGTTTAGTTGAGCCAATGTCTTGTCAGTTCATTTGAGTTCTGAAACCCTAAAAATCAGTTCATTCTAGTTCAAACCCCAGTTTTCAATGTCACTCTTGGCCCTGCAGGGACAAAAAAACTATTTTTTGAACCATTGTGTTCATTTTTATCAAATTTATCACTTTTACACTGATACAACAATCAATCAGGGTCTAATATCTAAAATCCTTCATCTAGGGTTTTGCATTTTGCATGACATTTCATATCATTTTTAATCATTTCTTATCGCTTTCCATCATTTCATATCATTTCATTACATCCTATCTCATTTTCGAGATCCAGAACTCAAATTTTAAAAATTCCAACCCAGATTTGAATTTTAAAGCTTTTTTAAATCAATTTCGAACCCTAGGTTTTCAAAATTGATATTTTACCCCCAGGACTCTAAATTTTAAAATATTTCCCTTAGAAAACAATCTGGATTCCTTTCAAACTTGATTTTTAAATTGGATTTGCTTTGCAAAGGGGTATGAAATTTTAAGCCTTGAGTTTTATTTCAAAAGTGCCAAAATCTCGCATTTAGTCCAAAATTCTTTCTAAAATTTTTTACAAAATTGTTCTACCCCCTTTGGGTTTTCAAATAAATTTTGAGATCATATGTGGGCCCATGTCAATGTGGCGCCACACATTTTTATTTTTCTTATTTATTCGTTATTTCATTCCCTCTAGAAAACGTGTGGGCCCACTCCCATGTGGCGCCACACTTGAAAAAAAAAATTCAAAGTCCTCATGCTCTCCTTTTCCATTATTTTTTTTATTTATTTTAATTTTTTTAGCATAGGTGGAGGAGGTGGACCCCACAAGGGGGTCAACCCCCCCTTTCTCTCTCTCTCCTTCCTTTCCCTTCTTTCCCCTCTCCTCTTTCTTTCCTTCTTCTTTTCACTCTCTTTTTCCTTTCCTTCCTCTCGTCTTTTCTTTCCTTTCTTCCTTTCCTTCTTCTTTCTCTTTCATTTTCTTTCTTTCCTTTCTTCCTTCCTCCTTGCCGCCAGCCCCTCTTCCTTTCTTCATTCCTTCTTTTCTTCTCCTCTTCTCTTCTTTCCTTTTTCCTTTCTTCCCCTCTTTCCTTTCTTCTTGCCTTCCTTCTTCCCCCTTTCTTGCTCTCTTTCTAAAACACAAACAAGACCCCATGGCTGGCTATCTCCTCTCTCATTCACGCATATTCACTTTGGGCCTCCAACTCTTTCCCTCTTTCACCTCTCTCTCTCTCTCCTTTCTAACTCTCTCCATCTTGCCCTCCTTGAGTTTTCCTTTAGAAGGTGTAGCAGACCTCCAAGGCAGCCCCCTCTACCAACTGCAACCTCCATTGGTGACATCCCTCCTTCAGCCACTGTGTCAACCCGTTTCCTTCCTTGACAGCCACTACCCCAGGCTCACCATAGCCGTCCCCCTTGTAGCCTCAGCCTCTACTTGGTAGCAGCTTCTTCATTGACGTCTCCCCAAGCAGTCGATCCCTCCATTGGAAGCAGCCCCAACCACTTCAAGTGCAATTCCAAGCAACCACCATAGCCGTCCACCTCCAACCGGCTCCATTGGTGCAGCAAGCCTCCAATTTTCTTCACTACGACCGCTTCACCATCTTGAGCTCTCCTTGGCACCACCTACCTTCATTGCTCTAGCCACATCAACTGTAGCAACAACCGTCTTCAACAATAGTCACCTCCAGCCCTTCAGCCGATCCAAGGTAACCTCTTCTTCTCCTTATGCTTTTCTTCTCTAAAAACTTTACGGCTGCTCTCTTTAGAAGGGTCAATTTAAGGCAAGAGCTCTGCTTAATCCTGGACCTATCTTGCTGAATATTTAGTTTATAGGCCTTACATATTAATGCTAGGTGTGTGAGGTGATTTATCCGATAGATGGATCAGATCCCTCTCACAAATAGCCAACATCAAACAAAGTTCGTATCTCTCAATTTTTCTAAAACAGATGCACAAACAATGAAGAGCACGATGTAGAGGGACTATAAGCAATCAAATGCGTTATAAATATTAGATCGATGTTGATGATGAGATACAACAGAAAATGCAGATGATGTAATCGAACACGACATATGCTGAATGAAAATCAGATGAAACTAAATGCAGATGGAGTATGCATATGCTGGGATGCGTATGCATATGATGGAATGCAAGTGAAATATGCATATGCTGGGATGTGTATGCATATGACAAAACATAAACGAAAGGTAAATGGAGATGAAACAATATTGATATTGAAGGTCGATGCAGAATGATGCAGGTAAACAATAAAATGAAGAATAACAACAAAATAAAAGAAAAATGTGATGCTGAAAAGGAAAATTAAAATACGACAAATGAATAAACCACCAACAGTGTCTGATCAGATATTGAGTGAAATCGGATCTACCACGAAACTCATATGCGTTGCTGATGAGGATTTCATGGTGAATCAAATAAGAATTTCATAACAACTTAGATCAGATGGTCTTCCGTGGTAAATCAGAGCAGATGCTCAAATGAAATGAAACAATCAAGGATGATGCAGAAAATGAAAATAGATGCAGAAGCAACAACAAATGATGGAATCAAAACCCGCAGATGCATAGATGCTAAAAAGAAAATGAAGTAAGCAATTGAATGGAACATAAATGAGTAAATGAACAAAAATCAATGTATGCAAATTATAGCAAAATCAAAAGAATGCTTAAGATACAAATTCACAGGAAAGCAAAGACAGAGAGGGAGTGATTCTTACCATGGATTGGCTTGTGTTGAGAGGAGAGGGATCTTTCCTCTTTGTGTTGCTGCCGAACTGACCTCCTTTACCGATTAAGAAGAGAAAATGAGAGGAGAGGGGAAAGAGAAAGAGAAAGAGAAAGAGAAAGAGAAAGAGGGGAGAAATCAGAATGGAAAGAGGGAGAAGAGAGAAATTTAGTTTTTCTCTTCCTCTTCCAAAAGCTGGACCCCCTTCCCTCTCTTTTACGTGAGTTTATAAAGGAGAGGGTGGTTACGAAATTTTCAAAAACGCCCCTTCTAGATTTTTAAATTTTTTAAAAAGGAGGCTTTAATTACAAAAATTTTTGAAAACCCTTTCTTATTTGACCAAAAGTCACTTTCTGAAATTTTGCCTTTTTATTTTTTGAAAGAAAATCTAAAATATATAAAAGAAAATGCGAGTGATAAAGGAGACAAGATACAGATGGAGTTTTGAAAGATTTTTGCAAAAATATTGAATTTGAAGTTTGAGGATTTTGTAAAGAAGAGCTTTTGAAATAGAAGAATTAATTTTAAAAATTGAAATTAAAAAAAATGGATCTGGATCTGAGATTTTGAATAAATATCGAGTTTGGATCTCGAACTAAAGAAAAAATAAGAGGAATGGATCTAAATAGAGATTGAATCTGGATGAAATACTTGAGGCATACAGAGAATTGATTTTGAATTTTTAGATTTGGATTGAAAATAGAGAATCCGAGCTCAGAATTGAATTTGGATATTTGATCTGGATCTGAGGTTGGGTCAAGTATAGAAAAAAATGAGCTTGGATTTTGGATCTTCAACAAGGAAGTGAATTTGAGAAATGATTAGAAATTGACCCAATCGCCCTTCTGACTGACTCAGAAGGTGCGTCCTAGGGGCAAAAAGGAAAATTTTAAAACTTTGAAAAATTTGGGGTGTTTACATTAGCCATTAGCACTTGGTCGACTTTTCTAGTCAATTGGTCCACTTTGATTTATAATTCTTGGTTGAACCCAACCTCAAAAATCCCTCTATTTTTAGGGCGACTAGAAGCAGATGTTGTCTTATCAAATCTCGAGTACAAGGCATGGTGCATGGTGTTTTCACTTAATATTTTGAATAGGGCTCATGCCTTATCCTCGCTTTTGAGCATGAACGTACCCCCACACGAAGAATAAATCATTTGCATGTCTTTCTCAGTCAGGCTATCATAGAAGTACTGCACTAGTTGCCATCAGGGCACCTGGTGGTAGGGGCACTTCTTGAGTAGGTCTTTCAACCTATCTCAGGTCTCGTGAAACTGTTCTTCTTCAATCTGAAGGAAACTGGTTATAGCCTTTCAATATTGGTTTGTTTTACCAATGGAAAAATATTCTTTTAGAAATTCATTTTGCATTCGGTCCCAAGTGGTAATCTGAACCGTATCCAAAGACTTCAGACAATGCTTGGCTTTATCTTTGAGAGAGAATGAAAACAATACCAACCTCATTGTGTCATCTCTAAAATTATTGATTTGAACCGTAGAGCAAATCTCGAAAAACTCATCGAGATAACAGTAGGGGTCCTCTTTGCTAAGGTCGTAGAAGAAAGGTAACATCTGTATGACACTGACCTTAATCTCAAATTGATTCTTTCATATATCAGAGCTCATGATGTAGGAGGCGAGAGTATATTCATTGGGAATGAAATACTCTCTCAAGGGACAGGTAAGTTATTGATCCTCAACCACGAGGTTGAATCTACGGGCTTTCCAAATAATGGACTCGGGGTCCTCTATAGAATCTAAAAGCTCGGTGTCAAACAAGCATCGCCCTTGCATACACTTGAAGTACATAGCGATGTAGCAACCATCCTAGGGATAGTTTTCTACCTACCTAGCGAGCAATCACGACCAAACCATGCCATGAAAGCAAGCAAACAGAAAATAAAGACCGAGAGCAAGAAATAAACAGCCACACACTTGCACCCAAGATATTATTTCACAAAATCAAACCATGTGCAAGGTACCAATCATGCACAATCATCTATGAACGGATAGGTGGGTCAAGCAAGAAAAGTAAACTTGGCTTTAGGGATAGCAAGCAATGTGGTTCTACAAATCCTAAGTACAAAAGCAAACTAACAATCCTAATTAATAAGCAAGAAAAATAAACTAGCAATCCTAAATAATTTGTAGAAAATAAACTAACAGTCCTCAATAAAATGTGAACAACCACAGGGCAATAAAGTGAATACTCATTGTTCGATCGCCCGTTCCCCGGCAACGGCAAGAAAATTTGGTGTAAGTTTTTATGAAATAAATTTTTAAAGATATATTTTTGATAAAACATTTTGTAAAAACCAGACACCGAATAATAAAAGTCGACTCACACTAGGGTGAGATCTCGGTCAAACTTAGGAAATAGAATGAACTACTTTATATTCTATAGAAATGCAATTGTTATTGTCTTAAAAAAATAAAAATAACTAACTAATTACAATGAGTTACCCTCTTGCAGAGGGATCAAAAAACTAATAAATAGGCCTTATTACAAACCCAATTAATTGAAAATGACCCTAAAACTAAAAGAAAAGAAAAAGAATAAACAAAAAGGGTCTCCTTGTTACTTGAGCTCTAGTCCCTTGATATACTGTTATGTCCCTCTTAATCAAAGAGCTAATAGTATTTGATCTGTAGGCTCCTGTACTCTTTGCTTATTTGATAAGGGCTCTCTTGAGAGGTCTTTTAGGAACATTTAAGGGCTCAAAGGGCTTTTTGAAGGGCCTTTCTGAGGGGCTTTTTTCACATACGCAAACGCTTCCTTGCAACATACAAAAAGACAAAACACAAAACAAACAAAAAGACTACCCCTAAATCTAATGTTAGTTTGACAAGAACAAGAATAAAAAAGTAAAAACTAACACTCTAACAAACTTGGTAACAAACTAAAAAATTATAACAAATAAATTAACATGTACCAAACAATCTAACAAGCTAAATCTAAACTAACTAGATTTTTAAATTAACTAATTAAGAACATGAAACATAACTAAATCTAATTTGACTCATTAATTAATTAAACTATTCTTGGCAAGTAGACTAATGTTAAAAAAGAAAATACAGCTGATGGAGGGAAAACTGTAATTAGGCTATAAGGGAATTAGTTGTAACTAAAACTAAGACAATCTAATTAAAATAAAAGTGTTAACTTTAAGCACGAGTTAATTAAAGCTATAAGACAAGAAAGATCTAATCTAATGAACTAATCTAAAAACGAAATTACTATTTCTAATTAACCTAATGCTGAATTATTCTGTTAGCTAATGAATAATATAAAAAGAACATAACACGAACTAAGCTGCAAATTAGTCGATTATAACTATAAAAAAAATATCTAAAATGAACTTAATTAACTGTTTAAAAGAATAAAGAAGTGAATCACCTAACTACAATACTAAAACTATAACATAGACTAACTAACTAACGCACAGAAGAATTAGACGCTGCAGGGCTGAACACGGTTCAGCGTCAATCACGTTGGTGCGTGATCGACACTGAATCGAACATGCTACAACATTAACTAATGAGTAGACTAAAAATAACAACTGAACAAATTAAGCAAAGATATTAGATTAGTACCCTAAACACAAATTTAAATAAAAAAAACACTCACTACTGAATGCAACACTTATCAGGAACGTGCAGGCTTGGAACGATGAGTGTCAATCACACTAGTGCGTGATTGACGGTGAGTCAGTGCAGACTTTGAACCAGATTGTAAAAAAATAAAATATAAGTGGCTCACGGTTCACATAGATGCACTGCAGATGTGTGAATGCTCTGAACAGTTGCTGATCGTTCCAGCGCAATAAAAAAATATGACAATGCTAACACCGTGTCCACGATAAAAACATGTTTTTGCCAAATGTAAATCGACTAAAAAAAAGAAAATGTGCTTTAGTTCTAAATAACACAATATGAAGCACTAAAAAGAAAACAACACTCGGCTATCCTAAATACACAATAATTCTAGAGTTAAACTATCTACCGTATTATGCTGGAAATAAATCTAGGCTACTTAACATTTAATTAACGAAACAAAAAGGAAGAAACGTACCTCACGATTCATTTTTGATGAAGGGGTTGAGAAACTGCACGTGCTTATGACGATGGGGACAAGAAGAAGCCAACGACAAATGAGACGAAAAAGCCAGAAGAGCAAAAGGGGAGAAAGAAGAAGAGAAGAGGGAGAACTGGCTGGGATCGAAAAGGAGGAAGAAGAGAGAAGACAGAAAAATGAAGAGGCTGGGCATGAATCCCTAAAGGAAAAGATGCCCCCTCTGTCCAAGAAAATTTATTTTTATACTAAACATTTAGGGCAAAACACGATTTCTCTAAAAACTACATTGAATTTTCTAAAAATTTCAAAAACTACCTTGCTAAAAACTAATTTTCAGAAATACTCAATCCTAAACTAATTAAAATATGAATCAAAGACTCCTAAGCTAATTAACACACGCAGGGAAGTTTGAAATTGATATTTTTTCTCATTTTTTATTTTAAAGCAGTTTATCAAAAAATATCGATAAGAATGAGTTTTTAATGCATTTTTTCGATGAATCATGTATAAAAATATGTATATAAATTGCAAAAATTATGCATAATCAATAGGCAATTGGTAAATATCACCAAGAAGTTGGGTGAATTGAGGTTAGGTGCAACCTGACTGCACACTTTAAGTGTGTTGCTGCACCTAAGCACAAACCATCTGATGTTGAGCACTGCAGGCTGTCAGGTTGTATCCCAAAGACTCGTGAATGATTAGGTGCAGCAGCACACAAAAAGTGTGCAGTCTATATTATAAAGAAAAAGAAAAAAAAATCATATATTTCTTGATGCATTTTCATTTTTTGCTTTTATCAATTAGCTACTGTTGTCTTTAAAAGTCAAATACAAATACAGTGGCATGTCAGCCTGACCGGATCTCTTTATCCTATGATGATTTGCCTTCAATGAGAGAGAGGGTTGTTTTTCTATGCGGGCAAAGATCAGGTGCAATATGATTGCACAAATATTTGTGCATTAAGCACCATATCACCCTCCATTTTTATCTGAGCCCGAATAATGTCGGGCCAAGCCCAACCCTATGCTTTCAGCAGTCCAATTATTCAATGGGGCTTCTTGGGCCCTAATAGGGTCTGGATTGGGCTGGCCCAACCCGTCAGAATGGCCACCCTTATTCCAAGAAGTTTGGTGCAGTGGAAGGGGTCTTCTAGACGGGTAGTCAAGGTTCCATTCTCATAAGTGTAGAACCCTTTGCATTAATGAGGGCAAAGGGGCAAGGGATAAGCCATTGCTCCGTGCGAGCCTAACGGTTCCTTAAGGGCAAAGGGGTGCACCACAGGTTTACACCATCGAAAAAATGTTCGTCAATAGAGTAGACTTAGCCAGCGACTTGGTCTATGATCTTGAAGGTGGTTGTCCAATCTTTTATGAAAAATGAAAACTGTATTTGTTAAATTGAATAATAGTTTTATTACTTTTGCTAAACTCGTCATATCCACCAAAGATATGTTCTCCTTTTATGCCCACCCGAGTTGTCCCAGTGGCCCCAAGCTTGGGGAGAAGGTGCTGATCACCTCTTTGTTCCATGTTTGACTCTCACCAGGTGGGAAGGTGCCTTTAACTAGTGGGCTCTCTAAGGACTTGGGTGTCGTGTCTCCACCTGGGGTTGGTTGGATGACAGGCCCATTAAGTGACTCGGTTCTCGGCAACGGTTCCTCATCATAAAAAATAAAGTAAAATACCCAATTTATTTTGTTCAATAGTCCAAAGTTTTTAAATACTATAAGATTTTCAAATTTCTTCTTTAAGTAAATACATAATGTGTTTACATAATATGCAGCCTCATACATCGCCCACACAGCCACCCATCTTGGCATTTCTTCAAATGGGTGTGGTCTTCATCTCAAAATATGTTGAGATGAGTTGACAGTCAGTGACAGCAGCGTCGCTAGCAGCTTAGAAAATACCTTAGATATGGGACTTAATGGGTTACAAGCTTCTGTATGCACCAAACAAAATGGACCTTTTAGCTCTATACTAGCTTCTGCTTGGAAACTTTTCTTGACTGTGTTTGCCAAGGATACCCTTCACATATTTTGTCAAGATTGTCACCCAGGTGGTAACCCATGTGGCAAGCGGGGTCTTGTGTCAAGCTGAATGCCCAAGATCGAATACCTCTGCCACATGAGGCTAATCATGTTCTGGAAGGGGTCTGCCTAAATCCAGCTTGCCTTCTAAAAAAAAAAATAATAATAATAAAGTAGTCCTTTTACCATATCAAATTTATTCAGTTTTCCTTTAAAATTAAGTTGACAAAGTCTTGAATGTGATGGACAGTTTACATCCTTTATACAGATACTTAAAGCATTTTGACAAAATCTGTTTGACTTCTTTTGCCATGAAAGCGAGATCTGCTCTGAGACACACACTAACGCATGCTTGACACCTACACGATGAAAAGTATTTGATATCCTTGTGGGTAAGGAACCTTTTATTGATAAAATATAACTTGGTTGATGTGTTCCATGGTCAATGACGAAAGTAGTAGCAAATGATCAAAGTAGTAGGAATCGACTTGTGATCGTAGGTAAAAGTACAATTTAATAAAAGTTGAAAATTTGGTAATGGTTGACTCACTGTTCAATCCTTCACAAATCTTACATATATAGGTTGAAAATAACATTATCCAAACACCAATTTTCTACTATGCCAAACATGTAGATTACATTCGGAAGGTCTAACACGTAAAATACATTAAAAACTTAAAAATTATTTACGTTCTTTAGCCAAGAGGATCGACTCGACGCTCACCAAATAGAACATGTAGATCAAATCTACAAAATTAAAATATAATACGCAGAGTCATTATTGCTTTTAACAAAAATATAAAATTATTTTATTTTTGCAACAAAGGTAAAGAAGAACATAAGCACCATAGTTACTGAAGCTCGCTATGAAAGAACAAGATTATTGCAAAGAATTGAAAACTTGCTTTGGGAGACTCACTTCAAAAGATAGAAACTCTTAGGTTTTGCAAAAGATAGAAAGCTTTGGGAGACTCACTTCGAAAATATGGGAAACATTATTAACTTTAGGAGGAAGTCTACCTCCTTTTTATAGAGTTTGATTGGATATAGACCCAGTTCTAATTTGAATTCAGAACTAAACTAATCATATCTAAAACTGATCCGAACCAGATCTAGTTCTATTTTGGATTCAGAATAATCAATCTAGATCTAGACTCATATCTCTCTAGATACAGTTTTGTTTGGATGTATCAAGATTTGGTCTAGTCCAGATCAAATCAAAATGAATCTGAGACCCTGTCAGACCAAACTCTGACCGATTTGATCCAAACTAGTTCGGTTCAGACTAATTCGGTCTTAACTGACTCAATCTGAACGGGTTTGATAGACATTATTTATTTATTTATTTTTAGAACCCTGTGGTTCAGTTTGGGTTGCACTCAGGCTGAATCGGCCTCTTATATATATATTTGCTAGCTCGATCTGGGCGCGACCCAGGCCGGTAGGTTCGGTTTGGGTTGCGCCCAGACCGACCCGGTTTGGTTCGGGTAACACCCGAACAAAACCTTTTTTTTTTAAAGCCCTATTTGATGAGTACAATCATGGTTTGGTGACGAGATATTACTCCCCACTAGAAAACCAAAAGGGAATGACTACAATAAACATTCACAAAGTTGAGCACATTGTGAGAACATAATGATACAGACCTACAAGGTCAATCTCCGATCCACTGTAGGTCTAACCTTGGCCACCTATTCGTAGCCCTGATTTTGACTTCCCATTTGACATTAATGTACAAAGAGTCCAAATCACTTTTCGATTTTTTGAATATGTGTTTATTTGGTCTAACTATACGGAGGTCTCTAGGGAATGCATTCCTATCCCACACAATGTTGGGGTCCCTCCATGCTTTTTCTGTAAAACCACTCCCCCTGATGAAATCAGAGGGGATAGAGTTTTTTTTTTAAAAAAAAGGGAGAGAAGATGGTTTCTCATTTGGGAGAACCACCTCCAGGAGGATGAGGATAAACCTCACCCCCACAATCCATGGGAGGGGTGGGGTTATCCTCATCCCCAGCCCCTCCACCATTTATCAAGCGAGCAACAAAAGGATAGGGAAAAGTGTGGAAGGGAAGGAAAAAAATTCAGAGTACTTATCGAACAACTGGTGACTCCAGGTAAGGGTTCTTCTTCTTTTCCTCTTTTTTTTTTTATCAAAAAGAGGGTCGACAACCATAGTTGTCGGCGAATTACGGAGAAGCAAAAAAAAAAAAGGGCACTACGATGGAGAGAGAGAGGGTCGGCCGACACCGATGGTCGGCCCCTCTGTCATAGGGTGGGAAGAGAGAGAGGACTGGCTTAGGGGACCGACCCCTCTGCATCTAAGAAGTTAGAAGAGGCTCTCTACCCCTTCTGCATGTTTTCTTAAAAAAAAAAAAATCGGGTCAGTATGCACGCGACCTAGACAGAAACAGGTGAGTTAAAATATATATATATATATTCTAAGTCAAACCAGTTCAAACCAAATCAGCTTATAACCGAGCCGGTCTAGACTGAACTGGTCCAAACCAAATCGATCTAAACTGAACCTGTTTGAACTGACTCAGCCAGATCAAACCGTTCTAGGTATGAACCGGACCGAGTTGGGTCTGATTGGGTCTTGGTTCTCAGTATGGATCAGATCTAATATGGATCAAACTGATTCTAGATCCAGTCAATTTGAACCGATCTAAATAAAACTAGATTCAGAGAGATCTGGGTCTGGATCCTGTCTGACTATTATGTATCCAGAACAAAACTTGATTTGGTTCGAATCAGCATTGAATCCAAATTAGAACTGATACTGGATCAAACTGAATGGATCAGTTATGGATCTAGATCAAAATTGGGTGTGGATCCAGTCCGACAACTTTGGATCTAGATATAACTCATAACTTGATGGACCAGTTCTTGATACAGATTAGAAATGGGTCTGGATCCAGATAGATATCTTTGGATCTAGATTATAAATGTTTTTGGATAGAGATTGCAAATAATTTTTGAATTTTGAGAATAATTATCAAAATGACTAAAGTACCTTTGTGTATACCCAAAATCCATTTTGGTAAAATGGGCATAACTTTGCATTTTGAACCCGAAATTAAGTGAGGTTTGGTGCGTTGGTGTTATCATGCAAAATTTTACTTTTGCAAGTCAACTGACCTTTTGAATCTTTTTTTGAAAACTCGCCTCTGTTTTGAAAAATATAGAAAAAATTGAGAGAATGGGACTCGCCTGTCGGTACAAGGTTCAACTGTTTCTGACGCCTTAACCAGGGGTAATCGAACTAAGGATTGAAGAGTATGCCTTACTTTGTTTAAGTGTCTAAGATATTATTCTAAATCCTAGAATGCAGAAAGAATCAAACACATATGTGATGATTTGGAAAAGAGGTTTATTGAAAACATGATGCATAACTGGAATTATTGAAAAACATTTTTGAAAGAAGATTTGAAAGCATTTGTCTTGGAATTGTTGAAAAATATTTTGAAAGAGGAATATTTTGAGATATTCTGAAATTGATTTTCTGAAATTGAATTGCTAAAAGATCAAAGGGTTGGGCGTGTAGCCTTGTGAGCTCATGCATGATACAAACTAAGCTAAGTGATGATGCATGGATGCAGTTTTATTAAAATTCTTTTTTAGAGATTCGATAGAAAATCTATTGTAAATCTCCTTGTTTTGTAAAATCTTTTTGATGAAAAGTAGGTTTTTGTGCCTTATAGAATTCAGATGAAATAAATTCACCATATATCTATAACTATTACCATAAATATATTTTGAATATATCTCATTTGATTCCTAAAAGGGAGTTTCTTAAAAATATCTTGAAGGTTTTTGGAAATATACAATGATTTTGGAAAATAGCCTAAGAGTGTAGGCTTTTTGTAACTTAAAAGAAATTAATAAATCTGAATTTCATTCATATTCTAACTATGGCGACAAATATGAAATCCACTAAATTTATCAACTTCTTAGAAGAAGGTGCACGTGTCATTCGTGTTTCACCATTGTGAAATTAGAAAAGTGCATATGCATGATGAGTCATGGCAGTTAATATTAAAGAAAATAAACTATATGCTTATGCAATCTATCTATGCAGAAAAGTAAATTTTCACTATTATTTATATTTGATTATAATTTACTTTGAGAAATTGAATAATAAAGTAAAGAAATTAAAATCTTGAAGCTTCCTGTAAAACCAACAAACTGGTTAGTATAAATATATCGGCTTTTCAGAATTTATCCAACAATATCTAAAAATTGAGGGATATTTATCCATAATAAGACTTTTTTCCATGCATTCATAAAATAAAAATCATAAATAAACCAAATGAACATGCATGATTTAAGTAAACTATAAAAATAAACTGATTATCAAATTTAAAAATTGAAATTAAAGGCAAAAAGACCAAAATGCCCCTAAAAGTGGAGAATAATTGCAAAACAAAGTTAAAAAAAGGGTTTTTTAGAAAACAGTTTTGAAATATGCCTAATCCGAAGACAAAATGAATTCGAATCGATGTGAAATCGAGTAGAGAGCACCCTAACATGATCAACAACATGATCAGATTTAAAAACTATAAAAACTACTTATGAAAATAATAAAATAAACAAAAAAGATCAAATTTACCTGTATTTCTGCAAAACAAGACTCTATGGGAGTCTGGTTTTTGAAAAATAATTAAATAAAATAACAAATAACCTCTAAAAATTATGAGAATCGACATGGACACTGTTAACAACTCTAAAAACATCATGCAATCAAAAAATAAATTTATTGAATATGCTGGAAATAAATATTAAATCAAAAATTGGAAATAGGCTGCTAAGTATGTTATTCTGTACCTATCACGGTGTCAGGTCAGAATAAAATATCAAACAAAATTGAAAATTCATGAAATTTAATAGGAATAAAATAGACATGATAATGAAGATATTCATTTTTACAGATCGGGAAAAGCATCTCCGGTTAGGGAGATACGACTCCAACAAGTTAATCTTGATTCTGAGCAATGTCTGATGATACAAGAAACACAAGTTCTGGTTTTGTGCTAAAATAAAATAGCAGACAGTCATGGAAATTCATAAATTTTTTCAGAGATAAACTAGACATAACGAAGAGAAAAACCTTTTTTAAGTATAAAAAAGATAACCTTTGGTTAGGGAGATATGATTCTGGGAAGATGCACTTGACTCTAGACGTTGCCTGATGATTCAAAAAAAGCAGATTCCGGTTCTTAGCTAAAGAAAATAATAAACGATCTGCAAAAATCACCAAAATCACATGACAAAAACTAGACATGCAAATAGATCAGTCACTTTTTATGGATTGGAGGAACGATATCTGGTTTGGGAGATATGACTCCAGCAAGTTGATCCAGGATCTGAACCATACCTGATGATTAAAAAAAAAAATAGGTTCTAATTTTGGGATAAAATAAAATAATAAACGATCATCAAAAATAAAAAAAATCATACAAATAAAACTAGATATGTAGACAAAAATGTTACTTTTTATGGATCTGAAAAATGATCTCCGGTTAGGGAGATATGACTTTGGCAAGTTGCTCCTAATTCTGCATAGCGTTTTGACAGTACAGAGAACATGTTTCGGTTCTTGAATTTAAAAATGGGTCATCAAATGCCCAAAAATTATGAAATTTTGCCAAATTCATGAAAATATATTGATATAACCCTCATGAAAAATTTAGATCAAAACAACAAAAATACACACATAAAATAATGATGCTAATGTGATGCCAGAATCAAGATCTATGTAGGACTGTCAAACAAGATTAAAGAACTTAATCTAACATGCATAAAATGAAAAATAAAATACAAATGCGATATTTTTTTTTGTATGGATGAAAATAATATAAATCTAAATCTAATATGCATAAAATAAAATAATAAAGAAGAAATGAAAAAGAATGCATGATATTGATCTTTAATGTAGCGGGTTTGAAGAGGAATTCGATCTATGGAAGATCGAATCTCCTTTTCATGGTGGCTGTAAAGAAAGATAGTATGCAGAAAATAATCAATAAAACTAGTAAAGAAAATAAAATAAAAGAGAGGAGAAAGTATACTTGTGGTGTCCTTTGCTGTAGCCGGAAAAGAGAATGAAAGAAAAAGAAGAAGGTTAGAGGAGGGGCGGCAACTAGGGGAAGGAGGAGGAAAGAAAAAGGAAAAGTGGAAGAAGATGGGCTGAGGGATGATGATCTGATCTCATGTGAGAAAGATCTGGAATTGAGAGATGGAGGGGGGACGTCCCATGTGGTGGTATTTATAGATGGGATTGGATGAAGAAGGGAGGAGATTGGATGAAGGTTAGACTCTAAGGAGTCCAACATTGGCTAGGATTAATTAGTAGTTAATTAGAAGAGTTTTAGAAAATCGTCCCTCTCCCCCCCCCCCCCCCCCTTAGAAGAGTCCTATTGAATTTATTTTTTTGACTTTTCTTATTTTCAAACTAATTGAAATTCTAAACAAAAGCCCCAAATATGGAGCCACCTAGGTGGGCCCCACATTTGGTTTTTAAAACAATTAAAATAAATAAAGGTTTTAAAAAGTTAAAAATAAAAGACAATTAAAAAGATAAAAGCAAAAATGGAGTTCTAAATAAATTAGACTTCTAAAATAACAAAGACCAAATAAAATGAAATGATCAAGAAGTGACACCACCTAGGTGGGTCCCATCTAGTGTAAATTGGATCTAACATCCATTTTCAAAATTCAAGCTTGATAAAATCCAAATCAAAATTTGATCTGAATCTCGATTTAACACATTGAAAAAGTTGTTTCTTCTGAAAAAGCATTTCAAATATCAAATGTAAAACACTAGGTTTGGATTTAAAATATAAAAATTAATTTTGAACCCAGGTTTGGAATTCGGATCTGAATCCAAAGTTTTAAGATGACAAATGGATCTGGATCTCGGACCATGAGTCTGATCCATGTTTGAGAATGATGAAAGATCCTGGATAAAATTGGAAAATGAATCTTGGATCGTGATACAATAGATGAAATGGCTCTTGGATCAGAGATGGACTTAAAAAGTGGATCCTGGATCAGAAATGAGGTGTAAATGGATCTTGTATTAAAGAACAAATCCAGGATGATAAATGATTGGATCCTGGATATCTAATGAGATAATCCAAGTTCAGAAAATAAATTGGATTGTGGATATAGATAATAGAGTAAATTGAGTAAAAGATCCAAGTCCAGAATAGACAATGGATAGCGGATATCAGATCTGGTATTGGATCTGATCTAAATTGAAACATGAATTGGATTTCAGACATGGATAAAATTTCAGAAAATGAATTGATCTGAGTCCAGATTAGAATTCACCCTGGCTTAGAAATGGACAAAATTGATGTTATGAATGAAAATGACCGAGAAATGATTTTTGCCCTACACGGTGAAGAGTGACACTTGGAAAGTGAGGTTTGAACTGGATTCTAATCTAAGGTTTCTGAACTTAGGTGAACTAAAAAGATACTTACTCAACTAGACTCCTAGATCAGGTGATAAAAAACAGACATAATTCTCAGAGAAATGATGAGAATTTCACTGTAGAGTGAGGTGAGTAATGAGAGTGTACTGGATTTGAGCTGAAATGACACTTAACGGTACTATGGTGAACTAAATTTGGAGCTTAAACACTAGCTAGGTTGATTGGGTGTAAACACACCAAATGTTCCAAAAAAATTCCCCTTTTTCCCCTAGCATTCACCTTCTGAGATATTCAGAAGGGAAATTCTGTCAATTTTCCAGAATCACTGGCCAAAGATTCGAAATCCAATCTCATTTCATACACCACACCCAATTTCAGATCCAGAACTGATATCTAAATCCAACTCTAAGTCCGGAACTTCTATTTTAAAGAAAACAAAAAAAATCAAATTCTTTGTATTGGTTCAAGATCCAACCCCAATTCGAGATCCAAACTAGAATGTTTTCTCAAAATCTCGGATCCAGATCTATTTTGAATCTCAATTTCTGAAATTAACCATGTATTTTCTCAAAAACCTCATTTCATAAAATCTTAAAATTTTAAAACAAATATTTTACAGAAACATTTTCAAAAACCTCATTTGGATCCCATTTCCTAAAATCCCTTGTATTTTTCTCATATTTTTAGATTTTCTTTCAAAAAAACTTAAAAGAAAAGCTTTCAGAAAAAGGGCTCTACCCTCATTTTTAGAAAAACTATCCTTTTAAGACCACCACTTTGACAATTTCAAAAACTTGGAGGACCCGATTTATAGAAACCCCCAACGGCCTTCTGTTATAAGAAGAGATGCAAAGGTCGATCAAAATTTATCGATGATTCACCCCCCCATCGCCTTCTTCCTTCCTCTATTTCTTTTCTTCTCTTCCCTTTTCCCTCTTCCTTCTTCTATTCCCCTTTTCTTCTCTCTGGTGCCTCCCCTTTAAGCGACTGAAGGAACCCCAATCCTTGCAACAGAGCCACGATAAGAGTTCCTCCTCTCTTTTATTCAGTTTTTTTTTGTTTTTCTTGTTCATCGCCCCATTAAAGCACTCTTTGTGGTATTGATTTGCTTATAGCAATATCAATCCACATACGTGCAATATCAATGGAATGCTCATATTCTGACATTTTCTTTTGTTTTTTTTGTAATTTATTTTGAATTTCTTCAGTTTACGTAAGTCTAAATATTTGTTTAAGCTATTTTAGGTTCGATACTCCTTTGTAGTTCATCGTATCATTTTCTTTATTTTTCATTTTTATGTTTTACATTCCAGTATGTCGTTCTTTGTTGCCATTTCATCTGTGTATGTTATTCTCTGTTTTAATTCAACCTCATCGTGTTCATCAACTTTGCATTATAGATCCCCTCTGAACTCTACTGCATCACAACATTCATCGTAAACCCATTTTGCATCATTCCTGCATTTGCTTCCGCTGTGTTGCCTGTATAAATCTTTTCTGCATTGTTCCATTTTAGTTTGCACTTACATCTTACATTCTGTAATATCGCATTCTCATATTTTGCATTCCTATCATAGAATCAAACTTATCGCTGCATAGCATCTTGCATCTTCATGCAACATCATCCCCCCACATTACTAATCTGCAACTCGCATATCACCTTGCATATGCATCTCTCTAATTTGGGAACTGGTCAAATGACGTGCACTCAAACCCAATATCAGTACAAGAGCACACTCAGAATGATTTTGGGAAGGGGTATACTGATCAGAGAACTGCTCCATTTGACAGTAAGGTAAATCTTGCGTATTAGTGGCATCAACTTCCTTATTTTTGTGTGGTTTTGGTCGGATTGTCCTCTGGTTGATATTGGGTGTGAACGACAGTGTCTTCCTCTATATGATTGCTCACTGGTTTGTGTTGGGTGTGAGCAATAAACTCTCACACTGGATTTTAAACATGGTAGCAACTGGATGAGTATGTTGTAGTAGTTCTTGAGACATTGTTGGCTCTATTACATATCTATGTACATCATATCTGATTGATATAGCAGATGTTCATCATCTTCTTGATATCAACGCATCGATGGGTGCGCTTCTTGGAGTGTTCTGAAGTGTAGTGTGATGAAGCATATTAGTGCTACGATACATATTCTTGTGTTCTTGTTTTGCTGTTGTTAATCTTGTATAGAGCATCTTAATATTGTAATAGGGGATTCTGTAGAGTATGGAGAAGAAAGACTTCATATCATTCCCATCAAATTAGATGGGACTAATTACTCGTATTGAGCAGAATATGTGGGAACAATGGTGAAAGCTTTTGGATATGGTGGATACTTGGATGGGTCTAAAACAAAAACCAAAGCCATGTTGTATGAGAAGATCACCAAAGTTGTGGATGCTAGCTGAAACTCGTCCAATCTTTAATGTTTTTTTTTATCTAGCTAAGTTGTCAACTAAACACTAGGTTCAATTTACAGACGATTGTTCCAAGCTTTCCTTGATCCACCAGAAAATTAAGACCCAGTTATCTCTCCTGAGCATGCAAGTGTCTGGAATCACTTCTAATCACACTCATTGGTAAGTACAGGTACCACCACAGGGAGTTCATATCATTCCTGCAATTCACCTCACCTACACTTCATACTGGTTAGTATATAGCATATTATGGTCATCAGTTAAATACAGCACATCACTGCACTTCTTACACTTCATCACACCTGTACACCACTACACTTACATATTGCACATTGCTATCTTCAACACCATTTCCTGTACATGTATCTGTTGCACTTCCTGCACAATATCCTGCTATGAATGTGCACACCTTCCTCACCTCCTTCACACTTGTTACTTCATCTACATTCACTACACTTGCTGCCCAACACACCACATCATAGGTATTCCCTACTACCTTCACATTCCCATCAAATTTTCACACCACTATTCATTTCTTCACCTGTTATCAATCACCTATCCGCATCCTTACAACACCATCTCCATCCCCAGCACTACTTCACCACCTCACTGCCTATTGCAGCACATGCAGTCACACTTGCCTAGCCCACCACCTACTATGATTTCCACAACAGCACTTGCATAGCCACTGCTACACCTGCATTTTTCCTCTGCTACACCCTTTATAACACCTATTTCCCTTGCACCACAACACTTTCACATCACTTCATCCTTCTTGTTATCATTCCTTGCATTCATTCTCACTTCAACTCACTCTTCACACTTGCCTAGTAACATCTGTGCCTCTCGGCACTTTTCCACAACACTTTTCAACACATCACTTGCATCATACAGTGTCCCAGCCCCTTGTGTAGCCTTAGGATCTCTAATTTGTTAACATACCTGTTATGTTGGATAATCCAGTTAGATCAGGACAGTGATAAAATTGTATATTTCAGTGTGCTCACTCAATTGACTCAATTCCATCCAATGTTTGGTTTTGAGCCAGTTCGGCCCTTGCTTGATCTTATGTTTAATAACCATCTGATAGTTCCTCTGGTGGAGATAAACAGTTAGGAATACAATAGTCGAAACTCTAATGGTCACTCACATCGCAGCAACCATGATAAACAAAACTTCCAGAGAATCTCTGCAATTTGATTAATTATGTTCTTCATCAGAGTGTACCACTCTTGGTCCATTTGACCTAAGTAATGTTATAAAGTCCGAAGCTTCATTTTTTTTAATTGGGGATTGTGAGCTTGACTAAGGGAGAGGCATCCTCTATGACACAGTGTCCAGATCCATGCAGCTGGTATGTAATCTATGCAAATTTGTCCTGCATAGCAGCATACTATCGGTATGAGGTCTGGCCCAGTATTTCAAGTTCTTGTTCTAGCAATCTTTTGTTGATTTTCTTTTCAGCTAAGAAGCCTACAATTTTAGTTCCTACAGTGCTCCTCATTGCAGCTTGTTAAGCATATCTTCACTCTCACAACATTGTGCCTATGTTGCTTTTTACAGGATTTGTATTCATAAGAGTCATATTTTCTGCTTGGGTTGGTTCAAAACATGGATGATATATATGTTCAACTGTTGTGATCCCATTTACCTAACACAACAGTTCAATGAACTGCTGTGAATTCACTTGTATAACACAACAGTTCAATGAACTCCTATTGCATATAGGCTTCTCATTAGGCATGTACAATTTTTCCCAATGAGCTTAGTGCATTACTGTAAACACCCCAAATTTTCACCCTCATCCAGTGTTTGTCCATTTCATAGGTCATCACAGATTATTGCATATCATTGCATGTATTCTGCATTTCATTTCATCACATCTCATTGCATTACATAGCATTGCATGTCATCCCATCTCATTTTCGAGATCCAACACTCCTGTTTTTAAAACATTCAATCCAGATTTGAATTTTAAAGCTTTATTTCAAAATCAATTTCAAAACCTGGGTTTTTATTCAATACTCTGTCATTTTCCAACCCCAGGACTTTATATTTCAAAATATTTTCTCAAGGAAACAATCTGGATTCATTTCAAATTCAAATTTTAATCGATTTCAATTCACAGATGAGACCCATTGTGGTGGTGTCGCTTCTGAATTCCTCTATTCATTAAATTTCTCAAATTTTTGAAAGTTTCAGTCCGATTAGGACTCTGTCTTAGAGTCCTAATCCAGTCAGGAGTCTGTTTTTAAGTCTGTTTTACTTCCATTTTCAATCTTTTCCGTTTGCTTTCAAAATTTAGGTCATTTTATAGAGTCCAGTTAGTTCAGGATTCTATTTTAGAGTTCGGTCGAGTTAGGAATCTAACCCTGACTGTGTTTTCTGACTTATTTCATCATTTCTTGATAAAATCTTTTGAAAATTCTTTCATTTGGATGTTAAAATTTAAAATTTCAGAGTCCTAAGAGTTCAGGACTCTAACCCGGAGTTCCAGTTCGCATGAGACCCTATTTTCTAAAAATCTTGAATTTCAAATGTCAATTTTAACCCTTTTTTAAAGCGATTTTCAGTGTTTATTTCAAAAATGTTCAAAATTCGATGTGGGCCCACTCAGTTGGCACCATATCCAGAGGAATTCTAACTCAGTTAGGACCTTATGCCATTTCAAAAATCCTAATTTTAAGTTTACTTTTGAAAATCTTTTGAAAACTCCAATTTCAAGTTTTAAAATCACTTTTTGAAAAACTCAAGTAGGGCCCACTCGGGGTGGCGCCATATTCGAGTAAGTCAGGGCTAGACTAGGGTTAGTTGATGTCTTGGTTAGTGTTAGAGGTTTAGAAGAGTCAAAACCATTTTGAAAACTCATTTTGAAAATTAGTTTTTAAAACTAGTGTTTTTAAATGTTTTTAAAGGTGTTTTAAAAACCCAAATGTGAAAGATGCCAAGTGGCATCACATTTGGGGGTTTTCTAGGTTTAGTTAGGGGCTAATTAGGGATTAATTAGAGTCCCACCTAGGTTAGAAAACCACAAAAAATCGTTGCCTTTAGTGGATTTATTAGAAAGAGTCCTAAAAAATGAAAAACCTTTTAATTAACCCTAATTAAGTGACTTTTTGAAAAACTATAAAAAGGGACCTAAGGGGGGCCAAAAGGAGGGCTCTTTTCTCTCAAATTTTCGTGGCCTCTCTCTCCTCTCCAGAACCTCCACCTTCCTCCATTGCAGCAACCTCAAGGTAACTATTTTCTCTAATTTTTAGTTTTTATTTAATGTTTTTCATTGTTTTAAACATGATTTAGCCATTGGTACCATCATCTTCATGGATTAAACCATGGATTCAACCTCAAGAACCATCAAGAATCAGCAAGAACAATCCAAGAAGGTGATCCAACCCTGTTTTGGGTGATTTAAAGAGATTTTAATCCATTAGAATTGATTTTAATATGATTCTTTGCATTATTAACCAATAAAATATATGATTTACCCTTTTTAATGGGTTAAATCTATGTTTTAAAGGTGATATCAAATTCCAGCCATTGATTCCCTGTTTTTAATTTATTTTCATGGTTTATTCATGTTTGTTTTACGTTCTACAGCATAAAAATAATTTTTATTTACTGTTTTATGGTTTATTTTATTTATTTACATTAGTTAATGCATGGTTTGTCAAGTTTCTTAAATTTCTGTGTGTTTTAGGTTTAGAACAGTAAAGATAATGTTATTTCGGATTGAAGTTATCATTGTTTAGTTCTGATTTTTTTATATGTGGTGCATGCATGAGTTATTGAGTTACTGTAGAAAAATCAGAGGTTTTGGATCTCGGGAACCCTGTCAAAAAAATTAGACATCAAATCGGGTTTTTAAAGCTTTAAAATCGTGGTTAAAATCAAGAAGGTAACTTGTTGTGATGATATTTCTCTCATCTTATATCCGATTTTAGATCTGTAAAATGCTATGGATTCACATTGAGTAGATCTGTCTTCTGTGAAATTTTCGGATATTTTGATCACTGTTTAGTAGTTTTCCCCTTTTAGGGAATCTGTTTTTAAATTTAAAACTCGTTAGGGTTTACCAAAACCCTAATCAGACTTGTGTTAGTCATAAATCCCAAACCACAGATTCGATTCATGATCTGTAAAAAGTGAGTATTGTTATTTTTCTGTCTACCATTCACCACTAAAATTTTAGAGAATTTTTGTTTAGAATTGCTATTTATGTCTGTATTTTCAATCTGGAATAGCCGTTTTAATCCCTGTTAAGAGTGATATATTTTAGCTCAGATTGCCGGAAGGGTTTCTCCCTAACCGGAGATGATTTTTCCGATCTGTAAATTGGGAAATCTCTTTTTTTCTTTCTAGTTAGTCTCTGTAAAATTTCATAAATTTCCATATAGATTTGACCCCTGATTCAGGTCTTGGATTGAAACTGGTTGGTGAATTAGGTCAAAAATAACATATTGTTAGGGTTTAATGCAATTTTCGGATTAATTTAATGTCAAAAAATTATTTTTATAATTCCAATTCGACATTAGGGTTATAACAAGTTCAGGTACCAATTTTTATGGATTTTGAAATCCATTTGATGGCTGAATTAAGCAAATTGCAAAACCGGGTTCCTGAAAGATCCAAAAACACTGCAAAAATCACAAAATTTGTGATATTATTGGATTTTCGTGCATAAGCATATATTTTTAGGGTTTAATCATGTTCATAATCATGTTAGGATGCTTTAGGTTTAATTTAATGCTCATTTGATTTCATTTAGTGCATAAAACCTAGGTTTTTACCAAAATCTATTTCAGAAAACCCTGATTTCAAGGCCATAGTCTTGCTATCGGGGGTAATTTGACCTAAATTTCGAAATCCCTAACCCTAATTTCATATTTTTAATCATGTCATAGCATATTTGGTTTGAGTTTATTTCATTTAAACTTCAAAACTTGCATTTTATCAAAATATCTTTCTAAAAACCCTAATTTCAAGGCCATAGTCTTGTTATTAGGGGTATTTTGGTCATTTTGACACCAATTTCGAAATTTCATATTTTCTTTTTCATATTTATTCAATTTTATTTTATATTTTATCATTTTTATTTAAGAGAATCATGGCAAAAAGGCTTATATCTAGCAAAATCAAACAATTTCCTGATATTGTTGGATAAATCTAGAGAAGCCAACATATATTCATTAACAAGTTTTCTAGTTTTGCAGGTACATTGAAGACTTTATTTTTTATGTATTTAAATTTCAATAGTGATGTAACTTGTAATTAAACTTTGGAATAAGAATTTACATTTCCTGCTTAGCTTAGGTTGCATTGCATATAGCTTATATTTTTTTTAATAATGTTAATGTGTGATGGATGATGATTCATGCATATTTTTACAAATTCACCATGGTCTACAAGAATGGCACATGCACTAGCTTTTATGAAGTTTATAAACTTGGTGGAGTTTGTATTTATGGCCATAGTCAGAATATGAATGATACTTAGATTTATGATCTTCACATTAGCCACATTCAACCTACACTCTTAGGCTAACTTCAAAAATGCACTGCATTTCTCAAAAATACAAAAAGTATTTCTCAAATCCTCAAATCCATATTCATTCATTTCATGCATTTGCCAATTCCAATTCAAATTTCAATTCAAAGAAGTTCATTTTCTCAAAATCTCCTAAGTCTTATAGCAAAATCGATTTTCCCAAAGACATTGAATTTCAAAGGATATTTCAAGTATTTCCCAAGTTCCAAATTCAAATTTTCTAAGTTAGAATTTCAATTTCCAAGTTTGAATTCAGAGAAACCAAGTCTCTCAGAATCGATTTTCACTAAATGTCAAGGATTTCTCAAAATCGATTTTTATTTCTCTCAGAAGTATATTTCAAATCCCAATTCACGATTTCTCATGTGATATCATTTCCAAGATTTACATTTTTTGAATATTTCAATCATTCAAAGCAAACATCATGTTTTCAAATGTGCATTTTCTGAAAATTCATAGCACATGCCTGATTCTATGTGCATTTAGAAATTAGAATATGATTTATACAAGTTGAATAGAGTAGAGCATAAGATTGATCCTTGGTTCAATTACCCTTGTTAAAGGTGGCAGGAACGGTTGAACCTCGTACCGACAGGCGAGTCCCATTCTTCGGAATTTTCTCGCATTTTAAAAAATGGAGGCGAGTTATTTTCAAAATCTTTTTCAAAGGTCAGTTTGATTTGCAAAATTTAAAATTTTGCGATGATAACAGGTTTGGCGACCGTGATGGGACCTGTCTTTGCCTGATCAATCTAATGCTCTACTTAGTTCAAATTGTCAAAATCGATTTCCATGGAATGTCAGCTTTGCTTTATGATATCATGTGAACCTAGGAGCCTAGACTTGAACCCAGCTGACATGGAATGCATATAGACTAGGTATGGTTTGGTAGGACCATATTGAGGAGAATTATTCACGCTCACATAGACTTAGGTCTAATACAACACTCCTCAATTTAGGAATTGTATGAAAACAATGTTTGCTTCTTCAAATATTTCAAAATTCTATCTCTTTAGGACTTAGAGCCTTCTGTTTGATTGCATGTGCTCATGTTTTTCAAAAACCACCCCCACCTATATTGTCCCGGTCTTCACGTTGCTGGGCTCTCTTCCAGAACCATAGTTCGGGACAGAGCCTCACAACTGGGCCACTTATTTGGGTGAAAACCCCCCTGCCACGTACCAAGGGCCATAGTCCAACGTATATCGGCAGGTGCTCAAGGATGTTGGAAAACTTGAACCTAGAACCGGAGAAATTGATTTTATGCCACGTACATCGAGCCTTGGCTTCAGTATATAGGCATAACTGGATTGGATACAGATGATCTGAGCCTTAGAGTTAGGATTAACGTCCTACAGCCATTTCAAAATTTGTGCATCTAGAGTCAGCTTTTAGAGAATGCTGTTTGTGCATACTTGTTTGTGCAGCATGTGATTGAATATGTTATAGTCATCTCCTTTTATTTTCCATATTTTCCCCAATTTTCTAAAATACTGGACGATTTTTTTAAAATTCCCCAGCCCATGTCCATGTACTGTCCATGTTTTAAATCCTGGACGATTTTCAAAATACTTCATTTTATAAAGTACTTATATTTCATTAAACCCTGGACGATTTTCATAAAGTTCCTCCATTTTCTTCAAAACTCCAGGTGATTTCCCATCTTTCCTGTCTTCTGGATCTCGAATTTCCTGCTTTATTTTTATCCTGCCTGCATTTTTCTCAAAATTCCTGTATTTTCCAAGTCTTATTCCAAATTTTCCATGTTTTCCAGTCTATTCTGATGGCATCCAGTCAGCTTGATTCAGTCTTCCCTGAGGGTCACATCTCCTACGAGGTGCGACAACGTCTTCCCGAACATCGAGTCCTCAGCACCGGATCCTTCTTTCCCCGGTGGTATTATTCATGGTTCAAAAACTTCTCTCGTATGTTTCTGGACCATCTGGATGAGTGTGGATTGGAACTGGCGTCCACGGTGGGAAAGCAGACAGTCAACGGCAATTTGATCCATGCACTAGCAGAGCGGTGGAATCCGAGCACTTCTACCTTCTAGTTCCCGTGAGGCGAGATAACAATACTGATAGATGAATTTTCAGAGATTATGGGATTGCCCGAGCCAGCCGGTCAGCCTGGAGATCCATTGGAGAAATAGTTTCTGATTAATGTTAAGGGTCTGGACCCTAAGGATGCCTTAGCTTGAATGACAGGACGCAAGTCTTGGCCATTGATAGAGGAGGATGGAAACGAATATGTGGACCTGCTCGAAATCTATAGACAGTATGGAACATTTGCAGAAGTCAGCTCGTTGTCCAGGACAACTCAAGAAAGAATTCAGCACGCGATGGTTCTATGCACGGTGGGATTAGCTTTCTTTCCCGACAGACGAAATTACATAGATATCAGGATAGTCCAGCTTCTAAGAAGATGGGGAAGTCGACAGATGTTATCATCGCAAAAATTTTCCCCTCCCTTGCGAGAAAGAAACGAATTTTGCGAGTCAAACTCGACCAAAATTTTGAAAATTTACTCGCCTCCGTTTTTAAAATTTGCGGGAAAATTCCGTGGAATGGGATCCGCCTGTCGGTACGAGGTTCAACCGTTCCTGGCGCCTTTACCAGGGGTAATTGAACCAAGGATCAATTACGTGCTTTAATTTGACTCAAATAGCTAAATTATGCTCTATTTTTACTAGAATGCACAAAGAATCAGGCTTGTGCTATGAAATTTTTAAAAAATGCAAGTTTGAGAAACTATGATGTTTGCTTTGGAAAATTGAAATGCATTTGGAAAATGATTGGAAAAGTGCTTGAAATTGGAGTTTTTGGGAAAATCATTGAATTTCATTGGAAATCAGAAATTTGCATTGAAAAGTGATTTCTCAGGAAAACTTGAAAATCTGAGAAAATTGGTTTTGAGATTGGAAACTTGGAATTGCTTTTATAAGAAAATGGATTTGAGAATCTTGAGAAAATCTAAGAAATTTATTGGAAAATGACTTTGGAAATGGAAAATGAATTCTCAGGAAAACTGGAAAATATGAGAAAATCGATTTCTGAAAACTTGGGATTTTGAAATTTAAGAATTTGAAAACATAGGAAAATCTTGATTTGAACTTGGGAAATGCTTTGAAATGTCATTTGAAAACTTAGGATTTTGAGAAAATCAGATCCTGAGAAAGACTTGGAAATTCTTGAGAAAATTGAATTTTCTGAAATTGAAATTGGAAAATGAGTTTGAAAATAATGCAATTAGAATGATATGAATGAATGAATATGAATTTGAAAAGGGAATTTCATTGAGGAATTGGGAAATCCTTTTGAAACTTTGAGAAATGCAGTGCATTTTTGAAGTTAGCCTAAGAGTGTAGGCTGAATGTGGCTGATATAAAGATCATAAATCTTGGTTTTCTTCGTATTCTGACTATGGCCATAAATACGAATCCCACCGAGTTTATAAACTCCATAAGAGCTTGTGCACGTGCCATTCGTGTAAACCATAGTGGATTTGAAATAAATGCACATGAATCATACATCAAATATTGAAATTTGCATAAATTAAACTATATGCAATGCAATCCTATTCTAAGCAGAAAATGTAACTCTTATTCCAAATATTACATTGCTTTTTACATTGAATTGAATAAGATAAATAAATGAAATAACTAAGTCTTCTTCTTGAATGTTCCTGCAAAACTAGAAAACAAGGTTAGCACAAAAATGTAGGTTTTTCTGAATTTATCCGAAAATATGGGAAATTATCGGATATTATTCAGATATAAACCCAAATTCATACCCCCTTTGATATAAACATGATAAATAATGATAAAATTTCGAAAATAAACTTGAAAATTCGAAATTGGGGTCAAAATGACCAAAATACCCCTGATGACCTTGAAATCAGGGTTTTCTGAAAGAATTATTGTAAATTTTGGAATTTTGAAAATCAAATGAAATAAATCAAACATAATATGATAAAATATGATGATATGCATGAAATTTTGGAGAATTAGAAATTGAAATTTCGAAATTTAGGTCAAAATGACCAAAATACCCCTGATAACAAGACTATGGCCTTGAAACCAGGGTTTTCTGAAATAAATTTTGCAAAATTGAAAAATATGAAATGCAAATGAGTATAAAATTAACCTTAATATGATTCTACATGCTTATGTACATGATAAAAACCCTAACATGGCGAAAATATCATAAAATATCGAATTTAACTTGATTTTCGCTTCTGAATTTAAAGATAAACTAACACATGGAGCAAATGAACTTGGAATTAAACCAAATTTGGCATGGACAACTAAAATAACCCTAGAAACATAATTGATCTCTAAAATATAATTTATTTGTATTTTTAAATATGGAAATTCAAATAAAAACCCTAAATTTTGTGATTTTTGCCTAAAATGTTGATTCTAAAGGGGATTTAGGATATCCAATTTCCATAAAAAATCCCCAAATTTCATGGGGTGACAGAAGACAGTAATTCAAGGATTTTTTATTTTTACACTTTCTGGTTTTGACCTATGGTCGGAGCTGTGCCACTCCGGCAAGTCGGATCGGAATCCGGCGATTCTAGGATTTAAGGGAAACAGACAGGTTTCGGGAGAAAATGTGGGAAAAATAGCAAACAGATGTGAAAAAGGTTGAAATTGTGAGAAAATGTCCCTGACAAACAGATAAAGATTTTATTGTTTGACACCCTTGGGATTCGGATTATGGTTTGGAAAAGGACACACTGTTATCAGAGACCTAAATCTCTGGAATTTCTGGACATTGGAATCTGTTAGACAGAAAGAGAAAATCCGGGAAAAATAATTAAACAGATCCAAAAATTCCCAAATTTTGGGGAATGATAGGAAATTATGTTAGGAACAACTTTTATGTTGAGAGGTTTTGCAGAGAGGCTACGGATTGGGAGGACTTGATGCATTAGGGTCTGTCTATACCCTGACAAAAGAAAATCAAGATTTTCCCAGAGGTCTGGGAAATCCGATTTTTTACAGAGAGTAAAACAAACTGGAAAAACTTAAAAATTTCCAGATAATCAGTATATTCAATGATGAATCCACTATGATTTTTTTAGGGAAAATTGAATCATCCATGGAGGCGATCTTGGGTCGACAACCCTGCTAAATGGGAATCTGGAATTTCCAGAGGGTTTAAAACCTGATCTGGACTTTGGATTTATTAGATAGAGTTATTAAACTCAAATCGATCCGAATTTTTGCATAGAAATGAATGATTAACCCATACATCTATCATAAAAATTTTGAAATTTATAGATGAACAATTAAACATGAAACGAAGGCTGGACTGACGCTTAAAATCAAAACCTATAAACTAATAAGCAAATATTAAAGAAACTAATCAAAATACCTATAAAGCATTAAAATAATCTAAATATGAGGCCTATAATACGAAATTTACATGAATTCAATGATAAAACAAAAATAATCAGGGGGTATAATCTAAACTCAATTTTGGCTATGGTGATAGGTGATCCGATCCATTCATCGGAGGGATCCCATACTCCATGTAGCCTTAAGCAAGAAAGTAAGGAAAATAAAAAAGTAAAAAGATGAAGCTCTTACCTTGGGTTTGCTGGGATTGGCTGAAGGAAAGCGGATGTGGTGGAGATGATCCAAGGTTGAGGAAGTTGGGGCGTCAAAGGCACCAAGGTGAGGATGGCTGGAAGTCAAGAAGGAGGTGCCAGCTGGAACGTGTGATGAAGGTAGTGGCTGCACTTGAAGTTGGTTGTGGCTGGTAGCAAGGGTGTGAAGGAGGCTTGCTGGAGATGGCTATGCTGCTGTGGAGGTGTCCCTGTGGTGCTGCCAAGGATGAAGGTGTGGCTGTGGCTGCAAAGAGCTCCCCTTTGGTGGCTGCTGCCTTTGAGAAGTTTGAAGATGGCTGCAATGAAGGGCTGCTGTTGGAGGCCTAGCTGTTGTTGTGGAAGGTGGCCCAACTGCGGTTGTGGAAGGTGGCTGTGATGGAGGCCCAACTGCTGCTGTGGAAGGTGGCTGTAATGGAGGTGAAGACGTTGATGGTGCTTCAAAGTGGAGGCCGGCTGTTGGCTGGAGAAAGGAGCTCTGGAGGTGGCTTCAATGGCTGGGAGTTGCAGCCAAGGATAGCTTGGGGTCTTGCTGCAGCAAATGGAGAAGGCTGCAGATGCTATGATCGATGGTTGTAATGGTGCTGTGCGTGGAGGCTTCTAGTTGGTGCTGCTGAGGGCTGCAAGGGTGTTGTTTCAATGGCTGGAAGCTGCAGCCAAGGGGTGAGAAAGAGAGAGTTCAAGGGAGAGAGAGAGAGACGTGAATTGAGCTTGGGAGGCCAGCCGTTCTTTTTTTTCCTTTTGTTTTTGATTGGTAACTTAGGAAAGATGATATCTTTCCCTAAGTTACCATTGATTAATGAAGAAGGCTGTGTAATGCCCAAGGCTACAACCGTATGGCTTTGGAGGAAGAAAAGAGTAAGTAAGGGAAGAAGGAAAAGGAAAAGGAAAGAAGAGGGGAGAAAGAAAAGGAAAGAAAGGGAGGAAAAGGAGAGGGAAAGAGGAAGAGAAGGGGCTGGATAGGGTATACGTGAGTGGCTGGGAGAGGAAAGAAAGGAGGAAAGAAAGAAAGAAAAAGAAAGAAGAAAGAAAGAAAAGAAAGAAAAGAAAGAAAAAAGGAAAGTAAAAAAATAAAAATAAAAATAAAAATAAAAAAGAAAATGGAGGAAGAAAGAAAGGAAATGGGCTGGATTGAGGGCTAGGGTGGTCGACCCCCTTGTGGGTCCCACCTTAGAAAAATAAAATAATAAAAAAAATAAAACAAACAAAAAAAATAAAGAAAAAGGTAATTTTTTTTTCTTTTTTTATAAATTAAAACAGAAAATGCAAATGGATGGGCCATCTCAGAGTGGGTCCAAATTCCACTTTTGAAATTCATTTTGACGATTAAAGGGGTAAAATAGTCTTTTCCGAAACTTTCCAAATGAAACGAGCTATTTTTGGCTGTTTTTGAAACGAGCTCGGATTTTGAAGTTCAATACCCCATTGCGAAGCAAATCCAGTGTAGAATTTGAAAATTTGATTTTGAAAGAAATCCAGATTGTTTTTCTCGAGAAAATATTTCCAAACGAAATGAACTATTTTTGGCAGTTTTTGAAACGAGCTTAGATTTTGAAGTTTAATAGCTCGTTGCAAAGCAAATCGAGTGTAGAATTTGAAAATTTTGAGTTTGAAATAAATCCAGATTATTGTTCTTGAGAAAATATTTCCAAATTTAGACTCCCGGGGGTAAAAATGTCAATTTTGGAAACCCGGGGTTTGAAATTGATTTCTAAAAAGTTTTTAAAACTCAATCTGGATTGAAATTTATAGAACTGGAGTTCTGGACTTCGAAAATGGAATGAAATGTGATGAAATGTTATGAAATGCTAAGAAATGATATGAAATTATGAGAAATGACATGAAATGCTATGCGAAATGCTAACCTTGAATAAAGAATTTTGGATGTCAGGCCCCGATTGACACTTGTATCAGTTCAAAAAGTGTTAAAATTGACAAAATTTGCAAAAAATGGTTAAAGAAATGATTTTCGAGCTCTGCCAAGCTAGAGTGACACTGGAAATTAGGGTTTGAGCTGGATTAAACTGAAATGAACTGGATTGAGCTGGGTTTTAGAGTTTCAGAACTCAAATGAACTGACTAGGCACTGACTCAACTGACCTTTCCGACTGAATTTTCAAGAAAAGCCATCATTTTTAGAGAAATGGTATGGAATGATCATTGGAATGAAGTGAATTACGAACCTGAACTGGGTTTGAGCAAAAACAAAGGTCAGTAATACTGAGATGAACTAAAATCGAGACTCAAATACTGGCTCAACTGACTAAACTCGGCTCAGTTTCAGCTGAAAGAGCTGAAACGGACTAAAATGGGCTCCTGGACACTTGGAAATAGTTTTGAACTGAAACTGGAGCGCTTGAACTCCTGGTGAGCTCAAGTTAGACTCTGGGGAACATGACTGACTGTAAATGACTGACTTGGAGACAATTGGCTTGGATTTGAGTGAGAAATGAGCTCATTTCTGAAGAAATGATCCCATTTTGGCAGGAATGGTCAGAAATGAAAATGGTTTATTCATTATGAGCTTAGATGTGCTTGAGATGACTGATATTCTTACTGTCTTGAACTGACCAATGAGCTTGGTTGACTCCGACTGACTAGGGTCCGGGATGACCTAGGGGTAAAATGGTAATTTTCCTAATGAAATGGGTAAAATGGTGATTTTCTGAAACTGACTCGGGGTTTGACTCGTACACTGACCTAACAGGGTTGGCACTACACGAGGAGGGTTGTTTGAGAATGGATGAGGAAAATTTGGGGTGTTTACAGATGCCCCTCTTTGCTACTAAGCCGGCTTGAAGACGGGCTTAGTGGCAAAGAAAAACACACCAAATTTTGGCCATAAAAATGCCCCAGTTTGAAGGATCTGACTAGGTATGAAGAAATTAGCCCTGATAAAAATGGTAGATATGAAGTAAAGAATAAAGAAGAAAATTTCACTTCAAAAGGAAGTGAGATTCAGGTTTTGCCCTTAACCTGGATGGGACAAAAAAATACCTCATGTAGAAACGAAGCTCAGGTTTAACCCTTAACCTGACCGGGGAATGAAATACCTCATCAAAGGAAGCTCAGGTTTGTACCCTTATCCTGATTGGGCGGAAAATGAAATACCTCATCAAAGGAGGCTCAGGTTTATACCCTTATCCTGATTGGGCAGAAAATGAAATACCTCATCAAAGGAGGCTCAGGTTTGTACCCTTATCCTGATTGGGCGGAAAATGAAATACCTCATCAAAGGAGGCTCAGGTTTGTACCCTTATCCTGATTGGGCGGAAAATGAAATACCTCATCAAAGGAGGCTCAGGTTTGTACCCTTATCCTGATTGGGCGGAAAATGAAATACCTCATCAAAGGAGGCTCAGGTTTGTACCCTTATCCTGATTGGGCGGAAAAATGAAATGCCTCATCAAAGGAGGCTCAGGTTTGTACCCTTATCCAGATTGGGAAATGAAATACCTCATCAAAATGAGGCTCAGGTTTGTACCCTTATCCTGATTGGGCGGAAAATGAAATACCTCATCTAAAGGAGGCTCAGGTTTGTACCCTTATCCTGATCGGGAAGAAAATGAAATACCTCATCAAAGGAGGCTCATGTTTGTACCCTTATCCTGATTGGGCAGAAAATGAAATACCTCATCAAAGGAGGCTCAGGTTTGTACCCTTATCCTGATTGGGCGGAAAATGAAATACCTCATCAAAGGAGGCTCAGGTTTGTACCCTTATCCTGATTGGGCGGGGAAATGAAATACCTCATCAAAGGAGGCTCAGGTTTGTACCCTTATCCTGATGGGGCGGAAAATGAAATACCTCATCAAAGGAGGCTCAGGTTTGTACCCTTATCCTGATTGGGCGGAAAATGAAATACCTCATCAAAGGAGGCTCAGGTTTGTACCCTTATCCTGATGGGGCGGAAAATGAAATACCTCATCAAAGGAGGCTCAGGTTTGTACCCTTATCCTGATTGGGCGGAAAATGAAATACCTCATCAAAGGAGGCTCAGGTTTGTACCCTTATCCTGATTGGGCGGAAAATGAAATACCTCATCAAAGGAGGCTCAGGTTTGTACCCTTATCCTGATTGGGCGGAAAATGAAATACCTCATCAAAGGAGGCTCAGGTTTGTACCCTTATCCTGATTGGGCAGAAAATGAAATACCGCATCAAAGGAGGCTCAGGTTTGTACCCTTATCCTGATTGGGCAAAAAATGAAATACCTCATCAAAGGAGGCTCAGGTTTGTACCCTTACCCTGATTGGGAGGAAAATGAAATACCTCATCAAAGGAGGCTCAGGTTTATACCCTTATCCTGATTGGGCAGAAAATGAAATACCTCATCAAAGGAGGCTCAGGTTTGTACCCTTATCCTGATTGGGCGGAAAATGAATGGAATCCTCGAAGGAAGAAACCATGATGGAACCTTCGGATCTCCGCACAATGAGTCCGATAGGGGTTTTGCAAAAGGATGAAATTGGGGTCCCTAAAGCTTGAAAAAGGGTTTGATTTTGGGCGCCTTATTGCTGAGACTAAATAACTTTTGAAATTGATGACCTTTTGCGAGAAAATTATTGGTGGCTTAACCTCAAGCCGAAATTGGACTGTCTATGGTGGGACAGTGGGAACATAGGGAAGTGTGCGAATCTGAGAGCCCATGCGCTCAGATTATACCAACAGAAGGGAAGGAATCTTGAAAACTCCCGTTATCAAGTCCTTAAAAGGGATAACAACTGATGTCAGGTTGCGCCAAAGATGAACCTCAAACTCGCGCTTCACGTCAGGATGGCTAGAAAATATTGTCAGAATGTTTGAAAATTATTGTTGTTTCAAAATAATTTAAAATGATGCACATTGTTTTGAAAATAATCCCTCTTTTCTACCTGAAGTATTACCTTCGACTGGGCTTAACTCCGTAGAATCAAGATTCAAATTCAGATTTCTTCCAATTGACTTTCTTTCAAGGAAGCTATCAATTTCCTTGATATGAGCAGAAAAGAGAGTATTCTTGACATTGTGAAAGCAATTGGTGAAAGAATATTGATAATAGAATTTCACAAAATTTAAAGAGGATTCTTTGGCAAATTTGGCGGTCTGATATCCTGGGATTCTTTCCTCATGATTATCTTTCTGTCCACTTTTTTCTTTTTTGGCAGAATTGAAGCTCTCTTGGATTTTTTTGGGGGATTTTATTACATCATCCTTCATTTTGGAGATGTCCTGACTTTTCTCTCTCTCTCTTTTTTTTTTAGAAGAGTATGTCACAAACTCCTTCATCTCAGAGATGCTCCGATCCTTCTTTTCTCTCAGGGATTATATTGACGGTTATTGGCTCTTTGGTTGGAAATCTCTTGATGATAGCAGAAATTAAATATCCTTTAGGGTTTGTCGGGAGGCCCATCGCAGTCGCCTTCATCTTGACGATGCTCTGAACTTTCCCTGGAAGGATCCGTCACAAACTCTGTTATCTTGGAGATGATTCGAATCTTCTTTGGCCCCGGGGGTCTACTCGCCTGATTCGCCTTCATCTTGATGACAGTTGAGAGATCCCTTTTGCAGATATTTAATTGCAACTTTAGGTGATTGAGGAGATGTAGGGATTGAATGGATTTTTCTGTATCACCCAGGATATTTCGACTGCTTTATTTTCCAAGAATGATCTTTAAAAATGTGCCATTGACTGCGATCAATACCGATCACTTATGGCTTTGCAACAATATTGAATTTCCTTTGCTGGCCATATCGGGGATTTATTCTTCATCCTTTTGGTTGGCCAATAGAAAAATTTTGAATTTTGAATCCTTCTTCGCGAAAGCTTTGTCCTTTCGAAAGTAATACTGAAGGTATTCTGAAGTAATGTTTTTGTATAATAAAAATTTTGAAATCAACAAATATTTAATGACAAATTGGCAAAATGTTCTTGAAATCCTTGGTGAGAGCAAGCATCTGAAGCACAACGCAACGCATCCATGACAGAAATTTTCTTCTCCTTTCCCCAAAGGAGAAGATTCAGAATTTGGGAATAGAAATTACTCCTCTCTTCCCTGAAGAGGAGGTGTTTACAAAACGAACTTTCGAAGAGAAATTAAGCTTTCGTCAAAACTTCCTAACATTAGGCTTCTCTTATGGAAAGGGGGCCTGTAATGATGAGGTCGGTGAATCGGTCATGAAGGAACGAGTCCATCACACTCTCCCTGAAAAGAGGGTCCTTCACGATGAAATGGCCTAGTACGAAATTATGGTCACAAGGAAAGCGAACTTCCGTCGAAGCTCTCCCTGAACTAAGGGTTCCTTGTGTGAAATTGGAATTTTGTTTTGCAAACGGTTCACAAAGACACGAGTCCCTTCAAACTCTCCCTGAAAAGGGGCTAAGTGAACGAATTGGATAGCATGCGAAAAGAACGAGCTCCCTCGAACTCTCCCTATAAAAAGGGTCTCTCGCAAGAGAAATTTATTGGAATTGGTATTGGATGACCAAAAGGGTCAAATTTTGGAAATTGGAATTTTGAAACTTGATATTTGAAATTGGAAATTGGAAATTGGAAATTGATAATTGGAAATTGGAAATTGAAAATTAGAAATTGGAAATTGGAAATTGGAATTTGATTGGCTAAAAAGGTCAAAATTGTGAATTGGTTTACTGAGAATGACATGGGTTCTATAGGGATTCCTCCTAAGAACGACATTGGTTCTATTGAGAACGACATTGGTTTCGCAGAGGTTCGACCTGGGTTCAATAGGGATTCAGCCTAAGAACGACATTGGTTCAATTGAGAACGACATTGGTTTACTAGGAACGACATGGGTTCGATAGGGATTCAGCCTAAGAACGACATTGGTTCAATTGAGAACGACATTGGTTCACTAGGAACAACATGGGTTCGATAGGTATTCAGCCTACGAACAACATTGGTTCAATTGAGAACGACATTGGTTCACTAGGAACGACATGGGTTCGATAGGTATTCAGCCTACGAACGACATTGGTTCAATTAAGAATGACATTGGTTCACTAGGAACGACATGGGTTCGATAGGTATTCAGCCTACGAACAACATTGGTTCAATTGAGAACGACATTGGTTCACTAGGAACAACATGGGTTCGATAGGTATTCAGCCTACGAACAACATCGGTTCAATTGAGAACGACATTGGTTTACTAGGAACAACATGGGTTCGATAGGTATTCAGCCTACGAACAACATTGGTTCAATTGAGAACGACATTGATTCACTAGGAACGACATGGGTTCGATAGGTATTCAGCCTACGAACGACATTGGTTCAATTAAGAACGACATTGGTTCACTACGAACGACATGGGTTCGATAGGTATTCAGCCTACGAACAACATTGGTTCAATTGAGAACGACATTGGTTCACTAGGAACGACATGGGTTCGATAGGTATTCAGCCTACGAACGACATTGGTTCAATTAAGAACGACATTGGTTCACTAGGAACGACATGGGTTCGATAGGTATTCAGCCTACGAACGACATTGGTTCAATTAAGAACGACATTGGTTCACTAGGAACGACATGGGTTCGATAGGTATTCAGCCTACGAACGACATTGGTTCATTTGGAACTCTATCAGTTCAATGAAGAACGACTATCAGTTCACTTGGAACACTATCCGTTCAATGAAGAACGACTATCAGTTTGCTTGGAATATTATCAGTTCAATGAAGAATGACTATCAGTTCGCTTGGAACACTATCAGTTCGATGAAGAACGACTATCAGTTCGCTTGGAATATTATCAGTTCAATGAAGAACGACTATCAGTTCACTCGGAACACTATCAGTTCAATGAAGAACGAGGACTATTATATAGACTTGGATTGCTTCTATGAACGGTTTCAGGATTATCCCCTTATCCTGAACGGGGATAGAAATTGGATGACTTGGCGGTCGAAATTGAGAATTTTGGTAATTTGCAAATTGGAAATTGGATGACCCGGAGGTCGAAATTAAAGAATTATGGAAAATGATTCAGGTTTATCCCTTAACCTGAAGGGGAAGTTCAGGTTTATCCCTTAACCTGAAAGGGAAACTCAGGTTTATCCCTTAACCTGAAGGGGAAGTTCAGGTTTATCCCTTAACCTGAAAGGGAATGTTCAGGTTTATCCCTTAACCTGAAGGGGAAGTGAATTTGATGCAAATGAATGTAAATGGATGCAAATGAATGCATGTAAATGTAAATGAATGCAAATGTATGCAAAATGATGTAAATGAATGCACATGTATGCAAAATGAGAGATTTGTTTGATCCTGCCTGCATACAGAATGTTTTGAAGACAATTTTTCAAAATAATGCCCCAGTGTAACTCGGAAAGAAGAATTTGACCATTATTGAAGAAAATATATTAAGGAATTACAAATGATGGAATAAGGGATTTAAGTATAGAAAATTTTCAAATATTGAGCATTGATGGGGTCTGATAATTCCACACCATCGGCATTGATAAGTAGATATGAATTGCGGGGTAATGCTTCCTCGACAACATAGGTCCCTTCCCAATTCGGCGACCACTTGCCACCCGGGCGGTGCTTGAGATAGGTCGTTGATCTGATCACTAGATCATTGACTCAGAATTTCCTTTTAATAAAAAATTTTGCATATTGCCTGACTATCCTCTAATGATATGATTGAGCATGCTCTGCTGCTTTGAGTCTTCTTTCATCGAGCAAATCAAGTTGTACCAGTCGTTGTTGCTGATACTGATCAAGAGGTAATTCTAAAAGTGATGCAAATTTTAGAGCAGGTTTCTGAACTTGTAGAGGCAGTACTACTTCAGTTCCGTAGACAAGTTCTGACGAAGTAGCATTAGTTGGAGTTCGAATGGTGGTTTTGTATGCTCATAATGCATTATGGATCTTCTCATGCCAGTCACAAACTGTTTTTAAAGTTCGCTCCAAGATTCTAATAAGAATCTTACTGGTGGCCTATGCCTGACCATTCCCTTGAGGATAATAAAGAGCGAAGAAATGATGATGGATTCCGAATTTTGAGCAGAATGTCCTCATTCTCTCATTCTTGAAATAACTGCCATTGTCCAACACAATATCATGTGGTATGCCAAAACGACATAGGATATTCTTGTGGATGAATGAGACCACATGTCGACCTTCTACTGTGCGCAGAGTGACTGCTTCTACCCATTTAGTGAAATATTCTGTTGCGGCAAGAAAATATTTGTAGCTGTTTGAAGCAGGAGTGATGGGGCCCACAACATCAAAGGCCCACATAGAAAATAGCCATGGAGAGATGGCGATTCACAAATATGTTGCTGGCGCATGAATAGAAGGTGCATGTATCTGGCATAGAGCACACTTCTTCACAAAATGGTAGCAATCTTGCTGCATAGTCTTCCAATAAGATCATGCCCGGATGATTTGCTTGATAAGAGTTTGGTAGCCGATGAGTCTACTGCAAATGCCTTCGTGTACCTCCTGGACAACTTCTTTGGCTTCATCTTCGTCTAGGCATCTGAAATATTTAGAACTGAATCCACGATGATAGAGGACATCGGCAATAATAAAATATCAGGCAGACATGCACTGAATCGCTCGTTGCTCTTACCAGTGATACTCTCAGAGAAGGAGACAGATGTCTTCTCCTTGATGGGAGCCTTTTTGAAACTGTCTTCAGCTTGATCAGACATCATCCTAATCATCATTTTCTTGAACATCTGATATGTAGCGGGATCAATGTCATCCCTATCATTCAAACTCTGTCTTCTGGCAGATCTTGGAGAATCCATTTCTTCTTGTCTGCTTCTAAAATCACTGATGCCCTGATACAGTGGTGGCTTCTTGCTTGATTTGATCTGAACCACTTGGGAATACTGATGCTCTCTACAGAATGGATGATTAAATTTCGATGATGAAGATTAAGGATAGAAATGAATATAGAAAAAAATATTTGATGAGAATTTGGTAGACAATTGGAAGAACATCCCATTACTAGGGATTGGGTCGCCGCTGGAGTCACGACAATTATGTTGTCATCTTTGCAAGAAGAACGAACAACTGCAAATATGCCTTGTCACCTAGGCGAGGTTGTCAAACCAAGAATGAAGAATTTGAAAGATTTTTATTCATTGAAGGGAAAACATGCTTGTATTAATAATAAACTTGAGAAAGAGGGGGCGGACAAACAATTTGCCACCACTCTTTATGATCAGCAGAGACACGAGGATTGGAGAAAAGAGTGAGAATGATGAAAGAATCCCAGCCATATTTGGCAGAATGGTATGTTTCGGATCACTGCGCTGATGCAAGGTCAAATTCTGGCATAACCTCTGATAGTAGTCGAGCTTCTACGCGCTTCTGTCTCTGAGAAAATTGCCTGACGCATCACTCTGGATAGTAGTAGGTACAGGAAAATGGGCCAAGTAGCTTGAACTGCTTGCCATACACATATGTATATTTGGGAAGAGGGTGAGCCCTTCAGTGCACAGAACCATCGCATGCTGATTTCTTTCTCGAGTTGTTCTAGATAATGAGCTGACTTCTGCAAATGCCTCGTACTATTGATAGATCTCGATCAGGCTCACGTACTCATTCTCATTTTCTTCAATCAGTGGCCAAGACTTACGCCCTGTCATGCGAGCCACGACATCCTTAGGGTCCAGACCCTTGACATTAATTAGAAACTGTTGCTCTAACGGATCTCCAGGCTGACCGACTGGCTCAGGTAGTCCCATAATCTCTGAAAACCTATTCATCAGTAGTGTTATCTCACCCCACGGGAACCAGAATGTGCAAGTGTGCGGATTCCACCGCTCTACCAGTGCATGGATCAGATTGCCATTAACTGTCAACTTCCCCACTGCAGATGCCAATTCCAACCCGCAATCGCTCAAGTGGTCCGGAAACATACGAGAGAAGTTTTGAACCAGACATAGTACCACCGAGGGAAGAAGGGTTCGGTGCTAAGAGATCGATGCTCAGGAAGACTTTGTCGCACCTCGTAGGAGATGTGACCCTCAGGAAAGACAGAGTCGAACTGACTGAATGCCATTAGACTGAAAGATAGGAAGATTGGAATTAGACTTTGAAAAAAATACAAGAATTTTGAAAATTGCAGGCAGGATAAAAAGCTAGAAATTCGAAGTCCAGAGGAACGAAAGAATGAAAAATCTCCTGGAGTTTTGAAGAAAAGGTGGATAATTTGAAAAAAAAAATCGTCCAGGGTTTTTGAGAAAAAGGAGATATTTTATAAAAGATGAAAAATGAGGTATTTTGGAAAATTGTTTGGTATTTTGGAAAAATTGGGAAAAATATGAGAAAATAAGGCGAAAATGAATATCATACATTCAATTACAAACAATTATGCACATACAGCAATCCCTAAGATGCCAACTCTAAATGCATTGATTTTGAAAAAGCTTTAGGACCCTAATCCTGACTCTAGGCTCAGATCAACTGTGTCCAATCATGCTATGCCGATATACTCGAGCCGAGGCTCGATGTACGTGGCATAAAACTCATCTCCGGGTCTAGGCTTGTGTTTTCCCAACATCCTTGAGTGCCTGCCGATATACGTTGGACTATGGCCCTTGGTACGTGGCAGGGGGGCGTTAGCCCAAATAAGTGGCCCAGTTGTGAGGCTCTGTCCCGAACTATGGTTCTGGAAGAGAGCCCAGCAACGTGAAGACCGGGTAGACATAGGTGGGGTGGTTTTTGAAATATGATCACATGCAGGCAAACAGAGGGCTCTAAGTCCTAAAGAGATAGAATTTCGAAAACTTTTGAAGAAGCAAACATTGTTTTCATACAAGTCCTAGATTGAGGAGTGTTGTATTTCAGACCTAAGTCTAAGTGAGCATGCATAATTCTCCTCAATATGGTCCTACCAAACCATGCCTAGTCTACATGCAATCCATGTCAGCTGGGTTCAAGTCTAGGCTCCTAGGTTCACATGATATCAGAAATTAAAGCTGACATTCCATAAAACATAATTTTGATAATTGAGCTAAGTTAAATCACATAATTGATCAGGCGAAGACAGTTCCCATCTCGGTCGCCAAACCTGTTATCATCGCAAAATTTTTCCCCTCCCTTGCGAGAAAGAAACGAATTTTGCGAGTCAAACTCGACCAAAATTTTGAAAATTTACTCGCCTCCGTTTTTAAAATTTGCGGGAAAATTCCGTGGAATGGGATCCGCCTGTCGGTACGAGGTTCAACCGTTCCTGGCGCCTTTACCAGGGGTAATTGAACCAAGGATCAATTACGTGCTTTAATTTGACTCAAATAGCTAAATTATGCTCTATTTTTACTAGAATGCACAAAGAATCAGGCTTGTGCTATGAAATTTTTAAAAAATGCAAGTTTGAGAAACTATGATGTTTGCTTTGGAAAATTGAAATGCATTTGGAAAATGATTGGAAAAGTGCTTGAAATTGGAGTTTTTGGGAAAATCATTGAATTTCATTGGAAATCAGAAATTTGCATTGAAAAGTGATTTCTCAGGAAAACTTGAAAATCTGAGAAAATTGGTTTTGAGATTGGAAACTTGGAATTGCTTTTATAAGAAAATGGATTTGAGAATCTTGAGAAAATCTAAGAAATTTATTGGAAAATGACTTTTGAAATGGAAAATGAATTCTCAGGAAAACTGGAAAATATGAGAAAATCGATTTCTGAAAACTTGGGATTTTGAAATTTAAGAATTTGAAAACATAGGAAAATCTTGATTTGAACTTGGGAAATGCTTTGAAATGTCATTTGAAAACTTAGGATTTTGAGAAAATCAGATCCTGAGAAAGACTTGGAAATTCTTGAGAAAATTGAATTTTCTGAAATTGAAATTGGAAAATGAGTTTGAAAATAATGCAATTTGAATGATATGAATGAATGAATATGAATTTGAAAAGGGAATTTCATTGAGGAATTGGGAAATTCTTTTGAAACTTTGAGAAATGCAGTGCATTTTTGAAGTTAGCCTAAGAGTGTAGGCTGAATGTGGCTGATATAAAGATCATAAATCTTGGTTTTCTTCGTATTCTGACTATGGCCATAAATACGAATCCCACCGAGTTTATAAACTCCATAAGAGCTTGTGCACGTGCCATTCGTGTAAACCATAGTGGATTTGAAATAAATGCACATGAATCATACATCAAATATTGAAATTTGCATAAATTAAACTATATGCAATGCAATCCTATTCTAAGCAGAAAATGTAACTCTTATTCCAAATATTACATTGCTTTTTACATTGAATTGAATAAGATAAATAAATGAAATAACTAAGTCTTCTTCTTGAATGTTCCTGCAAAACTAGAAAACAAGGTTAGCACAAAAATGTAGGTTTTTCTGAATTTATCCGAAAATATGGGAAATTATCGGATATTATTCAGATATAAACCCAAATTCATACCCCCTTTGATATAAACATGATAAATATTGATAAAATTTCGAAAAAAAACTTGAAAATTCGAAATTGGGGTCAAAATGACCAAAATACCCCTGATGACCTTGAAATCAGGGTTTTCTGAAAGAATTATTGTAAATTTTGGAATTTTGAAAATCAAATGAAATAAATCAAACATAATATGATAAAATATGATGATATGCATGAAATTTTGGAGAATTAGAAATTGAAATTTCGAAATTTAGGTCAAAATGACCAAAATACCCCTGATAACAAGACTATGGCCTTGAAACCAGGGTTTTCTGAAATAAATTTTGCAAAATTGAAAAATATGAAATGCAAATGAGATTAAAATTAACCTTAATATGATTCTACATGCTTATGTACATGATAAAAACCCTAACATGGCGAAAATATCATAAAATATCGAATTTAACTTGATTTTCGCTTCTGAATTTAAAGATAAACTAACACATGGAGCAAATGAACTTGGAATTAAACCAAATTTGGCATGGACAACTAAAATAACCATAGAAACATAATTGATCTCTAAAATATAATTTTTTTGTATTTTTAAATATGGAAATTCAAATAAAAACCCTAAATTTTGTGATTTTTGCCTAAAATGTTGATTCTAAAGGGGATTTAGGATATCCAATTTCCATAAAAAATCCCCAAATTTCATGGGGTGACATAAGACAGTAATTCAAGGATTTTTTATTTTTACACTTTCTGGTTTTGACCTATGGTCGGAGCTGTGCCACTCCGGCAAGTCGGATCGGAATCCGGCGATTCTAGGATTTAAGGGAAACAGACAGGTTTCGGGAGAAAATGTGGGAAAAATAGCAAACAGATGTGAAAAAGGTTGAAATTGTGAGAAAATGTCCCTGACAAACAGATAAAGATTTTATTGTTTGACACCCTTGGGATTCGGATTATGGTTTGGAAAAAGACACACTGTTATCAGAGACCTAAATCTCTGGAATTTCTGGACATTGGAATCTGTTAGACAGAAAGAGAAAATCCGGGAAAAATAATGAAACAGATCCAAAAATTCCCAAATTTTGGGGAATGATAGGAAATTATGTTAGGAACAACTTTTATGTTGAGAGGTTTTGCAGACAGGCTACGGATTGGGAGGACTTGATGCATTAGGGTCTGTCTATACCCTGACAAAAGAAAATCGAGATTTTCCCAGAGGTCTGGGAAATCCGATTTTTTACAGAGAGTAAAACAAACTGGAAAAACTTAAAAATTTCCAGATAATCAGTATATTCAATGATGAATCCACTATGATTTTTTTAGGGAAAATTGAATCATCCATGGAGGCGATCTTGGGTCGACAACCCTGCTAAATGGGAATCTGAAATTTCCAGAGGGTTTAAAACCTGATCTGGACTTTGGATTTATTAGATAGAGTTATTAAACTCAAATCGATCCGAATTTTTGCAGAAAAATGAATGATTAACCCATACATCTATCATAAAATTTTTGAAATTTATAGATGAACAATTAAACATGAAACGAAGGCTGGACTGACGCTTAAAATCAAAACCTATAAACTAATAAGCAAATATTAAAGAAACTAATCAAAATACCTATAAAGCATTAAAATAATCTAAATATGAGGCCTATAATACGAAATTTACATGAATTCAATGATAAAACAAAAATAATCAGGGGGTATAATCTAAACTCAATTTTGGCTATGGTGATAGGGGATCCGATCCATTCATCGGAGGGATCCCATACTCCATGTAGCCTTAAGCAAGAAAGTAAGGAAAATAAAAAAGTAAAAAGATGAAGCTCTTACCTTGGGTTTGCTGGGATTGGCTGAAGGAAAGCGGATGTGGTGGAGATGATCCAAGGTTGAGGAAGTTGGGGCGTCAAAGGCACCAAGGTGAGGATGGCTGGAAGTCAAGAAGGAGGTGCCAGCTGGAACGTGTGATGAAGGTAGTGGCTGCACTTGAAGTTTGTTGTGGCTGGTAGCAAGGGTGTGAAGGAGGCTTGCTGGAGATGGCTATGCTGCTGTGGAGGTGTCCCTGTGGTGCTGCCAAGGATGAAGGTGTGGCTGTGGCTGCAAAGAGCTCCCCTTTGGTGGCTGCTGCCTTTGAGAAGTTTGAAGATGGCTGCAATGAAGGGCTGCTGTTGGAGGCCTAGCTGTTGTTGTGGAAGGTGGCCCAACTGCGGTTGTGGAAGGTGGCTGTGATGGAGGCCCAACTGCTGCTGTGGAAGGTGGCTGTAATGGAGGTGAAGACGTTGATGGTGCTTCAAAGTGGAGGCCGGCTGTTGGCTGGAGAAAGGAGCTCTGGAGGTGGCTTCAATGGCTGGGAGTTGCAGCCAAGGATAGCTTGGGGTCTTGCTGCAGCAAATGGAGAAGGCTGCAGATGCTGTGATCGATGGTTGTAATGGTGCTGTGCGTGGTGGCTTCTAGTTGGTGCTGCTGAGGGCTGCAAGGGTGTTGTTTCAATGGCTGGAAGCTGCAGCCAAGGGGTGAGAAAGAGAGAGTTCAAGGGAGAGAGAGAGAGACGTGAATTGAGCTTGGGAGGCCAGCCGTTCTTTTTTTTCCTTTTGTTTTTGATTGGTAACTTAAGAAAGATGATATCTTTCCCTAAGTTACCATTGATTAATGAAGAAGGCTGTGTAATGCCCAAGGCTACAGCCGTATGGCTTTGGAGGAAGAAAAGAGTAAGGAAGGGAAGAAGGAAAAGGAAAAGGAAAGAAGAGGGGAGAAAGAAAAGGAAAGAAAGGGAGGAAAAGGAGAGGGAAAGAGGAAGAGAAGGGGCTGGATAGGGTATACGTGAGTGGCTGGGAGAGGAAAGAAAGGAGGAAAGAAAGAAAGAAAAAGAAAGAAGAAAGAAAGAAAAGAAAGAAAAGAAAGAAAAAAGGAAAGTAAAAAAATAAAAATAAAAATAAAAATAAAAAAGAAAATGGAGGAAGAAAGAAAGGAAATGGGCTGGATTGAGGGCTAGGGTGGTCGACCCCCTTGTGGGTCCCACCTTAGGAAAATAAAATAATAAAAAAAATAAAACAAACAAAAAAAATAAAGAAAAAGGTAATTTTTTTTTCTTTTTTTATAAATTAAAACAGAAAATGCAAATGGATGGGCCATCTCAGAGTGGGTCCAAATTCCACTTTTGAAATTCATTTTGACGATTAAAGGGGTAAAATAGTCTTTTCAGAAACTTTCCAGATGAAACGAGCTATTTTTGGTTGTTTTTGAAACGAGCTCGGATTTTGAAGTTCAATACCCCGTTGCGAAGCAAATCCAGTGTAGAATTTGAAAATTTGATTTTGAAAGAAATCCAGATTATTTTTCTCGAGAAAATATTTCCAAACGAAATGAACTATTTTTGGCAGTTTTTGAAACGAGCTTAGATTTTGAAGTTTAATAGCTCGTTGCAAAGCAAATCGAGTGTAGAATTTGAAAATTTTGAGTTTGAAATAAATCCAGATTATTGTTCTTGAGAAAATATTTCCAAATTTAGACTCCCAGGGGTAAAAATGTCAATTTTGGAAACCCGGGGTTTGAAATTGATTTCTAAAAAGTTTTTAAAACTCAATCTGGATTGAAATTTATAAAACTGGAGTTCTGGACATCGAAAATGGAATGAAATATGATGAAATGTTATGAAATGCTAAGAAATGATATGAAATTATGAGAAATGACATGAAATGCTATGCGAAATGCTAACCTTGAATAAAGAATTTTGGATGTCAGGCCCCGATTGACACTTGTATCAGTTCAAAAAGTGTTAAAATTGACAAAATTTGCAAAAAATGGTTAAAGAAATGATTTTCGAGCTCTGCCAAGCTAGAGTGACACTGGAAATTAGGGTTTGAGCTGGATTAAACTGAAATGAACTGGATTGAGCTGGGTTTTAGAGTTTCAGAACTCAAATGAACTGACTAGGCACTGACTCATCTGACCTTTCCGACTGAATTTTCAAGAAAAGCCATCATTTTTAGAGAAATGGTATGGAATGATCATTGGAATGAAGTGAATTACGAACCTGAACTGGGTTTGAGCAGAAACAAAGGTCAGTAATACTGAGATGAACTAAAATCGAGGCTCAAATACTGGCTCAACTGACTAAACTCGGCTCAGTTTCAGCTGAAAGAGCTGAAACAGACTAAAATGGGCTCCTGGACACTTGGAAATGGTTTTGAACTGAAACTGGAGCGCTTGAACTCCTGGTGAGCTCAAGTTAGACTCTGGGGAACATGACTGACTGTAAATGACTGACTTGGAGACAATTGGCTTGGATTTGAGTGAGAAATGAGCTCATTTCTGAAGAAATGATCCCATTTTGGCAGGAATGGTCAGAAATGAAAATGGTTTATTCATTATGAGCTCAGATGTGCTTGAGATGACTGATATTCTAACTGTCTTGAACTGACCAATGAGCTTGGTTGACTCCGACTGACTGGGGTCCGGGATGACCTAGGGGTAAAATGGTAATTTTCCTAATGAAATGGGTAAAATGGTGATTTTCTGAAACTGACTCGGGGTTTGACTCGTACACTGACCTAACAGGGTTGGCACTACACGAGGAGGGTTGTTTGAGAATGGATGAGGAAAATTCGGGGTGTTTACAACAGACCAGCCGCCTCTCGATAGCCATGGCCGCACTCGCTTTCCTATACCGAGGGTTGACCCGTTTCACACTCGGAGAATCCATTCTAGTCAAAGGGTGCACCTATGCCTTGCAGTCTTGGTTCCTCCGGCATGTGCCAGTCCGAGCCAGTTTCTTCAGATACAATGGTGAAAAGCTTCTTCCAGTTGCGCGATACCGGTTCTTGATCGACAACCTTCAGGAGGAAGAAGTCGTATGGGACTACTTTGATCGTCAGGAATCACCTCTCAGATACACTTATACTTATGGCAAGCGATTCAGACTACTTGGCCCGTTCTTCTGCGCATACTATCATCCCGAGCGGTGTGTCAGGCAGTTCTCTCAGAGGCAGAAGCGCGTAGAGATTCGTCCACTAGCGGGGGTTCTGCCAGAATTCGATCTCGCATCAGATCAGTGGTCCGGAGCATACCATTCTGCCAGACATGGCTGGGATTCCTTTGTCAGTCTTACTATTTTTCCTGGTCCTCGTGTGTCTTCTGATTTGGTAGAGTGGTGGAAAATTGTTTGTCCCCCTCCCCCTCTGTCAAGTGTATTATTGATAAAATCATGTTTTTCCTCTCTATAAAAATTCCTTTATTTTACATTGGTTTGACGACCTCGCCTAGGTAACAAGGCATATTTTCAGTTGTTTATCTTGCAAAGAATAGCAATGCAATTGTCGTAATCCCAGCGACGACTCAATCCATAGTAATGGGATATTATTTCAATTGTCTACCAAAATTCTCAACAAATATTTTCCTCCAAACCAAATTTCCTTCAGAAACCTAACCATCAGTTCTGCTCTGCAGAGAGCATCAGTAATATTCAAGAGAACATTTGCGATACCCGATGGTTGATACAAGATCCAGAAAGAAAGCCGCATCAGTTGAAGGCGTCGCGTACTCAGTAGCTTCAGAAGAAGAGATGGACTCACCTCGATCAATCCAGAGTCAGGGTCAGCAGGTGGATGATGGCATCGATCCCCAAATGTACGTCATGTTCAAAAAGATGATGACCAAGATGCTGGCAGAACAAGCTGAAGCCAGTGCTGAACAGACTCAGACTAAACAGAAAGATAAGGGTCATGTCGTCAAGAATGTGAAGATCAATAAAAGGCAGAATCGTCATGAGGAGATGTCTGATGAGTCAGAATCAGCAGATGATACTGACAAAGAGTATGAAAACAAGCAAGAATTCAAAAGGTCGACTCAGTGGCAGGGGTCGGCCTACAAATCCAAGAATCAGTCTGTTGACGACCCTACGCAGTCACAACTCAAAGATGTGATGAAAATAGTTAAGGATCTTCAAACTCGTGACAAGGGCAAAAGAGTCTTTACAAGTGAAGACTTCTATGATGGACTGGATGGGGATGATGATCTTGATAATCTCCCCAAGAAATTTATCAAGTTTGATGGTTCGGGTGACCCAAAAGCACATCTCGCCCTATTCTTCGCAGAATGTTCCAGGTTCAAGAGGAACAATCGTGCCTTATTTCTCTGCTTCCCTCGCAGCTTGGAGGGTATTGCGGCAAAGTGGTATTCAGAGCATATCAACCCGATAGAGCTGAAAGAGTTCGATAAAGTGGTCAATTTATTTATTGAGCGCTTTCTATTCAATGCTGAAGCACTCCCGACTCTCAGTCATCTTTGCGGCCTCAAGCAGAAAGAAAGCGAGAAGGCCCGAGATTTTATCCACCGATGGAGGTCAGCTTGCAATAAGATGAGAGACCCGATATCAGAAGGGCATGCATTGTCACTAATCTTGAATAATTTTTCACAACCCTTGAAAGGTCTCATTTCCACGGCACCGTCAAAAACCTTCATCGAACTGACAGAACGAGCCGAGTGGCTCGAGCTAAGCATGGAAAATGGAGTTTATGAAGGCTTCATCTTTACACAAGGTAACAATCAGAGTGAGCAGAAGAAGAAGGCTCACTTCACTCTTTCTGCCAATGATAGCAAAAGCAACAAGAAAAATCATGATCACTATTCAGAGGGATCCAAGGGCCAAAAAGGAAAGTTCTCCAACAATGATAGGCCTCTTCAATCTAGTCCTCAGCATAAAGAGAAAGATCAAGAAAAGCCAAAGCGCAAGGATTGGAGTACGGATCGAAAGTTCACCCCTCTGGACCAAACACTAGAGAGTGTTCTGGAATACATGCTTGCAAAAGATATGATCTGTTTACCTAAAGCAGCTGATCCCGCAACAATCATGGGTAGATTCAAAGAAAGATTTTGCAAATTTCATCGGGCAGTAGGGCATGACACTGAGAATTGTTTCGTCCTGAAAAATATCATTCAAGATTGCATCGACAAGAATATCCTTATTGAAGATGAGGAAAATACCAGTCGACCATCCTGAGCAAGTTTTCTAAAAATTGATAATGTTGAGACTATGTCACTTTCATCATTTTGTCATTTTGAAGCAACAATGTAGTCTCAGTTCTTCTATCAATTTGTTATTTCCTTCTTCAATGCATTAATAAATTTGTCAATCTTCCTTATGGCCTGGTGTCATCTTTTATATTCTTCATTTGCAAATGTTTAAATGTCTTCTTATAAGGGGTAACCTTTTTCAAAGTGCCTCTCTGATCAACCAAGAAGCTCATTGTCAGTTTTACCTCGTTATCCTCAGAGAATTCTCATCAAATATCAATTACTTATCCTTTCTTATTCCCCCATTACACTGAGGCATTACTTTGGAAATTGTCTTCAAAACATCCTGTATGCAGGCAGGATCAAACAAATCTCTCATTTTGCACGCATGTGCACCCATTTATATCATTTTACATACATTTGCATTCATTTGCATTTGCAGGCATTCATTCGCATTCATCTGCATTTGCATCAAGCTTCCTCGCTTAGGAGAAGGGGTTAATCCTGAAAATAGGCTTTGAAAAGCTAACTATGATGGTCTATTCAAATCATGAACCAAGAATTTTTATTTTCCAAATTCAAAACCCATAAGTTGAACACTTCCTTCTTAAATTGTGATCCTTAGGTTAAATCCCTATGGAATTGATAGTTCGTAGGTCGAACCCCTGCAGAGTCAATGTGATTTGTAGGTTGAACGCCTGTCAAACCAATACGGCTCATAGGTTGAACCCCTTTCGAACCAATCTCGTTCTCAAAAATTTCGATCTGTAGGTTGAAGTCCTCCTGATCCAATATTCTTTACAGTCCTTAGGTCGAACTCCTTTTGGATTGGTATTTTTTAGATATATGATTTGTAGGTTGAAGTCCTCCTGATCCACGTTCTTAGGCTGAATCCCTATTGAACCCATGTCGTTCCCAGTGAACCAATGTCGTTCTAAATTGAACCAATGTCGTTCTTAGGCTGAATCCCTATTGAACCCATGTCGTTCCCAGTGAACCAATGTCGTTCTCAATTGAACCAATGTCGTTCTTAGGCTAAATCCCTATGGAACCCATGTCGTTCCCAGTGAACCAATGCCGTTCTCAATTGAACCAATGTCGTTCTTAGGCTGAATCCCTATTGAACCCATGTTGTTCCCAGTGAACCAATGTCGTTCTCAATTGAACCAATGTCGTTCTTAGGCTGAATCCCTATTGAACCCATGTCGTTCCCAGTGAACCAATGTCGTTCTCAATTGAACTAATGTCGTTCTTAGGCTGAATCCCTATTGAACCCATGTCGTTCCCAGTGAACCAATGTCATTCTCAATTGAACCAATGTCGTTCTTAGGCTGAATCCCTATTGAACCCATGTTGTTCCCAGTGAACCAATGTCGTTCTCAATTGAACCAATGTCGTTCTTAGGCTGAATCCCTATTGAACCCATGTCATTCCCAGTGAACCAATGCCGTTCTCAATTGAACCAATGTCGTTCTTAGGCTGAATCCCTATTGAACCCATGTCGTTCCCAGTGAACCAATGTCGTTCTCAATTGAACTAATGTCGTTCTTAGGCTGAATCCCTATTGAACCCATGTCGTTCCCAGTGAACCAATGTCGTTCTCAATTGAACCAATGTCGTTCTTAGGCTGAATCCCTATTGAACCCATGTTGTTCCCAGTGAACCAATGTCGTTCTCAATTGAATCAATGTCGTTCTTAGGCTGAATCCCTATTGAACCCATGTCATTCCCAGTGAACCAATGCCGTTCTCAATTGAACCAATGTCGTTCTTAGGCTGAATCCCTATTGAACCCATGTCGTTCCCAGTGAACCAATGTCGTTCTTAATTGAACCAATGTCGTTCTTAGGCTGAATACCTATCGAACTCATGTTGTTCCCAGTGAACCAATGTCATTCTCAATTGAACCAATGTCATTCTTAGGATGAATCCCTACAGAACCCATGTCGCTTCCAGTAGACCAAATCACAATTTTGATCTTCAGGTCATCCAATATCCTATTTCCAATTTCTGAGTCTCTCCTTTGGGGAAAGGAGAGGAGAATCTAGCCACGGATGTGTCATTTAGATCTCAAGTGATTTCTTTCACCAAGGATTTCAGGAATATTTTGCCAATTTGTCATGAAAAATAGTTGTCGATCTCAAAATCTTTACTGCATAAAATTGTACCTCAGAATACCTTTAGTATTACTTCCGAAAGGACAAAGCTTTTGTGAAAAAAGATTCAAAATTCAAAATCTTTCTATTGGCCAACCAAAAGGATGAAGAATAAATCCGCGATATGACCAGCAAAGAAAATTCAATGTTGTTGCAAAGCCAGAAGTGATTGATATTGATCGCAGTCAATGGCATATTTTTAAAGACCATTCTTGGAAAATAAGCAGTCAAAATATCCTGGGTGATACAGAAAAATCCACTCAATCTCCATATCTCCTCAATCACCTAAGCTGCAATTAAATATCTGCAAAAGGGATCTCTCAACTGTCGTCAAGATGAAGGCGAATTAGACGAGTCGACCCCCGGGGCTAAAGAAGATTTGGATCATCTCCAAGATGACGGAGTTTGTGACAGATCCTTCCAGGGAAAGTTCAGATCACCGTCGAGATGAAGGCGAGTGTGATGAGCCTACCGACAAACCCTAAAAGATATTTAATTTCTGCTATCATCAAGAGATTCCCAACCAATGAGCTAATAAACGTCAATATAATCCCTGAGAGAGAAGAAGGATCGGAACATCTCTAAGATGAAGGAGTTTGTGACGTACCCTTCCAAAAAAAATAAAGAGAGAAAAGCCAGAACATCTCCAAAATGAAGGATAATGTAATTCCCAAAAAATCCAAGAGAGCTCCAATTCTGTCAAAAAAGAGTGCAGAAAGATCATCATGAGAAAAGAATCCCAGGATATCAGACTGCCGAATCTATCAAGAATCTTCTTTAATTTTGTGAAATTCTTTTATCAATATCCTTTCGCTAATAGCTCTCGCAATATCAAGAATACATTCTTTTCCGTCCATATCAATGAAATTGATAGCCTCCTTGAAGGAAAGTCAATTGCAAGTAATTTGAATTCGAATCTTGATTCTACGGAGTTAAGCCCAGTCGGAGGTAATACTTCAGGTAGAAAAGAGGAAATATTTTTCATATATATATGTGCTTATCATTCTTGAATTAACTACAAATTTTTTTATCTTATTGGCAATCTTTTTAAATTATCCTGACATGAAGTGAGAACTTGATGTTTATTTTGATGTATCCAGGCGTTGTTGTTATCCCTTTTAGGATCGGATGATGGGAGTTGTCCAAGATCCTTCCCTTATTGTTTTGATCTGAGTGCCTGGGCTCTCAGATTCGCACACTTCCCTGTGCTCCCCACTGTCCCACCATAGACAGTTCCCGTTCAGGTTGAGGGTTAAACCTGAATTTTCCGCAAAAGGTCATCTGTCTTAAAAGCCATTCAGTCTTAGCAATGAGACGTCCAAGATCAATCCCTTTTCAAGCTTTAGGGAACCCCCTTTCTTCCTTTTGCAAACCCCTCTCGGATTTATTGTGCAGAATTCGAAGGTCCCATCATGGTTTCTTCATTCGAGGACTCCGTATATCGTCCCCTTTCAGGTTAAGGGTTAAGCCTGAGCCTCGTTTTTCCACGAGGTATCGTCCCCTTTAAGGTTAAGGGTTAAGCCTGAGCCTCGTTTTTCCACGAGGTATCGTCCCCTTTCAGGTTAAGGGTTAAGCCTGAGCCTCGTTTTTCCATGAGATATCGTCCCCTTTCAGGTTAAGGGTTAAGCCTGAGCCTCATTTTTCCACGAGGTATCGTCCCCTTTCAGGTTAAGGATTAAGCCTGAGCTTCGTTCCATACGAGGTATTTTCTGTCCCATCCAGGTTAAGGGCAAAACCTGAATCTCACTTCTTTTTGAAATAAAATTTTCTCCTCATTTCATATCTATCATCATCATTTGAACTAATTCTTTCATACCCAGTCAGATTCATCTAACTGGGGCATTTTTATAGTCCAAATTTGGTGTGTTTTCTTTGCCACTAAGCTCGGCTTTCAACCGGCTTAGCAGCAAAGAGGGGCATCTGTAAACACCCCAAATTTTCACCCTCATCCAGTGTTTGTCCATTTCATAGGTCATCACAGATTATTGCATATCATTGCATGTATTCTGCATTTTATTTCATCACATCTCATTGCATTACATAGCATTGCATGTCATCCCATCTCATTTTCGAGATCCAACACTCCTGTTTTTAAAACATTCAATCCAGATTTGAATTTTAAAGCTTTATTTCAAAATCAATTTCAAAACCTGGGTTTTTATTCAATACTCTGTCATTTTCCAACCCCAGGACTTTATATTTCGAAATATTTTCTCAAGGAAACAATCTGGATTCATTTCAAATTCAAATTTTAATCGATTTCAATTCACAGATGAGACCCATTGTGGTGGTGTCGCTTCTGAATTCCTCTATTCATTAAATTTCTCAAATTTTTGAAAGTTTCAGTCCGATTAGGACTCTGTCTTAGAGTCCTAATCCAGTCAGGAGTCTGTTTTTAAGTCTGTTTTACTTCCATTTTCAATCTTTTCCGTTTGCTTTCAAAATTTAGGTCATTTTACAGAGTCCAGTTAGTTCAGGATTCTATTTTAGAGTTCGGTCGAGTTAGGAATCTAACCCTGATTGTGTTTTCTGACTTATTTCATCATTTCTTGATAAAATCTTTTGAAAATTCTTTCATTTGGATGTTAAAATTTAAAATTTCAGAGTCCTAAGAGTTCAGGACTCTAACCCGGAGTTCCAGTTCGCATGAGACCCTATTTTCTAAAAATCTTGAATTTCAAATGTCAATTTTAACCCTTTTTTAAAGCCATTTTCAGTGTTTATTTCAAAAATGTTCAAAATTCGATGTGGGCCCACTCAGTTGGCACCATATCCAGAGGAATTCTAACTCAGTTAGGACCTTATGCCATTTCAAAAATCCTAATTTTAAGTTTACTTTTGAAAATCTTTTGAAAACTCCTTCAATTTCAAGTTTTAAAATCACTTTTTGAAAAACTCAAGTAGGGCCCACTCGGGGTGGCGCCATATTCGAGTAAGTCAGGGCTAGACTAGGGTTAGTTGATGTCTTGGTTAGTGTTAGAGGTTTAGAAGAGTCAAAACCATTTTGAAAACTCATTTTGAAAATTAGTTTTTAAAACTAGTGTTTTTAAATGTTTTTAAAGGTGTTTTAAAAACCCAAATGTGAAAGATGCCAAGTGGCATCACATTTGGGGGTTTTCTAGGTTTAGTTAGGGGCTAATTAGGGATTAATTAGAGTCCCACCTAGGTTAGAAAACCACAAAAAATCGTTGCCTTTAGTGGATTTATTAGAAAGAATCCTAAAAAATGAAAAACCTCTTAATTAACCCTAATTAAGTGACTTTTTGAAAAACTATAAAAAGGGACCTAAGGGGGGCCAAAAGGAGGGCTCTTTTCTCTCAAATTTTCGTGGCCTCTCTCTCCTCTCCAGAACCTCCACCTTCCTCCATTGCAGCAACCTCAAGGTAACTATTTTCTCTAATTTTTAGTTTTTATTTAATGTTTTTCATTGTTTTAAACATGATTTAGCCATTGGTACCATCATCTTCATGGATTAAACCATGGATTCAACCTCAAGAACCATCAAGAATCAGCAAGAACAATCCAAGAAGGTGATCCAACCCTGTTTTGGGTGATTTACAGAGATTTTAATCCATTAGAATTGATTTTAATATGATTCTTTGCATTATTAACCAATAAAATATATGATTTACCCTTTTTAATGGGTTAAATCTATGTTTTAAAGGTGATATCAAATTCCAGCCATTGATTCTCTGTTTTTAATTTATTTTCATAGTTTATTCATGTTTGTTTTACGTTCTACAGCATAAAAATAATTTTTATTTACTGTTTTATGGTTTATTTTATTTATTTACATTAGTTAATGCATGGTTTGTCAAGTTTCTTAAATTTCTGTGTGTTTTAGGTTTAGAACAGTAAAGATAATGTTATTTCGGATTGAAGTTATCATTGTTTAGTTCTGATTTTTTTATATGTGGTGCATGCATGAGTTATTGAGTTACTGTAGAAAAATCAGAGGTTTTGAATCTCGGGAACCCTGTCAAAAAAATCAGACATCAAATCGGGTTTTTAAAGCTTTAAAATCGTGGTTAAAATCAAGAAGGTAACTTGCTGTGATGATATTTCTCTCATCTTATATTCGATTTTAGATCTGTAAAGTGCTATGGATTCACATTGAGTAGCTATGTCTTCTGTGAAATTTTCGGATTTTTTTATCACTGTTTAGTAGTTTTTCTTTTTTAGGGAATCTGTTTTTAAATTTAAAACTCGTTAGGGTTTACCAAAACCCTAATCAGACTTGTGTTAGTCATAAATCCCAAACCACAGATCCGATTCATGATCTGTAAAAAGTGAGTATTGTTATTTTTCTGTCTACCATTCACCACTAAAATTTCATAGAATTTTTGTTTAGAATTGCTATTTATGTCTGTATTTTCAATCTGGAATAGCCGTTTTAATCCCTGTTAAGAGTGATATATTTTAGCTCAGATTGCCGGAAGGGTTTCTCCCTAACCGGAGATGATTTTTCCGATCTGTAAATTGGGAAATCTCTTTTTTTCTTTCTAGTTAGTCTCTGTAAAATTTCATAAATTTCCATATAGATTTGACCCCTGATTCAGGTCTTGGATTGAAACTGGTTGGTGAATTAGGTCAAAAATAGCATATTGTTAGGGTTTAATGCAATTTTTGGATTAATTTAATTTCAAAAAATTATTTTTATAATTCCAATTCAACATTAGGGTTATAACAAGTGCAGGTACCAATTTTTATGTATTTTGGAATCCATTTGATGGCTGAATTAAGCAAATTGCAAAACCGGGTTCCTGAAAGATCCAAAAACACTGCAAAAATCACAAAATTTGTGATATTATTGGATTTTCGTGCATAAGCATATATTTTTAGGGTTTAATCATGTTCATAATCATGTTAGGATGATTTAGGTTTAATTTGATGCTCATTTGATTTCATTTAGTGCATAAAACCTAGGTTTTTACCAAAATCTATTTCAGAAAACCCTGATTTCAAGGCCATAGTCTTGCTATCGGGGGTAATTTGGTCATTTGACCTAAATTTCGAAATCCCTAACCCTAATTTCATATTTTTAATCATGTCATAGCATATTTGGTTTGAGTTTATTTCATTTAAACTTCAAAACTTGCATTTTATCAAAATATCTTTCTAAAAACCCTAATTTCAAGGCCATAGTCTTGTTATTAGGGGTATTTTGGTCATTTTGACACCAATTTCGAAATTTCATATTTTCTTTTTCATATTTATTCAATTTTATTTCATATTTTATCATTTTTATTTAAGGGAATCATGGCAAAAAGGCTTATATCTAGCAAAATCCAACAATTTCCTGATATTGTTGGATAAATCTAGAGAAGCCAACATATATTCATTAACAAGTTTTCTAGTTTTGCAGGTACATTGAAGACTTTATTTTTCATGTATTTAAATTTCAATAGTGATGTAACTTGTAATTAAACTTTGGAATAAGAATTTACATTTCCTGCTTAGCTTAGGTTGCATTGCATATAGCTTATATTTTTTTTAATAATGTTAATGTGTGATGGATGATGATTCATGCATATTTTTACAAATTCACCATGGTCTACACGAATGGCACATGCACTAGCTTTTATGAAGTTTATAAACTTGGTGGAATTTGTATTTATGGCCATAGTTAGAATACGAATGATACTTAGATTTATGATCTTCACATTAGCCACATTCAGCCTACACTCTTAGGCTAACTTCAAAAATGCACTGCATTTCTCAAAAATACAAAAAGTATTTCTCAAATCCTCAAATCCATATTCATTCATTTCATGCATTTGCCAATTCCAATTCAAATTTCAATTCAAAGAAGTTCATTTTCTCAAAATCTCCTAAGTCTTATAGCAAAATCGATTTTCCCAAAGACATTGAATTTCAAAGGATATTTCAAGTATTTCCCAAGTTCCAAATTCAAATTTTCTAAGTTAGAATTTCAATTTCCAAGTTTGAATTCAGAGAAACCAAGTCTCTCAGAATCGATTTTCACTAAATGTCAAGGATTTCTCAAAATCGATTTTTATTTCTCTCAGAAGTATATTTCAAATCCCAATTCACGATTTCTCATGTGATATCATTTCCAAGATTTACATTTTCTGAATATTTCAATCATTCAAAGCAAACATCATGTTTTCAAATGTGCATTTTCTGAAAATTCATAGCACATGCCTGATTCTATGTGCATTTAGAAATTAGAATATGATTTAGACAAGTTGAATAGAGTAGAGCATAAGATTGATCCTTGGTTCAATTACCCCTGTTAAAGGTGGCAGGAACGGTTGAACCTCGTACCGACAGGCGAGTCCCATTCTTCGGAATTTTCCCGCATTTTAAAAAACGGAGGTGAGTTATTTTCAAAATCTTTTTCAAAGGTCAGTTTGATTTGCAAAAGTTAAAATTTTGCGATGATAACAATTACACATACATTCCAATGTACATTTTCTCATTAGCCTAGTGCATTACATATGCATTCCAATATGCATTCTAATATGTATTTTTCTTCATAAACCTATGCATCACCATTAGACAAAGGTATATAGATTTTTCCATCAATGCAAGGCATTGCACATACCTTTTTTAGAGGCACTCTTCATTTAGCATAAGTACTATATTTACATAGCTGCATTTGCATTCTTCATTAGAATAGGCATAATCATAGGCATTTTTGTTTTCAATATAACATTTACATTTCCTGTTATATTTTGCATTGTTGTCTTGTGCTAACTTATTTCTTTGTAGGAAATCATGAAAGACTTGGATTGTTTTTCTAGTTTAAGGAATTTGAATTTCAATATCCAAGATTGTAATAATTCTACGTTAATGACAATTGTTATCTTTTCAGTTTAGAATAGAATATATGAGCATATAGATCTCATGATTGTTTGCATCATCTCATTTTATTTCAAAAATTCACATTGGTGAAACACGAATGACACATGCACCTTTCTAATAAGAGGTAAATAAGTCTAAGTAAATGATTCATATTTATGGCCATAGTCAAAATATGAACAATATTTAAGATTTTTATCTTTTATGGAATAACATTTGACCTCCATTTAGGTCTCTTTTGAAAATCATCATATTTTTCTGAAATATTTTTTTTCCTTTATCAGAATTTAATATGTAAATTATCTTGAGATATATTTGTGGCCATAGTCATGGATATATTAAAAGTTAATTTCATTTTAAATCCTATAGAGGCATAAAATTTATTTTATTCTGTATTAGAATTTAAATATAGATTTGATTGTAAATATGTTTATGACCATAGTCATGAATGTAATATGATTTAATCTTATTTCAATTCTATTAAAGAATAAAATATGCTTTTAAATTCTAGTCTTTAAAAAAAATTAAAGCATTCATCGTTTAGGATAGAATTGTATTCCGTTTCAAATTATTTTCAAGTTATTTTCCAAGTTCCAAGTGATCTTTTAAATAAATTTTCAAATACAGTTTTCATTTCTGAAATTTAAAATCATTTCAACTTCTATTTACAAATTCAAATTCATCTTTTATTCTCAAATTCCATTTAGTTTTAAGTCTTATTTCAAAATTCAAATTTTCAATTCTCATTTCTGAAATTCATATTTTAAATTCCAAATTTCATTCAAATTCTTTTTCAAATATTCAAATTTTATTCAAATTCTGAGTTTTCAGTTTAATTCTGAATCAAAGTTTTGAAATTCACTTCGAAACTCCAAATCAAATTTTTATATTTACTTTGAATTTCTAAAACAAGTTTCAAATTCCATTCTGATTTCATATTTTTGGTTTGAATTCAGATTCTATTCTCAATTTCAAAATCCAATTTCAATTTTAAATTCAAAGTCTAAATTCAATTTCAATTTTCAAATTCATTTCCAAGTTCAAAGTTAAAATTCAATTTCAAAATCAATTCAAAATTCTAGTATGAATTTCTATTCAATTTCCATTTTTTTAAAATTCTACTTCGAATTCCAATTTCAAATCAATTCCAAATTCAACTCCTATTTCCAAATTTTTTTTTCAAGACTTCACTTTATTTTCCAATTTCATTCTTTTCCAAATTCCACTTTCAATTTCAAAACTTCCTTCTTCAAAATTTTAATCTATTTCAAATCTTTGGTCTCAGTTATGATATCAATTTCAGAACTTCAAGTTTTCTTTTCAAAATCTCAAATTCATTTCAAATTCCAAGTTTAGATTCAAATTTTAATTTTTCAAAATAAGTTCAATTTTTGAACCACTTCTTCAAGGATATTTTCAAAATTGTTTCAAAATCACTTGGAAAACTCAAAATTTTTGAAGCATTTCTCAAAAGCATATATCTTTTCATTCTTCATAAGCACAAGCATGATTCGATGTGCATTTAGGACTTTAGAATAATCACTTAGACAAATTTAGGCAGAGCAAAAGGCATTAATTTGATCCTTGGTTCAATTACCCCTGGTAAAGGCGCTAGGAACGGTTAAACCTCGTACCGACGAGCGAATCCTGTCTCTCCATTTTCCAGCAAAATTTTCAAAAATGAAGGTGAGTTAATTTTTCAAAACATTCTTTTTCAAATAAAGGTCAAGTGGAACCATGCAAAAGAGTTTCTCTCTTCTTTTCTTTTTCTCCTAAAAAGGAAGAAGAAAGAAAGAGAAAATTTTTGCAACGATCACAGAAGTGGCAACTGAGATGGGACTCATCTTCGACCAGTCGAATTTATGCCTTTGCCTTGCTTTGATTTGTCTAAGTCATCATTCTACAAATGTCAGCTTCATTTTTCATGCAAACCTTAGGAGCCTAGACTCTGACCCAGCTGACATTATGCATATAAAACTTAAGTATGGTTTGGTAGGACCATATTAAAGAGATCTATTCATGCTCACTTAGACTTAGGTCTGAAATACAACTCTCATCAATCTAGGGATTGAATGTAAACAATGTATGCAAGTTTGTGCTTCCTATGATTTTCAAAATTCTATTTCTTTAGGACTTTGCATTAGAGTCATCTGATTTCTTGCATGTTGAGTATATTTTCAAAAACATTTGTACCTATATTGTCTCGGTCTTCACGTTGTTGAGTTGTCTCACTAAACCATAGTTTGGAAAAGAGTCTTACAATTGGACCACTTATTTGGGTTAACACCCCCTGCCACGTACTAAGGGCCATAGTCCAAAGTATATCGGCAGGTGCTCAAGGATGTTGGGAAACCATTGCGTTAGAACCAAAGAATTATTTTTATGCCACATACTTCGAGCTTCGGCTTGAGTATATCGGAGTATCTTGATTGAAATCAGATGATTAAAACCTTAGAGTTAGGATTAAGGTCCTACAAGCCTTTTCAAATATTGCATTTAGAGTCAACTTCTAGGGAATGTTGTTCTGTGCATCATTGATTGTATAGTTTTGCTTCTTTTGTGAATATTATCTTGTAAATCCTCATTTACTTCACCTTTTCAAAAACTTGGATATTTATTTAAAAAAATTCTTCTATTTCTCAAATCCCGATATGTATTTCTCTTTCTCTATTTCTCTAGAATAATTTTTAAAACCCTGGACATTGTTGAAGACTTTCCTATATTTTTCAAGATCCAGGTGTATATTTCTCCCTCTCTTCTTCAGAATAAATTTTCTTAAACCTGGATATTTTTTCAAGATTTCCCTATATTTCTCAAAATATAGGTGTACATTTCTTTTTCTTTATTTCTTTAAAATAATTTTTAAACCCTAGATATTCTTTTCAAGATTTCCTTGTATTTCTCTAAATCTAGGTATATATTTCTCCTTCCATATTTCTTCAGAATTATTTTCTAAAAAACCCTAAATATTTGTTTTGAAGTCTTCTTCTATTTTTCAAAAGTCCAGGAGTATATTTTCTCTTTTTCCTTATTTCTTCATAACTATTTTTTTTCAAAACCCTAGAAATCCTTTTTAAAACTCTCCTCAAATTTTCAAAACTCCAGGTGTATTTTCTTTTCTTCTTGATTTCTTTATTTTCTATGATTCTGCCTGCAATTTTTCTAAATTTCAAATCTTGCCATCTATTTTCAAACCCTTTTATATCTTATAAATTTTATTCAAAAATTTTGTTTTATCTCCTCCTTTCAAGATTGCCAACCTGATCTCATCATTTTATCTCAAATTTGTTTCCTTCAGAATTCTTTTCTTTTATCATGGTAATCATCCCATTTTGTCCTATAGAGGGCATTGGCATTGTTGTGTGATTCAGACGGGATCAAAGATCGCGCTACTCTAGCACATCAGTTACAAACAGTGAATAAGAAATGGATTCTTTAAAGTCTGTCGAAGAGGGAGTTCAGGCCAACAAAGATGAGATTGATCCTGATATATATCGGTTATTCAAAAAAAATGATGGTTAATATATTATCCGAACAGGCTGAAGCTAGTTTAAGAAAAGCTCCTGCTAAAGAAAATGCACCTATCACCTTCCCTATAAGCATCATTGACAACCCCAACAATAGTAGCGTAGGAAGTTCTAAGCCCAGCAGGAGCAACAACAAAGGAAGCCAGAGCAATCAAAGCAACAATTTAGAGGAGTCTAGGGGCCAGAAGGGAAAGTTTTGCAAAACCCATGATAGGCCTTTTCAATCCAGCCCTCAGCAAAAGGACAAAAATCAGGAAAAGCCAAAGCGCAAAAACTGGAGCAATGATCGAGATTTCACTCCTTTAGACGAGCCGCTCGACAAAGTCCTTGAATACATGCTGACCAAAGGATTAGTCAAGCTCCCAAAAGCCACGGATCCTCTTACCATCATGGGAAGATTCATGAACCAGTTCTGCAAATTCCATCGGGAAGTAGGACATGACATTGATCGTTGTTTTGTTTTTAAAAATATTGTTCAAGACTACATTGATAAGAATCTCTTTGTTGAGGACGAAGAAGAAGAACATCCAGTTGCCCTAACCAAGCATGTTCAGTCTAGCTCCCAGAAAGGGGTGAACACTCAAAAGAAATTAGGCAATCTAAAAAAGATAAAGCATGATGGTTGGGGTTATGATCGCAAGTTTACTCCTTTAGGTCAGCCAATCGAGGAAGTTCTTGGATACCTGCTCGTGAAGAATATGATCAAATTTCCAAGGATTGTTGATCCTCCTATCACTAGAGGGAAATGGAAAGATTGTTTCTGCAAGTTTCATCGAGCAAAGGGGCATGATACTGAACGCTGCTTCATCCTTAAAAATATTGTACATGACTACATCGACAAAGAGCTTTTGGTACCAGAAGAAGGAGAGGAACAACCTATAGTCCTGACCAAGCCATTCCTGGATCACTCAAAAGAATGACAATGCCAATGGCCTCTCATTTCTATCATTTTACTTTTTGTCAGGACAATATAGTCCTAGTTGTTTTTCCTTTTCAAGTTGTCATTGCTTTTAATGCACCAATGAAATCATCAACTTTTTCTTATCTCTGGGTGTCACTTTCTCTATGATTTCTTCAAATTCTCATGCAATATGTCTCTTGTAAAGAATAATTTTCCTTGAAAACTTTTGCTCGCCTTTCTTCTTTTGCAAAATTCTTTTTGTATTTTCTCGAATCCACAGGGATTCTCATTACCAATTTTGATTTTCTTCTTTTGTCGTTATGTTATTTCCCCTCCCCGTTATATTGGGGCATTTTTTATTATTTTATGAAAATTCATTTTTCAAAAAAAAAACCTGTATGCAAGCAGGATCAGATAAAATCTTTCGTCAACAAATTCTCATCAATCTCCAACAATTCTTCATCAATTTCCAATAATTCTCATTAATCCTCATTTCCCTTTTAGGTTAAGGGATAAACCTGAACCTCATTCTTTGAGGTATTCCCTTTCAAGTTAAGGGATAAACCTGAACCTCGTTCTTCAAGGTATTTCCTTTCAAGTTAAGGGATAAACCTGAACCTCATTCTTCGAGGTCTTTCTTCTTCTCAGGATAAGGGGATAATTCTAAAATCAGGCTACATACAATTAACTATGATGGTCTATTGAAATTCAAAATCTTCATCAATCTTTCCTCAATTTTTCTCAATTTTCATCAATTTTTCATCAATGTCTATCCCTTTTCATCAATTCTCATCAATTTTTATTCTTTTCCATTCAGGATAAGGGATAATCCTGAGACCATCATGAACAATTCTAATCCTAAACCATCTTGGATCAAGAATTTTGAATAAATTTCTCATTCGTAATCTTCAGATTCAATTCATAACTTTTGCCTATCCCTCTCAAATCCGACTTCCAGGTTGGAAGATTTCTCCTTTTGAAGATCTGAGTTTCGACTCGGGTTTTTCTTCAAACTAATTTTCTTTTAAGGTTCGGGTTTCGACTCAGGTCTTTCTTCAAATTATTTTTCCTTTTGAAGATCCAAGTTCCAACTCGGGTTTTCTTTCAATTTCATTTTCTTCTAAGGTCCGGGTTCTCACTCAGGTTTTTTTTCAAATCATTTTTCCTTTTGAAGATCCGAGTTCTGAGACTCAGGTTTTCCTTCAATTAATTTTTTTTAAGGTCCGGGTTCCAACTCAGGTCTTTCTACAAATTATTTTTCCTTTTGAAGATCCGAGTTCCGATTCGGGTTTTCCTTCAATTTCATTTTTTTCTAAGGTCCGGGTTCCGACTCGGGTTTTTCTTCAAATCATTTTTCATTTTGAAGATCTGAGTTCTGACTCAGGTTTTCCTTCAATTTAATTTTCTTTTAAGGTCCGGGTTCCAACTTGGGTTCTTCTTTAAATTATTTTTCCTTTTGAAGATCCGAGTTCCGACTCGGGTTTTCCTTCAAATTAATTTTCTTTTAAGGTCTGGGTTCTGACTCAAATTTTTCTTCAAATTATTTTTCCTTTTAAAGATCCAAGTTCTAACTCAGGTTTTCCTTCAATTTCATTTTCTTCTAAGGTCCGGGTTCTGACTCGGGTTTTTCTTCAAATCATTTTTCTTTTTGAAGATTTGAGTTTTGACTCGGGTTTTCCTTTAATTTAATTTTCTTTTAAGGTCCAGGTTCTGACTCGGGTTCTTCTTCAAATTATTTTTTCTTTTGAAGATCCAAGTTCCGACTCGGGTTTTCCTTCAAATTAATTTTCTCTTTAAAGGTCCGAGTTCCAACTCAGGTTTTTCTTCAGTTTTTTTTTTTTTAAGATTCGAGTTCCGACATGGGTTTTTCTTCAAATTAATTTTCTTTTAAGATCCGGGTTCTGACTCGGGTTTTTCTCCAAAATCATTTTTTCTTTTGACGAACCAAGTTCCGACTCGAGTTTTTCCTTCAAGTCAATTTATCTTTTCTTGAAGATTCGGGTTTCGACTTAGATTTTCCTCCAAATTAACCTTCCTTTGAGGATCTGGGTTCTGACTCGAGTTCTCTTTCAAAATAATTTAGTTTTTCCTTTGAAAGTCTTAGTTTTGACTCAGACTTGTTTTCTTTCAGATCCCAACATCAGGAAGAATCTCTTTTATCAAAAAGTCGGTGTTTGCACTGGTCTCACCTTCTCCACGGTTCTTCGGTTGAGTTCCTTTTGAACCAATTTCCTTTTTGAGATACGATTCGTAGGTTGAATTTCTTCTGATCCAATCTTTCTGTCATCAAATACAATTTGTCAAATGCCAAACATTTCAAAAATCAAATCATTTTCTCTTGCGAAGGACCCTTTTTCTAGGGAGAGTTCAAGGGAGCTTGTTCCTTTTGTATACAATCATTTTTATCGTTCACAAGAACCCTTTTTCTAGGGAGAGTTTGAAGGGACTCGTTTCTTCGTGAACTGTTTGCAAAATAACCTAATTTTTACACAAACAACCCTTTTTCCAGGGAGAGCTTTGATGAAAGCCCGTTTCTTTTGTGGCCCCCAAATTTTCATTTTGGCCTCCCCGTCGCAGAGGACCCTTTTTCTAGGGAGAGTGTGATGAACTCGTTTCTTTGTGATATTCACCAATCTTACCCACCGGTCGCCTTTCCATAAGAGAAGCCTAAGATTAAGGAGTTTTGACAAAAACTTAATTTCTCTTCAAAAGTTCTATTTTGCAAACACCTCCTCTTCAGGGAAGAGAGGAGTATTTTCATACTCGTTCAGGTCAAGGGTCAATCCTAAGTCTCTCTTTTGGGGAAAAGAGAGGAGAATTTAGTCACGAATGTATCAATTCGATATCAAGCAATTCCTTTCGTCAAAGATTTCTAGAATATTTTGCCAATTTGTCACAAAAGCAATTGTTGATCTCAAAAGTTTATTGCACAAAATTTTACCTCAAGCTACCTTCAATATTCTCTCTAAAAGAGCGAAGCTTTCGCGAGAAAAGCACAAAATTCTAGCTTTTTTTGTTGGTCAACCAAGAGGATGAGGACAAATCTTTGATATGACCGGCGAAGGAAAATTCAATGAAATTGAAAAGCCATAAGTGAATTGATATTGATCATAGCTATGGCGCATTTTTAAAGATCATTTTTTCGGCAATGAGGCAGTGAAAATATCCTGAGCGATAAAAGAATACACCCAATCTCCTCAATCATGTAAATTGCAATTAACTATCTGCAAAAGGGATCTCTTGACTATCATCAAGTTAAAGACTGATATACGAGGTAGATCTCTGGGGCCAAAGAAGACTCGAAATATCTCCAAGTTGAAAGATCATGTGACGTATCCTTCCAGGGAAAGTTCAGATCATCGTCAAGTTGAAGGTCGATGCGATGAACCTCCCAACAAACTCTCAAAGATATTTAATTTATGTTATCATCAAGAAATTTTAATCAAAGAGACATTATTATCAATCAAATTCATGCGACCAAAGAAGACTCCGATCATCTCCAAGTTGAAGGAGTATGTGACGTATCCTTCCAAGGAAAATCAGAACATCACCAAGTTGAAGGTGGATGCGCTAAAATTCTTGCCAAATCCCAAGAGAGCTGAATTTTATGTCTCAAAGAATGCAAAAAGATCATCATGGGTAGACCCAGATATCAAACTGTCAAACTGTAAAAAATCATCTTTATTCATGTGAAATTCTTTTATCAATATCTTCTCATCCAAATTGCTTTTATGAAACTAAGGATATTTCCTCTCTTTTCATATCAAGGAAATGGATAGCTTCCATGAAGAAACTCAACAACAATAAATTTGAATTTGATTATTGATTCTATGGAGTTAGCCTAATTGGAGGTAATACTCTAGGTAGAAAGAGATAATATTTTTCGCACTAAACATGCATATTTCAATAATTTTTTAATCAACTACAATTTTGCATCTTGTTGGCAATATTTTCAAGCTATCATGACATGAAGCAAGAACTTAATGCCCATTTTGATATATCCTGACATTGTTTTATCCCTCATTAGGATTTGATAACCTAAGTTTTCAAAGTCCTTCTCTTCTGTTTGATCTGAGCACCTAGGCCCTCGGATCTGCATATTTCTCAATTTGTTCCCATTGTCCCACCATAGACGATTCCCGTTCAGGGTAAGGGTTAAACTTGAATTATTTCTGCAAAAGGTCATTTGTTTTAAAAGCCAGTCAGTCTCAGTAATAAGACGCCCAAGATCAACCCCTTTTCAAGCTTTAGGGAACCCCATTTTCATCCTTTTGCAAACCCCTTTCGGATTTATTGTGCAAAATCTGAAGGTTCCATCATGGTTTCTTCATTCAAAGATTTTGCATTTTTTTATATCCGTTCAGGTTAAGGATTGTACCTGTGCCTCGTCTCACGAGGTATTTTCATATCAATTCAGGTTAAGGATTGTACTTGTGCCTCATCTCATGAGGTATTTTCATATCCGTTCAGGTTAAGGATTGTACCTGTGCCTTGTCCCATGAGGTATTTTTATATCCGTTCAGGTTAAAGATTGTACCTATACCTCATCCCACGAGGTATTTTTATATTCATTTAGGTTAAGGATTGTACTTGTGCCTCATCTCATGAGGTATTTTTCATATCTGTTCAGGTTAATGATTGTACCTATGCCTCATCTCATGAGGTATTTTCATATCCGTTCAGGTGAAGGATTGTACTTGTGCCTTATCTCATAAGGTATTTTCATATTCGTTCAGGTAAGGGTTAAACATGAGCCTCATTCTGACGAGGTATCCCTTCCAGTCTCATCATGGTTTCCCTATCAAGGAATCTATATTTTTCATATCCATTTAGGTAAGGATTATACCTGAACCTCGTCTCATGAGGTAATTTTTAAAAATGTCCCATCATGTTTTTCATGTATTTCTTTCCCCATTCAGGTAAGGGTTAAACCTGAAATGTCCCATCCATGTTAAGGGCTAAACCTGAACCATTCCAAAAAGCTTACTTCGTCTCAGCCATGAGACTTCTTCAAAATCTCCCTTTGTCATAATTTTGGGATCTTTATCCAAAAGACCCATCACGATTTCCCCATTCTCTGTTATCCAATTATCTCATTTTCAAGGATTTCATCATTCCCAAAGCCCTTCAGGATAAGGTGCTAAACCCGAGAATAATGTTTCACAAAATAATTCTTCCACACCCAGTTCAGATTTTCTGACTGGGGCATTTTTAAAATTTGGTGTATTTTCTTTGCTACTAAGCTCGACTTTCAACCGGTTTAGCAACAAAGAGGGGCATCTGTAAACACCCCAAATTTTCCAAAAAAATCAAAAAATTCTCCTTTTGTCCCTAGCATTCACCTTCTGAGACATTCAGAAGGGCAATTGTGTTAATTTCCTAGAGTCATTGGTCGAAGATCCGATATCCAATCTCATTTCATACATTTGACCCAGTTTCGGATCCAAATCTGATATCCAGATCCAACTCTAAGTCCAAAACTTCTATTTTAAAGAAAATCAAAAAAATCAAATTCCCTGTATTGGTTCAAGATCCAACCCCAATTTGAGATCCAAACTTGAATGTTTTCTCAAAATCTCAGATCCAGATCCATTTTAAATCTCAATTTCTAAAATTAACCATGTATTTTCTCAAAAACCTCATTTTAGAAAATCTTAAAATTTTAAAACAAATATTTTACAGAAACATTTTCAAAAACCTTATCTAGTTCCCATTTCCTAAAATCCCTCATATTTTGCTCATATTTTTAGATTTTATTTCAAAAAAACTTAAAAGAAAAGCTTTTAGAAAAGGAGCTCTACCCTTGTTTTTGGAAAAACTATCCTTTTAAGACCACCATTTTGAAAATTTCAAAAACTTGGAGGACCTGATTTGTAAAAACCTTCAACAGTCTTCAATTATAAGAAGAGTCGCATGGGTCGATCAAAATTTATCCACGATTCCCCCCCGCCTCCATCGCCTTCTTCCTTCCTCTATTTCCCTTCTTCTCTTCCCTTTTCCCTCTTCCTTTTTCTATTCCCCTTTTCTTCACCTTGGTGCCTCCCCTTTAAGTGACTGAAGGAACCCCAATCCCTGCAGCAGAGCCATGGTAAGAGTTCCTCCTTCTCTCTTTTATTTAGTTTTTTTTTTCTTGTTCATCGCCCCATTAAAGCACTCTTTGTAGTATTGATTTGCTTATAGCAATATCAATTCACATACGTGCAATATCAATGGAATGCTCATATTCCGATATTTTCTTTTGTTTTTTTGTAATTTATTTTGAATTTCTTCAGTTTACATAAGTGTAAATATCTGTTTATGCTATTTTAGGTTCAATACTCCTTTGCAGTTCATCGTATCATTTTCTTTATTTTTCATTTTTATGTTTTACATCCCAGTATGTCGTTCTTTGTTGCCATTTCATCTGTGTATGTTATTCCCAGTTTTAATTCAACCTCATCGTGTTCATCTACTCTGCATTATAGATCCGCTCTGCACTCTGTTGCAGCACAACATTCACCGTAAACCCATTTTGCATCGTTCCTGCATTTGCTTCCTCTGTGTTGCCTGTATAAATCTTTTCTGCATTGTTGCATTTTAGTTTACACTTACATCTTACATTCTGCAATGTCGCATTCTCATATTTCACATTCCTATCATAGCATCAAATTCATCGCTGCATAGCATCTTGTATCATCATGTATCATCGTCCCCCCACATTACTAATATGTAACTCGCATATCACCTTGCATCTGCATCTCTCTAATTTGGGAACTGGCCAAATGGCGTGCACTTGAACCCAATATTAGTACGAGAGCACTCACAGAATGATTTTGAGAAGGGGTATACTGATTAGAGAACTGCTCCATTTGACGGTAAGGTAAATCTTGCCTATTAGTGGCATTGACTTCCTTATTTGTGTGTGGTTTTGGTCGGATTGTCCTCTGGTTGATATTGGGTGTGAACTACAGTGTCTTCCTCTATCGGATTGCTCACTGGTTTGTGTTGGGTGTGAGCAATAAACTCTCACTCTAGATTTTAAACATTGTAGCAACTGGCTGAGTATGTTGTAGTAGTTCTTAAGACATTGCGAGCTCTGTTACATATCTATGTGCATCATATCTGATTGATATAGCAGATGTTCTTCATCTTCTTAATATCAATGCATAGATGGGTGCGCTTCTTGGAGTGTTCTGAAGTGTAATGTAGTGTGCTGAAGCATATTACTGCTGAGATACACATTCTTGTGTTCTTGTTTTGCTGTTGTTAATCTTGTACAAGGCATCTTAATATTGTAATAGGGGCTTGTGGAGAGTATGGAGAAGAAAGACTTCATATTATTCCCATCAAATTAGATGGGACTAATTACTCGTATTGAGCAAAATATGTGAGAACAGTGGTGAAAGCCCTTGGATATGGTGGATACTTGGATGGGTCTAAAACAAAAACCAGAGCCATGTTGTATGAGAAGATCACCAAAGTTGTGGATGCTAGCTGGAACTCGTCTAATCTTTAATGTTTTTTTTATCTAGCTAAGTTGTCAACTAAACACTAAGTTCAATTTACAGATGATTGTTCCAAGCTTCCCTTGATCCACCAGAAAATTAAGACCCGGTTATCTCTCCTGAGCATGCAAGTGTCCGAAATCACTTCTAATCACACTCATTGGTAAGTACATGTACCACCACAGGGAGTTCATATCATTCCTACAATTCACCTCAACTACACTTCATACTGGTTAGTATATAGCATATTATGGCCATCAGTTAAATACAACACCTCATTGCACTTCATCGCACCTGTACACCACTGCATTTACATATTACACATTGCTATCTTCAACACCATTTCCTGTACATGTATCTGCTGCACTTTCTGCACAATATCCTGCTATGAATGTTCACAATAGCCTACACGCTGTTGTATATTCATGCCTTCCATTTACCACTTCATCCTTGACACTCTTTCTCTTCCAACACACCTTCCTCACCTCCTTCACACTTGCTACTTCATCTACATTCACTACACTTGCTGCCCAACACACCACATCATAAGTATTTCCTACTACCTGCACATTCCCATCAAAATTTCACAGCACTATTCACTTCTACACTTGTTATCAATCACCTATTCGCACCCTTACAACACCATCTCCATCCTCAGCACTACTTCACCACCTCACTGCCTACTGCAGCACATGCAGTCACACTTGCCCAGCCCGCCACTTACTGTGATTTCCACAACAACACTTGTACAACCACTGCTACACCTACGTTTTTCCTCTGCTACACCCTTTATTACACTTGTTTCCCTTGCACCACAATACTTTTAAAGCACTTCATCCTTGTTGTTATCATTCCTTGCATTCATTCTCACTTCAACTCACTCTTCACACTTGACCAGCAACATTTGTGCCTCTCGGCACTTTTCCACAGCACTCTCCAACACATCACTTGCATTATACATTGTCCTAGCCCCTTGTGTAGTCTTAGGATTTCTAATTTGTTAACATACCTGCTATATTGGATAATCCAGTTAGATCAAGACAGTGATAAGATTATATATTTCAGTGTGCTCACTCAATTGCCTCAGTTCCATCCAATGTTTGGTTTTGAGCCAGTTCGGCTCTTGCCTGATCTCATGTTTCATAACCATCTGATAGTTCCTCTGGTGGAGATGAACAGTTAGGAATACTATAGTCAAAACTCTGATGGTCACTCACATCACAGCAACCATGATAAACAGAACTTCCAGAGAATTTTTGCAATTTGATTAACTATGTTCTTCATCAGAGTGTACCACTCTTGGTCCATTTGACCTAAGTAATGTTATAAAGTCCGAAGCTTCATTTTTTTAATTGGGGACTGTTAGCTTGACAAAAGGAGAGGCATCCTCTATGACACAGTGTCTAGATCCATGCAGCTGGTATGTAATCTGTGCAAATTTGTCCTGCATAGTAGCATACTGTCGGTATGAGGTCTGGCCGAGTATTTCAAGTTCTTGTTCCAGCAATCTTTTGCGGATTTTCTTTTCAGCTAATAAGCCTGCAATTTTTGTTCCTACTGTGCACCTCGTTGCAACTTGTTAGGCATATCTTCACTCTCACAGCACTGTGTCTATGTAGCTTTTTACAGGATTTGTATTCATAAGAGTCATATTTTCTTCTTGGGTTGGTTCAAAACATGGATGATAATATATGTTCAACTGTTGTGATCCCATTAACCTAACACAACAGTTCAATGAACTGCTATTGCATATAGACTTCACATTAGGCATGCACAATTTTTCCCAATTAGCTTAGTGCATTACACATACATTCCAATGTACATTTTGTCATTAGCTTAGCGCATTACATATGCATTCCAATATGCATTCTAATATGTATTTTTCTTCATAAACCTATGCATCACCATTAGACAAAAGTATATAGATTTCTCCATCAATGCAAGGCATTGCACATACCTTTTTAGAGGCACTCCTTATTTAGCATAAGTACTATATTTAGATAGATGCATTTGCATTCTTCACTAGAATAGGCATAATCATAGGCATTTTTGTTTTCAATATAGCATTTTCATTTCCTGTTATATTTGGCATCGTTGTCTTGTGCTAACTCATTTCTTTGCAGGAAATCATGAAAGACTTGGATTGTTTTTCTAGTTTAGGGAATTTGAATTTCAATATCCAAGATTGTAATAATTCTACGTTATTGAGAATTTTTATCTTTTCAGTTTAGAATATAATGTATGAGCATATAGATCTCATAATTGTTTGCAACATCTCATTTTATTTTCATTTTATTTCAAAAATCCACAATGGTGAAAAACGAATGGCACATGCACCTTTCTAATAAGAGGTAAATAATTCTAAGTAAATAATTCACATTTATGACTATAGTAAAAATGTGAACAATACTTAGGATTTTTATCTTTTATGGAATAACATTTGACCTCCATTTAGGTCTCTTTTGAAAATCATCATATTTTTCTGAAATATTCTTTTCTTTCTTTATCAGAATTTAATATATAAATTATCTTGAGATATATTTGTGGCCATAGTCATGAATATATTAAAAGTTAATTTCATTTTAAATCCTATAGAGGCACAAAATATATTTTATTTTGTATTAAAATTTAAATGTAGATTAAATTATAAATATGTTTGTGACCGTAGTCATGAATGTATTATGATTTAATCTTATTTCAATTCTATTAAAGAATAAAATATGCTTTTAAATTCCTGTCTTTAAAAAAAATTTAAAGCATTCATCATTTAGGATAAAATTGCATTCCTTTTCAAATTATTTTCAAGTTATTTTCCAAGTTCCAAGTGATCTTTTAAATAAATTTTCAAATACAGTTTTCATTTCTGAAATTTAAAATCATTTCAACTTCTATTTACAAATTCAAATTCATCTTTTATTCTCAAATTCCATTTAGTTTGAGTCTTACTTCAAAATTCCAATTTTCAATTCTCATTTCTGAATTTTACATTTTAAATTCCAAATTTCATTCAAATTCTTTTTCAAATATTCAAATTCTGAGTTTTCAGTTCAATTATGAATCAAAGATTTGAAATTCACTTCAAAACTCCAAATCAAATTTTGAGATTTACTTTGAATTTCTAAAACAAGTTTCAAATTCCTTTATGATTTCAAATTTCAGGTTTGAATTCAGATTCTATTCTTAATTTCAAAATCCAATTTCAATTTTAAATTCAAAGTCTAAATTCAATTTCAATTTTCAAATTCATTTCCAAGTTCAAAGTTAAAATTCAATTTCAAAATCAATTCAAAATTCCAGTATGAATTTCTATTCAATTTCCATTTTTTTAAAATTCTACTTTGAATTCCAATTTCACATCAATTCCAAATTCAACTCCTATTTCCAATTTCCATTTTTCAAGACTTCACTTTATTTTCCAATTTCATTCTTTTCTAAAATCCACTTTCAATTTCAAAACTTCCTTCTTCAAAATCTTAATCTATTTCAAATCTTTGATCTCAGTTATGATATCAATTTCAGAACTTCAAGTTTTCTTTTCAAAATCTCAAATTCATTTCAAATTCCAAGTTTAGATTTAAATTTCAATTTTTCAAAATAAGTTCAATTTATGAACCACTTCTTCAAGGATATTTTCAAACTTGTATCAAAATCACTTGGAAAACTCAAAATTTCTGAAGCATTTCTCAAAAGCATATATATTTTTGTTCTTCATAAGCACAAGCATGATTCAATGCGCATTTAGGACTTAAGAATAATCACTTAGACAAATTTAGGCAAAGCAAAAAGCATTAATTCGATCCTTGGTTCAATTACCTCTGGTAAAGGCGCAAGGAACAGTTGAACCTTGTACCGATGAGCGAATCTTGTCTCTCCATTTTCTCACAAAATTTTTAAAAACAGATGTGAGTTAATTTTTTAAAACATTCTTTTTCAAATAAAGGACAAGTGAGACCTTGCAAAAGTGTTTCTATCTTCTTCTCTTTTTCCCCTAAAAACGAGGAAGAAAGAAAGATAAATTTTTTGCAACGATCACACTGGGGTTAGCTCAATTCTAGCTAAAATAAGCCGATTTGAACTAAAACAGACTCCAAGAATGTGAGAAGCAAGTTTGAACTAAAACTGGATCATTTGAACTTCTGATGAGCTCGAATTAAACTCAAGGAAATAAAACCAACTAGAATTGACTGACACAGAGACAATTGGCTTGAAATTTGAGCAATAAATGAGCTTGTTTCATACAAAATGAATTAACACTACTCATCTTGAGCTCAAGGGAGCTAGAAATGACTGGCATTCTAACTCTTCTTAACTTAAAATGAGCTTCGTTGGGTCTAACTGACAGGGGTCCAAGGTGACCTAGGGGTAAAATCATAATTTTATTGACTAAATGGAGGTGAAATGACACCTAAACTGGTGTGGACCTAGGGGTTAGACTCCTATACTGATCTACAAAGGTTGGCATTTGTGAAAGGTGGTGTCCAGGGATGAACCTGGAAAATTTAGGGTGTTTACAGTTGAACTCGTATCGTTGAGGAAAATCTTTATGTCATCTCATTTTAGTCAAAACAGGGGCACAAAATTTAAGGTGTGATTAGTCAATTTGGAAGGAGTATTTTGATAATTTTGTTAAAATATAAGAGATTATGTGTATTAATACGAATATGCATGTGCAATTATCAGATGTACTATTAGAGCATCTTTAGACTCAATTTCTGTCAGAGACTAGTATTCATATTCGAGGTAAGGGATATTATAAGTAATTTTAGTTGTGAATAAACCCTTTTTGTATTGCATATTATTGTAATGTTATGAACTAGCATGATTAGAAAGATAGCTCTTGAGTATGAACATGATGTATCTAAAATGTCCATGCATGAAATTGTGAGATGATAACATATACATGTTTGTCATGATATGTCATGCATATTAGAAAAAGATTATTTTATGACAACATATTTGTCTGATAAATTGCTAATAAAACACATCATGATGAGATTGTAATTAGACTTGAGTCTCTTTATTTTATTAATATCATGTGAATGGATATTGATCATGCATAAGTTTTGCATTTTATTCATACTATTTTATGCATGATCTGTCAAAAAATTGCATTAAAAACTTATTCTTATCATTGTTTTTGAGAAACTTCTCTGAAATTGAAAATATAGGTAAAACCGCATATTTCAAGCTCTTTCTTATGTTTTTCAGAGTTTTAATTAGTTTAGGATTTTTGTTATTCATAGTTTAATTAATTTAGGAGTTTCAAATGGTAGTTTACTTTATTTAGAAGTGTCCTTTTCTAAAAAATGTTTTTCTAAAAGAGTGCTTATTTGAAATTTCTAAAAATTGATTAGCTTTTTAGAAAAATCGTGTGGCACCCTAATTTTAGAGTATAAAATTAATTTTCTAAAAGAGTGCATGTTTCTCGATGTTGGATTTGAGATCGGGCTACCATCAGTTGAAGATTAAGGAAGAAGATGTGGTTAAGATGGCGTTCAGATGAAGATACGACTATTATGAATTTTTTCTAATGCCTTTTGGTTTTACTAATGCACCAACAACCTTCATGGACATTATGAACAAAGTTTTTAGACCATATTTGGATAAGTTAATAGTGGTATTTATTGATGACATTCTTATTTATTCAGTAACGAGGGAGCAATATGAGGAACATTTGAGGATAGTTTTGCAGATAGTTAGAGAACATCAACTCTACTTTAAATTCTCTAAGTGTGCATTTTGATTGGCAGAGGTGTTCTTTCTTAGTCATATTATATCTAAAGAAGGAATTATGGTAAACCCTACAAAGATTGAAGCAGTCACCAATTGGGCTAGACTCAAGAATCCTACATAGATTGATAGTTTCTTAGGATTTGCTAGGTATTACTGGTGATTCATGAAAAGATTTTCTATATTTGCAGCTTCAATAACAAAACTCACTAAGAAAGACGTAAAGTTCGAATATAGTGACATGTGTGAAAGGAGTTTTCAGAAAATAAAGAAGTGTTTAACCACTGTTCCAGTATTGGTCTTACCTTTTGGATCTAGAGGTTTCACTATTTATAGTGATGCTTCTCATAGGGGATTGGATTGCGTTTTGATGCAGCTTGGTAAGATGATAGCTTATGCATATCGCTAACTCAAAATGCATGAAGTCAACTATTTGATGCATGACTTGGAGCTAGTAGTGGTTGTATTCACCCTTAAGATATGAAGACACTACGTATACGGTGAATAATTTAAAGTTTTTACTGACCATTAAATCCTTAAATACTTGTTTTCACAGAAAGACTTGAACTTGAGGCAAAGAAAATGGAAGGATTATGACTTTGAGTTGAAATATCACCCTGAAAAGGTGAATATAATCGATGACGCTCTTAGCAGAAAGTCAAGAGCATTGGCCAAATTTACAGATTATGATTTATTTTCTGCAGTCGCGCTTCAGAAAGCAGAAGTTTGATGATTACCAAGCCGATTATTGTTTGTGTAAACCACATTGAGGTCAAAATTGTGAGAGCAAATTAAGAAAAAACAACCCTTAGATCTAGAGTTGACCCAAGTGAGAAAGAGAATTTTAGAAAGTGAGAAGTTAGACTTTAAAGTTGATAACTAGAGACTTCTCAGATTTTGTCATAGAGTGTGCATTCCTAAAGATGATCAACTCAAGAATCAATTGTTAGATATGGCACATCACTCTAGATATATCATCCACCTTGGCAGTACCAAAATGTATCAGGATTTAAAAGATATGTTTTGCTCAGGTAGAATGAAGAAAGACATTATTGAGTTTATAAGCAAGTGTCTCATGTATGAGCAAGTGAAAATTGAGCAACGACCTAGTGGATTACCGCAACCACTCTCCATACTTGAATGAAAATAGGCAGATGTTACTATGAACTTTATTTCAGGTCTTCCAAAGACCAAGAATGGGATGGATTCAGTATGGATGATTGTAGACAGACTAACTAAGTCAGGCCACTTCTTGGCCTATAAAACAACTTACTCTTGTGATCAATTGGCCTAACTTTTCATTAGAGAGATAATCAGACTTTATGGAGTACCAAATTCAATTATTTTAGATAGAGACTCCAAGTTTACGTCATAATTCTGGCAAAATTTTTAAGAGGAAATGAGGACACAATTAAAAATGAGCATGTTATTTCACCCTCAAACAGAAGGACAGTCAAAGCGAACCATTCAAACCCTAGAAGACATGCTACAAACATATACTTTAGAATATAGTAACTCATGGAATGACATCCTACCTCTGATGGAGTTTGCCTATAATAATAAATTTTATAAAAGCATTAGCATAGCTCCATTTGAGGTACTGTATGGTCGACAATGTTGAATACTCTTTAGTTGGGATAAGATCAAAGAAAGAAGATTGTTAGGGTATGATTTAGTGCAGTGTATGACAGACTAAGGGAGATTTATTCAAGAGCATCTTCTAGTAGCACAAAGTTCACAGAAAAGTTATGCAGACCAAAGACATCGCAAGTTAGAATTTGATCAAGGTGATCATGTGTTTTTTTAAAATATCTCCCTTTAAGATACTTGCAAGAGTTGGTTAGATAGCATATCGATTGGCCTTACTACCTTCCTTATCTAAAATTCACAATATATTTCATGTCTCTATGTTATGAAAATATGTGCTTGATCCCTCCTATATACTCGATGCAGTTGAGTCAGTTTTGGAAATACAAGATGATTTGAGCATGAGTGAGAAACCGATAAAAATCTTGGATACAAAAGTATAAAACTGTGAAACAAAAAATATATTTGAATTAGTCAGATGAGGTCATTACAATTAAAATGAGGCCACATGGGAGCGTGAATCAGACATCCATACATAATTTTCATAATTGTTTTTAGGTTAGATTTGGGCCGAATCTTCGTTTAAGGGGGATAAAATTATAAAACCACTCCCCCAACGAAATCGTCAAAGGGGATAGAGTTTAATGAAAAAGGGGTGGTGGGGGAGACAATTCCCCATTTGGAAGAACTGCCTCCGAGGGGATGAGGATAAACCACACACAACACAATCCGCAGGAGGAGGTGAGGTTATCCTCATCCTACTCACCCTCCGTGAGGGCTTTAAAAGCGCTCACGGAGCCCCTCCACCACGCATCAAGTGAGCGACAGAGAGAGAAAAGCATGGGAGGTAAGATAAAAAAAATTAGGGGACTTACCAAACGACTGACAACTCCAAGTAAGGTTTCATCTTCTTTTCCTTCTTTCTTTTTTTTTTATCTAAAAGAGGGTTGGCAGCCATGGCTATCGACGAGTTGCAAAGAAGCAAAAAAAAAAACAAGAGGGCACTACGATGGAGAGAGAGAGAGAGGGTCGGCCGACTGGCAATGGTGGCCAACCCTTCTGTCACAGGGTGGGAAGATAGAGAGGGCTGGCCCCTCTATGTCTGAGAAGACGGAAGGGGCTCTATGCCCCTTTCGCATGTTTTCTTTAAAAAAAAAGAACCTGATTGATCTGAGCGTGACCTAGACTAAGTCTGTTGGTCTGGGTGTGACCCAAACTGAACCTGTTGGTCTGGGTGGTGTCCAGACCGAACTAAGTGAGTTAAAAAATTTAGGTCAAACCAGTTCAGAGCGAATTAGCTCAGTTCTGAGTCGATCTGGACTGAATCGAACCTATTTGAACCGACTCAGCCAGACCGAACTGGTCTGGGTGTGAACCGGATCGAGTTAAGTCTAACTGGATCTCAATTCTCAATACAGATATGGATTAAACTAATTCTTGATCCAGTCAATCTGTATTGATCCAAATGGAGCTAGATCCAGAGAGATTTGGGTATGGATCCTGTCTGACTGTTATAGAACTAGAACAAAACTGGATCTAGTTAAAATCAATATTGGATCTAGATTAAAACTGGATTTGGATCCAACTAAGTGGATCAATTTTGGATTCAGATCAAAATTGGGTTTGGATCCAATCTGACAGTTTTGGATCCATCTTAGAGTTGGATCCAGATCCAACTCATAACTGGGTGGACCAGTTCTGGATTCAGATTAAAAATGGGTCTGAGATCATAAATGGATCTAGATGTAAATTATGAATAATTTTTGAATTTTGAGAATAATTATCAAAATGACCAAAATACTCTTGTGTGTACCCAAGATCTGTTTTGGTAAAATAGGCATAACTTTGAACTCCAAACTCAGAATTAAGTGAGGTTTGGTGCATTGGACTCATATCATTTTGAAAATCTTTGTGTCCTCTAGTTTTGGTTAAAACAAGGGCACACAAATTGAGGTCTGATGAGTCAGTTCAAGAAGAGTATTTTGGTAATTTTATTAAAATATAAGAGTTTATGTGTATTAATGTGAATATGATGTGTAATGATCAGATCCTAATGTTAGAGCATCTTAAGACTTGATTTTGATCAGATCCTAGTATTTGTATTCGAGGTAAAGGATATTATAAGTAATTTTAGTTATGAATAAACCCTTTTTGCATTGTATGTTATTGTAATGATGTGAACCAACATGATTAGAAAGATAGCTTTTGAGTGTGAGCATGATGTGTCTAAAATTATCATGCATGAAATTGTGAGATAATTACATATACATGTTAGTCATGATATGTCATGCATATTAGAAAAAAATTATTTTATGATAGCATATATGTCTGATAAATTGCTAATAACATGCACCATGATGATATTATAATTAAACTTGTGTCTCTTTATTCTATTCATGTCATGTGAATGGTTATATTGAGATTAGCATATATAACCCTTTAAATCTCAAAAGTGGCGACCTATGGTAAGAGCTACCTGGTTTATAGCCAGAGTGCAACTACCATGAAGAGTGGGCTGCCAGTGATTTAATGATATGGAGACTACATCGTTGCATGCTTAGTATGAGATAAGTGTGAACCCTAATATTATCTTGAGATTGAAGAGTGAGATCCATCTTGATCATTTCACGATATCACTTGTGAGAGAACGAGTGAAATATGACTTTAAGATTGTGGTTCAGTGTGATAAACTTAATATATGACTTAGGGTTATACTCACACATTGTTTAGGATTCTAGAAGGCCATGGATGATTGAAAACCATCATAGTTAGGGTATAGCATGAAGTATGCTGAAATTGAGATTGAGCCTGACCTTCCGGCTAGCTACCAGTCGGGTCCCATTTTTGTTTCACTGCATTGCCTGGTGGTCCGGAGATCACAAGGAGTGCATCGTTCATTGTCTGACCAACATGTAGAATTGGAGTGTTCTATATGAGTTGCTACGCCCATAGACGACTATGACCGGTATAACTGACCTAGGGTTAGTTTGGTGTAACAAAGTGTTTGAGAGAGTTAATAAGAGATAATTAAAATATATAAACTTATGTGGTGTGTCGAAAACTAAAGCCAGACTAGGAGTTTAGAGCCCACTACAGTTATAAGTTAAAGTATTTATTTGTTTATAATTATTTTTTACTGGGTTGTACACTCACCCCTTGTATAATTACAACTATAGATTTCAGGCACACTAGTACAGGCAGGACATGACGGGCTACTTCTTCTTGTCATTAAACATTTATGTATTGCTGATTTCTTTTGTTATGAATGATGAACATTGTAAAAGAAAGTGAGTTATTGAAAAAAGAATAAAAAAAAAATTAGCCATGTTTTCTCTGTATGCTTTCCCTCTGAGAAGTAATACCAACCGGACTCAAACTCATGAGGTCCGAGATCAGAGTGTTAAATTTTGATATAGGTCCCTAATGAACGGGCATTCCCAAGAAAGGTAGGAATGTCATGCTTCCCAAATGCAATGCTGGGAACAATGGCTCGCTAGATTAATCCCTTGCTTCTTGAGATATGTTTCTGTAGGAACCTTTTCCAACAGTATCAACCAACCCATTATGGAGGCGTTTAAGGGTTACACTCCCCCATAGTATTTTTTTTGGCAATATAGGCATTGTTGGGATGCATAGAGCTCTATATAGGGACGTTGTAGTAAAGATACCTTGGAGAACCTCCAACCAATGGAGTTGGGTTTCATCCCCAATGAGAGTTGTTGTAACATATGCATGAAGGTGATCCATTGTTGCAAAGCTTGTTTGAATGGTTGTCTCTGCAATACTGTATCCCAACCATTCTCCTAAGACCATGCATCCTCAACCAACACGAAATATCTCAATACAAAGCTGAAAATCTGAACATAAGGATTTGGTCCTGCAACCATAGGTCATGCCAAAATAGTATTTTCCCAATGTTCTCAGTAGTAGTATCAACCCTGAATCGTTGGTTTGCAGATTCAGCTAAATCGTTCTATATCAATTAAAAATAGATAAAAAAATGATTATGTGCCAATCATAACATGACATGTGTTAAAACCATTAAAATAGATTAAAATAATATTTAAAAACTATTTTTGTATTTTTTATATTTATTAATAAATAGTTGAATCGATCGTGAATCATATCGAAATTCTGCCGATACGATTCATATGGGTCGATAACATTGGTTCTTTCCATTTCTTATGTTGACTTCAATATCTTATAGAAATAGTCAAGAGCTCTTGTCCACCTTCTCCAAATCCCTCACCTTTTCTTTCATTTATGGTTTTTTGACCACTCTCATGGTCAAGATTTCAAAGCATATTTTTCTCTAAAAACCTGAGTAACCATGTTCTCCTCATGGATGGATACTCATTGTTATCAACAAAGGATAACATTTTTACCCTCTCTCTTGTAATTGATAACATTTTTACCCTCTCTCTTCATGTATTTATTCTTCAGCATGATGATGAATAAAACACACATAGAGTGAGAGAGGTTCCTCCCATGGATGTAGGTTCTGACGAACCAAACAACATATATATTTTTTTATTGTGCATTTTCCTTTATGCTATTGTAAACACCCCAAATCTTCCTCATTCATCCTCATACACCCCTTTTCAACAGATGTCAGTCCTCTTAGGAGTCTAGCCCTAAGTCTGTCCAGTTTATGTGTTGATCATGCATATATTTCAAAGTGAATTAACATTAAAATATGAATGATTTTATGAAAAAATGTTTTAAAAACCCAAGTTTATGCTAGTTTTCGTTAAATAAGCTAAAATGATTTCAAAACAAAAAATGTATGAAAAATAGCTTTATTTGTATATTTTAGTACATATTTTGATGTTTGATATTAACATAGTAGTTTTAGTTTTAGTTTTCAATAAAAATAATAATAAAAATAAAAACAATAAGTAGAATTAGGTTAGAGTAAACTAATTTTGTTTTGAGGTTTTTAGCAATTAAAATTTCTTTAAATGGTTTTTAGATTTTTGAAAGAATTAAAAACAAACTGGTTTACACGGTTTGAGTTTTGTGAAAAATAAAACTGAAAAATGGTTAGAAACCGGTTCAAGCCGGTTTGGGTTCTTTTAAACCCAAAAACCGAAAAAAAAAAACTGGTCTCTCACCATTTGGCGCCAAAGCTTCCCTTCCCCTTCTGGTTTTCTGCCTTTGCCCTCTTTTCCAATCGCCGGATTCCCCTTTCCCAGCTTTTACATTTCTTCTTTCCTCCTTCTTCCTTTGCTCCTATTCTCTTTTTCCAGTCCGGTTGCAGAGCTTCTTCAGTTGGCGGCAGCGCACGAGGTGGAGGCCATTCTTCCCTAACCCTTCTAATCCTTTTCAAATCACGGTAAGTTTCTTAATCGTCTTCTTCTTCTTTCTTTCTTGTTGTAGCTATAGGATTAGTTTAATTGAGAAAAAAATCCACGATTTTTTTTTTAAGCATCGTCTGTTTTTTTTTTATGCCTCATTTTCTTCTTCTTTCATTTCGATCATCCCTGTTTTAATCTTGTTCAATTTTAGATTCGTTTTGTTTGATTTCCAATTCTGGTTCATCATAATTTTTTTCATTCATCATAGGATTTTTGTTTCTCTGTTTTTACAAATTTTGTTCATCATTTGAATTTCTGATCCTTCTTTGATTCATCGTTGTTTTGCATTTTCTGTTTCCATTCATCGTTTAATCTCTTGTTTCTTTTGTTCTAAGGTCATTCAATTCAGTGTGCTTCTTGTTTTACATTTTTTTTTTTGCTAATTGCATATTCATTCGTAGCATTTTCTCATTTCTTTGCATATTTTAGTCTATAAAAATTTCTATAATGAAGTTTATCATTCGTTCATTAATATTCTGTGTTTGTTTTTAGCATTTGAAGCTTATCATTGGTGTATAGCATTTGATTTCAGATCTCTCATTCATTAATACTTGTCATTCATTCTTACTACATATACTGTTGCAATTCTGTTTTTTATTTCTTCATTCATTATTTTTAGCCGATTTCTTATTGTTGTTTTTTTTCTCATAGACTATTTCCAATTTAGTCATTTTAGGATTTCCTGTTTTAGTACACATTTCATTTCAATTGTAATGTTAGTTAGTTTGTTTTGTTTTTCTGATTGCTTACTAAATTAGATCTCAGTTTCCTGTTACATTTTTCAATTTTTTTTTTATTACAGATAGTTCCTGGTTAACATCGGTTATCCTGTTTTCTGAAAATTGTCATGTCTTTCTTTACATTTAGTTTTTCTTCAATTTTTTTTATTTTAGTAATTCCTTGTTTTTCATCTCCTGAATTCAATTTTTTTAGGTTTCCTGTCTTTCATTACATGTAATTCCTGTTTTTAAATATGTTTTTTACCAAATATCTGTTTTTACAATTCCTTTTTATGCTATTTTCAGTTTATCAGTCTTCCTGTTTCATATCAAGTCCTTGATTCAATTTCTTAATCGTGTGTTTTTCATGTTTTGTTGAGGAAGTGTTAGTTGTTAATTGTCTTCACTATTAGTTAATTGAAATAGTTAGATTTCATGTAGTTAAGTATTAGTGAGTTGAAATTTGGTTAAGTGTCAATTGTTAAATATAGTTTTAATTGTCATTAGAATTCTTTCATGTTTTTAAGCAATTAATTAGTATAATTTGCTTAATATAGTTTTTACTTCTATCTTGTGTACTGCTTGTGTTCATTTGATTTGTGCAGGATTGCACGGGATTGGAGCAGAAATGATTACGTGACACGAGGAAGCACAAGAGTAGAAGATTTTTTCTTTTATTTTTAGAATTAGGAAGCTAATTGGGTTTGTAAATATTGCACTTTACGCCCTCTGCGAAGGGTATTCATTTGTTGTAATAGTTAGTTGTTTTACTGTTCTCGTACATTTTACATTTTAATAATACGACAATAAAGATTAGTTTAGATTTGTGTGTTTGAATACGAAATATTCTCGTTCCCTGAGTTTGACCCGGTCTCATCCACCAGTGAGAACCGGTTTTTATTATTTGATGTCTGGTTTTCACATGTTTTACATATAAAAATCTTTTCAAAATTACAATGATTTCAAAGAAGACATCAAATTTTTGGTGCCGTTGCCGGGGAACGGCGTAATATTAGTATTCACTTTATTGCCTAGTTTTGGTGTTGCATTTAGGTTTAGAACCACGTATGTGCATATCGTAGAGACGAGCTTACTTTTCTGCATAGCCTACCTACTAATATTCCCTTAGAGGTGACTGTGTACGATTGGTACCGTACACATAGATTTCATATTTCTTTTGCATAATCTCTATTATGTGTAACTGCGTGGTGTTTGTTTAGTTTCTGTTGTTTTTTTAGTTTACTCGCTTTGTGGTTTGCGTGGTTTGGATGCTTAGTGTGTTAGTTAGGTAGAAAACCCAAATTTAGGACGTGTGCTACATCGGTCTACTTCAAGGTGTATGCAGGGGCGACACTCACTTGACCCTGATCTTGCAGAACCAGTTGAGGACCCCGAGTCCATCATTAGGAGAGCCCATAGAGCTGCAACCATGGCTGAGAATCAGCATATTACTCGCCCTCTTAGGGAGTACTTCATGCCTAATACCTATACTCCCGCCTCCTGCATCACAAGACCTAATGTAGGAGCGAATCATTTTGAGATTAAGGCCAGTGTAATCCAAATGCTACCCTCATTTTATGGCCTTAGCAATGAAGACCCATATCGTCATCTCGACGAATTCTTAGAGATTTGCTCGACAGTGCGAATCAACAACTTTGGAGACGATGCTATGAGGTTGACCCTGTTTCCCTTCTCTCTGAAGGATAAAGTCAAACACTGGTTGAAGGCGTTAGATACAGTTCGAATTACCACGTGGGAACATATGCAAAGAGAATTTTTAAAAAAATATTTCCCAATCGGTAAGACGAACCAGTATCGAAAGGCCATCACCAGCTTTTCGCAAATAGAGGGGGAAATGTTCCACGAGACTTGGGAGAGGATGAAGGATCTTCTTCGCAAGTGTCCCCACCACCAGGTGCCTCGCTGGCAACTAGTGCAATATTTCTATGACGGTCTTACTGAGAAGAATCGTCAAATGGTTGATGCCGCGTGTGGGGGCACTTTCATGCTCAAAAGTGAGGATGAAGCGTGGTTGCTCTTTGAGACATTGAGCGAGAATTCGATGCACCATGCGACAACTTCACGGTCTGATAGAGTTGCACCTGTACATGATAGCACTAAGAAGGCAGGTATTTTCGAGATAGGGATGAACCTTGAGTTGAGCAACAAGGTAGACCAACTGTCCCAGAAATTAGATCAGTTGTTGTTGGGTCTCTCTCCTGCCATGCATGTGTGCGCGTTGTGTGCGAGTCTTGCACATTATGTCCTACAGTGCCCAGTTGCGCCACAGTACCCTGAGTTTGTCCAAGAGCAAGCTCAGATGACTCAAAACTCCGCTAGGCCCGCACCCAATCCATTTGCCAATACTTATAACCCGGGCTGGCGAAACCATCCAAATTTCTCATGGCGTAACCCACAGACTCAATCCCTTAACCCTTCCCAGAGTCAAACCAGGCAAGGCGGTTATGCACCTGGATTTCAGAGATCCAGTTATCCTCCAGCCCAACCTGCTTATACTCAACTCCATTTTCTGAAGCCTTCACCTAGTCAGTCCTTTGAGGATAAGATTTTGCAAGCTTTGAGCTCACATACCCAATCTATTGCAAAATTAGAAACTCAAATGGGGAAACTCGCTGAGGCACTTAGCAGGAGAAGTGAGGGGGCATTGCCTAGCCAGCCTATAGTTAACCCTAGGGGTAAAGAACCTCTGCAGAGTCTGCATATGACAGATACACATCAAGAGCAGGCTCAAGCAGTAGTGACCCTTAGAAGTGGGAAGCAGTACCATTCGAGGGAGGCTGCAGAAGAAAGAGAGAAGATAAGTGAGAAGCAGTCTGTCCCTAATGTTTTACCTCAAGAAAGCAAGAGGGTTCTTCCATTTGAGCCTTCCACAACCCATATTCCCAAAGCCCCCTTTCCTGAGGCGTTAGAGAGACCGAGAGCACTAGGTAAGTTGGGAGTGAACATGCAGGAAATGCTTGAGATATTCAAGCACGTTCAGATAAACCTCCCTTTACTAGATACCATCCAGCAAGTCCCTGCATATGCAAAGTTCCTCAAAGAGCTTTGTACGCAGAAAAGGAAGTTGAGGTCCCATGCGCAGAAGAAGATATATTTGACTGAGCAGGTGAGCGCAGTATTGCAACACCAAACCCCACCTAAGCTCAAGGACCCAGGGACCCCTATCATCTCATGTGTCATAGGAAACATCACTATTGAGCGTGCTTTGCTCGACCTTGGGGCAAGTGTTAACATTTTGCCAGGTTTCTTCTATGACAAATTTGGATTGAAAGAGATGAAACCTACACCTATGACCCTTCAGCTTGCGGATAGATCGATTAAGGTCCCAAGAGGGATACTTGAAGATGTTTTAGTCAAGGTGGAGGATTGTTATTTCCCTGTCGACTTCGTGATATTAGATATGGAGGGAGTTGATAGCATCAGGCAGACCCCCATTATTCTTGGTCGCCCTTTCCTAGCTACTGCCAATGCGTGCATTAATTTCTGCACTGGTGAGATGTTTGTTTCATTCGAAAATAGGAAAATGAAGCTGAACATTTTTTGTGCATCGATGGAGTCTGACACTGAAGAGGCTTCTTTCGAGGTTGATATCATTCAGGACCTTATAGAAGCTGAGCATGCTTGGTTGTTGAGTGATCCACCTCAAGAGGAGGAGGATGAATCACTCAAAGAAGATCGCCTTGATATGATAGATAGTAAGGCATGTAATGTGAGTTAGACTTGGCATTTTAAACTACTTCCAGAGTTAGCTGAGAATCCCACAAAACCATCGATAGAGAGTCCCCCATAGTTGGAGTTGAAGCCTTTACCAGCTGCACTCAAGTATGTTTTTCTAGGAAAAAGGCAGACTCTCCCAGTCATTATTTCTGTAGACCTGACAGATTCACAGCAGCATCAATTGTTACAGGTCTTGCATGAGCACAAGGATGCTATTGGATGGTCTGTTGCGGATTTGAAGGGGATTGACCCCTCCTTTTGTATGCATCAGATCATTATGGATGAGGGAGATAAACCCTCAAGAGAAGCGCAAAGGAGACTAAATCCTCATATGAAAGAAGTGGTGAAGAAGGAAGTAGTTAAATGGTTAGATGCTGGGATCATTTATCCCATCTCAGACAGTCAGTGGGTGAGTCCTACCCAGGTTGTTCCCAAAAAGTCTGGGCTCACTGTGGAGAAGAATGAGAAAGGAGAGAGTGTTCCCATGAGGACTACTACGGGATGGCGAGTATGTATTGACTAGAGGAAGTTGAACAGCGCAACTAGGAAGGATCATTTCTCGTTCATCGATCAGATTTTAGAAAGACTCGCAGGCCAGCAGTATTATTGTTTTTTAGATGGATATTCAGGATATAACCAGGTGGCCGTTCATCCTGAGGATCAGAAAAAGATGACATTTACCTGTCTGTATGGTACATTTGCATTTAGGAGGATGTCGTTTGGGCTTTATAATGCCCCGGCTATATTTCAGAGATGTATGATCGCGATTTTCTCCGACATGATGGATGACATCCTTGAGATTTTCATGGACGATTTCTCGGTTTATGGCTCTTCATTTGACGATTGTCTCCAAAAGTTATCTCGTGTACTTCAGCGTTGTAGGGAGACAAATCTAGTGCTTAGTTGGGAAAAGAGTCATTTCATGGTACAACAAGGGATTGTTCTTGGACATATTGTGTCCGAGAAAGGTATTGAGGTCGATAAGGCCAAAGTGGAGACCATTGTCAGATTAACTCCACCGACCTCTGTGAGGCAAGTGCGTTCATTTTTAGGTCATATAGGTTTCTATAGACGATTCATTAAGGATTTTAGTCAGATTTCTAGACCGTTGTATAACTTGTTGTCGAAAGACCAGTCGTTTGTGTTTGATGATGCCTGTCTGAAGGCATTCTTAGCCCTAAAGGAAGCTCTGACCATTGCTCCTATTCTCAGATCTCCTGAGTGGTCAGTGTCGTTTGAGATTATGTGTGACGCTTCAGATTACGCAGTTGGAGCAATTTTAGGTCAGAAGATTGAGAAACAATCTCATGTTATTCATTATGCTAGTAGGACCCTTTCTGACACACAAATGCATTATACTACCACTAAGAAGGAGTTGCTAGCTGTTGTTTTTGCGCTTGAGAAGTTTCGATCATATTTGTTAGGCTCCAAAGTTATCATTTACTCAGATCATGCTGCATTGAGATATTTGATGAGTAAAAAGGATGCAAAACCGTATCTCATTCGTTGGATTCTTTTGTTACAAGAATTTGATCTCGAGATTCAAGATAAGAGAGGATGTGAGAACCTTGTAGCAGATCATCTCTCCAGACTGACAATGGATTCATCTATTGATCAAGGACAAATTGTTGATTCTTTTCCGGATGAGCAGTTATTTCATGTCAAGCGTCTACCCTGGTTCGCGGACATCATAAACTTCTTGGTTACTAAAGAGTATCCTGCGCATTGGAACCAGAATGAGAGAGATGGATTTTTTGCTCAAGTGAAGCATTATTTTTGGGAGGAACCAGAATTGTTTAGATCATGCCCGGACCAGATGATTCAAAGATGTGTGCCCGAAGAAGAGTATCATTCCATTTTATCTTTTTGCCATTCTTTAGCTTGTGGAGGTCATTTTTCTAGTCGAAAGACCGCCGCAAAGGTCCTTCAGTCTGGATTTTGGTGGCCCACACTTCATAGAGATGCTCATGAATTCTGTAGGAAGTGTTTGCGATGTCAGCAAACAAGTCGCATTACCAAGCGCGACATGATGCCTCTTTTACCTATTCTGATTATGGAGATTTTTGATGTTTGGGGCATTGATTTCATGGGTCCTTTTTCGCCGTCGTTTGGATTTACATATATTTTAGTGGCGGTCAATTATGTTTCAAAATGGGTCGAGGTTGTGGTCACCCGGACCAATGATCATAAAGAGGTGCTTCAATTTATCAAGCACAACATTTTTAGTCGGTTCGGAGTTCCTAGAGCGATCATCAGTGATGGTGGTACGCACTTTCGTAATGTGCAAGTAGCTTCCTTACTTAGGAAATATTTTGTGCATCATCGGATTGATACACCTTACCACCCGCAGACCAGTGGCCAAGTTGAGGTCTCTAACAGGGAGAACAAGAGGATTCTTGAAAAGACAGTCAAACCAGACCGCAAGGATTGGTCTTAGCGCCTTGATGACGCCCTGTGGGCTTATAGGACTGCTTTCAAGACCCCGATTGGTATGTCACCGTTTCGATTAGTTTTCGGGAAACCTTGCCATCTTCCTGTTGAGTTAGAGCATAGAGCATATTGGGCTATTAAAAAATTCAATTTCAATATGACCCAAGCTGGAGTCAAGAGAAAATTACAGTTGAGTGAGTTAGAGGAATTGTGTAATGAGGCCTATGAGAGTGCAAAGATTTACAAGGCTCGAACTAAGCATTTTCATGATCGATATATTGTTAGGAAGTAGTTTGAGCCTGGGCAAAAGGTATGGCTTTATCATCCGCGTCTTCATCTTTTTCCAGGCAAGTTGAAGTCAAGATGGAATGGTCCATTTGTTGTGCATAGGGTGTTTCCACATGGAGCAATAGATCTTTTTGACCCTTGCACGGGTGCCATTTTTAAAGTAAATGGGAAACGGCTGAAGCCTTATATCCCAAATATTGTGATAGGACAAGACATTGAGGAGGTTGATCTTTTAGAAGTTTAGGGCTCACACATGTTTGTATATATTTTAAGATTTTGTAAATATTCATAGAAAAACATTTTTTTAGTTTGCTTTCATATAGTTCATGTGCATAATGCATAGATCATGTTCAGTGTAGGCATACTTTCACATTTTAGATTTCATTGAGTTTACTTTCTTTTCCTTATTGATTTTGTCTCATGTGCATTCACTTAGTTTCATATAAGCATGGGGGAGTGCCACTGGGACAGTGTCATATAAGCATGGGGGAGGGTGTAGTAGCTCACCAGAATATTTTTGTCTACGTTCTTGCACATGTTTACACATCTCTCATGAAAAGTAGATTTTTAAAGAAAGAGTTTGAACTTATATAAATGTTATTTCAAATATGATGTTTTTAGAGGATTTTTAAGCCTCACGAGAAATTTTTTCTGACATAGATCTAAAAATTAGGGTTGTTTATGCGGATTTCAAAGAAATGATGATAAATACATGTTAGAGTTTATTTTGAATCGCAAATATGAATATGCACAGTTCTATTTTTGAAAAACTAAGCAAATGAACAAAAGCGTAAAAATGAGCTCAAAAGAGAAAAAAGAAGCATGCGTTATGTTGTTTGGATAATTCCACAATCCTTAGTAGATGGAACTTAGATGTAAGTTGAAACTTTTAATTCCATTTCGAAAAGGAGAGTGAAAAACTTCGTGATCCTAAGTAGCTGAGAACAGATACAAGTTGAAATGTTTGACTCTCACGTTATAAAGGTGAATGAAGGAAGTCACTTTTATGTCTTAGTTGATATCTTTTGGTATGCATTGAAAAAAATATATAAGATATTGCATTGCACAAGGCATAAAAGCAGACCACACGCAAGCTATAAGAGAAGAATGAATACGCAAAAAGAAAAAAGCGTGAAAAATGAAAAATGAAAAATGAAGAAAAGAGCTGAAAAAGAAAGAAAACTTCAGTGCTTAGAAGTGTGATTGAGAAAACCTGTGCAGAAAACATATGAGTGAGAATAAGTAAATAATAATATGTTTTTATTGGATTTTCTAAGAATAAAACATAAATAATTGTGATATTTAGAAAAGTGAAAGAAATTCTTTTTCTGTGGTGGTATATAAAAGATTCTAATTATATTTTGATTTTGAAATAACAGGAAATATTTGTGAAAATAAAGTCGTTGATTACCTACTACTTATGAGGATGTTTAATATTTTGCATACATGACAGAGATGTTTGTGGGTAGCATCACTGCAAACCCTCACGAGACCTTACTCGTCCACTGGGGTAACCCAGGGGTTGAAAGGGCTTGTTGCATTGGCTACATGCAACCGTGATTCCTACGAAAGTGAGTTAGGTGATAGTTTTCATTTCATGCATTTGTCTAGTTTGCTTGAGGACTAACAAAACATAAGCATGGGAGTATTTGATCATGCATATATTTCAAGGTGAATTAACATTAAAATATGAATGATTTTATGAAAAAATGTTTTAAAAACCCAAGTTTATGCTAGTTTTCGTTAAATAAGCTAAAATGATTTCAAAACAGAAAATATATGAAAAATAACTTTATTTGTATATTTTAGTACATATTTTGATGCTTGATATTAACATAGTAGTTTTAGTTTTAGTTTTCAATAAAAATAATAATAAAAATAAAAACAATAAGTAGAATTAGGTTAGAGTAAACTAATTTTGTTTTGAGGTTTTTAGCAATTAAAATTTCTTTAAATGGTTTTTAGATTTTTGAAAGAAATAAAAAAAAACCGGTTTACACGGTTTGAGTTTTGTGAAAAATAAAACTGAAAAATGGTGAGAAACCGGTTCAAGCCGGTTTGGGTTCTTTAAAACCCAAAAACAAAAAAAAAATTGGTCTCTCACCATTTGGAGCCAAAGCTTCCCTTCCCCCTCTGGTTTTCTGCCTTTGCCCTCTTTTCCAATCGCCAGATTCCCCTTTCCCAGCTTTTACATTTCTTCTTTCCTCCTTCTTCCCTTGCTCCTATTCTCTTTTTCCAGTCCGGTTGCAGAGCTTCTTCAATCGGCGGCAGCGCACGAGGTGGAGGCCATTCTTCCCTAACCCTTCCAATCCTTTTCAAATCATGGTAAGTTTCTTAATCATCTTCTTCTTCTTTCTTTCTTGCTGTAGCTATAGGATTAGTTTAATTGAGAAAAGAATCCACGAAAAAATTTTTAAGCATCGTCTGTTTTTTTTTATGCCTCATTTTCTTCTTCTTTCATTTCGATCATCCCTGTTTTAATCTTGTTCAATTTTAGATGCGTTTTGTTTGATTTCCAATTCTGGTTCATCATAATTTTTTTCATTCATCATAGGATTTTTGTTTCTCTGTTTTTACAAATTCTGTTCATCATTTGAATTTCTGATCCTTCTTTGATTCATCGTTGTTTTGCATTTTCTGTTTCCATTCATCGTTTAATCTCTTGTTTCTTTTGTTCTAAGGTCATTCAATTCAGTGTGCTTCCTGTTTTACATTATTTTTTTCTGCTAATTGCATATTCATTCGTAGCATTTTCTCATTTCTTTGCATATTTTAGTCTATAAAAATTTCTATAATGAAGTTTATCATTCGTTCATTAATATTCTGTGTTTGTTTTTAGCATTTGAAGCTTATCATTGTTGTTTAGCATTTGATTTCAGATCTCTCATTCATTAATACTTGTCATTCATTCTTACTGCATATATTGTTGCAATTCTGTTTTTTATTTCTTTATTTAGTATTTTTAGCCGATTTCTTATTGTTTTTTTTTTCTCATAGACTATTTCCAATTTAGTCATTTTAGGATTTCCTGTTTTAGTACACATTTTATTTCAATTGTAATGTTAGTTAGTTTGTTTTGTTTTTCTGATTGCTTACTGAATTAGATCTCAGTTTCCTGTTACATTTTTCAAAATTTTTTTATCACAGATAGTTCCTGGTTAACATCGATTATCCTGTTTTCTGAAAATTCTCATGTCTTCTGTTACATTTAGTTTTTCTTCAATTTTTTTTATTTTAGTAATTCCTTGTTTTTCATCTCCTGAATTCAATTTTTTTAGGTTTCCTGTCTTTCATTACATGTAATTCCTGTTTTTAAATATGTTTTTTACCAAATATCTGTTTTTACAATTCCTTTTTATGCTATTTTCAGTTTACCAGTCTTCCTGTTTCATATCAAGTCCTTGATTCAATTTCTTAATCGTGTGTTTTTCATGTTTTGTTGAGGAAGTGTTAGTTGTTAATTGTCTTCACTATTAGTTAATTGAAATAGTTAGATTTCATGTAGTTAAGTATTAGTGAGTTGAAATTTGGTTAAGTGTCAATTGTTAAATATAGTTTTAATTGTCATTAGAATTCTTTCATGTTTTTAAGCAATTAATTAGTATAATTTGCTTAATATAGTTTTTACTTCTATCTTGTGTACTGCTTGTGTTCATTTGATTTGTGCAGGATTGCACGAGATTGGAGCAGAAATGATTACGTGACACGAGGAAGCACAAGAGTAGAAGATTTTTTCTTTTATTTTTAGAATTAGGAAGCTAATTGGGTTTGTAAATATTGCACTTTACGCCCTCTGCGAAGGGTATTCATTTGTTGTAATAGTTAGTTGTTTTACTTTTCTCGTACATTTTACATTTTAATAATACGGCAATAAAGATTAGTTTAGATTTATGTGTTTGAATACGAAATATTCCCGTTCCCTGAGTTCGACCCGGTCTTATCCACTAGTGAGAACCGGTTTTTATTATTTGATGTCTGGTTTTCACATGTTTTACATATAAAAATCTTTTCAAAATTACAACAATTTCAAAGAAGACATCATGTGTCGTTTCACCCCTTTTCTCAGAAAATTTACCATTTTACCCTTAAGCAACCTTAGGTCCCTGACAATTAGATCCAGTCAAGCTCATTTTCAAGTTCAGAACAGTTAGAATGTCAGTCATTTCTAGCTCACCTGAGCTCACGATAAGGGAATCATGTTTATTTCTGACCATTTCAGTTAAAATTGGTTCATTTCTCGAGAAATAAGCTCAATTCCAACTCAAATTGTAGTCAATTGTCTTCGTATCCGTTAATCTCAATTGACTCTATCCCTCTGAGTCTAGCTTGAGCTCACCAAGAGTTCAAGTGGCTTAGATCCACTTCAATTCCATTTTCTTTAGTCTAGGAGTCCACTTTAGCTCATTTTAGCTAAAATTGAGCTAACCCTTGTCAGTTGAGCTAGTGTTTGAGCTTTAAAATTAGTCCATCTCAGTATTACTGATCTTTGTTCTAGCTTAAACCCAGTGCATTTCCATGGTCTATTTCCCTCAAGTGTGCATTTTTCACCATTTCTCTGAGAATTATACCATTTCTCGATCATTCAGTATAGGAGTTCCATTGAGTCAGTGTCATTTTAGTTACTCTAAGTTTAGAAACCCTAGGATTTAGTTTAAACCAGTCGAAACTCATTCAAACCTCGTTTTCAGTGTCACTCCATGCCCTGCAAGGGCAAAATCATTTCTCGAATCATTTTCATCTAAAACTTCATTTTTATTATTCCCTTAGCTGATACAATTGCTAATATGAGCTCAGATCAATTTCTTTCCTAAAAATTTTAGTTATATCTGAGACCCAATTTATATTTGGATCGAATCCAATATCGGGTCTGATGTTCAAACCACAATTTTTATCCTCGAACAGGAATGTTGAATTCCTTGTCTTTGCTAGGGATCTGGGACTTCAAATCCCTCATCTAGGGTTTCCATTTTGCATCTCATTTCATATCATTTTGTATCATTTCATATCATTTCTTGTTATTTCATATCATTTTATTATATTGCATGTCATTCTCGAGATCCAGTACTCTTGTTTTTCAAAATCTCCAATCTATATTCGAGTTTTAAAACCCTCTTTCGAAATCAATTTCAAAAACCTGGGTTTTAGATCTATATTCATAATTTATCAACCCCCAGGATCTTATATTCCTTTATATTTTCCTTAAAAAGCGATCTGGATTCGTTTTAAACTCAATTTTTAACTTATCTCAATTATAGGATGAGACCCATTTAGGTGGTGTCACTTCTGGATCACTTCCTTCATTTCTCAAATTTTAGAGTTTTAGTTGATTTAGGACTCTGTCTTTTTGCCTTTTTAAACCTTTTTCAAAATTTTATTTTGGTTTTAAATCAGAGATAGCCTTACCTCTTGCCTATTTCTTTCATTTTGGCCAAAATTTTAGAGTTTCAGTCAGACTAGGACTCTATTCTAGAGTTTCAGTTGGATTAGGACTTTAACCCTGACTTCATTTTCAAGAAAGTCTATCAAAAACTTCTTCATTTATCTTTCAAAAAATCAAATTTCAAAATTCTAGGACTTTATTGTAGAGTTTCAAAATTTTAGGACTCTATTCTAAAGTCTCAGTTATTTAGGACTCTAACCCTGATAATTCATCTTTTTGTTTATTTTCTCTAATCTTTGAGAAAATCTTTCAAAACCTCTTCGTTTGTCTTTCAAAAACCAAAATTTAAGAGTTTCAAAATTTCAGGACTCTACTCAGGAGTTTCAGTTGGTTCAAGACTCTAATTTTCTTGAATTTATTCTTTATTTTTATTTTCATCTGTTTTAAAAAAAAAAGTTAACCTTTATTCTAACCTTTTTAAAATCTCAAATATGGGGCCCACACAATTGGCGCCACATCTAAGAGAATTTCAACTCGTTTAGGACTTTAGTTGATTTAAAACTTTCAATTTCAAACTCATCTTTCATTTTTTAACTTCTGTTGAAAACCTTTATTTTCAAAATCGTTTTTGGAAAAACAAGTGGAGCCCACACTAGGTGGTGCCATATTTGAAAGTGTTTAGGTTAGTTTAGGTTTAGTCAGTGTTTTACTCAAGTTAGAACTTTGAAAAAGTTAAAATCAACTTTTAAATTCCATTTTTACCTTAGCATTTTAAACCTTGGTTTTAACTTGTAAATAAAGCTTTAAAACCAAATGAGGCCCGCATAGGTGGTGCCACATTTGAGATTTATATTAACCCATTAGGAGTCTTAGTTAGGTTTAATTAAGACTAATTAAGTAGAGTCTTTCAAGGTTGAAACTCCTCTTAGAAATCTGCCCCTTATTTTCAAGTCTTTTTATATATATTTCGAAAAACAAGTGGACCCGCCTAGGTGGTTCCACTTGGCAAAAATTTTTATTTTTTATTTTTTTTAGAGGTGCCACATCATCCTTTTGAGAGCCATTGGAACTCTCCAAGGAGGAAGGGTCGACCTCCTCTCCCTCCCCTTTATCTAAATCAATTAAGGAGAGTCCCACTTAGGTGAGACTCTTCCTAATTAAATTCTATAAAAGGGGACCCTCATAACTCCCTCTCTTTTTTCTTGCTGCCTCTCTCTCCTTCTTTAGCCTCCTCATCTAGCAGGTCCTCCATTGTTGCAGCAGCCCTAAGGTAAGTTTTTATTTATTCTATTTCATATTTTTATTAAGTTTAATATTTGTTCTAAGTATTTTAGCCATTGCCGTCCCTCTTGTTTGGATTTTTTTTGTTCTTTTTCCAATAAGACTTGATATCTTATTCCTTGGGACCCTACTATGAATATAGTTGGATCCAAATGGGTTTTCAAATCCAAACTCAAATATGATGAAAGTCTTGATCGACTTAAGGCTTGTTTAGTCGCTCGTGGTTTCACTCAAGTGGAAGGTATTGATTTCAAAGAAACTTTTTCTCCTGTTATTAGACCTGTCAATATCCGGATTATTCTTACTGTGACCACTGTTTGAAAATGGGAAATTCACCAACTTGATATAAAAAATGCTTTTCTTCATGGGTCACTTCATGAGATTGTTTACATACAACAACAACCTAGTTATGAAGACCCAAAAAATTTCACTCATGTTTGTAAACTAAGGAAGGCCCTATATGGCCTCAAACAAGCATCCCGAGCATGGTTTGAACGGTTAAGGGACTTCTTACTTCAATACGGTTTTCAAGGTAGTTTTTTAGATCCATCTATGTTTATATATCAATTTCATGAAGAATGTCTCATCCTTCTTATATATGTGAATGACATGATACTCACGGGGAGTAGTTCTGAGCTTATAAACAAATTCATAAAACAATTGAAGCTTGAATTTCCAGTCAAGGACATGAGAAGACTTCAATTTTTTCTTGAAATAGAAGTTATTTATACTCATGAAGGGCTTCTTTTATGTCAAACTGAATATGCTCAAGATATTCTTGAAAGGGATCAAATGCTTGATTGCAAGGCTATGAATACTCCCATGACAACCAAAATGGAGTGGACTCAAGATAACATATACAAAATTTTTGATAACTTGACCTTGTATCAAAGCATAGTGGGAGCACTCCAGTACTTGACTAACACAAGTCCAGAGTTATCTTTTTGCATTAATTTTGTGAGTCAATTTACGCACGAACCGACTAAAGAAAATTTTTAAGTTGTCAAGCGCATTCTTCGATATGTCAAAGGGACCATGGATTTTAGCCTTAGCATATTATCTCAAAGTTCCTTAGATCATTATGCTTTTTCATATGTTGATTGGGTCGGATGTCAATTCTCCAGATGATCTACATCTGGATATTGCACAGTTCTTAGAGCCAATTTGCATATCTTGGAATGCCAAGAAACAAAGTACAGTAACCTGATCTAGTGTTGAAGCCAAATATTGATCTATGGCTTTTACAACGGTTGAACTTACATGGCTTTTGAGTATTCTTCGTCCTCATGCTCCTATTTTACACTGTAACAATCTAAGTACTCTTCATATGATGGTGAATCCAGTTTTTCATAGCCGCGCCAAGTACAATCAAATTGATTTTCACTATGTTTGAGAAATGGTGGTCTGTGAAAGTCTTATCACCAAGATTGTTACATTAGCTGACATATTTACCAAGCCTTTGTGAAAGACATAATTTTTTAGTTTGAGAAACAAACTCAGCCTATGTAGTCAACTTCGTTTGATGGGGAGCATCAACAAAGAAAATCCAAGAAATTCATATCATCTAGATAATTACCAGGCTGGCAATAAATTGCACAAAATCAAGGACCATAAGGAAGGTGCTAATAAAAAATCACAGGAAACGGTTTGGTCTCATCAACTTTCCTTATCCAGATCCTAAGAAAAAGGCAAAACAAAAGGCCTTCCCTAATTCTTGTAATTGATAACGTTTTTACCCTCTTTATTTATTTATTTTGCAGCATGATGATGAATAAAACACATAGAGAGTGAGAGAGGTTTTTGTCGTGGATGTAGGTTCTGACGAACCTAACTAGGGATGGCAGTGGGGCGGGGGACAAGGTTTCCACCCCCGCCCCGCCTCAAAATTTTATCCTCCACCCCCGCCCCGCCTCCGCGGCGGGGATGGATTTTATCCTCCACGCCTTCATCCCCGTTTCATGTCCTCCACCCCCGCCCCGTCCCCGTCCCCGCCCCGTCCCCGCCCCGTCCCCGTTTCCGCCTTCATCCCCGTTTCATGTCCTCCACCACGATCGACGCAGTCTGCGCTCGGTATGCCTCCTCGAAGGCGGAGTTGAACCGCCTGAAAGCCCGCCTCGCGCTTTCGGCATCGATCACCACCGGCATCTCCGCCATGGCCGCCACGACCTCGCTCCACGCCATGCTACTGCCGAAGCTTCTTGGTGTGCATTCGCACCCAAGCGTCGCCGAGGACGAGTCGGAGATCGGAGCTCTGCACCTTAACGATGATGTACTGAAGATTGTTCGTAAGGAAGAGGTAGGAGAGGGGTACGTCTCGGTAGAGCTCTGCCCTCCCGTCGAGTTTGCAGAGGAGGCTGAGTATGAGGGTGGAGGCCTCCCCCTGCGACGGCCAACGGTGGTCGGCGACGGCCCGGCTACAATGATAATGTGGATGGGGAAGGGGAAGAGGCGACGGCCCGGCTCGGCGGCTCCAGGGTTAGGAAATTAGTGAAGGGAGTTAGGGTTAGTAAACAGTAAAAATATAAAGGGTTGGGGGCGGGGATGGGGCGGGGCCGGGACGGGGATGGGCCGGGGTGGGGCGGGGCGGGGGAACGTGCCAGTCCATCCCCGCCTCCACCCCCGGACGGGGATGGATTTTAACCTTCGTCCCCGCCTCCATCCCTGTTTCATACCCTTCATCCCCGGTCTAAACGGGGCGAGGCGGGGCGGGGCCCCGCTTTCCCCCGGTCCACTGCCATCCCTAAACCGAACCACGTATATTCTTTTGCATTGTGCATTTTCCTTTATTCCTAATTCTCTCATGCATACATCTATGGGTCTGCTCCATCATGCATGGTGATGGACGTGGATGCATAACATGCTCACTCATGCAGCGATTCTGGAGCAGATTAACTCTCAACAACACTTTATTAGATTTCACGCCCCAACAATCTCATAAATACTAATAGTCCATTCTTTTAATCATTAAAAAAATCAGGATTTTTAATAAATAGTTTCAAACAAAAACGTAATCAACATAACAATTAAAGTGGACAAAAAAATAGCACAAGGAGCTTAGCTCCGGCTTCAAACACTAGCCAAGAGGAAGGAACATGTCCAAGTGACCTGTAGAATCCAAACAAACCATGCAATGGTCTATGTCTCGCCGAGTTTGTGACAGTAGTGCACACACCTTTGGGCGGCCACCAAGGAGAGCGACAAGGTTGGGTTCTCTAACCGCACACACCTTTGTCAATGGAAGTTTAATTATTTTCACAGCAGCAAAAGTTTTTTTTTTCTTCACATTTTTGGAAGAGGTATAAGCAGCCAAGGGAGAAGGGTTTCAACGTTCTCCTTTCTTTGGGAATTAGGGAAGCCACCCCGTTGTCCCAATCAAAAGGGTTCAGTTCCAGCACTTTTTTAGGGGGTCCAATGAACTATCTTGATTCTCAACAGCTATTTTTAGAAATGCAAGGACATCCAAACATTGACATATCTAAACCCAAAATAAAAATCTACTCAAATACTCACTACACCCTTTAGTAATCTAAACGGATCCTAACATGGTACTAGAATTAGATTTGGATCTACAAAGTTAATCTAGAAAAAAAATGTTAGAATTTTTTGCTACAAATACTCTTTAAATTCCTAAATATTATCTAGATTCTCAAAAAATGGTTTTGAGGCAAAAATACTATTTAGTTTCTCCAAAATAGATTATATAAAGTCCCAAAAATAATGTTTTGGCTTACAGTGGAGTGAGCTAGGTTGGCTTGTTCGGGTTCACTGATATTCCTTTCTCGAACATATCTTCATCACGTTTTCATAAAGATCGCCCAGATGCAGTGCATCATATATGCCTTGCCAAAATACTTTTCAGAGTTAAAATATAGTTCTATAGAGAGATAGAGTGGGGCCCTTTTCCATACATGATGCATGAGAGGGACAATCTCATCCGTTCATATATAATTAGTAACAAGATGCTTGTCCACGTATCCATGCACGAGTGGGAGGGAGACCATGTAATTTATTTATTTTTTTAGATAAGAACGCTGGGAGTTGGTCCCCTTCCTTATCAATAAGGGAAAATAGTCACAAACAGGCCAAACAAGGGATACACAGGCAATGCACATCAATCAGACCACAAGGAAGGCTTATCCCTCCAAGTGATCCGCTCACCAGGTTATCAGCCCCATTCAACAAGAGGCAGACATTTTAACACGGATTGAGCTTAGTGGGAAACAGAAATGACTGCATGGCATGAATACGAAGAAATCAGTTACCAAAATGACGTCGACCCTCCAAAACTGCTGTGAGACAAGCTATCATTCGATGGTTGTTAGACGTAACTGCGGTTTGAACAAGGGGCAGAGGCATGAGGACGAGCAAATCGTTCAAGATTATTTTTTTTTTTAAAGGAAAAATAATTAGAATTTCATAAATCAGAAGAGAATAGAATAGATGCATAGGGATGTCACTCACATACACTTTACATATAAACTGAAAATGTAATCATAAATGATTCATTGGTTTTAGGCCATTGGAAGCTGATCCTTCGCCGAAGCTCCCGCAATGCCACATTAGCTATTACATTGCTTGGGATCTCGCTGCCCACGTGACATCTACCATTACGCAAATCGTCCAAGAATTGCAACTCAGGAAGCAAAAGGTCGCTTTTTTTTTTAACAAGCTGCACCAGGTTGAACAATTACGTCAGGGTGAGCCCAAAGAGCATATAGGCCAATCTGATGAGCTTCCCATTACGAGCAGAAGACAACTGTATACACATGTCTCTGTATGAGGCCAGGAATCTGGGGCAGGGAACGACGTGAAAACGACTCCACATATGCATCAAACGAGTAGAATGATCATCCAGGGTAAACCGATAAAACATCTCTGTACAACTGGACCAGATTTCACGCTTGAACCGACTAATGGAATAATGGACACCTTCATGTAAGATGGAGTTGCAAGCCTACCCCCCACAAATTCTTGAGATCACCGTATGGAAGGTCGATATCTAGCACTTATACCACCACTTGAATTGAATCTTCTGATTTCTCCCACCACTGAAATTCATCATCAACTTTAGTGTTCTTAATAAATTACTCAAGAAAAAAAGAATTTCATTACCAAGCAGTCTACGAGGAGTGAGTTGTTGGGATAAGCCACACATGGTGGCAGTTACCCACAATTTAGTAACTTTTCCCTTTTGTGTTTCTTCCGATAAACATACGGAAAATTATGGAGGGAACGGTTACGCTAACCGATCCCCCTGCTACAGGCTATATAAACGGGTGTCAATGAGAAACCCATATGAGGAAAAAAATCCAAAAAAGGGTTAAGGAAAGAAAAATACCTTTTCTGAGTTTTTCAACTAAAGAGGGAACAGGGATCCTGCTTGCTGAAGTTGCCTGCGCTCATTGGAGGGTTGCAATCCCACTGAGGAGCGAAGCTCACCTTGTTCCAGCCACTAGCGCCAACCATCAGTCATTGTCAGTTCTCAATGGCTTCTTCAGGTACACCTCCTTCTCTGTTTTTTTGTTGAGCGCATGTCCCAGGTTCCCCAACATTGGGTTATGGGCCCACGTCATGTCTCCGCTGCGTGGGCGTTGGCATTTTTTGGGTGACCGTCGCCATGGGGCAATAGTGTTTTTTGACAGAGCAGAGTCACCGTGGGTAGACGATGTTGGCAGTCGCCATGGGGCGACATGGTGTCATCGGTAGACGACGACTGTAGTCATGGGGCGACAGAGTAAAAAAAAAAAAAAGATCAGGTTTTTACTAGTGGCCGTCAGGCTGCAAGAGCTTCAGCCATCGTCGGGGGCAGCCGCAGACTGTCACCGAAAGGGGGGGGTTGCTTTCGTCGGATTGCCGACATCCGTCCGGCGACACGCAACATAAGGGTTTTAAAACCCCCTTTTCCCTGTTTCATATGCCGTCGGGCAATGGGGTTTTCTCGCCATCGTCTGCAGAATGTTGTGGATGCATCATCAGGAAGAGGCGGGCTTCACTGGTCGCTTCACCGCCGCCGTGGTTCGTCCGACATCATGTGGCGTTCAGGGTAGCAAAATCTCCTTTTCGGCTTCCCCTTTTCTGTCGAGCGAGGTGGGTGAATACGTCGCTGGAGGCCGTCGAGGTCGGTGCCTTTTCTCTGTCGTTAGTCGACCAGCAATGTGGGTCACCGACAGGCGACATGGGTCGCCGACAGGCGACATTGGTCGTCGGCAAGCTGAGAGGGTAAACCCTCTTTCGATTTTACTGTGTTTGCAAACAGAAACCCTCGGGTTTTCTATTTTTTCTGATTTTACCGCAGGAACTGGATCGGGTTCGGGTATGGGTCTGATTTGGTTAATATCAGGTCAGACCCGGTTCCAGTTAAAACCAGGTCAGACCCAGATCCGGTTAATACCAGGTCAAACCTAGATCCGATTAATATCAGGTCATACCCGAATCTGGTTAATATTGGGTCAGACCTGAATCCGGTTAATATCGGGTTAGACCTGGATCCGGTTAATATTGTGTCTGACCCGGATCTAGTTTATTTTGGGTCAGATCCAGTAATTATCGGGTCTGACCCGGATCCGGTTAATACTGGGTTAGACCCAGATCCGGTTCATTCTGGGTCAGACCCAGATCCAGTAATTACCGGGTTAGACCTGAATCCATTTATAACTGGGTCAGACCCGGATCCAATTGGTAATTGGGTCAGACTCGGATCCAATTATAATTGGATCAGACCCGGATCTAGTAAGGGTCCAGGCACTATTTGGCCTGAATAGATCAGGGATTGATTCAGCCCTTTTGGGGACCGGTTCAGAGCCATTTTGACTGGTTCCTTCCAGTTTCTCACCGGTTCCAAGATGCTAAGACCCTATTTTCATAAATATAAGAAGATAGAAGGATTTTGGCATACAGTTATAAGGGTTTTATGAACTTTTGTTCATACTTGACACTGGTTCATAAGGTTCAGAACCAGTTCAGACCCTTGGATGACAAGTTTGGGGCTGTTTTAGACCGATTTAGAGTGTTTTCAGACCGGTTCCTGCTTGAGAACCCAGGGTTTTACCCATTTAGGCTTGAATTTTTGTTATTATTCATGCATTTATTTGTAATTATGCATGCATAAATGAATGTATAACATTGTCATCACACTATAAGAAAAATGCTAATTAGCGACGGAACTTTGCGAAGGAAAAAAAATTGTTGCAAATTGGCGATGGATTAGCGAGAGAAAGATATCCATCGCTAAAATATCATTTATTTACGATTTTAGCGATAGAACTATTCTGTCGCTACCTCATCGCCAAATAACGATGACTTAGCAACGAAATTTGGCCGTCGCTAATCCATCGCTAATTCTCCCATAAATCTCTAATTTGAACCCCTGTCTTTCTCTTTTCTGTTTCATCTCCGCTGCCTGTTGTCTGTCGCGTTTCTTCTCTGTCGCCCATCGCCCCCTGACTTCGATAGCCACACCCGCTGCAACTCTCCTCTCTCCCTTCTGCTCGTGTTTTGGCACCCGACGCCGACGACCCCGAGCACACCCCGATAAGGATAGCTATATGACGTAGTGAATTCATGTCACCAAAGTGGCTGAATACACGTATGTTGTCAAATTTTTGTACTATCATATAAATTTAGCCAATATTACTGTTGTATTTAGATTCATGAAATGATAAATGACCCAAAGATAGTTTTATCGTGTTTGGAATTGAGGTAGGATAAAATGAGGCAAATGTATTGAGATACATTGCATGTGTATCCAAAGGTACCATGTGTTGATGGTCTAGCTTCATATGAGCCTCAATTTTACCAACTATGGTCGATAGGCATAATGATTAAGCGTGTCAGAGCTCTTACCAAAGTAGGACTCTGATGACCTCCTACACTCACCCAGAAATAAGCATATTTAGGGCATTTTATTTATTACTTTTTCCATCAGGTTTGTCTCGTATATGCTTTCTTTGATACATGTCTTTTGTCATGCAATTTTTAGTTTTGTGATTTTAGATAGCACAAGTTCTATACCTTTTCTTGATGGATCTAACTTTAGTAATTAGAAAGAAACTGTTTTATTTACATTAGGGTATATTTATTTAAATCTGACCCTAAGGATAGATGAACTCACTGCCCTGACTGATCAAAGTACTGATGATCAAAAGATTGCTTTTGAGAAGTGGGAGCGCTTGAATAGGCTTAGCCTGTTGCTTTTGCAATCTAAGGTGGTTAAGAATATTCGCAGTGCTATCCCATAATGCAGGACAATGAGGGAATTTCTAAGTTTCATTGAGGCACAATTTGTTAGTTCAAAGAAGGCTAGAGTTAGTACCCTAATGTCAAAGCTTATAACTATGAAATATTCTGGAGGGGATAATATTCGCCAGCACATTTTGGAAATAAGGAACACAATGTCTCAGTTGAATGACATAAAGCTGACAATTTTTTACTCATTCTTACTGCATTTGATTCTGGCGTCCTTATCTTTGGAGTATGAACCTTTCAAAATCTCTTACAACACACATAATGATGGATGGACATTCAATAAACTTATGGCCAAGTGTGCCGAAGAAGGAGATAGATTAAACGAAGAGAATGTGCAAAGTACACATATGGCTTCTCATGGCTCCAAAGTAAGACCAAAGAAAAATGCATTCAAAAAAAATGCTAGGAAGAAGTCAGCAGGAGATAAGACATCTCAGAGCAAGCAACCTGATTCTACTCCCATAAAGTGTTTTTTTTGCAAGAAGAAGAGACACAGGAAGGCGGATTGTATAAAATACAAGAAATTGTTAGAACAGAAAGGTAATTTGTCATTTGTTTCTCATGAATGTAATTTATTACAAATTCTTGAAAATAGTTGGTGGATTGACTTTGATACTACTGTTCATATTTCCAATTGTCTACAGTCGTTCCTGAATAGAAGGGAACCAGCAATGCATGAGAAGAGCATCTATTCGGAGAACAAGATATGTTCGCATGTGAAAGGTGTTGGGACCTGCAGGATCACTTTAGATACAAGCATAGTTTTGGATCTTCATGATGTCTTTTATGTTCCATCATATAGTAAAAACTTGATTTCAATTTCAAGATTGGATAAATTTGGATATTGCTTTAAATTTAAAAACTCCAAGCTATTCATATACATAAATTCAATTAAAATTGGTTTTGCATCAGTTTATAATGATTTGTACAAATTAAACATGAAGATCCAAACTCAGAAGTCTTTGACTTCTGAATACGCATTGGTTGGGAATAAATGTAGCATGATTAATGATAAATCTTACATGGTTTGGCATCGAAGGTTGGGTCATATCTCTGAAAAGAGAATAAAGAGACTTGTAAATGAAGGGATCGTGAAATCTCTAGATTTTACTGACAATGACCAGTGTGTTGATTGTATAAAGGCTAAGCATACTAACACATATGAAGAGAGTGTCAAATGTAGTAGTAAGATATTGGAGATAGTCCATACGGATGTATGTGGACCGTTTACCCCCTATTATACAGGCAAGAAATATTTTGTCACATTTATTGATGACTATTCACGGTATATGTATCTCTACTTGATTTTTGAAAAATCTGACATTTTTCAGATATTTAAGAAATTTAAGAAAGAAATAGAGAAACAAACTGATATAGTTATTAAGATAGTCAGGTCTGATAGAGGTGACAAATATTATGGTAGGTTTACTGAGATGAGGCAAAGGGAAGGACCATTAGCATGATTTCTCAAAGAGAAAGGTATTGTGCCTCAATATATCATGCCTAGTAGTGCCTACTAGAATGGTGTAGCTGAAAGGAGAAATTGTACGCTTAAAAAAATGCTTAGGGATATGTTGAATTATTCAACACTTTCCATGAAGTTGTGGGGTGAAGCCTTAAGGACTGTTGTGCATATTTTGAATAAGGTTTCTACGAAATTTGTGCCTAAAACTTTTTACGAGTTGTGGAGAGGTAGGAAATCATCATTGTCTTATATGCACATATGGGGATGTCCTGCGGAGGCTAAGTTGTATAACCCCTACATTAAAGCTTTTAATCCAAGAACAACCAGTGGATATTTTATTGGTTATCTAGAAAGATCAAAAGGATACAGGTTTTATTGCCCATCTCACTCACCACGGATTGTTGAAACGGATAAGACAAAATTCATTAAAGATGGTTCAGTTGGATTAAGTGCACTTCAGAACCTTGGTTTTAAGAAAATACAAGATTCAGTTTCATTATCTGTTAAGAAAAATACCAAAAGATACCATACTGTTATTCCTAATAATGATGTGGTTGATCACCCGGTTGTTGATGCACAAATCTAAAATGAACCTAATGTAGACAATGCAGAAGAGCACAAAAAGGATGAACATGTTCAATCTGAGTCTGAAGAATGACCTGTTTGAAGATCCACAAGAGTTAAGAAATTTGCCATACATCTTGATTATGTGTTGTATCTTTAGGAGCCTGATGATTTCATAGATATAGATGATGACCCGTTGACTTTTATGGAAGTTGTTGAAAGCAAACAATCTTCACACTGGATAAAAGCCATGAAAGATGAGTTGGACTCTATGGCTAAGAATCAAGTGTGAAATCTTGTCAAGTTACCTAAGGAAGTAAAACCCATAGGGTGTAAATGAGTCTTTAAGACCAAAAAGGACTCCAAAGGTAACATAGAGAGACATAAGGGAAGATTGGTTGCTAAAGGGTTCACCCAGATGGAGGGCATTGACTATAATGAGACATTTTCTCCTATCTCAACTAAGGAGTCAATGAGGATAATTTTGGCCCTCGTAGCTCATTATGACTTAGAGCTACATCAGATGGATGTAAAAACAATGTTTCTCAATGGGGATCTGAATGAAGAGGTATACATGAAACAACCTCTTGGTTTCTCTGAAGATAATTGTTTGGTTTGCAAGCTTAATAAATCAATATATGGACTTAAACAGCCCCCCCCCGACAATGATATATTAAATTTTTTAAAGTCATTGTGACTTTCGAGTTTACAGAAAATATTATTGATCAATGTATATACCTTAAGGAAAGTGAGAGTAAGTTCATTATATTGATGTTATGTGTGGATGACATTGTGGTGGCAACCAACGATATAAAGTTACTTTTAGAGACAAAACAGTTTCTTGCATCACATTTTGATATGAAAGATATGTGTGAGGCTGCTTATGTACTTGGCATTGAGATCTATCAAGACAGAGCAAAAGGTTTTCTAGGCCTCTCCCAAAGATCCTACATAAATAAGGTATTAAAGCAATATGAGATGGAGAATTGTTCTCCTGATACATCACCCAAATCAAAAGGTGACAAATTAAGCCTAAAGGATTGTCTACAAAACGAAATTGACAAAGCACAAATGAGTACTTATCCATATGCATAAGTTGTTGGCAGCTTGCAGTACACACAGACTTGTTCACGTCCAGATATTTCCTTCGCAGTAGAGATGCTTGGTAGATTCTAGTCTAATCCAGGCATATCGCATTGGAAGGCTGCTAAGAAAGTCTTGCGGTATTTGCAAGGGACAAAAGACTATATGTTGACGTATCATAAAGTTGACCACCTCGAGGTCACTGGCTACTCAGATGCGGACTTAGGAGGATGCCTTAATAGTAGAAAGTCTACTACTGGGTATGTCTTCTTACTTGTTGGGGGAGCGATCTCTTGGAGGAATGGGAAGCAGATGACCACTGTTGCTCACACCATGGAGGCATAATTTATAGCATTGTACGAGACTACTTTGCAGGCCATATGGTTGAAGAACTTCATATCACAGTTAAAGGTGGTTGATTCTATCGAGAATCCACTGAAGGTCTACTGTGATAATGAAGTTGCGGTGCCCTTTTCGAATAACAATAAAAGTATTACGTCATGTAAGAATATGAAATTAAAGTACTTTATTGTTAAAGAAATGACAAAGAATCATCTAGTGCATATTGTTAATATTGGTATGATTGTTGATCCTCTTACTAAAAGGCTGGCACCGGGATTATATTCCGAACATATATTGAGGATGGGCTTGTTAAACTCTTTATTTTGATATATGCATATGAATAAAGTGATCACATATAGTTTATTGATTCTCATTATAGTTGTTAATCTCATAAGGATTAGAGATTTAACTAAGGATATATAAAATAGATTTTTAAAGGCCAATCTATTCATCAATCAATTCCCATAAAATTTACTGGTTTATCATTGGAACAAGTGGGAGACTGTTGGGATAAGACACACATCGTGGCAGTTACCCACAATTTGGTAACTTTCCCCTTTTTTGTTTCTTCCGATAAACATACAAAAGATTAGGGAGGGAACGGTTACGCTAACCGATCCTCCTGTTACAAGCTATATAAACGGGTGTCAATGAGAAACCTGTATGAGGGAAAAACGCAGAAAAGGGTTAAGGAACGAAAAATACCTTTTCTGAGTTTTTCAACTAAAGAGGAAAGAGGGATCCTACTCATCGATTGCTGAAGGAGCCCGCGCTCAAATTAGAGGGCTGCAATCCGGCTGAAGAGCAAAGCTCACCCTGTTCCAGCCACCAGCGCCAACCATCAGCCATTGTCGGTTCTCAATGGCTTCTTCAGGTACACCGCCTTCTCTGTTTTTTTGTTGTGCGCAGGTCCCAGGTTCCCCAACATGCGTTTGATTCCAAAATAAGTTGAAATCACTTTCCAAATATTATCACTAACTGGGCATAAAATGAACAGGTGCTGAATGGACTGCTCTGTACTCTCGCAAAGAATGCAGCGGTTAGCCAGAGGGATCCCTGTATGCTGTAGCCGATCATGCGTAAGAAGATAGCTCGCGAGTGCAAAATAAATAGTCCAAATATAGCAGAGGTGATAAGAGGGCTCCACAATGCTTTGCACCAAGGAAGCAGTGGATATTTACGTCGTAAGGCCTGCCAAATAGATGAACGTGTGATACTAGTCGATGGGGGTGTGCTTCCAAACAAGATGATCTTGACCCGAACCTAAGAATGACACAGCCTACAACGAGGCAATCTAACTGTCAAGCATGGAAGAGACTGCAATATAGTTTGAAATCGGCACGTCCTGGATAAGAGGTTGCTCTAGCCATTGATCAGACCATAATTTAATCCTCGTATCATCACCTACCTTCCATGAGAGGAGGTGTAAAACTGATTGCCACCCTTAAATAATGTTGCTCCATACCCAAGAGCCCCGTTACACTGATAATTAGGGGTGTCAACGGGTCGGGTTTACTAGGACCAAACAGTATAGGGCCCAGGTATGGTGAGAAATAAAAACATCGATTAAGACCCGGGTCCTGACCCAAAGGTCCAATTAATAGGAAACTTGTTTTGAAGCATGTGATTATGGCAAGTTATAACTTTCAAAAAATTGATCAAAGTAGAAGGAATTGACTTTGCTATCATTTTTTTATGTAAAAGTACAATTTTATAAAAGTTGAAAATTTGGTATATTCTAGATGATTAATTGTTCAATCCTTTGCAAATCTTATATGTATATATATGATAAAACAACATTAGCCAAGCACCATTTTTCTACTATGCCAACCATCTAGATTACATTTGGAAGGTCTGATAAGCAAAATACATTAAAAAATTTAAAAAAAAAATATTACTTTTTATTAAAGAGTGCCTTACCCACAAGGGTAGTAAACACTAATCAAGGGTCGTCACTAAATGAAATATGTAGATCAAATCTATAATATCAAACTACAATACGGGGAGTCATTATTGCTTTTAACAAAAATATAAAATTATTTTACTTTTTGAACAAAGGTAAAGAAGAATATAAGCACCATGGTTGCTGGAAGCTTCTTCCAACATAGGAAAACTCGCTTCCCCAAAAGCTCGCTCTGGAAGTGGAAAAATCCTCGCTTTCACAAAAGAGAAAGCTTTGGAACACTCACTTCCAAAATATGGGAAACATAATTAACTTTAGTGAGAAGTCTGCTTCTCTCTTTAGCTTTCTTAACATTTTACTCTTGCTTCTTATCACTTCTTACTTGCTTTCCCCTCAATTTCTATGTTTTTCATATTTGAAAATTATCATGTTTTTTTATGACAAGCTTGCATATTGATCGTACAATCATGCTTTATATTGCTTTCAATGTATTCTCTTTAATTTTATTTTTCGTGTGCTTTCCTAATCACTTAACAACCGTATGCCGCTTCCCGCTTCATACTGCTTTTTAACACAGTCTCGCTTCCGCTTCACTTATCGCTTCTTGCGTCCATTTTGTTAAGTCGTAACTATGATAAACACGTATAATTCAAATTTGAGGAATGAAAAATGAACCGGTTAAATGTAATATAACTCTTATTTTCGAAGTTGGGATTACGGTACGACAGGCAATGGGTTTTCGACTCTCTCGAGCTTGAAAACTTTATAAGACACTGGGACATAGAATTTTTAAAATTTTAATAAATAAAAAACTATTTTTTGATTTCTGAATATTTTAAAATGTATAAATTTTATTGAACTAGTATTCAAAACGTATTAAAATATTAAAATAACATTTACATGTGTAGGTGTCCATGCCAGCGTGTGAGTTCTTGTCCACTCGGGTAACTAGGGACATGTAGCAAAAAATAGCATGCTCCTTTGAGCTCTTTCTGTTTTTAAGTTGGGGGAACCCCCATGGAATTCGAGCCTGAGATCTCTGGGCGGCATAACTGTCCAGCAAACTCATTTGACCCCAAACTCTTTTGCTCCGGTAACGAAGGTTGAAAATTTTGCACAGTTGGCCTCTACACGAACTTATTCATGTACTGCCCAGTGCCCACAAGTAACGCTGGTAAATGAGCAGAAAGAGCCGAAATCGAGATGTCTGGGCTTGGCTCTTTAAGGGCACACCCCGTGTTCAGGCTTGGCTTGTGACTTTTCAATTTCCTCCGAGTTCAAAACACTTATAATGCCTAGAAATATAACCTTGCATTTTAAACCATATCATTATTTTAAAATTGTGTTAGTCATTTTTATAAAGTTGAATTCATCTAATGTTAAACCTAACCAGGTTATATATATATGTGCACCCACAAAGACTCCGCTCATCTAGTAGGAGCGACTTATAAGTGTCACCAAGTTGATGGAACTTCACAACTTTGAAACCCATGGGTGTTATCCCTTGTCGCAAGGTCAAAGCTGGGTGTACTCATGATGGTCAGGTGGGACCTCAAGGGTTTTAACAAGAGGCCAACCAATGTTATGCAGTTGATGGTTTCTTTCATTGGATTACTCTCTCTCTCTCTCTCGCTATATATATATATATATATATATATATATATATATATATATATATATATATAAACATAAGCAACGTGCAAAAAAATAGATGCTTTATAACATTTTATTAATTAACATTCTTGCCATGTAGGTTGAAAATGTAATGAAAAATTTGTATAGATTTTTCATAAAAAAAAATAAGGGTCACTTACATAGCACATTGTAATTTTTATAAATTAATTAATGTTTATAACTGTTGTCTGAGTCTCTCTCTAATGGCCATCAAATGTAAAGATTTTATAATGTTTTAAATTTATCGATATGTTTATGATTTTCATTATTTTTCTGTTTAATTTTTATAAATATATATTATTTCAATCTTTTTTTACCATTTGAGTTATATCTTATAGGCTCAGCCACATAGGTGGGCTGATTATTTAGTATATATAACAAGCCTATAAGAGTTGAGCTTGCCATATTGGTGCCCAACGCATTTACCTAAACTAGCCGGCTCATAGCTCGGCTTGCCAAGCTCAATTCTTGAACCAAACAAAGCTGAACGGCGAGTTGCTTGGCTCATTTTCCAGCTCTGCCCCACTAGGGTTCCACTCATTATACTTAGGCAATTGGTAAATATCACAAAGTTGAAGGGATATCATTATTTTTAAACCTGCGGCATCTCATGCTATGTGGCTGAAGTTGGGTGAATTGAGGTTAGGTGCAACCTGACTGCACATTTTAAGTGTGTTGCTACACCTAAGCACAAACCATCTGATGTTGAGCCCTGCAGCTATCAGGCTGTATCCCAAAGACTCGTGAATGATTAGGTGCAGCAGCACACAAAAAGTGTGGAATCACATTGCACCTGATCCTCCCTCAAAATTGGGCATGCTCCCTAGTAATATGTGCCCACGTAACATCGTCTAGTAATATGTGCCCACGTAACATTGTGCGCTAGAGGTGCGGGCTTTGAGTTTCATCCTGGCATGGCAGGAGGCCACGCCCATCCTTTTGGGTTCTAGAAGCTTCTAGGCGTGGCAGAAGGCCACACCCGTCTGATAGTACCGCCACTACCCTACGGCGGGTGCATCGCAGGGGTCGTGGCCAGCCTGGCACACGACCTGGAGCCAAGGTACGGCAACTGCAGGCATCCTTTGTTCAGAAATCATTAGGGTTTCTTTTTATCTTTTTGTCTCTTTGGCGCCCCAGCTGTGGGGACCGCCCCATGTAAGGCCTATAAAGCGAGAGGGTTGTGTATGTTCGCCCCCGATGATTCACTGAATCCCACGTCCGTGTTCGGGGGATCGAATGAGCGCCACGTATTCATGCACATGGGGCTCGTATTCCCGTGTATGTTGACATAACTTTGCATCGGACTCTGGTGTTGTTGCAAAGATTTAAGTACCCTTTATTGCTATTCTTCTCATAAAGTGATGGTTTGAAAAAATGACAAAAATGCCCTTCATTCAAAAAAGAAAAAATAAATAGTTCAAAAAAAGGACAAACATGTTCTCCATCCAGAAAGTCGAGGATGATGTTGACTCTTCAAAGTCTTATTCTTTTTCTGTTCAAAAAAAGGACAAACATGTCTTCTTCTTCTTTCTCCGTAAAACACTGTAAAACCCTTTATCTCTCTAGAGAAGAAATCAAGGGAAACAAAGAGTTCTTCCTGGAGAAGGCCATGAACATCAACCCTCTCACTCTCTCTCTCTTCTCTCTCTACTTCTGTGCACATCCAACAGACGATCCTACATTGCTCCATCGTCATCTTCTTCTTCTTCCTTCTTCGTAAAACACTGTAAAACCCTCTCTCTCTGTAGAGAAGAAATCAAGGGAGGTAAAGGGTTCCTTCTGGAGAAGGCCATGAACACCAACCCTCTCACTCTCTCTCCATTCTCTCTCTACTTATGTGCCTGATTTAGAGTTTTTGCCCTTACAGGAGGGGGGTTTGGGGGCTCCCCCCAGCGCGGATCCCGCTGCACGGTCAGCGGGCGGGGGTCCAGGGGGGGCCGCCCCTGGCGGGGGGCTCGGGGGGCAGCGCCTTCCGGACCAAATTTTTTTGGGGCCTTCCAACAATGATTTGTAGTATTATTGGGCTTTCCTACAGCAATTTGTAGTATTTGTAGTGTCTTCCGTAAATCGCGAAACGCTATAGCGATTTGTAGTGTCTTCCGTAAATCGCTATAGCGATTTGTAGTGTCTTCCGCAAATCGCTATAGCGATTCGCAAATCGCTATAGCGATTTGTAGTGTCTTTCACAAATCACTATAGCGATTCACAAATCGCTATAGCGATTTGTAGTGTCTTCCGCAAATCGCTATAGCGATTTATAGTGTCTTCCGCAAATTAGGACCAACTTGTCAGAGCCATATCTCCCTAACCGGAGATCATATTCCAAATCCGTAAAAAGTGGTGTCTTCGTTATTGAGTCTAGTTTATTTCTGTAAATTTTCAGCAATTTCTATTGTCATGTCATTCCCCATTTTAACTTCAACGATACATTACAACCACAATCATCAAAAGAAAGATTGCCCAAGCTAAGAGTCACCGTTCTCGCCCTCCTCGACAGCAACCCAGTCGGTGCAGTCGCGCTGAGGATGGCCAGCAGAAGCTCCACCACGTCGTTTTCCTCTCCCTAGCGAGGAGGTCTCAATGGAGTCATCGTTTCGGTGACGGGTGTTCATCTCGTTCCGGTGACGGGTGTTCTACGAAATGTAAATCCCCCCTTCTGTAAGGGCAAAAGGCCATGAACACGCTGGGAGGAGCCCTCAGACCCCTCTTCTGTAAGGGTAAAAGCTCTGAATCAGACTCCATAACTCTTCAAGTTGAATGATGCTACCCACACTGGGAGAAGCTCTCAGACCCCCCTTTCTGTAAGGGTAAAAACTCTAAATCAGACTCCACAACTCTTCAAGTTGAATGATGCTACCCACGCTGGGAGGAGCCCCCAGACCCTCCTCCTGTAAGGGTAAAAACTTTGAATCAGGCTCCACAACAGTAAATGTGCAGGTCAGTCGGTGCTTGATAGAGCAATGTATGATCTTCTAATGGATGTGCACAGAAGCAGAAATAGAAGGGGGAGAGAGAGAGTACGAGGGTTGATGTTCATGGCCTCCTCCAGGGGAGATTTCTTTCTCGGATAATCCTGCAGTGCAGAGACTGGGTCTTAAATAATCATCTTTGGGGCACTTAAGTCTTTACAACCACTCCTTTTCAAGAACCGTCATTTTTTTTGCACCAATGGAGTTGAGGGTACTTAAGTCTTTGCAATCGCATCAAACTCCAATGCTAATTAATGGTGACAAACATGGGGATACGAGACGTACATGCTTACATACGTGGTGCTCTTTAGGACCCCCGATCATGAGATGTAGCTAACTGCCCTGTTCGGGGGGGGGGGGGGGGAACATATAACCTGCTTCGCTATAAAGCCCCTTGTTGTAGTTTGCTTTGGATTATGAATGAAAAATTGGTTTGCTTTCCCCCTTTGTTCTCTCTCTCTCTCCTCTCTGCTTTGTTTCCCCCTGCCAGACGCACTGGTCTTGTCACCATCTTCGGCCTCCTCTCTTGGGTCGGCACCCCCTTCACAACAAATTTACTGTAAGGGTCTTGGGCTTGGGCTTGGGCTTGGTTCTCCCAGCCTCCTCACATCACTCACAACTCCCTGCAACTCATCCCAGCCTCACACAGGCCTTCCCACATCCTGCACAACACCATGTGCCCTAGCACACGCTTCACCACCACCTCAGGCACTATCGCCTGGCACCAAACATGCAAGTCACTCCACCGCTCACCCTTACACCCCCCGGTTCGCCGCGCCTTCAACACTCAACGTGTCGCGCACTCCAATATTGTTCAGCAATTGAAGCAATTCCTCCTCACGCTGCACATTTGTGACTGCAGTGCTATGGATATGCACGAATGATAGCCCGCAACAGTCAGAGAAATTCTGTGCAATTTTTGTAGGAGGGCGCAAGTTTGCAATTGTACTGTGTAGTGGCAATTATTACAGATCTCATGCAAATTGTGCACAGGCGAACAACAATGCAACAACCTGAGCTACGAACGTGCGTTGCTCAGCAGCAAGGTTGCGGATTCAGCATACTTCAAAACATGCAGTAACTCCAGTGATTGCGTTCACATTGAGTCTAGAAAGTACATAGACTAAAATCTATTGATGTTGCAGAACGTAGAAGCTAAGACGCAAGGTTGCGCGTTGCAAGATAAGAATGCACCAGATATGCAACCAACTGGAATGCACATGAATGCATTGAATGTCTTGCTAATATGGTGTTTGGTGCACAAGATCAAAGGTCATGGCGTATGCAGGTCTATTGCGCGTCACACGACCAGTCTGCATTTGCAAATGTTGCAGTAATGGCACCAAAATGCAAGTAGCGTCTGGTCAAGCCTCTACTCTCACGTCGATGTTTGACAGACTTAATGACATTCAACAAATTCGATCTTGTTAAAATCAACTATAACACTTAGATTTTAGCGGCAAACAGCTCGGTTGTAGGCTGCTTAAGTTGGAACGCAGAACTTGAAAAGTCTGGCCGGCGATATGCACGCGTCAAGATAGCGCTTAACTTCAAATTCACTTTCGAAAGTAAATTCAATTTCGATTTTGACGTGTGAATACTCTATTTGATAGTGCTCAAGCTGAGGAATCAGAATATACAACTAGTATTGCCTTATGAGCTATCCACTAGCCGAAATCAAATTTGAAACAAAAAGACATTGTTCAGAATTCTGGTGAAACTTGTTGTTGGTAGATCAACGATCAGACAAAGGATTCCAGCTCACTTCATGACAGAATTTCATTCTGATCAGCATTGGGCTCCGATATCAATTGATACAGTCTCGCTAGAACCGTGCACAGGAACTATGCCGAAATCAACCTCAAAAGTATTTCAACGAACATATAATGTGTGGTGTGAACTTGTCTTAGCTAATTGAACTTATTTGCAGAGTTTTGCAGCAGAAGTATTATACTAACCGCTGAATGTTTAGAACTTGAGTCCACAATGAGTATTTACAACTAAATTTTCAGCTAACTCGTAAGAGAGATGATGACTTGAATCAGCCTTTCATCTTCTCACATTAGCATCACTTGACTGGTTGATCAATGCTCCTTCCTCGATCAACATGGTGGATCATTAACTGAATCGCAGCTAAGTCATTAGCTTATGCAACTGTTCAGTCCCGATCAAAATTGTTGGCATAGAGTCGCTTCTCTTAATTGAGTAGATCCTCCAATCGGCTAGAGGATGAACGTTCACTATTTCAGGTCTATAATTCAAGACAACATTTGCAGCTCACAATAATGATTCTAGAATGGTAGGAGAGGGATTAGCAGTTCGATCATTCTTGGATTAGCCATTAGGTAATAGGTATTTGTCACGATTGAATCAAACACAGAATTTCAATTTTCATAATTGCTTGGGATCTAACTGAGCTAAAGGAAAGTTAGAAAAGAAGTTGATGGAAGAGGTGAGAGGAGAGGAATACGTGAACTCCTTATAAGATGAGCTAACTCACTGCCCAGGCCAATCCTCACTCAGTGAGGCCCAAGGGATGCTCTGCAGGCTTACAAGACTGTCCAACAAATACAACAGATTCAAAAGATATCAAAAAGTTCCTTTACGATTTGCCTTTGGGTCCTATTTATAGGCCCAGGCAATGTAGACACTAAAGGTGTTTGCCTTGGTCCATAACTGACCTAGCTTGGTCAAACCTGGCTGCTAATGTCTTCCGTTCAGAGCTCGTCAACTCAGCACAGCCAGCACGTTCTCTGACTCACCATCCATGTTTGCTTCTGCAGTCCCGAGCACTGCACACTCGCTTACTGTGCCCATGCTCTGTGTTGCCCATGCTACGCAGGAATTGGCGCTTTACCTGCTTGCCACTCGTGTACCGTGCAATGCCCGACCATGCGTCAGCTGCCACACTTTTGCGCATTGTGTTGCGCATGCATGCTCTCACCACACATCATGCGCCCACCTGTGCACTGCATGTTACGTGCCCTGCGCGTCGTGCATAGCGCTTCTGTCTGCACCTTGTGCTAGCCATCAATGTCAGAATGCCCGAAGAGGTGTACAAAATAGCTTGTTTGCATGATGAAAAGCAGAAACACTTGTGGGCTCTAAAGAAACCTCCTCGCCTATTTGAGTCATACGCAAAAGGAAAACAGAGCAAACCCACCCCGCGGTTTGCTAGAGGCACCTCGTCGACCACTCCAAATGTGAAGTTCATCTCGCGAGCCCTAAGAGAAGAACGAATTAAAAAGGGACTCCGCTTCAACTGTAACAAGAAGTGGTCAAGAGACCATCAGTGCAAGAAGTTTCATATTTATCAGGTGAGGGATGACAACGAGGATAAAGAAAGAAGCTCCACTGAATCAGACAATGGTGGAGATGAGGAAGATGATGGAGACTCCATGCATGGAATCTCCTACCATGCCCTCTCCGGCATGCCCAGCCCACAATCCATGAGAATTTATGGTAAGGTGTGCTCCCATGAAGTGGACATCTTGATTGACACCAGAAGCACTCACAATTTCATTTGTGAGAGTCTGGTGTTGTCGTTAGGATACAAATTCAAGGAACACCCAACGTTCGATATGATGGTGGGAGACGGCTCTCACCTCAAATATAGAGAGTTCTGCACAGACGTGCCACTGAGAATACAAGATACTGGATTCGTGGTGGATCTCTATGTGATTCTCATGAAAGGAGCAGACGTAGTTTTGGGAATGCAATGGTTGAAAGGGCTCAGGCAAGTTGCTTGGGATTTTTTCATCATAGAAATGAAATTTAAGAACTAGGGAAAAGAAATCGAATTGGCGGGTGTCAAGGCCCCCACGGCCACCGCAATTGAATCCATGGCGGCCCTCAAGCTATTACGAGGCAATCACACTGCCTACCTCCTCACTGTCGAGGCCATGGGCACGACCAAGGAGAAGGACCCCCCCCCCCCCCCCCCAAGTAGTCTCGTCGGAATTGGCAAAGGTATTGAAAAACTTTGCGGACATCTTTGAAGAACCTCGCAGATTACCCCCCACTAGGTCCCAAGATCACCAGATTCCTCTAAAGCTGAGAAGCGGACCCATATGGGTAAGACCTTAGCAGTATGCCCATTCTCAAAATGGGGAGATAGAGAAACTAGTGCAAGATATGGTGGACCAGAAGATCATTCTACTGAGCACAAGCCCCTACTCATCACCAGTGCTCTTAGTAAAGAAGAAAGATGGCAGATGGCGATTCTATGTGAAATATCATGTGTTGAATGATATCACCATTGAAGATAAGTTCTCTATTCCCATCATAGAAGAGTTACTGATTGAATTTCATGGCACTACGCATTTCACAAAGCTAGATCTGAGATCCAGCTACCATCAGGTGCGGATGAAAAAGGAGGACGTCTCCAAGATGACATTCCGAACACACAAAGGGCATTATGAATTTCTGCTCATGTCGTTTGGGCTTACCAATACCCTGGCTACATTCCAGGGTATCATGAATGACGTGTTTCGGGGCACCTTAAAGAAACATGTGTCAGTATTCTTTGATGACATATTGATCTACATTAGGTCATGGGAAGAACACTTAGAACACATGACAAAAGTGTTGGGCCTATTGAGGAGCAATCACTTATATGTGAAGAGGTCCAAATGCTTGTTCGGCTAGTAGGAGCTTAGCTACTTGGGACACATCGTGACTGGCTGCAGAATTTGAGTTGGCCTAGAGAAAATTCAAGCCATGGTAGATTGGCCTCTGTCGCACACCATTCAAGGCCTTCACGGCTTCCTAGGCTTGACCGGATACTACAAAAGATTCATAAGGAGCTATGAACACCTTGCACAGCCCTTGACCAGTCTACTGAAAAAGAATAACTTTCAATGGGTAGAAAGAAGCACAAAGGCTTTTGAGCAGTTGAAGGCAACGATGACTCGCGCCAGGATCCTAGTAATCCTCGATTTCTCCAAAGTGTTTATCGTAAAAATGGATGCATGCGAATCAGGAATAGGAGCGGTGCTAACTCAAGAGGGTTACCCTATCACATTTTTTAGCAAACTCATGCCCAATCGGAGCAAGATTTTGTCTACCTATGATAAGGAGATGCTCCTCATCGTGCTGGCAATCGATAAATGGCGACCCTACCTCTTGGGCAGGCAGTTTCTTGTGCAAACAGACCATAGAAGCCTCAAGTTCCTACTGGGACAAAGAATCACCACCCCAAATCAGCAAAAGTGGATATCAAAAATCTTGGGGTATGATTTCGACATAGAATATAAGAAGGGACTAGAGAATAAGGCATCTGATGCTCTTTCCCGAAAGTTTAAAGACTCACCAAAATTGCACACACTCACCACGGTTACTGGTAGTATAAGGAGCAAAATTTGTAAGGCCCAAGAAGAAGATAGTGAAATTCAGGCAAAAATTAAAGAGGTCTAAGAGGATCCCCAAGCTCACCTTCACTACCAAGTCCAAGGAGGCATTCTTTACTGCAAGAGAAGGATCCACCTTCCGAATGGTAACGATCTTACCAAAGAGTTCATGAAGGAGAGTCATGACACTCTCAAAGCGGGTCACGGGGGATCTAAAAAACTTTGCAAAAACTCAAGAAATTAATTTTCTGGAAGGGGATGAAACAAGAAATTTAGTCCTATATAAAAGAGTGCCCAGTTTGCCAAGCAAACAAATACGAGCGGATCAGGCCCCCAGGGTTGCTTCAACCCTTGCCTATTCAAGAGGGAGCGTGGCAAGATATCTCCATGGATTTTATTGAAGCCCTACCCTTATCCGGAAAGAAGGAGTCCATCTTCGTCGTCGTCGACCATTTCACTAAATATGTGCACTTCGTGATCCTCCCAAAGAATTACACTACACACAAAGTGTTGGATGCATTTTTTGAGAAAGTAGTGAAATTATATGGACTACCCAAGACCATAGTGAGCGATCGAGACCCGCTCTTCCTGAATCAGCTACGAGAGGAATATTTTCAAGAGAATGAGACTCGTCTTCGGTTTAGCATGTCCAACTACCCCCAAACGGAGGGACAAATAGAGGTGGTAAACCGAACTCTTGCCACATACTTACGGTGTTTTACTAGTGAGTGACCATCGCAATAGGCCGCCTATCTCCAGTGGACAAAATATGCATACAACACAAGTTTTCAGTCCACCATCGACATCACTCCATTCGAAGCGTTGTATGGGTACCCCCCGCCTTTCATTATCTCTTACATGCATAGGAGTGCCCATTCACTAGACATGGATCATGAGCTTCGAAGTCTTGATGAAATTAGAGTCATCCTCAAGAGAAATATCACGCAAGCTCAGCAGTGGATGAAGTGGATCTAGGATAAAGAGCGGCTCGATAGAAATTTCAAAGAAGGTAAATGGGTTTGGCTAAAATGAGCTCTAAAAAATCAGAAAACACTTTTCGGCCAGCGCTACACGAAGTTGCTCCCCAAGTATTATGGGTTGTTCCATATTGCAAGAAGAATTGGCAAGGTGGCCTACCTTTTTGAGTTGCCTCAAGAAGTTAAAATCTGTTCAGTTTTCTATGTCTTAAGATAAAAGCCTTTTTTCAGAACACCACCATCAACTATCGAGATTCCACCAGAGGATGATGCCCCCAAAGCCACAAAGATCCTCAAGACTAAAAGGCTACGATGCAAAGAAGGAATATTGGTAAAGAAGCACTTGATCGAATGGGACAGCAGAGGCATCAAGACAGTGAGTTGGGTCTGGGAGAATGAGCTCCAGAGGAACTATTTGGGATTCTTGTCTTGAGGGCAAGCATATGGTGGAAGCATGGTGGGTTGATACGTGCCCACGTAACATCGCATGCTAGAGGTGCACGCTTCGAGTTTCATCCCGGCGTGACAGGAGGCCACACCTGTCCTTTGGGGTTCTAGAAGCTTCCAGCATGGCAGGAGGCCACGCTAGTCAGGTAGTACCACCACTACCCTACGGTAGGCGCATCACAGGAGTCGTGGCCAGCCTGAGACACGACCTGGCACCAGGGGACGACAACTGTAGGCATCCTTTGTTCAGAAACCGTTAGGGTTTCTTTTTATCTTTTTGTCTTTTTGGTGCTCCAGTTGTAAGGACCGCCCCATGTAAGGCCTATAAAGCCCCTTGTTGTAGTTTGCTTTGGATTATAAATGAAAATTTGGTTTGCTTTCCCCCTTTATTCTCTCTCTCTCCCTCTCCCTCCTCACTGCTCTGTTCCCCCCTGTCGAACCTACCGGTCTCGTCACCATCTCTGGCTTCCTCTCTTAGGTCGGCACCCCCTTCGCAGCAAATTTATTGTAAGAGTCTTGGGCTTGGGAGTTGTTCTCTCAACCTCCCCGCATCACTCACAACTCCTTGCAGCTCATCCTGGCCTCACGCAGGCCTTCCCGCATCCCGCACAACACCACGCTCCCTAGCGCACACCTCACCGCCACTCATGCATTCCTCAGGCACTATCGCCTGGCACCAAACGCATGAGTCACTCCACCTCTCACTCGCACGCGCCCCGGTTCACCGCACCTTCAACGCTCAACGCATCGCGTGCTCCACGCATGGGTCAGTTGTGCAAGCCTCCTTGCATCATGAGCTCTCTATCGCTGTGAACACCCCAAATTTTTCAAAGGTTTGTAAAAATGACCTTTTTGCCCCTAGTTCTATTTTCTGAGAAAACCAAAGCTAAATTTCAATTATTCTTCAGATTTTCTGGATTGAATTCCATATTGATATACTCAAACTCAATTCCGTTTCCAAACCCAGTGTTTTAAACCCAAATCTGAGCCTCGTATATAAACCCATTTTCTGAAGAAATTTTCCCAAAAATCGCCTTGAGTTCTCAGAAAAACTCCCTTTTGTAAATATTTTGCAAAAATACAAAAAAAATACTTTTTAATCTTTGTCATCTCGTAAAACTTTAGGATTTTATTCTAAAAATGCAAAAAAATGAAAAATAACACAAAAACCAAAAAAAATGGAAAAACTACGAGAAAAACAAACAGTTTCAAGCTTTTTAAAGCTATTTTTGCTAAAAACCTCACCTGAAAAGCATTTTTACAAAAAAGCTTCTTTTAGAGGATCCTCTTTTTGGAAATATCACAAAAGAGTAACGGACTCCTTCCCACGCCTCCCTCCTCTCCTCACCATCGTTGATCTCAAACCAACCTCTCCCTTCTTCACCTTTCATCTACAACTACCTCCTCTCTCGAATCATCCAGGCTCTCTTTAAGAAGAGCCACCCCAGCTTCTTCAAGGCATCGAGTTCTTCTTCTTCTAATCCATTATCAACATCCAGTTTCCACCCCATTCGATCGAGTCTTTCTTCAGATCCATTTTCCCCATCCATCATCTATCATCCATCATTTGTTCATCCATTCTCTGTCTCTCCCATCCGTTTTCCTTCTTTCGCATCACTTTTCTTTTGCCTGGCATCCATCTTCTTTGAGCAACACCCATTACGAACAATCTCCATCGGAGTCTCAAGCAATCAATTAGCCAAAAGGACCGACTCCTCTGCAGAACTACAGTCTTCCTTTGATCGATTGAAGGATCTCCAACCTTAGCAAGAATAAAAAAAAAGGGGGTAAGTAGTGTAGTTCTCTTTTTTTTCTCTCTTTTTTTTCTACTTCCTTTTTCCTTTTAATTTCTTTATTGCATTACCTTTGCTCCTGCACAATCCGTTTTCTTCTTTCCTTCTTATCTTCATTATTTACCAAAGGCACTTTTGTATCATCGACCTGCCTGTCGCAGCCTCGATGATACATATAGCCATAGCAGCCCTGCCTCTGTTTCCAATGCCTATGGCATTTGAGGCTACAATTATATTCTCTCTTTTTTTTTTCTGTATACTGCTTACATTTTCTGTTACGCTTCATGAATGCATCATGCTTCTTTATAGCAGCATAGTCCCAGCACCATCCACATCTCTGTCTACAATCCTGTAGTTGATTCATTCTTACTCATTCCTTGTGACATGATAATGTGGCCTGAGTATGCCGAGATATATGTAATTGTTGTCAAAATAACCCAGAATAAAGATGCTATCCTCTGTTGCCTTCGTATCCTTCTCACGCTATTCAGCGTTATGCCACATCAATCAAATCTCCATCACGATCTGCTGAAATACGAATGAGGATTTCTGTAATGAAAGGAGAGGAGGTGTGAATGGTAACCCATCATATTAAACTAGCAGAAATCACACCATCTGCATTTGTTCTAATTTCCCTTCTTCTCTGCTCTGCACATGTCTGTAGTCATATACTTATCGCATGTCTCACAACTGTGTGTATATAATTAATCCTCCCCATCCACATTTTGGTTTTGTCATTTCTCTTGATATAATGTCTGTAATGCATTTTCATTCTTCTGCATTCTTTCATACCTCTTGTTAATCATTCTTTTTTTTTTCTCTTTTCCCTGTATTGATATCATGGACTTTTCTTAGTAGTTTCTGTTCTATTTGTTGATTCATTGTGTTGCTGGTTCACTTGTTATTTGATTAATTCACGCATTCATGCATCGTAGAAGTAGCTAATCAGTGAAATATATCATAAAGCATTCTATTATTGTGTTGACTTCCACAATGGCATATCAAGTTACTTTTGCTGCAATAGTGACACAACAACAACAACAATAACTACGCCTTCATCCCAAAACAATTGGGGTCAGCGATATGAACCAAAAAAGAAATTCATTTTGGGTCTTCCACATGAATCCTTTTCCTCCAATCATTTCTATCCAATGCCATGTCCTCGGTGAGGTTCAAAGCCTTCATATCCTTTCCTATCATCTCCATCCAAGTCTTCCTAGGCCTACCCCGACCTCTTTTAACTAATATATTTTCCCATTTCTCCAACCTTCTAACTGGAGTATCATTAGGCCTTCGCCGAATATGTCCAAACCACCGTAAACGATTCTCTCGCATCTTATTTTCAATGGGTGCAACACCTACCTTCTTACGTATCTCCTCGTTCCGAATCTTATCTTTTATTGTATTTCCACACATCCATCTAAGCATCCGCATCTCAGCTACACTCATTTTTTGAATATGATGTCTCTTGGCAGCCCAACATTCCGTACCATATAGTAAAGTGGGTCTAATAGTCGTCCTATAAAACTTTCCTTTCAACCGCAATGGCATTCTACGATCGCACAGCACTCCAGTTGCACTTTTCCATTTCATCCACCCAACCTTTATCCTATGATTTACATCTCCATCAATTTCTCCATACTTTTGAATGATGGATCCCAAATATTTGAAATAATCATTCACCGGTATTTCTTGCTCACCAAGCTTCACTACACTCCCATCACTACTTCGTTGCTTACTAAACCAACATTCCATATATTCAGTCTTACTCTTACTCAACTTAAAACCTCTAACTTCCAATGTTTGTCTCCATAATTCTAACTTAGCATTAACCCCAGCTCTAGACTCATCAATCAAAACAATATCATCAGCAAACAACATACACCATGGTACATTCTCTTGAATTGATCTTGTAAGCTCATCCATCACTATCGCAAATAGGAAAGGGCTTAAAGCAGATCCTTGATGTAACCCAACCGTTATCGGAAAATTGGTTGTCACTCCTCCACAAGTGCGGACATTGGTTACTACTCCTTCATACATATCTTTAATTATACTAATGTACTTGAGAGAAACACCTTTCTTCATCATTGTCCACTAGAGAACGTCCCTAGGTACTCTATCGTATGCCTTCTCTAAATCAATAAAAACCATATGCAAATCTTTGTTCCTCTCTCTATATCTTTCAATAAGTTGTCTAAGAAGATGTATAGCTTCCATAGTTGATCTTCCAGGCATAAAACCAAATTGATTCTCCGATATCATGACAACCTTTCTCAACCTAGACTCAATCACCCTCTCCCAAAGTTTCATAGTATGACTCATGAGTTTTATACCATGATAGTTTGTGCAATCTTGTATATCGCCCTTATTCTTATATAGAGGCACCAAAGTACTCTTCATCCACTCATTAGGTATCTGATTTGTTCGCCAAATCAAGTTAAAAAGATTTGTCAACCATTCTAAACCTTTCTCTCCCAAGCATTTCCAAGCCTCGATAGGTATACCATCTGGGCCAACTGCCCTTCTAGATTTCATTTTCTTCAAAACCTCTGCAATTTCTTTCTTTTGAATCTTGCGCATGAAGTCACAATTTATCTCATGAAAAGGAATGGAGAAGTCTCCAAGATCTTGAGCATGACTATCATTAAATAGCTTATCAAAATAATCTTTCCATCTCTCCTTAATCTCCTTATCTTTGACTAAAACCCTTTGTGTTTCATCTTTGATACATCTAACCATACCCAAATCCTTCGATTTCCTATCTCTCATCTTTGCAAGCCTATAAATATCCTTCTCGCCTTCTTTGGTATCCAACTTGTCATAAACCTCCTTATATACCTTAGCCCTTGCGTTTCGAACAACTTTTTTAGCTTCCTTCTTTGCTAACATATACTTCTTCAAATTCTCATTATCACGACTCTTACTTAGATTTCTATAACACTCTCTTTTAACCTTAATAGCTAATTTAACATCCTCGTTCCACCATGATGTATCCTTACCTAGTGGTGCACCGCCTTTAGACTCACCCAATACCTCCTTAGTCACTTTTCTCATGACCCCCGCTATCTTATTCCACATTGATTCTGAATCCTCCTCGAGACACCAATCAGCTTCCTTAAGTACCTGCTCTACAAACATTCCTTGTTTAGCTCCTTTCAGTGCCCACCACTTAATTCTAGGATCTATCCTATGTCTATCCCTTTTGCGGCATTGTCTAATTCTAAAATCTAAAATTAAGACTCTATGTTGTGTAGCTACACTTTCTCCCGGTATAACCTTACAATCAATGCAACAACCCCTATCTCTCTTTCTAAGTAGGAAAAAATCTATCTGACTCGTATTAACCCCACTTTTAAATGTTACTAGGTGAGACTCCCTCTTCCTAAACCAAGTGTTTGCTAAGATCATATCATAGGACAAACAAAAATATAAAATCCTTTCTCCACTTTCATTTCTTTCTCCTATACCATAGCCTCCATGAATACTCTCAAATCCATCCCTACTAATGCCTACATGTCCATTAAGGTCACCACCGATGAAAAGCTTTTCTCCATAAGATATCCCTTGTACTACTCCATCTAAATCTTCCCAAAATTGATGCTTAATGGAATCATCTAAACCTACTTGAGGTGCATAAACACTAATAATATTAATAATATCCGTACCTAATACTAATTTAATAAGTAAAATTCTATCACCCTTCCTACGGACCTCAACTACATTATCTATAAACTGACGACTCATAACAATCCCTACTCCATTCCTATTCCTATTTATTCCTGTATACCAAATCTTATATCCCCAAGGTTCTATCACTTTTGCTTTCTCACCTACCCATTTGGTCTCTTGAAGACATAAAATATCAATCTTTCTCCTACACATAACATCTACTAACTCTACCAACTTACCAGTTAAAGACCCTATGTTCCAAGTGGCTAACCTAATTTTATGGTCTTGGACTAACTTCTTTACCCCCACCCGTCCAACAAAGTGAGGGAACCCTTGCCTATTTGACACCACACCCGGGCGTCGGTGTGATGCGTCGCTTCTGGGCGACGACCTAGCAACCCTTGCCCATTTATCACTGCCTCCGGGCCTAGAGAGTACAGCGCGTCGCTCAGTAGGGAACGCCCCAACGAAATTCTCATATTGGTTCATTTTCATAGGGTATGACAAAGTTTTTATGCTGGCTGTCACAGGCCTACCGCAACCCTCCTCCTTTATCCGGGCTTGGGACCGGCAGTGTATAACTAAACAGTTATACACAGGCGGAGTTTGCTGCAATAGTGAAAGTAGATGTAAAAAAAAAGGGGGGGGGGAAGGGTCTGTTAAGTATCTTTTTGAGAGACGAAGTAACCATTATAAATGCTCTAAAGGTATACTTGTCATTCACCCCTGTTGCACATATATAAATTCCTCACGTATCCTCACTTATGGCTACCTGAGCCTTCAAGCACATTCTGCAACTTATTATGGCAGTTGTCAAATTCATGGATGATTTGGTTGTATGTCTTTCTCTCAAAATGATTTGGCTAGAAACAAAAAAAAAAGGGAGAGAGAAAGGGGATTTCCAGGAGAGGTGATAAAGTCAGAAGATATTGAAAGACGCTGAAAGTATATCGTTGCACAACAACTTGTTGAACAGAGATCACCTTAAATTTCTGTCATTGACTGATAGTCATCTGGGATCTCGCCTTGCACTCACTGAGACCAGCCCACAGGTCACCGGGTATCTAAGTTGCAGAAAATGGTGTATATATACTGACTGTTTCATTTTTTTATTTTTGTATAACATCAGCATCTAGCAAATGATATCATCCCTTGCATCTGGCTTGAACAATTTATTAACATCTGATTCCATTTATTGTTGCAATATATCCAGTTTTTTTTTTATTATTATATATGCTTGGCATCCATCACCTCTTACAATCATTCATTACATGTCATCCCCTGTCCATTCATGGCAATCATGTAGTGTCAAGTCATTATTTGTATCATTCGCTTACTCACTGTATCATTCCATTTACGATGTTACATTCTGTCCTTTTCTAAATATTCAGCTAAGTATACTTTATTCTTCGTCTCTGTGGCATGTTTTGTCTTTAAGTCCTTATTTGTGCATTAAATCTAAGCTAACATTCCATTTGTATCATGTTTAAGGATTAAGATCGTATTCCTTGATGATTTTGGTTTCATTAGAACTCATTTCATTTCATTAGTTGTATTTATCACAAGATCCAGGGGCTAATCTGAATTTTGGCCAAGATCCGATAGACTTGCTATTGAAATTACCTAGATCCTACTATTATAATTCTGTAGGTTCCATCTAAACATTTAGGCCATTGGAAATATAGTGAGAAATCAGGTTTCCATTTTTTTATCCTGTCATAGTAGGAAATTTTGATGACTTCTGTACAGGAAATCCCAAAGATCCCTATCACATCTCGTGATATTTTAGATATCATCTGAAATACTGAAGCATCGGTTCACAACTGGAAGTCCAAATTTTTTTTCTCCCTTTTGCTAAACTTTTCCATTTCCTTTCAGCAAGCATCATCATTTTTTTTTGTTACAGAAAATTACTTTGTCTCCATGCAAATTGTCATCTTTGGAGGACAATTTTGGCCAATCCACGTAGTCTCTTGGGCCAAGATGCTGGCCCTCGGTTACCTGAACATGCAGGTAAGAGTGAATAGAAAATTCGCCATCAAAAATCACAAAGAATTAGCACAATTAGTCGATTTTCTGGTAAAGCCGCAGAATGCGATAATCCTTTTACAGGTGCACAGTCTTGATTTTAGACTAAATTCACCCTTGAATATGTCGATATCCGTTTGTGAGTTTTTAAATTATCTTCCATATACTTCTTTACTGGTATGAAGTGAGTCCCTTTACCAAATTTCGTTATCAAGTACTCCATGGTCCAGAAGATATGGCCTCGCAAAATCAAGTACATAAACAATGTATATGCTATGTAGTAGGCTGTTGTGTATGAGTTCCTAAAACCTTCATTCTTTGACCACAAATCACATTGTAAGTCACCCAATTACACGAATTGTGTATTATAGTCCAATATGTTATATGCATAATAGCTATTTACATGGTATTAGCTTCAGATTACCACTGTTATACTTTGTCCACCCCTATCTTAATATTGTATATCATCAAATAGTGTAACATTTCTTGGGACACATCATTTAGGTGACTTAGATCTAGTTAGAATTTTAACTATTATTTCCTTTGTTTACATTCACATTTTCCTGTTTCACCTCTACTGAATTTCTTATTTTGCATTCATACTTTCTGTTCTTCATTTCCTGTTTTGCATTCAGCATATCACTTTACTATACCACCCACAACCGCACCTTTCTTCACTTAATCTGTTATCTACCAGCATATTCACATTCTTTTGCATTTCCTTTATACAACACAGCCATCTGCAACCTTTTTCCATTACCTTTTTACATCACTATCCTTCATTAGTTTACAAGCATCATTCCAGTGCAAATTTTGCCATTGCATTTTCATTGACATGCGTAAATATTTCATCAATTAGGCTTTAAGATCAAGGTAATGTTATATAAATTATTTCTCTTGCACATCATGTACTAACTCATCTTTTGCAGGAAATACATGGAAATGTCCATTTCTAGTTAGAGACTCTTGTACTCTTAAATTCAATATTGTAATAGCTAGGAATTAATGAGAATATTTACATTGCCTGCTCTAGCATAGAATGTATGAGCATGCATACCTTAGAAATTTATTGTTTTCATATCATTTTCTTTTTTTTTATTTGCAAAATCTCACAATGGTGAAACACGAATGGCATGTGCACCATTTTGTAAAAGGTGATTAATCCTAAGTTGATGATTTACATCAATGACCATAGTCAGGATGTGAACAAGACTTAGGATTTTCATCTTTTATGAAATAACACTGGATCCACACTGGATCATTTTTAAAATTCATCATATTTTCTTTAAATATTTTTCCCTTTTATCAGAGTTTAGCTTAAAATTAATTCAATACATATATCAATGGCCATAGTCAGGATAAATTGAGAATTAATTTCATTTTAAACTCTATAAAAGCACCAAAATGTATTTTATTCTTCATTTGAATTTAGATATGATTATTATATAATACATTCAATGACCATAGTCAGAAATGTATTATATCATTAATCTTACTTACATTTCATTTAAAGAATGAAATATGATTTTCAAATCCAATTTTAAAATTCTTTTCATTCATCATTTAGGAAAGAATTGCATCATATTTTCAAAATTCCCTTTTTTTTTAAATTCCAAGTGATTCTTTTTCTTCATTTCTCAGATAAAATCTTATTTATAGACTTAAATTCAATTCTATCTCATTCTCAAGATTCAAAATTCAATTTCAAAGTCCAAATTGACTTTGAAAATTTTTAATTCATGTTATATTCAAAACTTTAATATCCAAACCAAAATTCAAAACTTCAAAATTCAATTTGAACTTTGAAGTTCCTGATTCACCTTCAAATTCAAAATCATGTTTATCTTCTTATCTTCAAAATCAAAATCAAGGTTTGAGATCGATTCTGAATCTCAAAACTTGACCCTTCTTAAATTTTAAATTCAATCTGGGTTTTCAAAACCCAAATCCATCTTCAAAAGTCCTATTTGAACTTTCAGAATCCGAATTCCATTTTAGGATCCAGAATCCAACTTCACCTTGGATCTTAGACTTCAGATCCGAAATCCATTTTAGGATCCAGAATCCAACTTCACCTTGGGTCTCAGATTTCAGATCCAAAATCCATTTTAGGATCCAGAGTCCAATTCTACCTTGGATCTCTGACTTCAGATCAAAAATCCACTTTAGGATCCAGAGTCCAATTCCATCTTGGATCTCAGATTTCATATCCAAATTTCATTCCAGATCTTGGATCCAATTCCATTTAGGATCCAGAATTCAGCATCATCATTGGATCTCAGATTTCAGATCCAAAATTCCATCTTGAATTCCAGATTTCAAATCAACTTCTATTCCCAATTCTAAATTTTCAAATCCAATTCCATTTCCCAATTCTATTTAGATTTCTCAAATCTCATTCTGATTTCAAACTTCAAAACTTGGATTTAATTTCATTTCAAACATTCATCCAGGTTCAAAATTCTAAATTCAAAGTCTATTTATAACTTTGAAATTTCCTTTCTTCTCTTTTTCAAAATCATTCCTTTCAAAGACCAGATTTATTTTCCCAAAATTTGATTATTCCAAAAACTTAGAACTTTAAATCTTAAATTCTAAGTTAAAAATCATTTCTTCACTCTATTATCGGATTCATCTAAGAAACACTTGGGGATTTCCAAAATCATTTTTCAAAAGGAGCATACATCCTTGCATCTGCACAAGCATGATTCTTTGTGCATTTAGACTTAGGATAAATTCTTAGGCAATGTTTTAGCAAAGCAAAAAGGCATGAATTTGACCCTTGGTTCGATTACCCCTAGTAAAGGTGCCAGGAACGGTCGAACCTCGTACTGACGAGCGAATCCCGTCTCCCGATTTTTCCCGCAAAAATTTCAAAACGGAGGTGAGTTATTTTCTTAAATATTTTCAAATTAAGGTCAAGTGAGACCCCGCAAAAGAGTTTCTCTTCTCTTCTCTTCTCTTCTCTTCTTTTCTTTTCTCTTCTCTCTTCTTTTCTGTCTTTTATTTTCTCCCCTCAAAAAGGAAGAAATAGGGATTAGCAAGGAAAAGAGAAGGAAGAGAGAGAAATACCAAGAGAGGAAAAAATTTGCGATGATCACAGTTTTGGCGGTTGTGATGGGACTCGTCTTCGTCCGGTCGAATCTAATGCCTTTTCCTTTTGCTTTGATATTATCTAAAGTCTTTATTCCACAAATGTCAGCTTCATTTCCATGCAAACCTGAGGAGCCTAGACTTTATCCCAGCTGACATCATTGCATATAGGATTTAAGTATGGTTTGGTAGGACCATATTGAGGAGATTATTTCATGCTCACATTAGACTTAGGTCTTAAATACAACTCTCCTCAAATCTAGAGATTGAATGCAAAACAATGTATGCAAGTTTATGTTTCTTTTCATTTTAATCTATTTCTTTAGGACTTGCATTAGCGACATTTGATTTTATTGCATGCTGAACATGTTTTTTAAAACATCCCTACCTATATTGTCCCGGTCTTCACGTTGCTAGGTTGTCTCACTGAACCATAGTTCGGGAGAGAGCCTCACAACTGGACCACTTATTTGGGTTCGTGCCCCCCTACTACGTACCTAAGGGCCATAGTCCGAGGTATATCGGTAGGTGCTCAAGGATGTTGGGAAGCCATTACCTTAGAACCAGAGAAATATTTCTATGCCATGTACTTCAAGCTTCGGCTTGAGTATATTGGCGTATCTTGATTGGAATCAGATAATCTGAACCCTAGAGTTAGGATTAAGGTCCTACAAGCCATTTCAAAATATTGCATTTAGAGTTAGCCTTTAAGAAGTGTTGTGTGCGCATCCTTGTTTGTACAGCTTTTGTGATACGATGTTTCTCTTATTCTCTCATATATATGTATCAAACCCTTTCAAAACCCTGGGTGTATTATTCAAAATTTCCCCTTACTTTCAAAAAAACCCCAGGTATATATTTTCTTCTACCTACATTTCTTTTCTCTTTTTAGATCAAATTTTCTTTAAAATCCTGGAAAACTCCTTTAAAAATTTCCTCGATCTTTCAAAAAAATTTCAGGATTGTATCATCAAGAGTCTATCCGTATGTCCTGCATTCTATCTGATTTTCCTCACTTCTTCTTTTCCCCAGTATCATTTCGATGGCGTCTGGTTCTCTCGATGTTGTCTTTTCCTGAGATCATGTCTTCTATCAGATACAAGGTGGATCCCCGGATCATCGGGTCATTCAGTCTCATCCTTTCTTCCCTCGATGGTATTATTCTTGGTTCACCACCTTCTCGCGTATGTTCCAAGACCACTTGGATGACTGTGGGTTGGAAATGGCATCAGCAGCAGGCAAGCGAATCATCAATGGAGCTTTGATTCAAGCTATAACAGAACGGTGAAATCCACGTACCTGCACCTTCTGGTTTCCATGGGGAGAGATGACTCTACTAATGGACGAATTCAATGATATTATGGGATTGCTCGAACCAGCTGGTCAGCCAGATAATTCTGTCGAGCAACAATTCCTGATCAACATCAAAGGGGTAGATCTTCGAGAAGCTTTGGTCAGAGCAACAGGGAGCAGATCCTGGCCTCTCACTAAGATCGATGGGAATCAGTTCATTGACCTGTTCGGACTCTATCGCAAGTACGGAGCTTACGAAGAGGTTGACACTTTGTCTCGACTAGCAAAAGATAGAATTCAGCATGCAATGATCCTATGCACAGTGGTACTAGCTTTCTTCCAAGATGGTCAGAATTTCATAGATGTCAGAGTTGTCCAGCTCTTTCGAAGATGAGGAAGCAAGCAGACCCATCAGCTATCAGTTTCTATGGCAGCCTTGGCTTTTCTTTACTGAGGCTTGGCTCGATTTGCTCTTGGAGAAACTATTCTGGTAGAAGGATGCACTTACGCCTTGCAGTCGTGGTTCCTACGACATGTGTCATCAAAGGCCAACTCCTTCAGATTCAGCAGTAAGCAGTCAAAGTCGGCCATTCAGTATCGAGCATTGATCAAGAAACTGCATCAGGAGGAGATTGTTTGGGATTTCTTCGACAAAAAAAGAATCAGTTCCTCGTTACACTTATGCTCGCAGCAAGCGCTACAGATTGCTTGGCCCCTTCTTCTGTGTCGATTATCAGCCATAAAGATGTCTCAGGCAATTTTCGCAGCGGCAGGTTTGTGCCAACATTCGCTTCCCGATGGGCAACATGCCAGAATTCAACCTACAGTCGAATCAGTGGTCTGGGGCATACCATGTCACCAAATATACTTGGGATTCCTTCATTTCTCTGTCTTTATTTCTTGGATCAAATGTATCTTCTGAATATCAAGAGTGGTGTCAAACTGTCTGCCCACCCTCTCTTTGTCTTTGAATATTACTATCAATAAAAATTACTTTTTGGGCCAAATTTTATTTCTTGTATTGTTTAATAAAATGGTCACGATTCTGGTGACGACCTCATCCCGGGTAAATGGGACATTCCCCCTACTTCTCTTCAAATATCTTTTATCATGGTTGACGACCTTGCCTAGGTAACAAGGCACATTTCTCCGTTATCATCAAAATGGTAACACAATTGTCACAAATCTTGTGATGACTCAATCCCGGGTAATGGGATAATCTCTTGAAATTGTCTACCAAAATTCTTCATTCTTTTCCTCAAAAATTACGATTTTCAAAAAGCTTCTCCATACTCTAACCATTCCTGTATTCTGCAGAAAAACTTTGGCATCCAAAGATGGTTCAGAAAAGGGTTGGTAAGCAGACTGTTCAGCAACATAGTGACAGTGAGCAAGAAGAGAGGAATTCTCCCAGATCATCTAAGAAGCAGGACTCAGGGGATGAGAGCGATGTTGATCCTGCCATGTACAGAGTCTTCCAAAAGATGATGTCCAAAATGATGGCAAAGCAAGCTAAGGTTGGTCTGAAGAAAGCCGTTGCTAAAGGCAAGATCAAGAAGAAGCCCATGAAAAAGCCTGTCAAAATCAGCAAACAGAAAATACAGCGTGACAGTACTTCTAAAGATTCAGAATCAGCAGAAGAAGTCTCTGTAGAAGAAGAGCAGTTGATTTACATTCCCAAACATATGCGGCAGTCCAAGAGGACAATTGAAGAGCCTCTATCAGTGAGCAAACCCAAGTACGAGGCACCCGCAGAAGATCACATTCAAGCAATAGTCAAGGATCTTCAAATCCGGGACAAGGGAAAGAAATCATACACTAGGCAGGATTTTTACCTCGGATTGAAAGGAGATAACAATCTGGAGAACCTCCTCAGAAAATTCATTAAGTTTGATGGATTCGGAGATCCTAAGGCCCACCTTGCCATGTTCTTCGCAGAATGCGCCCGGTTTAGCGAGGATAACCGTGCCCTTTTCCTCTGTTTTCCCCACAATTTGGAGGGGATAGCTGCCAAGTGGTATGCTGAGCACGTCAATCCCATTGAATTGAGGGATTTTGACAAGGTTGTCAACATGTTTGTTGAGCGCTTTCTGTTCAATACAGAAGCTTTGCCTACGCTCAATCATCTTTGCAACCTCAAACAAGAGCCCAATGAAAAGGCCAGAGATTTCATCCATAAGTGGAGGAGTATTTGTAATAAAATGAGGAATCCCATTTCTGAGGAACATTCCCTCCAAATCATCCTCAACAACTTTTCTCAGCTCCTGAAAAGCCTCCTTTTCCCATATCCATTCAAGTCATTCATTGAATTGACGGAACGAGCAGAATGGCTCGAAATGGGAGTAGAGAATGGAATGTATGAAGGTGTCACTTTGGCCAAGAATATCCAGGATCTAAAGAGGAAGGCACACTTTACTTACTCAGTTGACGCTCCCGGGGATAATCAGGGCAGTAGCAGCAAGAATGGCAGTGGCAGTGGCACAAAGCCTGAGCAGAACAAAGGTAAAAAGGGAAAGTTCTTCAAGAACAATGATAAGCCTCTCTCAAGCGGTCCTCAACAAAAAGGGGATCTTCAGGAAAAGCCCAAGCACATAAACTGGAGCAGGGATCGAAAATTTACTCCCCTGGACCAGCCTCTAGAAAAAGTTCTGAATATTTACTATCCCACGGAATGGTGAAACTTCCCAAAGTTGCAGATCCGCCAGTGATCATGGGAAGATTCAAGGAGCAGTACTGCAAGTTCCACAGGGCAACAAGCCATGATACAGAATATTGCTTCGTCCTGAAGCATTTAATTCAGGAATGTATTGATAAAAGCATCCTCATAGAAGATGAAGAGGAAGGCAAAATGGAAATCCTTTCCGCCCCATTCCCAAAACATTCAGCATCAACCATTTCAGAACATTCATTCCTTCTGCAAAGCCATATACATCCATGTTCCACTAAAGAACTAAGGCTTCAGCATCAGGTGATGCTTCTACATCAGGATCAACCTACATCTCAGAGGATGAACATCCTCTCATTTTTTAACCAAAGGAATATGTCAGTTGAGAGTGGAAAAACTCAAGTTTTTCCAAAAAAGATTTCTTAAGAAGGAAGCTTGCGCAAAGGAAGCAGAAACCTCTAAAGAAGCAGAAGAGCGGGCCCAAAATCTCCAGAAGTCGATTTTAGCGCTCTCCAACATTTCTATTTTTGAGTTAACTTATGATTCTCCCAAGCATCAGGAAAAGTTAGATGATTTACTGAGAAAGATTAAGGTGAAGCCAGGCACTACGCCAGAAGATACAACACAGATAGTGAATCAGGCGATGACTAACGCGCCTATCACCTTTTCAGATGAGGACCTGCCAAAGCCTCATTCTTTTCACAACAATGCATTATATATTGTGGTAAGGACCAGGAGCATGACTGTTCTGCACGTGCTTGTTGATGGAGGCAGCAACCTCAACATTTGCCCAGAGATGACAGCGAAGGCCCTGGGATTGAAAGAAAAAGAATATGTGTCTGATCCCGTTATCATCTATGGCTTCGACAATCACGGGCAGACTGCCAAGGGCAAGATCTTCCTAGAAATTTTCATCAATTATTCAGTGCACACCGTCCTCTTCCATGTCATCAATGTGCCGCCAACTTACAATCTCTTGTTAGGACGAACATGGATCCATAATGCCAATGTCGTCCCATCAACCCTCCACCAGTGCATAAAGTAGTCCAAGGGAGGAATGATTACTATCATCCTGGGAGAAGATCCTGAAGTCAATGTCCTCTACCGTCGTGGGTTCAGTTCTGAGTATTCAAGATGCTTAGACAAAGAAGAAGCTATGGAAATTATCCAAGAGGCACATGAAGGGATTTGTGGTGGCCATGTCAGCTATCAAATCCTCGTCAAGCAGATCGTCCGAGCAGGGTACTACTGGAATACCATGCAGCAGGACTGTCATCGATTTGTGAAGAAGTGCATCAAGTGCCAAATGCACACGCCCTCCATTCATGCGTCGGCCACTTATCTACAATCAGTTGTTTCTCCTTGGTCATTTTCTATGTGGGCTTTCAATGTCGTAGGCCCAATTACCCCTTCTGCTTCCAATGGCCACAAGTATTTTCTAGCTGCTACAGAGTACTTCACAAAATGGGTTGAATCCATTACTCTACGCACAGTAGAAGGCCGCCATGTGGTTTCTTTCATTCACAAGAATATTCTTTGTCGCTTCGGCATACCACATGATATTGTTTCAGAAAATGAAAGTCATTTCAAAAATGAGAGGATGAAAACCTTCTGTTCTAAATTCAAAATTTTCCATCATTTCTCAGTTCCCTACTATCCTCAAGGGAATGGCCAAGCAGAGGCTACCAATAAGATTCTGATCCGTATTTTGGAAAGGACTATGAGAACAGGTCGAGATTGGCATAAGAAAATTTATGATGCACTTTGGGCGTACCGAACCACCATTCAGACTCCAACCAATGCCACTCCTTTAGAACTTGTTTACGAAACTGAAGTAGTGTTGTCTCTCCACGTCCAAAAGCCCGCTCTCAAACTTGTTTCCCTTATAGAATTGTCACTTGATCAGTATCAGCAGCAGAGATTGGTGCAGCTGGATCTACTGGATGAAAAGAGACTCAAGGCAGCAGAGCATGCTCAAGTTTATCGACAAAGGATAGCTCGATACTATGCCAAGTCCGTCATTGAGAGAAAATTTCGAGTTAACAATTTGGTGCTCAGATCAATGGCTCATCTCAAGCATCGACCACGGGGCAAGTGGTCACCCAATTGGGAAGGCCCTTATGTGGTTAAGGAAGTATTGCCTCGCAATTCATATCATCTAATCAATGCAGATAGGGTGGAAATGCCAGATCCTGTCAACGCTTTGCATCTGAAGAAATTTTATACTTAGAATTTTCATTCTAAAGCCTTTTGTACTATTCAAAGAGCCATTTCAATAAAACAATGATCTTCTATCAATTCTTATATTCTTCTCCATGATACTGGGGCATTTTATTTTTTATTTATAACCATCTTTCTTCATCATATGCAGGCAGGATTAGACAAAATTCTTTCCTTAAATTCTACTAATTTTCAAATGATCTTACAATCTGTAACGATTTCATTCATATGGTTTATTTTCTCAAATTTAATCAAATTTTCATCAAATTATTGTCAATGTTTGCCAAGTCTTAAACAATTTTCATCAAACTTATCTTTTATCGGCCTTTATCTTTAAAAAGTACCCTTTCAGGTTAAGGGATAAACCTGATGCCTCCTTTTAATGAGGTATTTTTTTTATTATTTTCCCCCGTTCAGGATAAGGGGATAAATTCTGAAAGCCGACCACATGCAATTAAGCTATGATGGTCCATTAATTCCCGCCAAGAACCTTTATCTTCTAAATTCATTTTGAAAACCTAGCTCATCTTCAAAACCCAGTCCTCGCACTGGTTATTTCTCAAAACTTTTCAATCATATATTGAGCTCATTTGGAAAATCTGGTTCTTACACCGGTTACTTTCTGAATTCAGTCTTCTGATCAAAGACCTTCCTTCTGCAAAATTCAAGTTTTGACTTGAATTTCCCAAAATTTGATATATTTTCAAAAGATCCAGCATCTCGTTGGTCATATATTTCCAAAGGATCTAGCATCTCGATGGTCATGTATTTCCCAAAAGGATCCAACCTTCGTTGGTCATGTATTTCCCAAAAGGATCCAACACTCGTTGGTCATGTCTTCCAAAGGATCCAGCATCTCGTTGGTCATGTAAATTCCAAAAGGATCCAGCATCTCGCCGGTCATATATTTCCAAAGGGTCCAGCATCTCGCTGGTCATGTATTTTCAAAAGGATCCAACCCTCGTTGGTCATGTATTTTCCAAAAGGATCCAACACTCGTTGGTCATGTCTTTCAAAGGATCCAGCATCTCGCTGGTCATGTATTTCCAAAAGGATCCAGCATCTCGCTGGTCATGTATTTTTAAAAGGATCCAGCATCTCGTCGGTCATATATTTCCAAAGGGTCCAGCATCTCGCTGGTCATGTATTTTCAAAAGGATCCAACACTCGTTGGTCATGTATTTCCAAAAGGATCCAACATTCGTTGGTCATGTCTTCCAAAAGATCCAGCTCCCGCTGGTCATGTATTCCAAAAAGACCCAGCATCTCGCTGGTCATGTATTTAAAAAAATCCCAGCTCACAAGTGTCGAGCTCCCAAATCAATCTGTTCCACAAATCAAACCTTCAAGGTGCGATTTCTCCATTCTCTCATTTCTGAACCTTCAGGGTGTAATTTTCTCAATTCTATCATTTACAAACCTTCAAAATCTTTAATCTCTCAATTCCATCAGTTCCCCAACCTCTTGGTGCAATGTCTTCAAAATTTCATCATTTTCTCAACCCTCGGGTTATAATCTCTCAAATTCAATCACTTTCAAACCATCAGATTAAATCCTTCATTTTCAAAATCCAATTTTTATAACTGGTCGGGATTTAAAATTCAGTGTTTTCACTGGTCGAGATTTTCAAAATCCAGTTGCTCATAACTGGTCGGGATTTGAAATCCAGTGTTTTCACTGGTCAGGATTTTCAAAATCCAGTTTTTCATAACTGGTCGGGATTTTAAATCCAGTGTTTTCACTGGTCGGGATTTTCAAAATCTAGTTTTTCATAACTGGTCGGGATTTAAAATTCAGTGTCTTCACTGGTCGGGATTTTCAAATCCAGTTTCTCATAACTGGTCGGGATTTAAAAAATAGTGTCTTCACTGGTCAGGATTTTCAAATCCAGTTTTTCATAACTGATCGGGATTTAAAATCCAGTGTTTTCACTGGTCAGGATTTTCAAATCCAGTTTCTTATAACTAGTCGGGATTTAAAATCCAGTGTCTTCACTGGTCGGGATTTTCAAATCCAGTATTTTCACTGGTCAGGATTTTTAAAATCCAGTTTCTTATAACTGGTCGGGATTTTCAAATCCAGTTTCTCATAACTGGTCGGGATTTCCAAAATCTAATGTCTTTCATGAGTCGAGTCTGCTTTTTACACCATTTCTCTAAATTACAGCTAAAGGTCTCATCAAAATTCATATTGAGTGATTATTTCACAAAAGAATGCTGGAACATTATGTCAATTTGCTAAAAACAGTTGTCGATTCCAATATTCTTACTACACGAAAGAATTACCTCAGATTACTTCTAGTATTTCTTTCCAAAGAGGGAGAAACCTTTTGCAAAAAAAAAAGAGGTAAAATTCAAATCTTTTCCTGTTGATCAACCAAAAGGATGTAAGAAATATCCTCGATATGATCAGTGAAAGAAATCTTCAATGATGTTGAAGAGCCAGAAGCGAATTGATATTGATCAGGGCTATGGCACATATTTAAAGATGGATATCTTGCAATCAGGCAGTGGAAATATCTTGAGCCATAAAAGAATCCACTCAATCCTTGTCTTCTCAACCATTTAAGCAGCAATCAAATATCTGCAAAAGGGATCTCTCAACTGTTGTCAAGATAAAGACCAATAGACGAGTTAGACCCCCGGGGCCAAAGAAGATTTGGATCATCTCCGAGATGAAGGAGTTTGTGAAGGATCCTTCCAGGGAAAGTTCAGATCACCATCGAGATGAAGGTGAGTGTGATGAACCTACCGACAAACCCTAAATGATATTTGATTTCTTCTATCATTTAAAGACCTCTTGAGTCAATATCATCAATAGAATCTCCGCGATAAAAGAAGGATCGAAACATCTCCAAGATGAAGGAGTTTGTGACGTACCCTCCCCCAAAAAAGAGAGAAAACTCAGGAACATCCAAATGAAGGATGATATGCAAACCCAAGAAAGTTCAATGACTCAAAAAGAGTGCAAAAAGATCATCATGGGAAAACACCCAGATATCAAACTGTCGAAATTGCCAGAAGTCATCTTTTCTAAATGCAAAATTCTTTTATCAATATCTCTTCACTACTTGCTTTTATGAAATTAAGAATATTTCTTCTCTTCTCATATCAGGGAAATGGATAGCTTCCTTGAAGAAAATCATCAGCGCTAAAATTTTGAATTTTACTGTTAGAACCAAGGAGTTAACCCCATTAGAGGAAATACTCTAGGTAAAAGAGGGAATATTTTTGCACATACAAGCACATTTTCAAGCATTTGAGTCAACTACAATTTTATCTCATTGGCAAAAAATTTCTAGCTATTTCAAGAATGAAATAAAAAATTCAATATCCATTTTGATGCAACCTAGCGTTGTTTATATCTTCCAGAAAAAGTTGCCTCATTCAGTTGAAGTATCTCTTCCTGTCCCATCACGGTTTTCTCCATTTGAGAAATCTGTATGGTAGATTCTCACTCAGGTTAAGCCTGAATTTTCTGCGAGAGGTCATTGATTTCAAAAGCTATTTCAGTCTCAGCAATGAGACGCCCCATTTTGTCCCCTTTTCAAAGCTTTAGGGAACCCCATTTTCCTCCTTTCGCAAAACCCCTTTCGGATTTGTTCGTCCAAACTCCGAAGGTCCCATCGTGGTTTCTCCATTTGAGAAATTCGTATGGTAGATTCCCACTCAGGTTAAGCCTAAATTTTCTGCGAGAGATCATTAATTTCAAAAGCTATTTCAGTCTCAGCAATGAAACGCCCCATTTTGTCCCCTTTTCAAAGCTTTAGGGAACCCCATTTTCCTCCTTTCGGATTTGTTCGTCCAAACTCTGAAGGTCCCATCGTGGTTTCTCCATTTGAGAAATTTATATGGTAGATTCCCAGTCAGGTTAAGCCTGAATTTTCTACGAGAGGTCATTGATTTCAAAAGCTATTTCAGTCTCAGCAATGAGACGCCCCATTTCGTCCCCTTTTCAAAGCTTTAGGGAACCCTATTTTCCTCCTTTCGCAAACCCCTTTCGGATTTGTTCGTCCAAACTTCGAAGGTCCCATCATGGTCTCTCCATTTGAGGATTCAATTTTGGTCGTCCCCTTCAGGTTAAGGGTTAAGCCTGAACCTCATGCCATGAGGTATTTTCCTTTTTCAGGTTCAGGTTAAACCTGAGTCTCGTTCCAACTAGATTCCTTGTTGTGACGAGGTGTTTTTTTTTTAGTCCCATCATGGTTCTTCCCATCGAGGAATCCATGCTTCATATATCCATCCAAGAAAGGATTTTTACTTGAGCTTCATCTCACGAGGCATTTTCTCAAAAATGTCCCATCAAGGTCCTCATATGTTCATTTTCTCATTCAATTCATCTTGTTATATCTTCATCCCATCCAGGTTAAGGGCTAAACCTAAGTCGTTCCACAAGGTTGATCTTGTCTCACTCATGAGATTTGATCAAAATTCTTATCTTTCATCATTTCGGGATCTTCACCGAAAGTCCCATCACGATTTCCTCATCCTCTATTATTCAGTCATGTCATTTTCGAGGATTTTGTCTCCCAAAAACCATTCAGGATAAGGTTTTAAGGATGAAGAGCCATATTTTTCAAAATAATTCTTCCACACCCAGTTCAGATCTGCTGACTAGGGCATTTTCAAAATTTGGAGTGTTATCTTTGCCACTAAGCTCAGCTTTCAACCGGATTAGTAGCAAAGAGGGGCATCTGTGAATACCCCCAATTTTTCAAAGGTTTGTAAAAATGACCTTTTTGCTCCTAGTTCTATTTTCTGAGAAAACCAAAGCTAAATTTCAATCATTTTTCAAATTTTTTGGATTGAATTCCATATTGATATACTCAAACTCAATTTCGGATCCAAACCCAGTGTTTTAAACCCAAATCTGAGCCTCGTTGTCCGATTTCTAAATTAAAATTACAAAAATACCAAAAAATGGTTTTGAATGGCTCGGGCAGTTTATCCTGCATCCTCTTGGATCCACAACCCTATATTTCTCAGTTTGAGGTTGTAAACCTCAAATATTTCCTAAAAATCCGGATATAAACCCATTTTCTGAAGAAATTTTTCCAAAAATCGCCTTGAGTTCTCAGAAAAACTCCCTTTTGTAAATATTTTGCAAAAATACAAAAAAAATAGTTTTTAATCTTTGTCTTCTCGTAAAACTTTAGGATTTTATTCTAAAAATGCAAAAAAATGAAAAATAACACAAAAACCAAAAAAAATGGAAAAACTGCCAGAAAAACAAACGGTTTCAAGCTTTTTCAAGCTATTTTGCTAAAAACCTCACATGAAAAGCATTTTTACAAAAAAGCGTCTTTTAGAGGATCCTCTTTTTGGAAATATCACAAAAGAGTAACGGACTCCTTCCCGCGCCTCCCTCCTCTCCTCACCATCGTTGATCTCAAACCAACCTCTCCCTTCTTCACCTTTCATCTGCAACTGCCACCTCTCTCGAATCGTCCAGGCTCTCTTTAAGAAGAGCCACCCCAGCTTCTTCAAGGCATCGAGTTCTTCTCCTTCTAATCCATTATCAACATCCAGTTTCCACCCCATTCAATCGAGTCTTTCTTCAGATCCATTTGCCCCATCCATCATCCATCATTTGTTCATCCATTCTCTGTCTCTCCCATCCGTTTTCCTTCTCTCGCATCACTTTTCTTTTCCCTGGCATCCATCTTCTTTGAGTAGCACCCATTACGAACAATCTCCATCGGAGTCTCAAGCAATCAATTGGCCAAAAGGACCGAGTCCCCTGCAGAACTATAGTCTTTCTTTGATCAATTGAAGGATCTCCAACCTTAGCAAGAACAAAAAAAAAGGGGGTAAGTAGTGTAGTTCTCTTATTTTTTCTCTTTTTTTTCTACTTCCTTTTTCCTTTTAATTTCTTTATCGCATTACCTTTGCTCCTGCACAATCTGTTTTCTTCTTTCCTTCTTATCTTCATTATTTACCGAAGGCACTTTTGTATCATCGACCTGCCTTTCGCAGCCTCGATGATACATATCGCCATAGCAGCTCTGCCTCTGTTTCTAATGCCTATGGCATTTGAGGCTACAATTATATTCTCTTTTTTTTCTGTATACTACTTACATTTTCTGTTACGCTTCATGAATGCATCATGCTTCTTTATAGCAGCATAGTCCCAGCACCATCCACATCTTTGTCTACAATCCTGTAGTCGATTCATTCTTACTCATTCCTTGTGACATGATAATGTGGCCTGAGTATGCCGAGATATATGTAATTGCTGTCAAAATAACCCAGAATAAAGATGTTATCATCTGTTGCCTTCGTATCCTTCTCACGCTATTCAGCGTTATACCACATCAATCAAATCCCCATCACGATCTGTTGAAATACGAATGAGGATTTCTGTAATGAAAGGAGAGGAGGTGCGAATGGTAACCCATCATATTAAACTAGCAGAAATCACACCATCTGCATTTGTTCCAATTTCCCTTCTTCCCTGCTCTGCACATGTCTGCAGTCATATACTTATCGCATGTCTCACAGTTGTGTGTATATAATTAATCCTCCCCACCCACATTTTGGTTTTGTCATTTCTCTTGATATAATGTCTGTAATGCATTTTCATTCTTCTGCATTCTTTCATACCTCCTGTTAATCAGTCTTTTTTTTTCCTCTTTTCCCTGTATTGATATCATGGACTTTTCTTAGTAGTTTCTGTTCTATTTGTTGATTCATTTTGTCGCTGGTTCACTTGTTATTTGATTAATTCACGCATTCATGCATCGTAGAAGTAGCTAATCAGTGAAATATATCATAAAGCATTCTATTATTGTGTTGACTTCCACAATGGCATATCAAGTTACTCTTGCTGCAATAGTGAAAGTAGATGTAAAAAAAAAAAGGAGGATGGGTCTGTTACGTATCTTTTTGAGAGATGAAGTAACCATTATAAATGCTCTAAAGGTACACTTGTCATTCACCCCTATTGCACATATATAAATTCCTCATGTATCCTCACTTATGGCTACCTGAGCCTTCAAGCACATTCTGCAACTTATTATGGCAGTTGTCAAATTCATGGATGATTTGGTTGTATGTCTTTCTCTCAAAATGATTTGGCTGGAAACAAAAAAAAAAGGGAGAGAGAAAGGGGATTTCCAGGAGAGGTGATAAAGTCAGAAGATATTGAAAGACACTGAAAGTATATCGTTGCACAACAACATGTTGAACAGAGATCACCTTAAATTCCTGTGATTGTCTGATAGTCATCTGGGATCTCGCCTTGCACTCACTGAGACCAACCCACAGGTCACCGGGTATCTAAGTTGCAGAAAATGGTGTATATATACTGACTGTTTCATTTTTTTTTTTTGTGTAACATCAGCATCTAGCAAATGATATCATCCCTTGCAACCGCCTTGAACAATTTATTAACATCTGATTCCATTTATTGTTGCAATATATCCAGTATTTTTTATTATTATATATGCTTGGCATCCGTCACCTCTTACAATCATTCATTACATGCCATCCCCTGTCCATCCATAGCAATCATGTAGCGTCAAGTCATTATCTGTATCAGTCGCTTACTCACTATATTATTCCATTTACGATGTTACATTTTGTCTTTTTTCTAAATATTCAGCTAAGTATACTTTATTCTTCGTCTTTGTGGCATGTTTCGTCTTTAAGTCCTTATTTGTGCATTGAATCTAAGCTAACATTCCATTTGTATCATGTTTAAGGATTAAGATCGTATTCCTTGATGATTTTGGTTTCATTAGAACTCATTTCATTTCATTAGTTGTATTTGCCACAAGATCTAGGGGCTAATCTGAATTTTGGCTAAGATCTGATAGACTTGCTATTGAAATTACCTAGATCCTACTATTATAATTCTGTAGGTTCCATCTGAACATTTAGGCCATTGGAAATATAGTGAGAAATCAGGTTGCCATTTTTTTATCCTGTCATAGTAGGAAATTTTGATGACTTCTGTACAGGAAATCCCAAATATCCCTATCACATCTCGTGATATTTTAGATATCATCTGAAATACTGAAGCATCGGTTCACAACTGGAAGTCCAATTTTTTTTCTCCCTTTTGCTGAACTTTTCCATTTCCTTTCAACAAGCATCATCATTTTTTTTTGTTACAGAAAATTACTTTGTCTCCATGCAAACTGTCATCTTTGGAGGCCAATTTTGGCCAATCCACGCAGTCTGGAGGGCCAAGATGTTGGCCCTCGGTTACCTGAACATGCAGGTAAGAGTGAATAGAAAATTCGCCATCAGAAATCAAAAAGAATTAGCACAATGTGAACACCCCAAATTTTTCAAAATTTTGTAAAAATGACCTTTTTGCCCCTGGCTCCATTTTCTGAGAAAATCAAAGTCAATTTTCAGTTGTTCTTTAGATTTTCTGGATCGAATTCCATTCAAACTCGATTTTGGAGCCAAACCCAATGTTTTAAATCCAAATCTGAGCCTCGTTATCCAAATTTTTAAATTAAAATTTTAAATTACCAAAATAACCCTTTAAAAGGCTCAGACAGTCCATCCGGTATCCATTTGGATCCATCATGTTATATTTCTCGATTCAAGGTTTAAAACTCGAAAATTTTCTCAAAAACTTGGGTCCAAACCCATTTTCTGAAGAAATCAAACCCAAATTTCTCAGAAAACCCTTCCCTTTGTAAATATTTCTGAAAAAATTCTAAAATGATTTTAAAAGATCCCTTATTTTTCTTAGTTTCATAGTTTTATATATAAAATGAAGAAAAAGAGCAAAACAAAAGTTAAAAAAAAAATATAGAAAAAAAAATACAAAAATTGATCAAGTAAGCCTCTTTTTGCAAAAATTATTTTAGTAAAACCCTCTTTCTGCAAATTTTTCTAAAAACAGCCGTCCCTTTTGATTTTCATTAAAAATTTTTAAGGTTTGCGAGAATAGCCCCTCTCGAACCTTCCTTTCCCCTTTTTATAAAAGCACACAGGGGGAAGAGGAGTCGACATCGCCTCTTCACCCCCGCATCCCTCTCCCTTCGGGCGACCATTCTCAACCTTTCCCCATTATTCTTCTTCACGCTTCATTTCCTCCTTCCTCCCTTTTTTTTTCTTCTTTTGGTTCCCAATCTCATCCACTTTTACTATTCACCATCTTCTTCTCATTTCCTTTTTGTCGATTGAAGGAGTGCCTGGCCTCCGGAATGGTAGTTGAAGTCCTTTGGAGTCTCAGCAGAAGCGCAAGGTGCCAAGGACCCTAGAAGATCGGTCGCAATATCTTATAAAAGTCGGATCCCAGCAGAGCTACAACAGCATCACCTTCCTAGGCTCACGATTACCCATCTTCATGCATCCTCCTTTTCTCATCTTTCACGATCCATTTTTCCTCCTGCTTTCCCACTTTCCCTTGTTTTCTCCCATGTTTCTTCCCTCGATGGGCTGAAGGAGATCAATCTCTATACAAGGCTACGGTAAATCCCTCTTTCCTTTTTTTTTGGGTACTCTCTATTATCTCTATTTTTCTTTGAAATTTATGTTGTTCATCATCCCAACAATGCACCCGTGGTAGCATCGAGCTGCCTATGGCAACATCGATCTACCTATGTGCCACATTAATGGAATATATCGATTCCAATATTTGTTTTCTTCTTTCCTTTTGTTATTTATTCTTGAATATCCGATTCTTATGAAGTTTTTGAATGTTTTCTTACATTTAATCTCCTGTTTTTATCATCTATCGCGCACGATTTCTTATTTATGTTCCCGATCTCTTGTGCTTAATGTTATTTTGATTCATGCTTCACTTGCTATTTTGAGTCGCTCAGTTTCCTATCTTCATCTTTATTTCAATTGATATCCTATTTTGTTCTAATCTCTGCTAATTCATGTTTTCTTTCCTATTTTTATTTATTTATTTTGTTTTGTTTCCTGTTTCGATCTACCTTGAACTTTGGTTTTTGTTTGGATTTAGATTTCATGTTGCTTTGTGTGCTTAGACGCATTGCCTCATCAACCTGATAAGCATTGTTACTCTTCGTTGTACATCGATTGATTCCATTATGCATTTTACATTATTTACTAGGGTGAGTTAGCGTTTGCATACCATCCGATTAGTTCATCCTGGGAAGTAAAGCATTGGCTGGATCATTTTTTTTATATAACTGCATAAGTCTATAATCTGGGTTTGTAGTATCCAAGATATGGTTTGTTCAAAAATGCATCGACAATTCACAAATCGCGGAATTGCTATTGCAAGTTTTTTTTTCTGAGTTTTGTCTCCTAGCATCCGCAATACATCTGTATCAGCTATGTCGTGGGTATTTACTTCATTCATATTCCATTATGTATTACAGTTTCATTATATTTCCTCTCATCTCATCTCATCATATTATTACTAAGTGTTTCAATTCTCGGGACATTCTTTTTTTTTATCACATTCAGCAATCATGACCAATGCAATCAGCATTGTTCGCAGATCACTCTAAATTGGATTTTCTGTCAGGTTATATAAAGTTTGTTATTTAATTTCTCTCATGTTATGATACGTGGTTAAATTAAATCCAAGTATTCATTTAAACCTTTAAAGTTGAGGCCCTTGTTATTCTGCTTGGAGACGTTGAGTCTATGGTAATAAGGTAAGGGAAATTTTTATTCGATCCCTCAGCTGTTCAATGATTCGTGATCCTGAACAATGTATGGCCTGTCTTGTGTGATCAATGCGAGGGCTTCTTGAAGGGAGTCCTACTAGAAAAGAATCTCCTGGTATGTTTCCCTTTGTGAATTTCAGGAAATCAAAAGGTGTTGATCTAATAGAATGGTTTGCAGGAGTTTGAGAGAAACCTAAAAGAAGTGAAAGCCAATCAGGTTTAAAATAATCCTCTCCAGCATAAGATCTTCAAAAGTCATCCAACATCGTGATAAAGAGGTGAGTGGTTGCTTTGTAGAACTTTAAATTTCGCAGCATCTTCATATTTTATTGCCAAGATTTTTTTTTCTCTGTCCGTAATTAGGCTTTCGCCTTCCTTTGTATTTTGTATTATAATTATTGTTCTTTCCAGAGAATTACAAATGTGCAAAACCATTTGAAATTTTATTAAGAGTATCCTTTTTATCGATCATGCAAATGCCCTGCCCTCCCCCTTTTTGAAGGACCAGCGAGTTGGGTTGGAGATCTAGAGAATTCTCTGTTACAGTAATGAATATCTTGCCTAAGAGGCATGATGCTCCAGCATCAATTGTTTCAGAATTTTGTGCTAAATCCCCTCGTCAAGCATCAATCCACTATTTTGCATCTGGGTGTTTATATCATATTTCAGTTTATCGTTGTTGGCAATTTGCCAAAATCTCGGGAATCAACCTCTAGTCGGTAAGTATAAATCGGTTGACTTGGATAACTTGCGGTTTGATCTGTGCAAAGTGCTAAAATGCATGCATCAGGTATTAGGCCAGGAGGTATTCTTTATCAACAATTGAGGTTGAGTTTTATTTCCTCTTGCAGGGGAAGTTTAACTACTTATCATAACATGATTTCTTTTTTTTCCCTTTTAGAAGATTTAAAGACTCTTGAAGTATTGGTGGATATTCTTACCTATGTGAACCTCTTTGGTGAGCGGGCATGATAGCAAGAGTCCCCTTTTCCTACGCACAGCATCTTCAGTCTCTTCAGTCCCAGCACGTCAATTTACTAGGAGCTGGGTGGTGAACTCAATTACCCGTGGTCACCCAGATTTATTTTAAGTGAATCTCATTCAGTCTCATGAGGTGCGCCTATTTGGATCAGTTATAAGTCGTTCAGTTTCTCATACTGAATCAAATATGAATCAAGGGTCCTGAGTTCAGCTCTCTGAAAAGTTTTGAAGAGCATCTTCCTATACATCCACTTCCTGCATTTCACCTACTGGTTACCTGCACAATTTTTGTTAGCAGCATTAACCACATCCCTACCAGGTCAAGTACCCCTTTTTTTTGCAGAATTCTTTTGTTTTTAATTGATTATGTTAATTCTCTTTATTTTCCTAAGATTGTAATTGTTTTATTTTCTTACTTCGTGATTGGAATCCTCACATATGCGCATATAGCCTAACAAATTTCATGTTTATATCTACTTTCATTGTTTCTTATTTTTTTTCTGCCATTAGTTGCCCTTTGCTGTACCATATGTATATCAATTGCTAAGAATGTGTTTGTTAACTAAATTCTGGGTATGTATGTCAGTGTTTACATTGCAAAACCCCCATAAGTATTTGCCCTTTTTCCATTTGCCATTTCGTACGCCTCGTTTTCTATTTCTTGCATTTAAGTGGTTACAATTCTGTGTATCTGCATTCAGAATTGAGGTTTGCTACGTATTGCAACTTTATTTTCCTTTTTCTCCGCCATATTGTGTTCCATCTATTATTCAACACTCTAGTCATTCATCTATAGGTGAAGCATATCATCATTCATAGTGTTTACCTCATATTTTGTGTTGTTACATCCTTTCACTGCACATCAGTATATCTCACTTTTGCCCTTACATGCATTGTTGTATATCGCTTGGCTCCCCTTTTGTCTACTCCTTCTGAAATCTGGCTTGCTATGAGCTGCTTGTTTGATTTAATTCTCGTCTTGATCTACTATAAAATTTTATTTTCATTTACTGCGAGATCCATTATAATTTCTTATGAAAATGTTGGTTTCGTTGTATGATCGCATCCTGAAGTTCTAGCTGTTAGCTCCATTATGCATAATGCTTAAGAGTATATGAGAAAAACATTTATTGTCAACTTCCATGGTGACCTTCCTACCTCTAAGATGTCAAGCATATGCAGCTGCAACACAGGCGTCCCGTGTGACTGAATGTTGTTGTTGACAGGAAGCTTTGTTGGTCTTTGCTCATTCATGCTGATATTGTATATACATGATATTTGTTGTTGGATCACAATGTTATTAATAAACCATCGAATTCAAATTGTGTCTAGTTTATGGTGTGTCTCTACTGGTTTCAAATCTAATACTGATTTGGCTTATATGCTTGGAATGATCCCATTGAATGGAATTTGAGACTGGTATATTTTCATGTAATGGCATATCACCCAGCACATGCGAGCATAATCGCCTATGTACACATTCCACCTGATTGTTTTGCTTCCTGTCATTCTTTTTAATATTACTGTCTAGATATGTTTTTGTTTTTATCCACTGTATTAGCTTAAGTCAATTTTGTCATTTGAGTTGCTCTTCTAATATGAAGGTTGGATAATTTGACATGCATATTGAAGTAACATAGTCTATTTTTTAATATACTTATGTTTGTATAAGCTCAGTTCATTGGTCATATATATGATTATCCCATCTGAAAGATGCTTTATCTTGAGAAATGTGAATGACCTGCTACGGTGAGCGAACCACAAAAATGGGGCTACTCTCGTAATTAGAGAAAAACGATGGTTTATTTCTTTGGAACATACCAAACTGCCTTCTGCAATCCTTCAGATGTTGAAGCATTTACCGAAGGGAAAAAGAATTCCTTGCTAACTAGACATCAAGGCAAGGGTGCAGATTTTGTTCGTGCAGCAAAGTCATGAAGATATATCTAAGTCAGTTGATAATGGTACAATACCAGATGTTGGAAATCTAGAAGCTAGGATCATCTCATGTATTGATAACATTAGAGGGTTAGAGTCTACAAGAAGTAATGTAGCCAGAAAATTGCCTGATGAATTGGATCATAAAGATGCTGATTCACCTATCACTACCCAAAGGATGAAGCCAAGAAAGCAAATGTCAATAACTGTGATAAACATCCCTTTTATAATATGCCCAATAACATTCATGTTGTCATTTCACCATCCCCATATCATCCACTATATTAATCCTTCACATTCACTATCCCACCTATATATGTGTATAGACATACATATACATGCATGTATATATGCACACAGATATATGTCATTCCATATTTTTAAATCTTAAATACATTGACATGTTAGTGTGCTTTTACCATTAAATGTGCAAATTTTTTTCTCTTCTCACACTAATCAAAGTGCTTTGCAGGGAATATGTGGAAAATATCATTACTTGGGGGTTGTAAATTCATTTTTTTTTGTAATAGATTAGATCTTAATGAGAATTTACATTTCCTATTTCAGATAGAATGAATAAGCATTGTAAATATCATGAATTGCTTATTCTCATGCTTTTTGCCTTTATTTCTCAAAATCTCACAATGGAGAAACACGAATGGCACGTGCACCATTTCGTAAGAGGTAATTAATCCTAAGTTGATGATTTACATCAATGGCCATAGTCAGGATGTAAACAAAACTTCGGATTTTTTCTTTTATAAAATAACACTAGATCCACACTTGATCTTCTTCAAAAAATCATCATATTTTCAAATATTTTTCTCTTTTATTAGAGTTTAACTTAAAATTAACTCAATATATATATCAATGGCCATAGTCAGGATATATTGAGAGTTAATTTCATTTTAAACTCTATGAAAGCACCAAAATATGTTTGATTCTTCATTTGAATTTAGATATGATTATTATATAATACATTCAATAACCATAGTCAGGAGTGTATTATATCATTAATCTTATTTGCATTCATTTAAAGAATGAAATATGATTTTCTAAATCCAATTTCAAAGTTATTTAAATTCATTCATCATTTAGGATAGAGTTGCATCATATTTTCAAAATTCTCTTTTTCAAAAACCCAAGTGATTTTGAATATCTTTCTTCAAATTTCTATTTCAAATTCCAAAATCCAATTTGACTTTGAAAATTCCAAAATCATTTTGTATTCAAACTACAAAAATCCAAAATTCAAAGTTCAATTTAACTTTGAAGTTTCTGATTCAACTTCAAATTCAAAACCAAGCTTATCTTCCTATCTTTAAATTCAAAATCAAAGTTTGAGATTGATTCTAAATCTCAAAGCTTGACCTTTCCTAAATTTTAAATTCAATCTGGGTTTTTCAAAACCCAGATCCATCTTCAAAAGCCTCCTTTTTGACTTTCAGATCAAAAATCCATTTAGGATCCAGAACCCAATTCCATTTTGGATCTTAGACTTCAGATCCAAAACCAATTTTAGGATCCAGAATCCAACTCCACTTTGGATCTCAGATTTCATATCCAAAATCCATTTAGGATCCAGACCCAATTCCACTTTTTGAATCTTAGATTTCAGATCCAAAACCCATCTTAGGATCCAGAACCCAATTTCACCTTGGATCTCAGACTTCAGATCCAAAATTCCTTTTAGGATCCAGAATCCAGTTTCATATTGGATCTCAGGTCCAAATTCCATCTAGAATCCAATTCCCTCTCGGATCTTAGACTTCATATCCAAAATCCCTTTAGGATCTAAAATTCAATTTTACCTTAGATCTCATATCCAAATTCTATCTTGGATTCCAGATCTTGGATCCAATTCTATTCAAAATCCATAATTCAATTTCATCTTGGATTTCAAATCTATTTTAGATACAGTCCTTGGATTCAAAATCCATTCTCAAATCCAATTTTTTAAATCCAACTCCATTTCATCCTAGATTTCAAAAAACCAAGTTTATCTTGATTCCTAAAAATTTCAAAAGCCAATTCCATTTCTCAACCTTATTTGGATCTCTTAGAACTCATTCTGATTTCAAACTTCAAAGTTAGAATTCAAAACATTTATCCAAGTTCTAAACTCTAAATCAAAGTCTATTTATGACTTTGAAGTTTCCTTTCTTCTCCTTTTTATCTCAATTTCAAGATCCTTTCTTTCAAAAGTCTAGATTATTTTCCCAAGCTCTGATTATTCCAAAAATTCAGAATTTTAAATCTTGAGTTCTGAGTTAGAAACCATTTCTTCACTCTATTCAGAAATACTTGGAGATTTCCAAATCAGTTTTTCGAAAAAAACATACATCTCTGCATTTCACAAGCATTATTCTTTGTGCATTTAGACTTAGGATAAATTCTTAGATAAATTCTTAGCAAAGCAAAAGGCATAAATTCGACCCTTGGTTCGATTACCCCTGGTAAAGGCACCAGGAACGATCAAACCTCGTACCGACGAGCGAATCCCGTCTCCCAGTTTTCTCGCAAATATTTCAAAACGAAGGTGAGTTATTTTCTCAAATATTTTCAAATTAAGGTCAAGTGAGACCCCGCAAAAGAGTTCTTCTTCTCTTCTTTTCTTTTCTTTTCTTTTCTTTTCTTTTCTTTTCTTTTCTTTTCTTTTCTCTTCTCTCTTTCTTTCTGACTTTTATTTTCTCCCTTCAAAAAGGAGAAAATAGAGTTTGGAAAGGAAAAGAGAAGGAAGAGAGAAAATATTACTTGAGGAAAAATTTTGCGATGATCACAGTTTTGGCGACCGTGATGGGTCTCGTCTCCGTCCGGTCGAATTATGCCTTTTTCTTTTGCTTTGATATTATCTAAGTCTTTATTCTACATATGTCAGTTGCATCTTTCATGCAAACCTTAGGGACCTAGATTTTGTCCTAAGCTGACATCAATTGCATATAGGATCTAAGTATGGTTTGGTAGGACCATATTGAGGAGATTAATCCATGCTCACATTAGACTTAGGTCTGAAATACAACTCTCCTCAATTCTAGGGATTGAATGCAAAACAAATGTATGCAAGTGTATGCTTCTTTTCATTTTAATCTATCTCTTTAAGACTTGCATTAGAGCCTTCTGATTTTTATTGCATGTTGAACATGTTTTCAAAAACATCCCTACCTATATATTGTCCCGGTCTTCACGTTGCTGGGCTGTCTCACTGAACCATAGTTCGGGAGAGAGCCTCACAACTGGACCACTTATTCGGGTTCGCGCCCCCCTACCACGTACCTAAGGGCCATAGTCCGAGATATATCGGTAGGTGCTCAAGGATGTCGGGAAACCATTACCTTAGAACCGGAGAAATATTTTTATGCCACGTACTTCGAGCTTCGGCTTGGGTATATCGGCATATCTTGATGAGAATCAGATGATTTGAACCCTAGAGTTAGGATTAAGGTCCTACAAGCCATTTCAAAATATTGCATTTAGAGTCAGCTTTAGGGATTGCTGTTGTATGATATTTTATATATTTTTCCAAAACCCTGGGCATATATTATTCAAAATTTTCCCTTTGCTTTTAAAACCCAGGTGTATTTTTCTTTTCTTCTCCTAATTTCTTCTAATTCTTTGATTCTGCCTGCAAATTCTTCAAATCTTAAATCTTTGCCATCTACTTTCGAAATTCTTTTTCTCTGATATATTCCTTACCTTCTTTTTCAATAAAATATCTTTTGTCAGGAGATGTCTTTTTCAAAATTGATCTTTGTTCATATTTTACTTGTTTACCCCTTTTCAGAAAAACAATTCGGTTATCGCAAATTTTGGTGACAACCCGATCCCTCGTAATGGGATGTTTTCATTTTCAGATTATGATTTCCTCCTTTATTAAAATTTCTTCCTAGGTCTTTTCTAAAAACCCTCATTTTTCTCTACAGAGAGCACTGACGTTATCAGTTGAGTCAGGCAAAGATCAAAGATTGCACTGCTCCAACATCCTAGTTACAAAGCAGAAAGTAAGGAATGGATTCCCAAAAAATCTGTCAGAGAGGGAGTTCAGGACAACAAGAATGAGATTGATCCCACGATATATCGATTATTCAAAAAGATGATGGTTGAGATACTATCCGAACAAGCTAAAGCCAGTTGCGAAAAAGCTCCCACCGAAGGAAAGGCACCTGTCACCTTCCCCATGAATGAACGCAGCAATATCAGTGCAGGAAACTCTAAAGCCAGCAGGGGCAGCTACCAAGGCAACCAGGGCAGCAACTTGGGAGAGTATAAAAGCCAGATTGGGAAATGTTGTGAAAACCATGACAGACTTCTTCAATACAGTCCCCAGCAAAAGGGCAAGAAGCAGGAAAGACCAAGGCGCAAGGATTGGAGCAAGGGTTGAGATTTCACTCCTTTAGATAAACTGTTCGACAAAATCCTTGAATACATGTTGTCTAGCGGATTACTCAGGCTCCCAAAAGCCATCGGCCCTCCCACAATCATGGGGAAATATATAGACCAATTTTGTGGGTACCATCGAGCAACAGGGCATGACACTGAGCATTGCTTTGACTTCAAGAATATCGTTCAGGACTGCCTTGATAAGAATCTCTTTGTCAAAAACGAAGAAGAAAAGCATCCAGATCTCCTAACCATGCAAGCTCAGTCCAGTTACCAGGCAGGGGTCAGCACTCAGCAGCAGTCAAGCAAGCCGAAGAAAGCAAAACATGAGGGTTGGGGTTATGATCGCAAGCTTACCCCTCTAGGTCAGCCAATCGAAGAAGTTCTACGATACCTGCTTGTGAAAGGCATGATCAAACTCCCAAAGCAGGATGATCCCTCTGTCACCAAGGGGAAATGGAAAGATCGCTTTTGCAAGTTTCATCGAGCGAGGGGGCATGACACGGAGCGCTGCTTTGTCCTCAAAAATATTATGCAAGACTACATTCACAAAGAGCTTCTGGTGCCAGAGGAAGGAGAAGAGCAGACTGCAGTTGTTATCATCCCAAAATTTTTCCCCTCCCTTGCGAGAGAGAAACGAATTTCGCGAGTCAAACTCTACCAAAGTTTTGAAAATTGTTTTGAAAATTTACTCGCCTCCGTTTTAAAAATTTGCGGGAAAATTCCATGGAATGGGATCCGCCTGTCGGTACGAGGTTCAACCGTTCCTGGCACCCTTACCAGGGGTAATTGAACCAAGGATCAATTACGTGCTTTAACTTGGCTCAAATATCTAAATTATGCTCTATTTTTCCTAGAATGCACAAAGAATCAGGCTTGTGCTATGAAATTTTGAAAATAATGCAAGT